>NC_141546.1:89500000-90115000 GCF_021556685.1 Rattus norvegicus | reverse complement strand
CATGGGATGCATGTGGAGGTCAGAGAAGAGCTTGCAGGGGTCAGTTCTGTCCTTGTGGGTCTGTGGGATGGATCTCAGCAGCAGTCTCGGAGAAGAGCCCGGCACAGCAGCCCTTGTTTCCTATTAAGGGACTCAGGTGCTGGGTGTAGTCGCAGACGCCTGGAGAAGGCGAGCTGTAAGACCCTCTGTTGGTAATGTCACTAGGTGGCACTGCCTGGCTACCAACAGCAGATGGAGTCATTTATTTCTTCCTTTCCTAGACAGTATGTAATATTTTGACTTTGTTTTATTCAATTCAAATATAGAATGTTACTAACTAAAAGGGAAAGGTACAGATTGATATTTATAGGGAAAGGAGAGAAACCTAAATGGTTTTTTGAAACTGTCTCTTGTGTTCCTAGTCTTTCCCAGATTGTAACTGTTTTATGCAGACTTAGCTTACAGCTGACTACTGCTGCTGCCCAGCAGCCCTTTAAGGGGTCTGCTCCGGCTTCCACAGGTTGAGGCCGTCATTGTGTCCTGCTGTGTAGATGGCATTGGTCTGTTTTAGACTCAGTGATGGTACAGTTGTGTGACATGATACAGTTACCGCTGTAGAATGTTCTATAATCCTGACCTTAGGGGGCGGGTTTAATTCATGTGGTTTTGTTTGTTTGTTTTTTTCTGTTTTTTTTTTTTTTTTTTTTTTTTTTTTTTTTTTTTTTTTAGTTTTATAAAGTTGATAAAATGATTTGACTAATTTAAAATTGTTACACACCGGTATTCAAGTGCAAAGGTGCAAAGCAGCCCAAAGACTTAAAGAAGTCTTCACCTTTCTTCATGTGCTGTCGGCACTTCTAGCTTAGAGACCCCATCTAAGCAGATGACCGGGAAGCATTCCTAGGCTCTAGGACAGAGCCACCCGAAGATAATGTCCCTGTGACCTCGGCAAGAACCACCTCACTGGCTGAGTGAGGCCTGCTCTGGGCTCTTAGTGGCTTTGTGGTGGACAGGGCTTGAACTGAATACTGTTTTGTGGTGGTAAGCAGGGATGCTTACGATGTAGTCCTCACTCACACAGAAAGCACAGAAGACAGGCTGACCCAGGAGTTTAATGTGAATTCTTTCTGAAGTGACTCAGTCACTCCATGCCTGGGTCAGTGCAGTGAGCATTCAGAGATTCAGCCAAGACTAGAGTGAAGCGGGTACAATTTGGTTGTGGCTGCATCCAGACGTGTACCACTTACCGCCTGTTACCGCATTGCCTCAGCAGGCCCTACCGCTTTGGTCATAGTCCTCTGACTTTCAGTTTACTTTGTCCTCTGTCACTGATTTCATTGTCCTTGCCTTTGCCTTCTATCTGTCGATTTTCAGTGTCAGAGCAACCTTGAGAATTTCCCAGTGCCAGCCTTTATGATTCTTGAAGTGAACCAGTATCTATGATCTTTTGTTTTTGAGGCAGGGGCTTGCTGTGTAGCCCAGACTGAGACTGTGATCATTCCCTGCATGATAGGATTACAGTGCATCGTCCTGCCTCAGTTGTCTGGTTCCTTTGTCCCAGTAGATATTTTGGCTAAAACTCTCCCCTCCTTATCCCTGTGGTGCCTTAACCCTACACAGATGCCAGGGAATGGAATGGAAGCCGCTGTGCTGGAGCCCCCAGCAGAGCAGGGCTATGGGAACCGGTCCTGCTGGCCGGCAGCCTCTCAGAGGCAGTCTTGACAGCTGCCTGTTAAATAGCTGTCTGTTCTGCAGGCCTGCCACAATTAAAATTTTAGTGCTGCCTTAGAAAGAGGGTTATTGGACAGCATACCCAAGTGTGGATTTTTATGCTGTGGTATTTTCTTTTTCTTTTTTCTTTATGTTTCTTTCAGTTATTGGTCCATTTCAGCATAGGTCCATCTTGGAGAAAATGAGTCTGCTTAAGTCTGTTTCCCAAGAAAATCAAGGTTGTATTCGATAGAAGACGTGACAGTTATTGGCATGGTCACTTTATGTTTTAAAATAGATTATGTCATGTAAGAGGCCTGTAATAGCGGTATCAGTAAACAATTGCTTTTTATTTTAGAAAAACTTCTCTACTGATGTTTGTCTTGTATGCTTCTTCTTCAGGGTATGACAAAGCAGCGAAGATTGCCAAGACTGCACACAAGAACGGATCAACCTTAAAGAAAACGGCTATTGAACTTGGCTATCTCACAGCAGAGCAGTTTGATGAGTGGGTGAAACCCAAGGACATGCTGGGTCCAAAGTGACTTAAATAAATTTATATTAAAATAAACATGTATGAAATTTAAAAACAAGACTTATTTTTTTAAATTTTAATTTAATGTTTTTAAAATTATTCACTTTACATCCCACTCACTACCCTCTCCTGGTCACCCCTCCTACAACCCTTCCCCTATCCTCCATTCCCCTCCTCTGAGGGGGTGAGGAGCCCCCTGGGTAACCTCCAATGCTGGCACTTCAAGTCTCTACAGGGCGAGGCACTTCCTCTCCCACTGAGGCCAGACAAGGCACCCCAGCTAGAAGAACATCCCACATACAGGCAACAGCTTTTGGGATAGCGCCCACTCCAGTTCTTCAAGAAACAGATGAAGACCAAGCTACACATCTTCTACATCTGAGCAGGGAGGCCTAGATCTGGCCCATGTATGTTTTTTGGTTGGTGGTTCACTGTCTGAGAGTCCCAAGGGTCCAGGTTAGTTGACTGTTGGTCTTCCTGTGGGGTTCCTATCCCCTTTGGGTCCCACAATCCTTCCTCCTGTTCTTCCATAAGTGTCCCCAAGCTCTGTCCACTGATTGACTGGATGTCTGTGTCTGTCTGAGTCAGCTGCTGGGTAGAGTCTCTCAGAGGACAACTTAACAGAGTAGCATTGATATGTTAGGGATTAGTGTTTGCCCATGGGATAGGTCTCAAGTAGGGCTGGTTATTGATTGGCCATTCCCTCAGTCTCTGCTCCCTCCCCTGTGCCTGCATTTCTTGTATATAGGATAAATCTTGGGTTAAAAGTTTTGTTGGGGCATTAGTGTTCGCATCGCTCCACTGAGGTTCCTATCTGGAGACAAGAGGAGGTGGCCTCTTCAGGTTCCATGAACCCATTGAATTGAGTCACAGCTAACTAAGGTCACCTCCATTGATTCTTGGGCACATCCCTCAAGACTGTTCTTGAATGAAAATGAGAACATCAAAGAGGAAACTATGTAGACTTGAGAATTAGTAACCAGGAAATCACTCTTCCATTTGCATGAAGCTTTGAGATTACCGTAAACTAACCATAAAAGTTTATTTTATAAAATAAAAAAGAAAATAGACTAATTTTTATTTTATGTTAAATATATAGTCAACCCTCAGATATTTGTGTATATGGGTTTATTACCTCAAAAGTAAAAAGAGCCATCAGGTTTTTAAAGAGTTTTGAGTTTATGGTTGGTAATATTTCACAACTTTCACTGATAGTAAAGTTTCTTGTTAGGGATTCACAAATCATATCTCTGACTAGCTTGAATTTCCCTGTGCTCTCAGGGCATAAGAGATGCCAAAGGCCTTTTGAGCGATGGTATGTGGGTGTTGGTGTCAGGAAATAGGATCAATTAAAGACTGGGGCATATACCTGCTATAATACAGTTATAAGGAATGATATGCCTGAACCAAGAATTCCTTAATATATAGCTCTCAAGAGCCTTCTTAAATTTCTTCCTCACCTGACTGAGAAAAGACTAAGGACACTTTAGCCCAGGCTCACCCTGCAAAAGCAGTGACACAGGACATGTGTCTCTGTTTCATCCTCTGCACAGCTTTCATCCCAGGCGATGGAGAAGATAGGTCTGGCTGTATAAGAAAGGTGACTGAACATGGGCCCCGGACAAGCCTGGAAGCAGTCTTCCTCCATGGTCTCTGCTTCAGTCTCTGCCTCTAGTTCCTGCTTTGAATTCCTGCCTTGGCTTCCCTTGAAGAACTGTATCCTGTGAGCTGAGAAAAAAATCCTACCCTTCCCAAGTTGCTTTTGACCAGACTGTATGTATCATGACAACAGGACGGCAAAGTAGAACAGGAATTGGTACCAGAGTGAGCTTGGCTGTGGTGGACCTGACCATGTGGCCTTTGAGCCTTAAGTGATTTTGTAGGAGAAACCTGGAAGACGTTGGAGCTTTGGGCTGGAAAAGTCCCTGAGTGCTCAGAGGCTAATCCGCTGTGGTAAGAAATTGGAAGGCAAGCTAAAGGCAGACAGTGAAGGCCTGGTTTATGGGGCTTCAGTAGTAAGCTAGACTGTCAGATGTGAAGAGGTATTTTGGATTAAGAGTATATAGAAGTGAAATCTTGCCTTTGCTGGGACAATGGATGCTGGCTAACCAGAACTGAAGAGTTAGCTCTGAGTAGTAAGAGACCAGCATCATTGAGTTGAAGTTTCCTGGGAATATTTCCTAAGAGTCTGCACATGGTAGCTGTTGCACAGAGGGCTACAGCCATATCCTAACCTGGCGACTAAACTTGAAACATAAGGAACAGAAATCTTCCACATAGTACTGATTTTGGTGTCATGTCGACTGCAGGACCATGGAAAGAAATGAGCCTTGGCACCATGTGGCAAGAATGGACTTTCAGCAGAGAAGCAAGGAAGGCATTGGTGAAGGGGCAGCCTCAGTTGCAGTGGAGAAAGCAGGGTATTGGAGATGTGGGGACATAGCAAGGACTGGCAGGTATGTAGTGGAGCCCGCCTGTGCCTATTAGATAATCTTTATGTACTTCGCATGTCAGTACTAAAGAGACGGCTACATAAACCCTTCGGAGCCCAGAAGATCATGAATGAGTTCCAAATATTCATTTGTTAAATGGACATCTAGTCTGGTTACACCTTTTTAGTTATTGGGGATACTATAATGATAATGAGGCCTATGAAATATCTCTTTTGGTTGTTTTAGAGATCTTTGAATATATAACCAGGAGTGGTATAGCTGGGTCACACGGTAGCTCTGTAGTTTACTGAAGAAGTTCCCTTCCAAGCGAGTGAGCCAATTTATACATTTTACCAGTGTGTAAGGATTCCTCTGGCCACAGTCTAGCTAGAATTTATTTGTTTTGATGATAGCTATTCTGTCTAGGGTTAGACAGAATCTCAAAGCAAATTTATTTATTTATTTATTTATTTATTTATTTATTTATTTATTTATTTATTTATTTATTTATTGTTTCTCCACTACCCTCTTGTGTGCATGTGTTTGTTTGTGTATTCCTGTGTATCCCTGTGTGTGCGCATGTGCAGGTCTGTGTGTGTATATGTGTGTGTGCATATGTATGTATAGCTCATGTGTGTCTATGTGCAGGTGCCTGTGTGTGTGTGTGCATGTACATGTAAATATGTATGTCCACATGCCATGGTGCATCTGTGGAACAGGATAACTCACAGAAGTCAGTTCTCTCTATCATGTGTATTCTGAGGGTTGAAGTCAGAGCCTTGACTTCATTGAGCCATGAGCTTTGACAAGAAGCACCTTTTCCCACTGAACCATCTCACTAGTGCCAAGAGTAGCTTTAATTTTAATTTTCCTGGTAACTACAGATGTTGAATAATTTTCAAGTATTGACTGACCATTTGTATTTCTTCTTTTGAGAACTACCAATTTTGTTTATTATTGATTGAATGATTTAAGTCTTTTTGGTGTTTACTTTTTGTAGTTTTTATATATTCTAGATATTAATCTTCTGGCTGATGTACAGTCAGCAAATAATTATCCCTTTTGTAGCCTGTCTCTTTATGTTGGTGGTTGTTTCTTTTGCTGTGCAGAAGCATTTTAATTTCATGTAATGCCATCTGTTAATCCTTGAGATCATTTCTTATACCATTGAAGTCATGCTTAGAAAGTTTCTTGATGGTGCCTGCATCTCAAAATATTTCACCTATGGTTTCCTCTAGCACTTTCAATGTTTTATGTCTCACATTGAGGTCTTTGAACTGACTTCTGTCGAGTTTAATGCTATGAATCCAGTTTCATTATTCTACACATGGATATTCAGATTTCCCAGCGTCATTTGTTAAAGAGGCTGTCCTTTTCCCAACGCGTGTCTTTGACATATGATGCTCAACCTGATAAGGTATAAAGTCACTTAGAAGTGACTGTTTCATCATCCTTATGGAGGAGTTCTAGATTGGTTAATTGAGGTGGAAAGCCTCATTGTAACATGTTCCCCAACATTAACTTTCTTCTCATCAGATAACAGGTCATAACAATGAGATGAGGGACTTATATAGGGATATTTGTGGGAGAATCCAGAGGAGACTGGTTGATGGGGGAAAAAAACAAAGGCATAAATGGTCGTAGAGGTAGAAACAAACTTTAAGGCTCTCCATAGGACACTTGACCACAAAATGGCAGAGCCATGTTCTATGAGGGTGTTGTGTGGGCTCTCTCATGTTGCTTGTGCAAGTCCAAGTGAAGGGCTGGTACTTCCGACCCATTTAAGCTGCCTCAATGTTCCCCAAAACAACTTAGGTAACCGTTGCTATTGTGGTTTGTATCTGAAATGTCCATCAGAGGCTCATGTTTTGAACACTTGATCCCTATCTGGTGGTGCTGGTTTGAGAGTTTGTAGAACCTTTAAGTGGTGGGCCAAGCTAACAGAAGTGGGTCACTGGGTCACTATCGACAGACCAATGAAGAGTGTATCTATTCCCCCAGGTCCTGCCTTTCTCGGTCCGCTTCCTGGACTGTTGGGGAATGAAACATTCTACTCTACCATACCTTCCCACAGTGAACTGAACCCTCTGAGCCTGTGAGCTAAACTTTTAAGTAGTTCCATTGGGTATTTTGTGATCAGGATGCAAAGGTAACTAATATAATTAGCATTCTTTTGAGGTTTTAGCTATAGTAATGGAGGCATACTCCTAGGCACACGATCTCTAAAGTGATCTATGAGCGAGACACTCTTCTCTCAGGATCATTTCACCCACAGGACAGCTGGACTTGTGGTAATTGTCATCATTCCCAACTAACAGGCATTGTATTTACCTGCTCTCTTGTGGTTTGAAGCTATAAGCACAGTTGCTATTTTTGAAATCTTAGAGGCCATTTCAACCCTGTTGGGGTCTTTGTTATCTGAGGTTGCACCCCCATCTGCCCTCCAATAAATGTCATTTCTTTGTTGTTAACTAGATTCATTTCTGTCTTACAGTCCCAAAAGGTAGAACACAGTAAACAGTTCACATGATATCCATTCATTACATATATATCCCCGTGCACCATTTTATTCCTTGTCAGCCACTCTAGAATAGGAGGAAGCATCCTAGGCAGGAACCCAAAGGGTTTGGGTCTCAGTTTCTTTGGGTTAAATCATGGTTCTTTTCTGTTTGTCAGTTTTGTTTTCTTTTTTTAACATGAAAATTTTGACAAAAGAAAGACTTCCTGTGAGCTAGCTTCATCCCGTCAGTTTTCCCAGCTATGACGCTAGCACCCTGAAGTTCACCTCACTGACCACTAGCTATTTTTATTTTAGATTATCTTTTAAACCTTTCTCTTTTCACCCATTTGAAGCTTACAGAGGAGTTAAGAGGCCAGCATGAAAGGCTCCTCTGTATCCCTCACTCAGTTCCCTCCCATGCTAACGTCTTACATAACCTTCATACAATAGTCAAGGCTGGGAAATGAACACCAGTACAATATCGGTAACTAAACTGCAGACTTTTTCCTCAAACTTCACTAATTTGAAATAATCAGGATAAAAAGGAGAAAGGAAGCTGAACATCCCTGTTGTGCTTCTTCATTCTGGGATTCTCCCCAGGTCTTCACACAGCAGTTAGCTGTGGATTGTCCTTAGTCTCTCTCAGTCTGTCAGAGCTTCTCAGCCTTTTGCTTTCTCTCATTAGATGCTTATTAAGAGGATGGATCCATCATTTTGCAGAATCTCCCAGAGTCTGTGAAATTCTATAAACTCTGACCATTCTGGTTGTAGAGAAGTTGTATATTTGGCTGTGTTGATTTGGGTGCGATGGCACATCTCCAAAAAACCATTACCTGAGAGCCGCTCATGGTAGAAGCCAGGCTAGCCTACCGAGTGAGGTTTTAAAAGCAACCACAATACCACAACTGAAGAGACTACCATAAGGAGCTCGAGACCCCTTATGAACAACAATGCCAAGCAACCAGAGCTTCCAGGGACTAAGCCACTACCTAAAGACTATACATGGACTGACCCTGGACTCTGACCTCATAGGTAGCAATGAATATCCTAGTAAGAGCACCAGTGGAAGGGGAAGCCCTGGATCCTGCTAAGACTGAACCCCCAGTGAACTAGACTGTGGGGGGGAGGGTGGCAATGGGGGGAGGATGGGGAGGGGAACACCCATAAAGAAGGGGAGGGGGAGGGATTAGGGGATGTTGGCCCGTAAACCAGGAAAGGGAATAACACTCGAAATGTAAATAAGAAACACTCAAGTTAATAAAAAAAAAAAAAAAAAAAAAAAAAAAAAAAGATGCTACAGTGGCCTGGCCTGTCTCACAGGTGGTGCCGATGTTCAATAAAAAGGGTGTCAGCCATGTCTCCCTACCGTAAACTTTTTATTTCCCCCTCTGTGGTTAGCCAGCATGTTGGGACAATATACTGAAACCACAACTGTTCTCCTCAAGCCTCCTTGTGCTTGGCATCCATCAGTGAGCCTTGTCTACAGCTTTAGTGGCAGCTGCTTGATAATGACCCCATGTCTCTTACTTTCTGTCTGCAATTTGTTACATGGAATTGTCCTCTTAGGAAGGGCTGTGTCCTTTCTCCATTGACTATATGTCCTGGTCTGCTCTCCTGTTGTAATAAATGCCATGACCACAGGCAACCTGAGGAAGAAAGGGTTCACATTAGCTTACAGGTTACAGCCCATTATCAAGGAAAGCACAGGAGAGGGATCAAGGCAGAAACTGGGAGGATGGTACAGCCCACAGTAGGCCGGGTTCTTCTATATCAACTATCAACCAAGAATGTGCTTCAGAGATGTGCCCGCAGGCCAACCTGATTCTCTAGTTAGAGTTCCCTTCGTGTAGCTGACTCTAAGTTTCCATCAAATTGGCTGCTGAAGCTAACTACAGCGATGTGCTTAGTGTATTGTTATGACAGTCAGGAAGGACAGTGTGTTAGTTAAGCATCAACATGCTGTGATTCAGAATCACCTAGGAGACAAACTGTCTGCAAGGGCTTTTCTAGAGAGGGTTAACTAAGTAGGGAACACTTAGACTTGAATGTGGGCTGCATCATCCCATGGATTAGGGTGCTGGGCTGAATACAAAGGAAAAAGTGATCTAGATGTCCCTTTGTCCCAATGTGAACAGCCACCTTATGCTCCAGCCATCGTGCCTTTCCTGCTATAATGGACTGTATCCCTTTGAACTGTGAGCCAATATAAACCCTTCCTTCCAACTCTTTTGGGACAGTGATGAGGAAAACAAAGAACACAGTTGGAAATTTATTTTATTCTGTGTCCAATGCCATCACTTTTTATTTTGTGACTTAGTTTGCTCTGAATTTGGCCATTCAGGTAAGAGATTGTATTTTTCTTTGCAAACACTTCTAGTCCTGCCCGTGTGTGTGTGTGTGTGTGTGTGTGTGTGTGTGTGTGTGTGTGTGTGTGTGTTCCCTCTTTACTTTTCAGCTAACACAAGATATAGGACCTGTAATGATTTTTGTAATGTTATAAAATGTATACTGTAAGGTGTAGTATGTATGACCTTTTAGTACAAAGTCTAATGAGTAATTATGGTGGCTGGTAGTTATTTTGTTCAATCTCTGTCATACACTGTACAACTGCAAAACAGGATACACTTGCATCTCAGTGATTCTGCTGCTCACTGTCAGGTGGCAGACTATTTACTCCTTTACATAGATAGTAACGAACTGAATCCATACCTTTACTTATGGAATAAGTGTATATTCCACGTGTCTCCAACAGCTTCACATCACTGAATAAAGGTTCAGAGATCTGAAGGGATGATTGAGAAAAAAAAAATACATGAGCACAAGGTGCCAACAGCACATACTCTAACACTTTCATTCGGGGCAGACTGAGCCCAGAGAGTGAGTCCTTCTGTAGTCTAAGGTGCAGGACCCACACCCTCAGGAAGGAGGTGTCAGAGTCTCCCAGGGGACAGGCTGCCGGAAGGACAGCTGGAATCGGAATCAGAGAGCTTCCTAGTGCAGCCGCAGTGTGGGATCTTGATGGTCAGCAGCTTAGGTTTTCTATTCTAGTAGGGTTGGGTGCACTTCACATAGTGTACACATAGTTAAGCTCCAAAATGGCTGAAAATATAGTCATGTAGGATCAATGTTTAGATGGGTTAGATGATTACAGATGACAGGCTTTTGAGCTAGTGGGTATCTAACTATAGAGACGAAGAGCCTGCCAGACATAGCAGTACTTGACTAATATCAGCACTCTGGGGGCTGAGGCAGGAGGATATTAAATTCATGTCCAGCTTGGATTTCCCAGGATAACCTTGTCTTAAAACACAGTATCAAGCTTCTTGGGAAGATGTGCCTACTGGTGTAACAGTGGCTTCCTGATTGGATTTGAGGGTCTCCATGGGAGGGAATTCATGCCTGACACTGGAGGGCTGGCCGAAAGTCTTTGGCTGGGGAGGTTATAGACTCTACAGGGAAGCTACTAATTGCGTTTTACCAGAAGGGCATGCAGTTAAACTTCCTTCTAAATATTTATGTTTATACCTGTAGATAGTGCAGCTCTTGTCAGAGAACCCTCCTTTGGCCTTGGGTGATGGACAAATTAGGGACATATCTTGATCAAAATACTGAGAATAAGTAGGTTCTGGGTGGTTGATCCCAAATAGGACATCCATACCACCCGCTCTGGGGGCCAGGGAATATAGTGGACAAGGAGGCAGAGGACGGTGGGGGATGAAGATGGGGAGGAAAGGGGTGGGGTGCCATCTTCTGAGCTTGGTGAATCCATTATAGTCATGAACATACAGAAACTGCAACTGCCTGTGTGGGATCTAAAAAGTAAATAGGAAAGGAGGGACATGAGGCCAGGAGGTGGCCTAGTTAGGACAAAGAGGGGACTTGGATGAGGAGAGAATGAGAGAGGTAGTGGGGGTGTGAATGTAGACACAGTGCATTGCATACAAATATAATGTTGCTAATAAACAATAAGGAAAGACCCAAGGGCCACTGCAGAGAGGCCAGTGTAGCCTCCTTTATATTAACTCTATCTAATGTTTTTGTGTTACATCAACTTTCTGTTTCCGGAAGGTAAGGAATGATTGTGAAGGAAGGCAAGCAGGAGGGCTGAGAACCCTGTCACCAAGCTGACATCAGAGGACAGGGAGTGATGGATGATACAGTACCCAAGATAAAGTACCAGACAGGAAAAGACAGTAGATGGGGCAGACTCCAGCACGATGCTGACATTTGTAGGGCGGGCTAATGGGGCCTTAAAGAAGCGAGGAGTACATGAAGGACGTGTAGGACGTTCATGGATGATTCTAGTGAGAGCGTTTGATACAATAAGGATGATGAGGCCTCAGCATGAGGCTGTTGCGACAATAATATCCAAAAGCCTACACTCTGGCTCCATTCTCAGTGGATGTGTCCTCTAAAACACTGAGGATGGTGTGCAAACCTTGATAACCTACGTGTGACCTATCTAATGGGGCTTGTTGAGATGCTGAGATGGCACTGGTGGTGGAGTAGACAATGCTACACTTGGTGCCCAAACGTATATCCAGGTTCAACACTGTCACTTGTTTGTTCTGTGAACACAGGGAAAAGGCTGACCTTCATAAAGCTAGCTTTATTTACTTATTATTTATGCTAAAAGGTAGCAGAACTCTCATCTTATTGCTTGTTCAGGTATAAATAAGCCTCGGATGAGAATTCTTTTTTTTTTAAGTTTTTCTTTTTCTTTTTTTTCTAAGACTTATTTATTTATTATATAAGTACACTGTCACTCTCTTCAGACACGGCAGAAGAGGGCATCAGTTCTCATTACAGATGGTTGTGAGTCACCATGTTGTGACGCTGGGATTTGAACTCAGGACCTCTGGAAGAGCAGTCAGTGCTCTTAACCACTGAGCCATCTCTCCAGCCCCAGATGAGAATTCTTAAATTACAAATATTGTCAACAGTTCCTAAGATGACAGAGTGCATCACCCCTCTTCTGCATGCAGTAATAGAATAGGCTGAGAAATAGCCCACGGACTGGGCTGGCCTGACAGTTTACATTACAATTCTCAAGAGATAGGTGCCTCATGAGCCCCGGTCTCTCACTATGGCCCCAGCACTTGTAAGGATGACACAGGAGAAGCACCATGATCTTGAGACCAATGTGACTACAGAGTGGGAATACAGTAAGAGACCCGTCTCAAACAAAACAGAGCAGAATAGAACAAAACAACTCTCACTGTGAAACCCCCAAGCTTAGGTGCGATAGTACACTGTCTACCTCTAAATGTGCAGACCCTCACTCAATGCCTGACACAAGCAGGCACAGCATGAAGGTGTTATTTGAACCGTCTTTGAGCCTCTATTCATGTCACTCACTCACACATTGTAGGTAGTTCTGGAAATATGTTCTACTACACAGTACCTATACACATTGTACACTTCAAATCTATTAAAGGGAAGAGGTTAAGTATTTGTTATAGCTAACATTCTATTACTATAGCAACATACCCGGGGTGACTAAGTTACTGAGACAAAAGTTTATTTTGACTCACCGTTTGATGGCTGTTGTGGACTTTTGGTAGCTTGTCAAGGTGAGGGTGTTTGGTGAAACAAAACCATATAACTCATGGCCAAGAATAAAAGCACAGGATTAAGGCGAGGAGTTGGGGTACATGTCATCAAAATACATTGTATGAAAACCAAAGAATTAATATATTGATAAAAATACTTATTAAAAAAACAGCAGAGGAGAAAGGAGCCAGGGTCCCCTAATTGACAACTACCACCAAAGCTGTATCCCTAACAATCTGAAGAACTCCCTGGAGGGCCCCCTCCTAACAGTTCCATCTCTGATGGTGCCCCTTGAGATGAGTCCTTTAACACATGGGCCTCAAAGGGGAAGCTCAGCAGCGGCTGTACCACAACAAAAGGGAAAAACTTACAAAGCCCTGATCCATGCAAAGAATGTCTGTTCAAGGACCAATGTCTTGGCTTTTACTAAGCAATCATTATCAGTGTCCTGGGGGAGCTGGACACCATTGGGTGACAGAAGGTCGAGGTCATGAGACGTTGTTAAGGGCAAGAAGTGTAGTTATGGTGTTGGGGCAGATGGTGGCTGATCAGCCAAGGTTCATTATAGAAAGAATACCCCAATTCAGGAGAGGACTCATGAGAAGCCTCACGGAACAGATATGGACAATTTCCTCACTCAGTGTGGACACTCCTTGTCCAACTTGGAATAAGAAACTATGACATTAATCGGATCTTGGAAATGCATTAGCAACAGACATCTGTATTCTGCAGAGTCTACAACCCAGTGGCTAGATGCAGAAAGCTGGCTTGTGCATAGAAGGCATTAAAAAAGGGCCAGAGGGTTGGGGGGAGAACTAGAGAAACATAAAAAAAGGAGGCCTAGGGGAGGGAAGCTAAAAGAAACATGAACCGTTTTGAGGGAGAAGAAAATGCAGGGAAAGAAACCTGGAGTAGAGGACAGTGAGTAGCGGCCTGTGCAGAGGTCTCCGCCATTCATGCAGCATGCCTGCCCCATCCAGAGCCTGGTGCTTCCTCAGAATAGATCCAAGTCCTCAGATAACACCCCCAGATATCTCCCGTTTCCTCTTCTCTCACAACTCTTAAGTACAATTGCCTTCTAAAGCTACTCATCTGCCTCTCAACTGTTATTCCCACAGTCTTTAGAATCTGAATAGTATTATACATTTCAGCCACTAAAGGGAACATTTACGGAGAGTAATTGGGCAAATTGAGGGTCTGAACCCCAGAAGAGACAATGTATTTTGACAAGAAAAAAAATGGTTGGCAAATGTTAAGGATTTTTTTTTTATGAGTAATCATGGTGATTCTTTGAATAATTATAATCTGTTCCATACTCTGTCATAGTTGCTTGGATATGTGGCTTTTTGTCAGTGAATAAAGTTTATTTTGTTGTTCTTATTTTTAGGGAGAGATTCACAGTATTGAAATATTTCTAATGCTGATGGTGTTACATTTCTTGAATATTGTTCTTTCTAGTGGCTGATGAGTCACCAGACTATACCACTCTGTCTCTAGAACACTATGTGGCAGTCTTAGTCAGAAAATCATCCCTGTAGTTGATGGTGGAAGGAGAGGTGGGGGGGTGGTGGTGGTGGTGGTGTGGTGGTGGTGGTGGTGGTGGTGGTGGTGGTGGTGTGGTGGTGGTGGTGGTGGTGGTGGTGGTGGTGGTGGTGGTGGTGGTGGTGGTGGTGGTGGTGGTGGGGTGGTGGTGGTGTGGTGGTGGTGGTGGTGGTGGTGGTGGGGTGGTGGTGGTGGTGGTGGTGGTGGTGTGGTGGTGGTGGTGGTGGGGTGGTGGTGGTGGTGGTGGTGGTGGGTGGTGGTGGTGGTGGTGGTGGTGGTGGTGGTGGTGGTGGTGTGGTGGTGGTGGTGTGGTGTGGTGGTGTGGTGTGGTGGTGGTGGTGGTGTGGTGGTGTGGTGGTGGTGGTGTGGTGGTGGTGGTGTGGTGGTTGTGGTGGTTGTGGTGGTGGTGTGGTGGTGGTGGTGGTGTGGTGGTGGGGCAGGATATGGGATGGAAGCCACATGCTGGGAAAACACGGCTGAATCATGAGGTCAAAGCTGTTGCTTTCATTGTTAAATACTCATTTATTCTCAGGTTTTTTAATACTCTGCTCCCCGTTATCAGGCCAACCTTAGACAAATAGAGAGCCCTGGGCTACAGGGATATACAATTTGGACACTGTAGTTTCATAGTTCAGTTTTCTTCCTGCAAGCATGATGAATGAGGTCTCAGGCTATTATTCCACGGAAAGACTAAGTACAGTGAATGGACAGAAGCCCCAATGTTCTCTTGTATACCACAGGAGCTTGATGCTACAGCAGTCTGAGGCCTGTCAGGGTTTGGTCCCTTGTCAGAAGATGAAGCTGATGACAAGTGTATTCTCCTGTGTGTATCCTCCTCACACAGAGGGCAAAGATACTGAGAACTCGGGGACCCATCGACGGACTGGATTAATAAAGTGTCTTGTATTGTTGAAAATTTGTTGCAAACAAAAATATTGTTTACAAATGTAGCAAATAGTAAATAGATCTCTCTTTCTCTCTCTCTCTCTCTTTGTGTGTGTATGTGTGTGTGTGTGTGTGTGTGTGTGTGTTTTGCAGTAGTCATTATTTTAAAATTGATGTTCTAAGTATTATACTTCCGGGCTTACTCCTGTCTCCTAATGCTGTTACAAGGGAGCAGTGCTGGGTATTTGGTAACAATGCTGTGTTGGGATTCGGAGTTTTCATTTTCATCTTGTGCATTTCTCAGGTGGAACTCAGGACCTCGTGCATGCTCTGTAAGCATGCTATCGCTAAGACATATCCCTATCTTTTGTTTTTTTTAAAAAAGTATTGATGATGACAAGAGTCACTATCGGTAGTTATGACATCAAAGGTGTTGCCAATTGTGTTAAGGTTCCTAGGGATACCAGAACCAACATTGATATGGTAATAAAGTTACATAGGAAGGTGACTGCAAATCCAGCTTCTAAACAGATGCCCAAGAAGGGTAGATGGCTCTGTGCTCTCAGGTTCTCTTCATCTCAGCAAATGTCCTAGTTTCCTTTGTGCTACTGTGATAAAGCATCCAGACAGAAACAACTTAGAGAGATAAAATCTATTTGGCTTACAATGGCAGATTAGCATAGCGTTGCAGGGAGGTCATGGCAGAGACTCAAAACAGTTTGCAACTTTCACACACATGCCAGATCCAACCCCAGAGAGTGCAACTGAGCGTTTTCCCTGGCAGTGCAAATCAAGGTAATCCCCCAGAGATGCGGGGACCAATCTGATCCTGGGACTTGCTCATTGAGGCTCTTTTCCTAGATGGTTTGAGACCATGTCAAGTTGACAAACTAAACACCCCAGCGAGTCTTAACAGTCTTCTTGTGAACTGTAGCCTAATAAAGGAAAACGTAAATGGGACTAAGCCGTCCTGGTTTTCAATATCTAAATGAATAGGAGAGTTAACTCTGGCACTAGCAGGAGGAGTTCAGGGCTTGCTGCTTAGAAAGATAAAGATGGAGGCCTGCCCCAACAGCTCTGTGGTGCCTGGGTCTGGAGGAGCTGGTCAAAAAAGAGGAGAACAGCAGGTTTATAGAGTACGTGGGCAGCTGACGGCTCCAACACGGCCTCTGGGGCTCTGGTTGGAATCCAGAGCTTGTCTCAGCTGGAGCTTGGAAGCCTCAGGAGCAGAAGTAGGGGCAACTGCAGCCTGAGAGTCAGACTCCCATCCCTTTTCTAAACATTAAGAGATTTAGACACTTGTATATCTATCATAAAGCTGATTTTTTCTCATCTACCAGAGTATATAAATTAAATTGCCTTTCATTAACACTTGGAATAATTTCAAATATATAGATGTACACATACACTAGTGTATTAGTGTATATATGTGTGTGTTTGAATGCATGTATATGCACATGTACTAATATACATAAATTTGGCTTAGTTTGATTCACAGGTATTTGAAATACCTTGAGAAACAAACCATTTAACCTTAATTTTACTTTAGAGTCAGGAAATGTATGAAAACCAAACCTCATCCCTGACAAGGGATGGGGAAACGTAACTCAAAGGAACAGCATTGCCTCCATAGCAGTGTACGTGAGGGTTAGACGTTTAAGTGAATGAACACTGTGATGCATTATGAAATGATCATGTCTGAGTGTTATTTTATTAGAAATTATTAAAGTGGATTAAGAAGTATACGGGCTGGAGTGATGGCTCACAGGGTGTAGGTGCCTGCTGCTAAGTCTGACGGCCTGAGGAAGCAGAGTCTCAACTGAGGAATTGCATACATCTGATCGGCCTATGCGAGTGTCTGTGGGGGACACCCTGATTATCATAATTGATTTGACGAGACCCAGCCAACTGATAGGTGGAAACTTCTTGCAGTTGCCCAGATAATAAAAGATTATGGGAGAAGGAAAATACTTGTTTCTCGTCACTCCACTGTCCCTGTCGGAGAGACGAATTCCTTTGCTGATATTAGAACTGTATTTTCAGAACTTCCAATGTCGACAGAGGACCAGTGGTTCTCCAAGACGTATTTCAGGATGGGTTGGTTGTGGACTGAGCAACTGTTGGATTCTCTGTTACCTGGCTGTTGGGGTTTAGGTGTGTGCCGCCAACACACTAACCTGAAATGGTTCATGTTATCAGCCCTGAGCATCTGGCTCACTTGGGTAACAGCTTTCTGGGTTTTTAAAGATCCCAACTGGCTTTATTTTCCATTCTAAAATATAACAATACTTTGTTCCACAAAACAGAAATGCCCCTAGTTTCTGGCTTTAAGGACAGAGAAAGGCTGTCATAGCAGGAATAAAACCAAAGATCAGATGGATTATTTCTCTTTTTTATTGATTATTTTATTTATTTACATTCCAAATGTTATCTCCCTTCCTGGTCTTCCCTCCACAAAACCCCAGACCCTCCCCCTCCCCTTTGCCTCTAAGAGAATGCTGTCCCACCCACCCACCAACTCCTCCCTCACCCCTCTAGCATTCCCCTTCACTGGGGCAACAAGCCTCCACAGGACCAAGCGCCTCCCCTCCCGTTGATGCCAGATCCTGTCTGCAAGCACTTTAGTGTTGGGGGTTTTCCTTGTGAAGGGGTCATGGAGAGGAGGTAGTAGAGACATGACTGGTTAGTATCAGGTCACTACAGTTAGATAACAAGGCGGTTTGCTGTTAGAATGAGTAACTGTGTGAGGAAACCCGCTGCCATGCTCACTCTCTTCTTCCAGTGGCCTTCTAGATTTTATTTTTAACAACATAAAGGCTGATTTTCTCCTGATTTCTATGAGCTCTGCTATTGGCCTGCTGTGCCATGTGGAGTCAGCCTGCTTGTACAAGTTTACCCTGGAACCTGAAGACATCTCCCTTTTGGTTGACGTCTCCAAAGCAGTTTTCAGTGCCTATGTATAATGGAGTCATAACTGTCTTCTACCACAGCCATAGTCTGGTTGGAAGTTTCCTTTAAGGCCCCTGAATTCCCAGGCTTGAAAACCATCTGGGATGCCTTAGGAATTAGTGACAAGAACATTTGCTTTTGTTTTTTATTTTTAAATAATATTTTAATTCATTCTTTCAAAATTTCATTCAAAGTATTTTGTTTATGGTGACATAGCCTGAAAGGTCTCTGAGATCATCTGCACCTCTCTACCCATGCAACTTTGTTTTTCCTCCTCCTCCTCCTCCTCCTCCTCCTCCTCCTCCTCCTCCTCCTCCTCCTCCTCCTCCTCCTCCTCCTCCTCTTCCTCCTCCTCCTCTTCTTCCTCCTCCTCCTTTTCTTCCTCTCTCTCTCTCTCTCTCTCTCTCTCTCTCTCTCTCTCTCTCTCTTTCTTCCTCTCTCTTCCTCTCCCCCTCTCCTAATCCACTGCTCTTCTGGCTCTTAAACTCTTTTGGCTTCCTCTTCTCTGATGATCCTTGGGGACAGGGTATGACATAGATGTCCCATTGGGGCTGTGCCATCTATAGTTTTCTTCTTTTCCTGTTCCAGCTGTGGGTCTTTGTGTCAGTCACTGTCTATTGCAAGAAGCAGCTTTTGTGGTGAGGGTTGAGTGACAGTGATCTATGAGTGTAGCAGTAAGTCACTAGGAGCTGGTTTCTTAGCACAGCACCCTGAATATGCTGGAGCTCTTCTATTGTTCTCGGTATCCTTTGTGAATGTGTTAAAGAATACTTTTGTTTCCCTAAAGCCCAATACAACATCTAGTCACTGACATTTTATGGCTGGTGACCTTTTCCTTGTGCTTAGTTGCATATAATACATATGTTCTCATGGAGCTCACTGCAACAGGACACCTTTTTAGACATGCCCTGGAAGAAGGTATTCTTTCCCAACCTAAAGAGAACAATTCAAAGATCTAGGAGACTCGAGTTCTGGTCTTGGCTCTGTTATCAAATAGGTGTTGATCTTGGTATTGTCCATCAACTTCTCTGATTCCAAGTGCTTTCACCCACAAAATGGTAGAAGTTAAAAGACCTTTAAGGTTGGCATTAACTCGACACTTGAATCTAGGCCGCCTTGTTAGAGAAGGGCAGAGGAAGCGCCAGGCAATAGAAAGGAAATCGCTCTTTTCCCTCCGTGAGGCACCTGGGCTGCTTCCAAATGGAGACTTCAGCATTAGTAACTGTGAACAAGAGCGATCCCAGCCCAGCGTAGGGAGACGATAGCGGCTCACACACAGGACTCAGGGCATGCAATCCCACACTGCACGTATCCGGCACCACCTCAGACCTTCATGTGAATAGAAATGAAAGACTTCTTAGTTTTCAAAAATAAAAAGGTTTCAGATTTAAATCAGATTTGCTATCGAGTTATTCTTAGGAACAAGGGAAAATGAGCTAAACCTCCAAGTCCTTTGCCAACCATCCATCTGCTGGTTCACCCCCACACCACCCTGATACCGTCTGCATTCCTAGTCCCCGCTGGTTGCAGACTCTTTGCTGTAGCTCCTTCAGGATCCTGTGTCTGTACACAGGATTGTAGCTTACAACTACCGTTGCCACTCAAGTCAGCTTTGGAAGCCGGACCTCATCTTTCCACATACTCCTCTACCTGCCTGGATGACACAACTGACACAGCGACGTTGCTACTGCTACAAGCCAGTGAGCCTCTCTGAGAGCCAGTTTCTCTGGGTTTTATGTTTCCCATAGTTACCATCTGTGAGCACATTAGCAAACCCAGAAAGACTGAGAAGCTCTGCTCCCTGCCTGCATGGATGTGCCGTCAATAATGCGGTTACATAACTTATTACTGATAATTATGCATTTTATCATCTCAGGGATAGGTGGTTTGTTCGGGATAACTTTGTCAGGGTCAAAGTCTAGCTTTGATTATTGCCCAAGTCACAGAATGACATGGCCAGAGATAGCTATGCAATTTCACCACGTCAACCCTCCATGGATACCTCACAGCTGTCTAAATGACGCCCACTGTTGTTTACTTGGCTGGGAACTGTCTCCTCACAATTCTGGCACAAAGATGAAGATGAGTAACATAATGAATAGGCGACTAGAAGGGGGAAATTTAGGGCAATTTAAACACATCTACTTCTGCTGTTGATGAATCGCCGTGCACAGCATGAGACACAAGCTGGCACATGATTTTAGATGCTGGAGACATAAAGGCCAATCATTGCCTTAGGATCAGAATTTGAGAACAGACTACAGACTAATCTTTAAAAAGAAAAAGAAAGGAAGGAAGGAAGGAAGGAAGGAAGGAAGGAAGAAAGAAAGGAAGAAAGAAAAGAATCTGCTTTAATTTTGAATTGTGTATGTCTGTGAGCGCAGGTACCCAAGGAGTCCAAGGAGTCCTGAAGAGTGCATAGCATGTCCTGGAGCTGCTGCTGTAGGGGTCTGTGAGCTGTCTTGTGTGGCTGCTGGCAGTGGAACTCAGGTCCTCTGTAAAAGCGGAATGGACCCTACCACTGAGCCCTCTCTTCAGGCCCTTCAGCTTTTTCTTACTATGATTCTTTTTTTTTTTTTTTTGGTTCTTTTTTTTTTTTTTCGGAGCTGGGGACCGAACCCAGGGCCTTGCGCTTCCTAGGTAAGCGCTCTACCACTGAGCTAAATCCCCAGCCCCTCTTACTATGATTCTTAAATAAATCTAATGTTTCTTTGTCTCTTGGCTTTTGAAAGACAATAGAAATGAGCAAACTAACTATTTTTATACTCAGATCTTTTGCAACTTTCAAATTCTTCGTGACACAAGCAGTAAAATATATTTTCTAGGCATTTGAAAATTTCAGATAAACATCGTCCCTATGCTGTACATTTGGGGCTACTGGGGGCTCGCATTTATTTTTTGAGAAGAATTATTGGGGAAATACATGAGAAAAATCCCTTGCTGACCTCCTCTGTCATAGCATGATGTTTAAAAATTGCCAGCAAGCAGGAACTTTGAACCTTCCTTCTCTAACCCCAGCTGTAGGATTTGGACTTTACCAGTAAACAAGGCCTTCTCAGCTCAATCATGTTTCATGGGGCCTAGAAAATAGAGCACAGACACAAATAGTTAGACCATTCAGAAACAATCCAACCTACTGCCCTTCTCTGAAATGGACTTACTGCTTGAATAAGAAAGGAAGTTTAATTCTTCACAATATTCTCATCTCCTATGATATTATAGTAAATACTGTGTAGTAAAGACAGCTTTAAGAGTATGAGGGATTATAAGGGGATAAAACGCTGGGCATAAGAAAGAGGTTAGTTAGGCAGGGGCATAGAGTAGAAGTTACTGATTTCTTAGTTGTAAATAATGAGGAGAAATAAAGTTAATATTTGGTCCCTGATGGAATTAGAATTACATATCACTGAGGGAAATTGGACTTCAAAGCACAGTCCTAAAGTACAAAAAATTAGAAGAAAATAGTATATTTATTATTATTATAATTAATTATATTATATTATATATAGTACATGTATTATAAGTAGTATAAAGGATATTATAAGGTAAAGATAATAATCTAAAATATTTTTCTTTTTTGTTGTTTTTTCTCTGTTTTCAAATTTATTATTTATTCATTGATAATTTATTTACTTTATATCCAAATCACAGCTTCCCTTCCCTCTTCTCCTAGATTCTCTCTTTCATCTTCCCCTCCCTCCCATTTTTCTCAGAGAAGAGGAGGCCTCCTGTGGATATCAACTGGCCTTGGCATATCAAGTTGCAGTATGACTAAGTTCATCTTCTATTGAGGCTAGACAAGGAAGCTCAGTGAGGGGAAAGGGATCCAAAGACAGGCAACAAAGTCAGAGACAGCACCTGTTCCTGCTACTAGAGGGTCTCACATCTGTTACCTATGAGTAGAGGCACAGATCCATTCTACACATGCTTTCTGCTTGGTGATTCAGTCTTAGTAAACCCCTGTGGGCCCAGGTTAGTTGAGTCTGTAGGTTTTCTTGTGGTGTCTGTAACCTCTATGGCTCACTAAAATAATCAAGATAATTCTCCAAAGACAAGCCTACAGGCCACCTGATCTTAAAAATCCCCTCTTTTTTACTTTCTTAGGCAATTCCAGGCTGTATCAAGTTGACAATTAAGACAGTCATAACTGGCAGGAACTAAATATATCATGTTGATATAATGAATAGATTATATTGTTTTGAGAAAATGAAAACCTTTTACGTTTATTAAAAATAAAAAACTCCCTAATCCTACACTACTATATTTCTTAAAAAAATGTAATTATCATAAGGAAAGTTAGATAAATGCATTTCAAAATAAGTTTTGGAAAAATTAGATTCAAGTAGATAAAGGAAGATTGAGATGCCCCCCAAATACTAGAACATGGGGACATGACAGATGAGGTTCAGTCATATCTATTTTCAAATAAAGTTGGTCTTTGCCCGTAACCCCAACATTTAGGAGGTTGAGATTGGAGGATGCCAAGTTCAAAGTCAACTTGGGCTACAAAGTGAGAGCCTGACACGAGGAAACACTCTTTTGAGGAAGTGCTAAGCATCTGGATGTAGGGTCTAGAGGGATGGCTTTGAGCTTAAGAGTATGGGCTGTTCAAACTCAAACCCAGCAACTCTGTTGGGACTTAAGAGTCCCAAGCTGTAAGTCTAGTACATCTGATGTCCTTCTCCATCCTTCTCTTTACTGTGCCTCGTATGGTCACCTTTGGTAGTTCTTGAATTCCCTAAATAACATGTAGCCCACGGTCTTTGTACTAGTAATTTGCTTTCATTTACTATGAAGCCCTTCACATACTTTGATATTTGTTTCTTTTCTGTATCTCATCTCATCTTCTGCAGAGGAGAGAGTTTATTGCTTTTTTTTTTATCTCTAGCACCAAGTGTGAACTTGATATGCCTTTTGACATATGCATATTTCTCTAACTGTTAAGTTCAAGAAAAACAAAACCATATACACGTAAAAGATCAGGAGCAGAGTAAAAAAGTATAGCTTCCACATGCAACTGAAAAAGAAAATCTGGATTTAGGTGGAAGAAAATAAAACCACTCGGACTACTGCAAAAACGAATGGGCACTATGGCTTGCAGTAGATGCTCTGCCTGTAACGTCTATAAGTGTTCGGGGACAGAAAGTTTTCTTGACTAGTGAGAAGTTGGGAATCTGAGAGGATGAGGTATGTGCAAGTGGTATGAGCTAGCGCAGGAGTGACACGAACAGGAAGTTTTGTATTTTGATGTGTGCTTCATTCTAGCAGAGAACCAGAATTCTGTGGCCTGGGGGGAAAGGAGAGAAGTCTCATGAGATTTCATCAAGTTGGCTTAGTAGGCAGTTTGCCCAGACCAGCCAGTGGTGACCAAGGATTGAGAATTTGAAGGTTGTTTCGGTTTGCTCAGGCTGATATAACAGAATGGGGCAGTTTGGAGGCAATAGAAATTGATCACTCACATTTTGGGGACGAGAAATCCAAGATCAAAGCACTGATGGTCCATGTGTCTGGTGAGAGCCCACTTCCTACTTCACAAATAGCACCTTCCTTATGGAGCATGATAGGAAGTCAACTGAGCATCTTTGCCTTGGTTTTATAAGCATCTATCTGCATTTAGGAGGACTCTACCCTCTTGCTCTAATCACTCCCAAAGCCTAGCATCTTAAAACAGTCAGAGAATCATGGCTTAGAATTTCATATGAATATCGGAGGACACAAGTGTTGAGACTAGAGAGATGACCACATCTGATTTTGTCACAGGTAGACCAATGTTTTCCAGAATCTTATTTAACTCATACAATGGAGGCTGGTCTTTGTGTTGATTGGTGTTATTGATTGACTGCTACTCTATTTCACTCTGTTAGTGCACAGGAATTTAGTCACAGTGAGGTCATCCATGTGCTGTAAGATGAGAGGATTGTTACTGAATTGTCCCCTCCAATTTCAGATTTAACAGAGAGGCTGTTCTCTAACACCCAACCCACACCATCATGTGTAGCCATCTGTCACCTAAGTCACAGACTCTTAAGTCTTACTTTGTCGCACTTCCTATGGGTCATTGAATGACAGTATTGGGGACGATTCCATGAGGGAACTCAGAATATGTTCCTTATTTTACTCAATATTCTGTCAAACAATGTGATACGATATTGCTGAAGTTAAAGAAAAAACGATGGTCTCTGCTGTAAATAATTTATAGACTCAAAGAAAGTTGGAATTAGGTTGTTTATAGTTTCTTCCCTCTGAATAGCTTGCTGTGGGAGGCAGCCCTGGTTCTTAAACCTCATTAGGCACCAGATCACACTATTCTGTGGATCTTATTAAATGCATAAATCTTGTGGTTTTCAAAGTGAAGGCTACACATGAGCAAACAATCTCGAGCACTTAGTTCAGTTCTAAAGGATAAAACTCGGAGAGAGCTAGGAATACACTGGTCTTAGTTGAGTGGCCACCTTCTCTAGCCAAGCAGGACCCCCAGTAGAGGAATAAGGATACCAACCCACCCACAAAACGTTTGTCCCCAAATTTGTCTTGTCTACAAGAGATGCAGGGACAAGATGGAGCAGAGACTGAGGGAATGGGCAACCAATGACTGGCCTAACTTGAAACCCATCCCATGGGCAGTCCCTGACACTATTAATGCTACTCTGTATACTTGAAGACAGGAGCCTATGATAACTGCCCTGTAAGGAGCTCCACCTAGTCGCTGACTGAAACAGATAATAGAGGTCCATAGCCAAGCACTGTAAGGATCTTGGAGAGCTGTATGGAAGAGTTGGGAGAAGGATCGAGGGCCCCACGGGGTATGGGAACTCCAAAAAGGTCAACTGACGTGAACAGAGCTGCACATCTGCTATGTGCAGTGGGCCTAGGTCCAGCCTATGTGTGCTCTTTGATTGGTGTTCAGCAGATGTTGGTCTTCATGCCCAACAACTGGAGTGAGGGTTATCCCTAAAGCTGTTGCTTGTCAGTGGATACCATCCCCTGAATAGGCTGCCTTGTCTGGCCTCAGAGTTTGGCAAGAAGAAAGTAACTTCCATCTTGCTCATTAGAAATATCAGCCATTATCTATATTGTACACATGTCTTGCCAGGCACCATGGTAGGCAGACACTTGATCTTTGCAATCGTCCTATAACTATTATTCTCCTTGGAATCCAAACAGTGAATGTGCGGCACTTGCCTGGGTTCAGGCAACCACAGCATCAGGCAACCACAGCATCAGGCAACCACAGCATCAGGCAACCACAGCATCAGGCAACCACAGCATCAGGCAACCAAGGCATCAGTCAATCACAGCATAGTGTATCAGAGACTCAAATGCTTTCTCAGCCAATGCTCTCTGTGGCATTCTTAAATTATCTGTATAGTATTGGGTATGGATATTGAATTGTATGCATTAACACACACACAGAGAGAGAGAGAGAGAGAGAGAGAGAGAGAGAGAGAGAGAGAGAGAGAGAGAGAGAGAGAGAGAGAGACTAGAAGAGAATTTAAGAAAATGAAAATAGAAATTCCAATTCTTTCTCCACTCTAATAGAACACCTTGGGTGTCCACGACATTGATGCTGGAGACTCAGCTCCTCTTGTAGATGATTCCCCTTTATGGGCTGTGCAGAGGGAAAGCCAGGGCTTGGTAACTTGCCCAGAAATACATTATAATTGGAATATTCTAGAAAACCACCATTCCTCCTCCTATGAAAGCTCTCTACAGTTCTGCCCCAATGCCACTTGGTCAGCTATACCTGGCTTAAAGTCCTCAGTCTCTAGTGTGGTCACCAAGGTCTCTCTGTACTTTTAACTTAGGATTTGTGGATTGTAAAATAAGTCAGGGATAGCATGGTTGTATCTGTGTGAATTGATGAGGCTGAAATTCTCTTCAAGCTCAGCCTGTCGCCAGAGGGAACATCCCTCATTTTCATTGAAGAATTATTTGAGTAACTCCACTACCACATGTGCCTCTTTAGCACAGATTGCTTCCCCCCTTGAGTTTATCTTACTGTATTCTCATATGGGGACCAGAATACCACCCAATTTGGTATTTATTGTTTTATTTGGGCTCATTCTTGCTAAATACCAATGATTTGGAGGGTTTGCTTTAAAATAAACAAAATAAAATGTTTCTCCACTTACAGATTCAAACAATGTAATTATGCTTAACACTATGGTTGTCTGGTCTGTTTTACTCCTCGGTGTTTACCTCCATGGTGGCCAAAGGTGATATAGTCAAGTGGCCAGAACAGTGACGGTTCTGGCTCTGTGTGTGGTATGAGAGAGAGCTGAGGGTTTGATGTCATTTGTTCCCCTGAGAGTGAGCCTAACTGAGCAATGGATTATATGTGATAATTAACTTTAACTGTCAGCTTGATATAATTTGGAACAAAAGAGCCTCAATGAGGAATTGTCAAGATTAGGTTTACCTTTGGTGCTATGGGATTATCTTGATCATGTCAATTGAGATGCAAAGACCTGCCTCTGTGGAAGAAAGGGAGTTCAGGGGAGTCTGAACCACCTCAGAGTGGAGAGAGCAGTGTGCATGCGGGATTTCACTTCTCAGTGTCCTTACTGTGGGTATAACACAACTCTCGGCTTCATGTTCCTGCCCCCATTACTCCCCAAAATGAGGCCCTGGGACCAGGGATTGTGAGACAAATAAACTTTTATTCTCTTAAGCAGTTTTGCTGTAGTATTTTTCCAGAGAAACAGGAATAAAAGTTAGACACCGTGCATCCTTCCCCAAAGCCCCTAAAGGGCCACTAAGCAAATACAGGAGACAGAAAATACATCCTAAGGTGAAACCCAAAGAGGGACAATGCAATTAACTTCTGCATCTTCTCTGTTCAAAGTTACTTTTTCTTCTTTTTCCTTTCTTCTTTAGCTTTCTTCTACCCCATCCCCATTTTATTTTATTTTATTTTTTTTTATTAACTTGAGTATTTCTTATTTACATTTCGAATGTTATTCCCTTTCCAGGTTTCCGGGCAAACATCCCCCTAATCCCTCCCCCTCCCCTTCTTTATGGGTGTTCCCCTCCCACCCTCCCCCCATTGCCGCCCTCCCCCCAACAATCACGTTCACTGCCATCCCCATTTTTGATGGATGAAATCCAGGTCATTATTATTCATCCTAAGCATACACTGCTGAGAGCTACTTTCCCAACTCTTGTCTCAAGAACCTTAATAACTTTTCCCTTCTACAAGACATCACACTAATCTGTCACATTGGTGAGATTGCGCTGATTAAACACAGTGAACTAGGTTTTGTTTGATATTTAACTCTGACATATCTACTGAGTGACCCAGAAAACTTCAGGTTTTGAGCAGAACCTAGGCCAATTAATAACTATGTCAGAGGTCTGGCAACTGTACAAAGTATTCTACTACATGAACCGTTGGATCCAGCAGATACGGTGGTAATCAAAGTAAAATTGGATGGTAGAAAGCTGCTTGAAGCCTATGACAGACCTGTACAATAAGGCAAAGTATAGACCTTTGAGATTTTAGAGCAAGGCCCTGTTATCTCCATATAACTACACTACTCTCCACTTGAGAGGCAGCTTTACCCTGTCATGGAGCCTTAGTAGTAAATGATTACCAGATAGAACCACCTTAACAAGGGACCAGAGATGACTATTATATACTAAATGTAGTTTGATCCTTACCGTTGAGGTGGGTGGGCATATAAATATGCTATTATCATATAGAAGCAGTATATATGTTTCAGACACAGGGATGCCCTGGAGACACAGTAACTGACATGAAGAAGTTTCTCAAATATCTATGTAGCACTTTCTAAATGCTCAGGCATTCCTGAGGGGTATAGAATGGCTCTGGGAAGAAGGAGGTTGGAAATACACGACAAGAAGTGACAAGTTACAGAGAAGAGTATTGTGATTGGCTTCAGCATTTCTTTGATTACATCCATTTGCATACATATATTAAGTAAACTTTTTTGCTTTCTTTCATTTCTTATTCTCATATAATAAATGATATATAAACTTTACACCAATATTTAAATATAGTTAATTTTGGAGTGTAGTATTTAAATGATTAAGTGTCAGGAAAAAAGTAAACATCACTCAAGGACATCAGCTCCTTTGCTGGAGAAAGGATGAGTATATTTTTGTTTTCCCACAGAGAAGCTGTTTATTCTGGGGGGTATTCTGAACTTGTTATGGTCTTTATTTTGAGGTTGTGTTTTAAGAAGAGGTATATGGGTACCCAGTTGATAAAAGTTAGACTTCTGGTGACTAATAGTTTCTGTTGATTTGATTGGGTAAGAGATGACCAGGTGACTGGCCAAACATTTCGCTTGGTGCGTCTGTGAGTGTGAGTCAATGAATCTGGGAAGGAAAATGTGTCTTAGCAATGTGAGTTGACATCATTCAACCAAAGAAGACCAGCGAAGAACAGCAGCTTAGAAGATCGAGTTTGTCTTTTTGCTTCTTGGGAAGGGGACATTTGTCATTGTCTGTCCTCAGCAAGAGGACCTTGGACTCAGATCACGACTTATACCACTACCACTTCATGTGACCCAGTTCCTATAAATGTGTTTGTGTGCCATCTGTCTTTGTCCCTCTATCACTCTCTCCCTTCATCCCTCCCTCCCTGTCTTCATTCTCCTGCCCCCATAAAATATATTGTATAGTATATATGCCCATATGTTCTGTTGACATTGATATGGTGGGCACATTATATTCAATATGTAACACGCCTGTGAATATATTCTATTCCCCTGGATAACACTGCCAACCACAATATTTTAAGAATTGAAACAAAATTATTTTCTTTAACAGAATGTACTGAAAGTCTCTCCTGGGTTGGCAGAAATCCAAGGTAGTTTAGCTCCACAGTACAGCTGTGACCACTGAGCTTTGCGAAGTCTCCCTCTCCAGAGAACCTTGTACCATTTCATTAAATTACTTTTGTCTTCAGGATAGAGGTTTATTGGTTCTCTGCACAACCGGGAAATCATCTCTTTTGGACTATGGAGAGTCTTGATTACTCCTTCCAAATTAGTTTTTTCTTCTTCCGTTAGAACTTTTAATCAGTATGACTTGCCAGGCATATGGCCAGATATCTGGAAAATGGAATGCTCCCAGGATGCTCTGGGATTCACTTCCCAGGGGACACATTTCTTACTTCATCTGATAAAGGACAGTGGCAGAGGAGCAGAAACCAGCACAATGGAGATTGTCGTGTCCCCCATTCTGTGTGAGGCATTTCATGTAGAATGTTGCTCTGGATCCTGCCACACTCTTATGATGCATCAAAGGGCTGCCCAAAGTCAAAATTGACTGACTAATCTCTACCTGGGATATAGTCAAGGAAGTGGTGGGTCTTGGATTTCAGTTCAGTTCAGACTTCAAGCATTTGCTCTTTGTATTGTATAGTTGGATGCTATCTATTAGCACCCTACTTGGCCTGACTTAAATAAAACTAAATTAATAAATTAGCACAGATGAACCACTTCTTTGTCATTTGTAAGGAGACAAAAACCAAAAGAACAAACAACAAAACAAAACATCCCGGTCAGATTCTCACCTTATGCAGTACAAACCAAGCCATTCAACTATACGTTTCATTATCTGGGAGAAACATGGAGATATTAGATAAGTCCTTATAGCTTGGTATTTTATGTCTTATGTTCCTATGACCCTGTTTCTACTGACCTAAAGACATCCATTCTGAAGAATATGAGCTTCCCTGAGGTGATACAACAGTGATCCCATTAAATTGGTAATTAAGACCACTACCCAGTTACGTTAGGATTCTCATACCTCCATCAGTAAGAGTAGAAGGGGACCTATAATGCATGGATCACCTTTTTGTACTTTGAGAGAAGTCATTATTGATTTTTTTTCTGGATGTGTCTTCTCTTTTATCAGTACAGTGCCACGCACACACGCCAAAGGATTTCCCACAACTATATAAACTTAATTAGAGGTATTTTCATAGTTAAAACCAGTCACGTATAGCTGGAGTTAGTAGGATAAAGACAAGATGATGATGGGAGATGGTCCCCAAGACAGGAAGGAGAAGGAGAAATTCTTCCTGGGTTATTGGGGAGGAATAAAAAGAGACTCAAAGATGACCTAAGGGCCAGGATGCTCCCTGGATCTTCCTATAACTCAGAATATAAAGACTTGAGGATTTATAAATCAAAATAACTTTAATAAAATAAAAAAAATGTCTGGAAATGCAAAATATGTTCTACTCATGAGTGGACCATCATTGCATGCATGTGTGTAAAGTGCATGTGCCTGTGTGTGTGTGTGTGTGTGTGTGTGTGTGTGTGTGTGTATGTATGTGTGTGTGTGTGTGTGTTTAAGGGAGCTCTGAGTCACTCTGAATACCAAATGACAGCATGTGTACACAAATCCTTTTAGCAAACTTGGTCTTAAAAATCAAACAATACTTCCAATAATTAAAACAGAAGCAAACCCCTCCTTTATCTTATAGCCTTTGGTACACTTGTATGAGGTTTCCATGGCTTTTCCAGTTAATTAAATAATAGCTTAGTGGCCTGCCCTCCTTTCTTTGTCATATTAAAGAACTTCTCAAGAATCAGCCTAGAAAATCCAACAGGAATTATGAAAGTCATAATGGAACGACACAAACATGGCACAAAGTGGATGCACAAAACTGTACCTTAGTTCCATTGTGCTGCAAACAGAATACTTGAGACTAGATTATTTATAAAGAACATGAACTTGATTTCTTATGATCTGGCTGATGGAAAGTTCAAAGTATTGGCATTCACTTCTAGTGGGACCTGTGCTTTCTCCCAAGATTGTGTCCATTGCTCTGAATTTAGGAGGCAAAAGGTGGGAAAGGAAAATGACTCTCCTTTGTGACTTAATATTTCTTCAAAGGTCCCACCTCCTCATAATATTATAATAGGAATGAAGTTTTAGCATGAGTTTGGAGAAGACATGGATTTAAACTATTTTACCTTTGACTCTATAGCAGTCTATGTTCATCTCATACAGGAAATGTATCCATTCCTTCCTGATAGTGTAATAGCTCCCCCAAAGATGATACCAGAATCACCCTTTAACTACCAATTTCCTCTATGTAGCTCTGGATGTCCTGGAATGTAACTCTGTAGACCAGGCTGGCTTTGAACCCACAGAGATCTGTATACTTCTGCCTCCCAAATGTTGGGACTAAAGGTGTATTCTACCACTGCCTAGCAACTCGGAGTCTCATATATGACTCTCTCTCTCTCTCTCTCTCTCTCTCTCTCTCTCTCACACACACACACACACACACACACACACACACACAACACACACACACATACACACACACACAACACACACACACATACACACACACACACACACACACACACACACACACACACAGGCCTTGAAGTGTGATGATTTATTCTGAAGCAAATTCATCCATGACTGTTCACTTCAGATAGGCCATTGATGAAAGACTAAAGAGCAGTTCCACTTAAATCTAGGCTCGAGAAATTGCTTGTTAAGATTACTTTCAGGAGTAAGGGAAACTCATAGTCAATTGGACCAACAACAAGGCCACCACCATGCTTGCTTACTTTTGGGATAACCCAAAAGCTGCATTCCTGGGGCTCTATGCTCAATGTGTAGGCTGCCCTACTGATGGTTCTCCTTTACCCTGGAGAGTGTCCATTGCTTATATAATTATGACAAAGGAATCATAACTTTAGCCTCCTAAGTATTGTGACCTCCTGGCTATTCTAAGTTTTGTTAGCGTCCTATGTTAGGAATCTCCCAACTTCCTTCAGAGAGAAATTTTCAATTCAGGGGAAACAGTTATACAACATTCTTCCAGCTGTGTGAGTCTGATAGCAAGAAAACTAAGTTCTTCCAAAATATCCTGGTAAGTGATAAACACAGCCATTCCAAATGGAAGCTACAGAAGGGAAAGGGGGGTGGGTAACCAGTCTCAACTAAGTCTAATTTCCAACAAACGAAATGACATTAAATCTCAAGGCAAAGCAGTCATTGGCTCTACTTCTGTCCTTCCACCTTCCTTGGTTAGGGTCTAGGGCTCCCTGATTCCAGGGAACCCCTCCCCCCAAAGCTTTGCTGAGTGAAGCATATACTATAGTTTTTTTAGTTTGGAGTCTAGGGCTCTGACCCATACACTGTAAGTTGTTGGCTCTAAGGACCTGAGCTTTAGTGATTTCTCTGGCCAGAGCTCTCAACTTAGTGTGTCTATGTGACATTTCTTTGTGGTGTTCCTAGACCCATGACTTTCTTGGCTTTTATCTAATGGAGACTTCCAGTAGTGACCCTGCTTTCATGAATTCACTATGAATTGCCCTAGAGAGGGTTTTGTGTGTGTGTGTGTGTGTGTGTGTGTGTGTGTGGTGGTGGGTTGGGGGCTGGGTATGTGCACATGAATGCGAGTACCCTCAGGAGCTCGAGGCACCAGAATCCCTGCAATGAGAGAGCTATGAGCTGCCTGATGTGGGTGCTGGGAACTGAACCTGGATCCTGTGCAGGAGAAGCTAGTGTTCTTAACCACAGTGCACCCTATTGTATCCCTCAAATTCTTATTCCAATAAAGCACTAGAACACAGACCTAACTCAGTAAGATTCTTTGACTTTGCAATAAGACACCCCCCACTCCCCCTAAAAACTCATAAAAGTGGGTTTTGTGGGCTCTCTATACCTACATTCTGATCACAAGTTCTACAATAACTTTTTAAGGATTCAGGTTCTGTCCGTAGCACTACACCACTGCCCAGACATGACACTCCAGGCCTTTTCAAACACATGTTCAAACATTTCTGCCCACTACCCCCTATCCAGTATCAAAGCTTCTTCCTTCTTTTAAGGGGAATGTACAGTGTCGCACATTCTAGCATGAGCTTTCTGTCTTCGAAACATTCGTACTGTAGGATGGTGGTTTATTTCCTCACAGGGACCCTTTCATTCAACACTTCTTACTTCTTCATTAGAAGTGGATAAAGCTGGGAAGCATGTAGACACAGAGGGCATGAAGAATGGGATCTCTGAATGAGAGCAACCTAAAGGTACTTTCTGTGTTCACATGGCTTACGTCTCTCTGGTGGTCTTCATTTTTAGAACCAGCGACTCACTTAAGGAGAGTCTTGCATATGTCTTATGTTGAAGACCTCCTGCCATGGCCAATATATCTCCTTCCACTTTCTGTCCTATACTGAGTGCTCAAAGTAGTTAGGGAGTGAAAACAGTTCTATCAAAGTTCAAGGGAGTAAATAAAAACATTGCAAAAAATACTTTACTTTTTGCCTAAAGGTGGTCTCCATGTGGCAATTGTGCTATCTACCTTTCCCTCCCCTGACCACAAGCTCAGTCACTAGAGACCATGACCCCCACACTTTCTGCTTCACCAAGCTCCCACCCCTGCTCTCTCACTGGTGTGGCCATTTAGAAAAAGAACATTTTTAGTCCATGCTGACTTGTAAGCGCCTTTTAAAATTTTCATTATACCAATCAACTATGCCTCCACAGTAAACGAGATTTCAAAAGAAAAATTCGGCAGCTTCATGAAAAATACAAGACAATATCTGAGGCTGAAATAAGAAAAATCTTTCATCCACACCAGAAAACAGCCTTCAAGTACAAAAGCTGTCAGGAGTGGTATACACAGTTGTCTCCGGGGAGCTTATCTCAGTAAAAAGACCAAGACCAGTACATCCAAGAGAAGAAACCCATTTGTCAGGCCAAGGCAGGCACATCTTAAGCTTGAAGAAGATTGACAAGCTCACATTAATTCCGTCCCTCAGCGCTGTCTTCAGTCCACTAGAGCCACTCTGTCTGGAGTTGGGCAGAAATGAAACGCCATTCTGAGCTGCCTGTGGCTGATGGATGCAGTGATGTAGCAAGAATAGAATCCTGGTACTGTGGCTTCCATCCAGGAGACTCTAGGTATGGTTCCTATTTCTCAGACATGCTAAGCTGCAACTGAAATCTCATCCTTCATCTTCTTACAGACTCCCTTTCGGAGCACCCCCATAAGTAAATCACAACCCCAAAACCACCTTCCCAGACCCATGGGAGCTCCAATGAATGCAGTGTGTGCAGGGTGATGGATCCCTCTAGGGGCCTGGGAACTATGGGTCAGTGGGAGCATAACCATACAACCTTTCTTTAAGTCACTGAGGCATTGCCCTGCCTGCTGGTAAGTTTGATGGCTCTGGATCAGTAGCTGCCATGATGACCCCTTGTCTAATTTTTCAAGAGTTAGTATAGGAGAACTGTATTGACTCTTCACTTTAGAGTTATACCCCCTTTGGTGCGTTAAAGGATTGGACATGGTGTATTGCTACCATACTTGATGGCTGTTTGCAGTAGATACTAAAGTAGCCATGGCCTTCCCCATTTCATAAAGAGAAGAGATCCATTTGCCTATTCCTGGAGTCATTGTTGGCCTGGGTGGTGTGTTGATTAACTGGATATTAGCAAACACGATGGAAATAAAGGTTTGTGATGGATCCATATATTTGGCTTGCTCATTTGGAGACCTAGGCAGGCTTCTGTGATAATGAGCCTCAGATAATCTGGCAGATGATGAGAGATATAAGCCGAGATGTCGTTAGCTGCTAATACACCTTAGATGAAGAGCTGGCTCAACTGAGATTCATAGAATGAGTTAAATAAAATCTATTTTCTTATACTATTAGATTATTCACCATATGCATCACATGATAACCCAGAGAGTGTAACAAATTGTGATGGTTCATATATATTTCCATGGTTTTGCCTATAATAGCTAATATAATATATAATAGCTATAATAGCTAATTTTAGGCTCAAATTGCTGTCATTCAAGTATGTGGCTCGTGACATATACAAATGAAAGTGTGGGCACACAGATATGCCCATACTGAAAAGCATCATTTAGATCAACACAGCGAAGAGATGATTCTGAAATCAGACTGACAAATGTTACAGTTATCTCTAGTTTACATTCTAGGTAAGAAGTCAGTGAAGGGAAAGCATCTATGTTCACTGAGTTCCTTCTGAGTGCCAGGAACTTCCATATCTGCTATTGTTTGAGCGGACACTTTCGTGTTAAATGAGTTACAGTCACTTTCATGACTGAGGTGAGGAGGAAGCATCACTTTCTCATGGTGACTGAGATTAACTAAAGATTAGCTAATTAGCATCAGCCTAAGAATTTTCTATAAATGGTTATTTGGGAATACAATGATTCTCATTGGAAAATGTATGGTTACAACTGGATGAATTGGTGAACTCTATATGATACCTTTTCAATCTTTCCCTCTCAGACTTATAGGAAGTTTTATGTTTATAGGAAATGTTCAGGGAAGGGGGCAGTGAGGTGCCACCGAACCTGACAACTTGACGTCAATTCCCACGACCCACGTGGTACAAGCTGAGGATCGCCTCGCTCAGGTTGTCCTCTGACCTCCTCATGCATGCTGTGGGACAGGATATACATCACCACACTCACACACAAGCACCCAAAATAAGTAAGTAAAGATATAAAGATGTAATATCAATTAAAAAAATCACTCGAACAATGAATATTTTCCTGAAATCCTCTAGTATAACATGTCCTCATTTTCAGAGTAAGGGATTTCTTTCTAAGTTTTCAAATATATGCTGCTAGTCATGTGGTATCTAATTTACATTGTAATGCTTAATATATACAATATGGTAAAGAAATATCCTCCTTTGCATTTATGTGTATCAGTTCTACCCTAGACTCATGAAAGACAAGAACAAAATGTAACTTTCCCCTAAGGTTCTCACATTTCAGTGAAGATGAAAATGTGCCTCTAATTTTAAAATTTGTAACCAGTCAATGAAATATGAGCTTGTGAAAGAGCACACTGAAACTAATATGCAAGTGGAGAGACTTGTTGATACAGACACAGGGAGTTACTAATTGAGCCACCAAGGCACTGCCCCGCCTCAGCGGGTGCTGGTCAGTTTGGTGGCTCTGGGCCAGTAGCTGCTTTTGTGAATAAATGTTTATTTTCAGTGGTTAACAGTGAGAGTTTATTTACTCTTTAGAGGTCAATGCTTACAGTTTGAGTGGATTAAAGGGTTGGGAAAGATTACTTGCTCCTGAAGTCACTGGAGGTGAAGGCTGACTAGGTCTTTCACAGTCACTTCAGTACCCAAATCTCTGCTTCACGATATCTGGAAGCAAAACATCCCAAGGACTAGAAGGCATCCCTGCGTCTCATTCATTACAATGGCAATGCTGTGAACGCTACATGGCAATTGACTTGATTGCTTGACCATTGTTGTTCTGTTACCTACTACTTCCCCACACAAGGAATGGTCAGTATCTTATACTAAGGGTACAAGTCATGTTCATTATATATATATATATATATATATATATATATATATATATATATATGTATATATATATACCTAAGAGCACAGCACATGGCATGGGCTCCATTCAATTAAAACTTATACCAACAAGAGTATCTTCCTTCTTTTTCTCCCCCTTTTTAATGTTAAAAGTAATCAAATGTAGTGAAAAATTCTAAGACACAAGCATTAGCAGACTCCTGAGTTATTAATATGGGAATTCTGCAGGTGGAAACAAATTCTGGACAACATTCGTCTGCTGGGGGCAAAGGAGTGGCTGCAGGCCTATTGTCCCTGTCTTGTAGCCTGGGGCCCTTTCCTCCTTACTGTTTGTTTTTCCTTTTTCTTCACTCTATTTCAAAGCATGAACATGACCATGGAGTGATGTTCTTTGTGTGTGTGGGAATGCAGACATTACACTTGTGGGTGTTGCTCCACAAGTGAAGTGCAGGCCCCCTGACAAGGGCAAGAACACATAACAGTACCGAAGCCATGAGACACAGCCCCCATCCCATTCTGTGTGTCCAAAGCCTGATTAATGATAAAACTTCTTCAGATAAGTTCAGCTTTCCCCTATCCCAAGAGCCTGGCACTTTTTACTTCCCCATATGAGGTAAATGTGACAAAGATTCATGATAACTGAAGGGAACTTTTCTATTGGTCAAGTCATGATCCTATGTCAAATACATGACAGACAACTTCTCCTTGTGCTTTTGTGCCTTTAAGTGGTTCTTATGTGAAGAACTTCTTGGTGGCTAGCCCTGAAGACTAGGATTTCACCTGTCAGAATGTCAATTTTCCTCTCCATCTAAGAGACAAATTAATAATAATGCACGCACATAGCTGTTTGCTAGGTTGCAGCTGAATTTGAGGACACCGAGACTATCAGAGATCAATATGCTATGTGCTGGAATTGGCTGAAACACAACTGTTTCCCAGAGAGCAATCTCCCATAGCACCCCAGATAGTAAATTTTCATTAGCAACTTAGCTGCATTTGGAATGACCAAGGGAATACATTTCTGAGCATGTCTGTGTGGGTGTTTCCAGAGAGGAAATTTTTGAGGAGATAAGACTAACTCTAAATGTGACTGGCAATTTTATATGGGATGGGGATCTTGTGATATATCCTTTTTCTCTTCATTTCTGTTTTCCTGCCTTCCTTCCTTCCTCCCTTCCTTCCAACTCCCCTCTCTCCCTGAGACATGTAATGGGTGTCTGAGGCACCATACCTCCCTATGTTTACAATTTCAAAGAAAGCTTTGAGGAACGTGAACTATCTTCTGTTTTGTGGTATCACCAAGCATAACACTGCAAGCATACCTAAAGAGATCCAATTTCTGTCTGACGAACTCATCTTCTTCAGTTACTTTCCGCCCTTGCAGATTGAATGTGTGAACTCTACTTTCGTGATTTTTTTCTTGATTCTTAAATACATGAACTAAATTATTAGTGTCAATGTGAAAGGTTATTCAAATATAATTCACTTTAGGGAAGAGAAATAGTACCTTAGGTAAAAAGTATTTTTAGCTACCCACATGCTTTTGCTTAATAATCTTATTTTTGAGTCAATGATGCAACTAATCATGCTGCCAGGAAAGCTCACTGGTGAGAGCCCTGGGTACATAAATGTGCAGAGAAAGCCTCAGAACCTGAGTTGTTTCTGGAACACATGACAGAAGGAAAGAATCAACTCCTGAAAGCAGTTCTCTGACCCCATAGCATGTGTACACCTTAACTCACACATACTCTCTTCTCCCTCCTACAACATTAATGCTAACAATAAAACTTAAATGTTTTAAATGAGAAGCAACTGGGAACTGTAACACCTACCTGTGGCTCTAGCTCTTGGGACAAAGGGGCAAAGAGGATTGTTTGTGAAGCTGATCTTGGTTACAGAGTGAATTCCAGGCAAGCCAGGGATACATAGAAAGATCATCTATATCTATATCTATATCTATATCTATCTATATCTATATCTATATCTATATCTATATCTATATCTATATCTATATCTATATCTATATCTATATCTATAATCATATTTCAGAGAGAGAGAGAGAGAGAGAGAGAGAGAGAGAGAGAGAGAGAGAATGGAATCAGGCAGAAATCACATGATGATCTTAATAGTTATAGAAAAGAATGTTAGCAAATCCAACATCCATTCATGAAAAGATCCCAGGATAGAATAGGGATGAAGGGGGACAAATCTCAAGACACATGCACACACATGACAAACCTATAGTCAATATGCTGCTAAATGGAAAAGAATTTGAAACATTCAAATTAAAGTCAGGAACAAGTCAAGGCTGTCCACTCTATCTTCCACTTAATATAGTGCTCGAAATTTTAGCTAGTGTAAGACAAGGGAAAGAAATAAAGTATACGAATAAGAGGAAAAGTTGAATTATCTCTCTGCAGATTATATAATTCATTCTATACATAAAAGACCCCATAAACTTTAACAGAACACTTTGAGATCTTATAAACATTTTCAGCAAAATGACAGCATAAAAATGAACATAGTTTTCATTAGTGATAATTTTAATGTCTTAGGGTTCTTATTGCTGTGAACAGACACCATGACCATGGTGACTCTTATAAAGGCAAACATTTAATTAGGGCTAGCTTACAGATTCAGAGGTTTAATCCATTATCATCAAGGTGGGCACATGAAAGGGCCAGGCAGGAGGAGCTGAGAGTTCTACATCTTGATCGGAAGGCCCCAAGGAGAAGACTGTCTGTCTCCCAGGCAACTAGGAGGAGGATCTCAAAGTCCACCTCAGCAGTGACACACTTTCCCCCAACAAGACCTTACTTTCTAATAGTGCGATTCCTTGGGCCAAGCATATTAAAACTACCACATTTGATTTCTTTTAAAAACACAGGAACATAAAAATCTGCTTTCATTTTAATCCCAAGTATAGGCATGTGGCATTGCTTCATATTGTCCCTAGCAACTGACTGTGATTTGCCTCATGCTCTAGCTGGGGTGTGCTTTTGCAAGCTGCAGATACTTACTGCGATTGTGTGACTTTTGGGATTCTGGGGAATTTCTGAGGGTATATAAATGCACCCAAGAGGTGGTGTGGGTTGTTGGTTGCTGTTCATTGGGGTTTGTTAAGTAAGAGTGCACAAACAAAAAGAAGAAGAACTTAGATACCCTGCTGGTGAAGATCAAACTTGTCCCACGGAATATGACTCCTCCAATCAGCATGAGGTTGTCTGATGCCACCTTTCCTTTCTTGCCTTTTTCGCTCCTAACTAGTGTTAGGGGGTCAAAGAAAGAAGAACCCACCAAATAATCAAAGCTACAGTCTTCCTATATACCTAGGCCAAACATAGTGAGAATGAAATCAGGTTAATATCCTTTCATGGTAGCTTTACAAAAACCAAAACAAACAAAGTATATTGCAGTGAACCTAACCAAAGAAGTGTGAGACTACAACAATAAGGAATTTTAAAATCAGGAAATGCCAGGGCGTTGAGGTCCGAGTGGGTGGGTGAGAGTGGGAACATTCTCATAGAAGCAGGGGGACAGGGTATGGGAGAGGGGGAAACCTGGAAAGCGGATAATATTTAAAATGTCAGTAATAAACTACCCAATAAAATACTTAATGACAAAAGAAAAAATGAAATCAGGAAAAAAACAAATCAAGAAAGATATTGTAAGATGGAAAGACTGCCCATATTCATGGATTGAGAGGGCTAATATTGTTAAAATGACTATTCTGTCAAAAGCAATCTCCAGACTCAATGCGGCCTCAATCAAAAATTTCATGCTTTTCTTCACAGAAATAGAAAAAGAAATCTTAAAATTCATATGGAAATGCAAATAGTTAAAAAATAAGCAAAAAAGAAAAAACCTGAAAGAGCAGTGCTGAAGCATTACCACATCTAATTTCAAGTAACACTGTAGAGCTGTAGTAATAAAAACATCATGGTATGGGTACAAGAACAGATGGATCAGTGGCATAGAATTGAAGATTCCTATGACTCCATGAGGCAACCACCTGGATTTCTGCAAAGATATCAAAAACATACACTGGAGAAAATATAGTATCTTAAAACATGATGTTGGGAAAACTGATTATCTATATGTAGAAGAAAAAAAAAACTAAATTTCTTTCGTACCGCAAGAAGGTCAATTCCTGGGCTGGAGAGATGGCTCAGTGGTTAAGAGCACTGACTGCTCTTCCAGGTCCTGAGTTCAAATCCCAGCAACCACATGGTGGCTCACAACCATCTGTAATGGGCGCTGATGTCCTCTTCTGGTGTGTCTGAAGACACCGACAATGTACTCATGTACTCATATAAATAAAAGAAATTACATATCAATTTTTTTTTAAAAAGTCAATTCCTAATGGGTCAAAGACCCCAGTGCAACAGGGTAAAATTTTATTTATACTATTAAGATATTAAGACATGTTTTGAATACATTGTGCCTTTAACTGCTAAATGTAGAATGTTAATTGTGGCTTGTTGGAGTATTTATTCTAAGAGACAATACACTATAGAAAAAATATATGTGTTAAAATAATTTGTGAAAGAATATGTTAAATTGGGGATGAAATATTTGCCAAATAAATTGAGAATGTAATTATATATACAAGAAGAATCCAGTGTAAGATCTGAAACTGAACTCTCTGGAGGAAAATAATGGGAGTATGGTATAGGATATGGTTATAGGCGAGTAGCTGCTCAAGCATCAAGACAGCTACTAACAAATGGACCTTAAGCAATTAATGGAATTTTATTCAGCAAAGGCAGTAGTCAATGGAGTGAATTAGCCTACAGAATGGGAGGGGACCTTTGTTGGATGTATGTCTGACAGGAGATTAACACTGAAATAGACAGTAAAGAAATAAAATTATCTAAACATCAAGTAAACAAGATACCCCAACAAGTAAATGGTCTATGGAATTGAATGGAGTTTTTGAAAGAAAAATGCACTACTAACAAATGTTCTTAAATGTGTTTACCAGCCTCAGATGTCAGGGAGATGTGAATCAAAGCTATTTTGGGATTCTGCCTCACCCTAGTGATCATGGCCATTATCAAGCAGACAAATGACAGCAAATGCCGGTGCAGATGCAGAGAAAGGCAAAGCATGTCCACTGCTGCTGAGGATGTAGACTCTTGCTGTCCCTGTAGAAACCCAGCTTTCAAATAGCTTAAAAAGTGATCTTGGGAAAAACTGATCTACGTGTAGAAGAATAAAATGACATTTCTTTCCATTCTGCAAAAAGGTCAATTCCTAATGGATCAAAGCTCCCAGTGTAAGATCTGAAACTCTGAAATTTCTAGAGAAAAAAATGGGAGTATGGTTTTAGCTTTCAAAAAGCTAAAGGTAGAACTTTCATGTTATCTGACTCTTCCACTCCACTCTTGGGCACATAATCAAAGGACCACATACCCTATGAGAGATAGAAGTGCATATCCATGTTTATTGCTAGTCAAATCCTAATGGAGAAAGAATGAAAACAGCCTAGATGCCCACCATCAGCTGATGATTGGATAGACACACGTGCATAACGGCATTCTACTCAGTGCTAAAGAAGAGTGGAATTATGAAACACGAAGGAAAATGGGAGGATTGAAAAATGTTATACTTAACAAGGCCACCCAGATGCCAGGTAGCAAAGGTTGTATGAGATCTTTCATATGTGGATCTTAGATCAGAATTTTAGATTTCTGTGTTGAAGTTGGAATAAATATCTGTAGAAGTCAGGAAGCAAGAAGGAAGCCCGGGGTGGTGCAACGGGTGAAGTCTAGATGAAGATGTGGTAGTGAAACCCATGTAATATGACAGTAGATGTGGTGTAAGGGAGGAAGGGGATGGAGAAATGGAGAGAGGTGGGAAGATTTGAAGGGTTAATTCAAACTAAGAATGTAATAAAAGGCCATATGAAAATGAGAAGCTAACTAAAAACCATGGTTTAAAAATGAGCTTCAATGGGAATATTCCACATGAATGGATGATGCAGTTCTGAGATGTCATAGATATTTAAACCAGAATCCTAATTCTAAGAATTACTTACTTGTGATTTATTGTCCTGGGATACTCCAAAGACAAATAACTAAAAAGCATACCTACCATTGCCACTGTTCTTGGTTGTCCACAGAGCTACATGGCAAAAACTTATTCCTGAACACACTAAATACCTTAGATGGAGGATGCAAAGAAATCTCTGAAGTTGAGCTAGAAGCTTCCTACCTAACGGCTAGTCTTCATAGTGCTGGAACCGCTATGCATGCTGCGGAGGGAGGAAAGTCAGCAATGATCTTATCCTGTTGTGGACTCTACAGACTAAAGTTCTGAACTAATTGAGAAGATATGTCCAGTGGGGCAGTACTGGAGTGAATATTTCAAAGGTAACAGATTTCTTCCTGATTGAGTCTGAGGTCTGTTTGTTCCATATGAGGGAATACATGCCTGGTCCTGCAGACTGGTTCAATAGCCTGTGACTATGGAGGTCACAAGTCTCAGAATTTACAACTGATGTTTTCTTAAATGAATATGTAGTGAAACTACTTTCTAGGTACTTAGAGCTATATCCCTATTCTGGCATCTCTCGGTCTTGGTCAGAGAAGCCTGTTTTGGCAGTGAGTATTTACCAAAATGGATATTCATAAATAAAAATGCTGAGAATAAATGGACATTGAGTGCTCTCTAAATATTTAGAAATTTTAAAAACATACTTTAGAATAACCCACCTGGCAAAGAATAATTTGTGAAGAATACTGAAATTTATACAGAATAGAAACAAGAACACTATCTATTAAATTTATGACTGGCTATAACGTGTAAGCAGTGCTTTGGAAACTAACTTGAGTGCTTCTTAAACATCTAAATGCAATCTTATCGCATGATCAAATACTTTCACTTTTAGGAATCTAGAAGAAAGGTGAAGACATATGCCCACCAAAAGGCTCATCTGTGAAAATTCATAGAAGTATTGTTTCATAGCAGTCATAATTAGAAGCACTGGTAAAATGATGGGCGAATGAAGAAATGAAACAAATGACATTTTCATCATAGGATAGCCCTATAGTGGAAGACTACATCTTAGCAATGAAAAAAATCACAAGCTAGTGAAGCATGGTCTAAAATGGGTAGACCTCAAAAGCAGCACGCTAAGTGAAAGAAGCTCGATGCACAACACTACACACTGTATGACTGCATTCCTATAACATTTACAGAAGAAAATCTACAGACAGCATATTTCAGCTGTGTAGACATAGAGAGGAAAGGCAGAGGTCAACAAATGAGTACAGGTCAACATTTGTGTGATAGAAATATTTAATATTAGGTTTGTGTAGTTATTGCACAACTGTTTAAATCTAAAAATGACTGAATTGTACAATATGGCAGGTGAATTTTATTTCTTTATAAATTGTGTCCAGAAATGAGAGCTACTAAAGGGCAAATGGGAAGGTAATTATCAACAAAATAAAACCAGACTCACGGTGCATTTGCAATTATTGAAGGTGGTTGCTTTTGCTTCCATGTATGTTTAAGCAAAATTTCAAGCAAAAAAGGTTTTCACAAATCAATACTAATAACAATTAATAAACCATAAGTTGGCTTTAGAGACTTCTGGTATCTCAAACAAAATCCTCTCTCCTTAAAAATCAACTGTCTCATTACATAAGGCAACATCTCTGTTTTTAAAATGATATTAATGCCAGTAATAAAGATGTAGGAACAGTCTGTTCAACATTAAACTCCAGGACTTCCCCTTCTAAGTCTGTGTATAAATAAAAAAGTTACTTTATGACTACTGGAATTTTAACTTCCACAATCCTAAACATGTCATTGGAAGAGCAAAATGTTTTGTAATGTAGAAAGATAATTGAGTTTTGGAAAGCAATTAGCCCCCTCCAGTGATGCCCAACAGAGTCAGTAATTCATTGCTATGCTCTGAGTGGCACTAAGGTCTCAACTTCATGAAGGTGATTTGCTCTAGAGATGGCCTCTGCATTCTGCCCATCAAAGGGTAATGACTGCATGAGATAGTCTTTCCAGCTTCTCTTTTTGGAAAACCTTGAAGGGGGAGGGGAGCGTGGAGCTGTTTTACAGCATTTTGCAATCCCTGCTTCTCATGGAAATGGCCTCACCTGTGATATGACATTAAGTGCTCAGCTCCTTATGATGTTTATGTGGGGAGAGAGACAAAAGAAGGCTGCCTTCTTCCTCTAGGTAGACCCTAGGGGCTGACACAGATAGTGATTAAAAACACCTAGAATTAGAGTACAGTACAAAAGTATGTGAAGGATAAAGGGGGGGGGGGAGACATCACTAGGAAGGATTTGAGAATGTCTGTCAGTAGAAAGTAGACCACAGATTAAGGGTGGGGGAAACATCCAGGTTACCACATGGCCCGGATGAGATGAGACTTGCTTCAATTCTTGGCTCTGTTTCATGACCATCTGTTGTTTTAATCTGTAAGGAAAACCTTCCTATAAACCTTAATCTATTGGTTACTGAAAAAAATAGCTTTTACTGGAAATCAAGCTTGAAATTCAATTTTGTAGATGAGTGCTCAGTCTCAATTTACCTAATGTTAAACAAGGTGACCTTGAGACTATCAATTCCCATGAAGAAAAGCATAAGATTAGGTTGGCACCTCCCCAACTGCTTTGGAATGAAAGCCTTAGCAAAGTGGTATGGACATCAGCATGCCTTAGCCCAGTAGTTCTCAACCTGTGGATCTCGACCCCTTGTGGGGGTCATAGATCAGATACTTTGCATAACAGATATTTATATTGCAATTCATAAAAGTTACAGTTATGGGGTAGCAACAGAATACTTTTATGGATTGGGGTCATCATGACATTGGGAATTATACTACAGGGTTACAGAAGCGGGAGGGTTGAGAACCAGTGCCTTAGACCTACATGTGAAACATAAACTAATAACAGGCATGGAGAAGTAAAAGAAAATCTAGATTATCTGGGGCTCAGCAAAGACATATTAGATAAAACACCAAAAGTAGGATCTATCCAATAAAAATGACAATGCTAGACTTTGTTAAAGTTAAAAACTCAGAAAATGAAAAAAGCAACTATGAGAAAATATTTGCTAAACATGTAGTCAATTAAGGGCTGTATCTAAAATATAGAAAGAACACATACAACTCCATAAAAGGAAGACAAGTAAATCCAGCTTTCAAATGAACGAAAGACAGAAAGAATACATCACTGAAGTAGACAGCAAATAAGTTTATGAAAAGATGGGGTTTCATTAGGAAATTGCAAATGAAAATTTTACACACACACACACACACACACACACATGCACATACACACACACACATGCCCATACACATACACATGCACACACAGACATACAGACACACAAACATACACACAGACGCACACAGACACACACATACACACACAGACACACACACACAGACACACACACACGCACACACACATACACACACACATACACACACACACACACACACAGACCACTACCCACCTGCTATCGTGATGAGCATTATAAAGCTGAGAACTCCAGCTAGGTGTGGTGACACATACCTGTAGTGCCCACCCTTGAGAGGCTGAGGTAGAGGGAATAGGAATTTGCAGCTAATCTGGGAGAACATGAACTGCTGGGTAGAGAACACAGTGATGGAGATTCACTGCTGGGGGAAGGCAGGATAGAAATGCCACTTGGGAAGACAATGACTGCTTTTAGAACTAAACATTTTCCCCATATGACCTGTCAGTTGCTCTCTCAGGTGCAAAAGGAATTAAATATATATTAGATACATATAATATATTAAATATATATTATATATAATATATATTAAATACATATAATTTTCAGAAAAGCCTGCACATAAATGTCTATTGAAGCCTCATTTCCAATGGTCCAAAGTTTGAACCAAGTAAAACAAGCCGTAGTAGATGAATGAATAAATTGCAGTGTTCATACGATGGCATGCATTCAAGCATGAAAAATAAAACTACGAAGTCATGATTGAAATTGAAATGCATATTGCTAAGTGAGAAGCCGAGGTCAAGGCTATATGTGAAGTGAATCCACCGACATACATGCCAGCCTCCAAAAGGGAAATGGTGGAGAGAATAGAAACAAAAGTATTTGCAAAGACTTCAGGGAATCAGATCTCAATACAGATGGTTGTGAACCACCGTGTGGTTGCTGGGAATTGAACTCAGGATCTCTGAAAGAGCAGTCCGTGCTCTTAACAGCTGAGTCATCTCTCCAGCCCCCCTTTTTCTTTTAAATTGGAGGCCAGTCTCCAGATGGAGTAGCTTTGGCCTCTCAATACTGCTTAAGATTCTGTTTGTGGTTAGTATATAAAATTAGGTATGGAATGTAAATTTTTGCAGAAAAATAAATGTGCTCAAGGGTAGCACACACCTGTAATTCTGTCACTCAAGATTGAGGAATGAGAACTGCAAATTCGGAAATAGCCTGGGCTACATGGTGAGACCTTGTTGAAGAGGAGGGGAGGAGAAGGCACGCTGGCTTGTGCCTGCAAACCCAGCATTTGAGAAGCCGAGACAGGATGATTGCTGAGAGGTTTAAGCCTGTCTTGGTTACATAGTGAGTTCCAGGCTAGCCTGGGCCACAGTATAATTATACCTTGTCTCAAAGAGTGTGGGACTTTTTGATCAAGATCACTCAGCATGGAAATTCAGAGGCATGATGCCTGAAGGGCCGTATGTGTGGAAAGGATGGGGCTGCATATCTTGAGGGATTCACTCAATAAACACTCCCTTACTGACTGGCAGTTGATTGCTCATTGTATCCATGGAAACAGTGGAACATTGCTTCCAACTGACTCTATTTTTAAAAATACTATATTTTCACTTTAATTTATCTGCTGGCTTCAGAGTATGAAATAGTCACTATTCCAGTATGAACAGGAAGAGAAGTAACATTCCTCAGTCCTGCCTCATTGTTCAGTTTCCCAGCCCAAAACCTTCAGAGTGTAAGAGGCCTGTCAGAAAGGACAGTAGTTCCCAGACTTCCAGATCCGGTGAGACCAGAAGTTCTGCTGTCCATCAGTGGGGCTTTCCAGTGGACTCAGGTGTATACATCCTGCTGTCAGTCCAGCTGAGTGGGCATGACAACTCTGCCTTTGCGATAACTGTCCATCCTCCCATGGCCACAGTCAGCCTCCTCAAGTCTTGCTCCTTGACCTTGCTAATCCATGGAAATCTGTATGGCTTCTGCCTCCAGGTTCAAGATAGCATCTGAAGGATTCTCACTTTGGCTGTTCCCATGTTTGGCCTCAGACTCCTTCCCATGGTAGCTCCATCTACAGGATGGGACCTTGGACTGGTCGGGGATAGTGAACATAACACCAGCACCTCCCTTCTATGCTTCCTGATTTCAGGTGTGATGAGATTCATTCCTCATAACTCTGCTGCTCTTATCTCTCTACCACAAGGGACAGTGTAAGTGCTTCTGATCAGATGGAAGGTGTCCTGGGACTCAGAAGCCCAGAAACCACAGAGTCCTGATGGGAGAAGGTATCCCAATGGAAGGGTATCATGAGACACAGGAGCCCAAGAACCACACAGCCCTCAGGTGGGTCAGTGTCCCAACAGAAGGGCATCCCAATACATGGGAACCAGGAACCACATAGCTCTGAGAGGAAACTTCCTCTCAGAGCAGCTCCCATGGGGGACATCCCCAGCTGAGCTGAGGAGCTCAGGAGTCTCAGTCCAGCTCCACTTCTCTACCTTTTCCCTTCTCTTTATTGTTTTTTGGCTTCTTCTGGTGAAAGTCACACCAAGCAGCACATGTCATAAAAGAGATTTATTGGAGGGCCCAAGGAGAAAAGAGATGAATCTAGGAGTTACTACCTCTGCTCACTGGAGCAGACACAGGGAATTGAATGAAGGGCAGCACTTATATAGGATTTCTTAGAGGATAAAAGTTTTCACGGTAGAGATTTCCTGAGTGAGGATTCCTGAGTGAGGATCAAGTTCTGAGGTTGCTGAACTCAGAGATTGGTGGGTTTTTCTGTTCAGGGATTGGTTGGTTTTTGTAGGAAGCTCAGCAATTGGTGGCTTTTTTTTCATCCTCTTTTCCTTGCACTGGGCCAATGGGTTAGGATGGGGAAAGCTTCGTAGCCACAGGTGGCTTTGGCTGAGGTGCCATCATTGCTGAGTTGCCTGGGGAGACAGGAGTGGAGGTGTCACCACTGTGAACAGCTCAGGTGGTGGTATTTCATGAAGGCCTTAAGCTGAGGGGGAAAAGGAGATCCTCCACCATGGATAGCTCCTCATGATGGAAGCAGGCTAAGTTGTCAACATTTTTGACAGATGTTGCCATTTTGACAGCTCTTGTGGCAACATCTTAAAGCAGCTGTAGCCTAGGGTAGGAGTGAGGGGTCAGTTACCACTCTGATGGTTTTTGAGGCATGCTGCTCAGGGACTACAGACAGAACCCTCAAACCATGAGTTAAAATAAACCCGTCTTCCTCTAAGCTCATGTTGGTTATAACAATAACAGTTAACTCCAATGTACAGACATATGACCTAAAGTCTCTAGACAGAGGGATCTCCCAGACTCTCTGCCGACTCCCTATCCTTTAGTCATCTCCTTGGATCAAATTTGTCATGTGTTTGGTGGTGGTGTCAGCAGGACCATGCACAGTGCAGCAGCACTTGCTCTGTTTGATAGAGGATAATCTGGGTTCTATAATACCACCGCTGTGCCACAGCTACTGTTATAGTTACCCTGACTTGTGCTGTGAATCTCCTTTTGGTCCTTTGAGCTGTGGTTTTTACCCTAATTGTAGATTAAAATGACTAAATTGATGAAAAGTCCTGACTTTGACATCATTCACCTCTGGGCTCACTGTCTCCCAAAAGGTAAAATTTGAGCAGTTCATCCAGGTTCTGAGCCTCAGCTTACTCAGTGCATAAAATGGGATAATAGAAATGACCAGCCACATGAAGTTATATCTCATATTACTTTCTGAATCAATTTAATAAATTATAATATATAGTGAACATATTTTTCCTTATATCACTTGTTTATTCAGCAAACATTTATTGAGTAATTACTAGCAATGTCAGGGGAAGTATTTAGAATACTTGAAAGAAAAGAAGAAAGAAAGGAATCCATCCTTGCTTCTATACAGAAATCAGGCATCAACACAGTGTGGGGCAGACAGATGAATGATAATTGAGAGGATGACAGAACAAAGACTAGAGAAGACATGAGGGCAGTGACCTGGCGGAAGACTTTCCGTGGATTCTGTTGACGAGAGAGTAGAGGCCTATTGCAGGGAATGGGCCATATCATGGGGAGAGGTAGTAATGTGGGGATGGCTGCCTGCCTGACACTGGATGAGCTTTTCATTCTGAATTGCTGAAATAAGGAGCATGGAGATAGTTGAGCCATTGAGGCAGATAGTGATTGACTTAAGTTTAAAAGGTCACTGTGCTGATAATAGACAGAGGCAGGGTCAGAGCAGATTTGTGGCTCCGTGTTCCCCACTCTCATTAGGTTGAAGTCATATTGAGTTTGACAAGGTTGGAGTTGAATCTGACCTACTGTTAATCAAGGGAGGGACTGAAGACCCAAGGGCAGGGCACTTGGAACAGCAAGTTTGGCTTTAGACTAGGGAAGCTCAGTCTTACTGTGAAGTTGGTTTTCTTAAATAATGCATTTCATTTCTCTTTTCTCTACCTCATGGAAGAATTTGTTTCAGAAATGAAACTAGTGATTCTATGTTTTCATTAGATATAAAATGCTAAACTCCAACTCACATCTAAAAAGTAAGGCTTCAACACACAGGCTTTTGGAGACATTCATGATCCCAATCATAACATTAACATTATGTTATATTAACATTATATGTATAATTTTCTATTTATTATCTATTTCTGTATCTCTGTGTATATTGATATAAACATGGTCAAGATAACTGTTTTATAGAATATATCTGCTTCTAGTTCTAGCCCTATGTGGGATGTAGTGTTATGATGGATTTAACACTGCTTATTTACTTTCAAGTTTCAAGTTTATTGTATTAGTTATTTGAGAATTTCATACATATTTTGACCATAATCATCCTCCATCCCCTAGTTCTTTCCAGACCAATCCTCTCTTTCATTCCTACCCAATTTTGTATCTCTTTTTCTCCCTTTTCTTCCCTTCAAGATCAATCTGTACTGCATAAACATTCTTAGATATGTGGCTTTCCACTGTAGCATGTTTGACTTACCATGGGTCTGCATTCTTAGAGAAAACAGACCCTTCCTCTCCCAGGATCAAAGAGTTGAAAATAGTTCATCAGCAAGTAGGTAGCAGGAGCCAGGGGACTGTGCATCCAACTCTTCTCTCCAAGCTGGGATTTGGTTTGGCTTGGCTTATGTTGACCCTATGAACTGTGCACCAATTGTCAATCAAAGGAGCTGACAAAACTTCAAGTGAAGAGCATGGGTCTGGAAAGCCAGGGTGGCCATTCTTATGACTCCAGCAATCTGGCAGTTAAGGCAAGAGAATCATAAATTCCAAGCTGCCTGGGCTACATAGAAATTTGTTACCTCAAACCTACCATCCAACCAACCAACCAACCAACCAACAAACCAACCAATCAGCTCAACGGGAAGAGATTGTCTCATTTTCGAGGACAACAAGTATCACGTTTATAGCAAGACTTCTCAAGTTGAATCATGTTTAACTGAATGTTGGGGGTCATGAAAAATTTGGCAGCAGCAAAAGGATTCTGAGTGTATAATGACCAAAAATCAATTAAAAAATGAGATGCCTGTTATGAATGTGAGATGTTTTTTGGAAGCACTGTCCCATGGGTCATCTGTGCTTCTGAGCACTTAACCATGAATACTTTGTGCTGAACATGCTTAACATCAGGGGACAGTGACTGGAATACCCAGGCTCAGATTTCTGTTACAAATTGCTATGTGTTTCACTGAACAAACAAAGTTTTCTGCCCTTATAGCAACATAATAGAAAACAACTAATATTTTACTACCATTATTTTTTAGCATGTAAGTATTAATATTTGTCTTTGGACTATGCTAATTAGAATGCTTAATTTCTAAAATGTATGGCATGGTTCAAAATAACATTGATCAGTTCTGCAAACAAAAACAAACAAAAAAAAACAAAGACAAAAATAAAAAGCCCAACAAAAATCTTGTATTCCTTGTAGGATTCAGATATTCAGCCAGAACTTAATTCCCAACATAAAAACTAAGATCATCTATCTCAGTGATATATAAACTTGCTATTACCTTAACAAATAGTAGTTATATTTATGCCCAAGGACAGTTTTAGAGAGAGTTTCGTTATGAGTCATTGTGAGTAAATGTTTAATTTGTACACTTATTTTATATACCTATATACCCAAGGTGTCATAAAAGTTTCTTGGGTGAAAGGAGTTGTGAGTGGGGCATTATGAAATTCCCCTAGGCTATAGGATTTGTTCCCTTGGATCCACATGGTAGGGATACAAGTGGGAAAGCCCATGTGGGGCCTATTGTAGGAGTCTTGCTAGATACTTCAGTTAGTCATGTTCTTCTGCTTCCCTGTCCTGATTTAGAACTTGGAAGCCATGATCTTGCTATGGAAATTCAATAACCAGAAGAAGCATTTGTCCAATCTAGGCAGAGGGAGAAAGCACACGGCTGCAAAGAGCCTGACTTTTAATTCCTTTGCATGTGCACCTGGACACATGTGTCCAGGTGCAGGTCTACAGCTGAATGTGTGCATGTGCAGAAAAGAGGACAACCTTGCGTGTTGTTTCTCAGACACCACTCACCTTTATATCTTTTTTCTTTAAGGCAGGATTTCTCATTGTCCTGAGACTCACCCAGTGACTAGAATGGCTGGCCAGTGAGTCCCCAGAGATGTGCCTGTCTCTGCCTCCCAGAATGGATTACTAATGTAGATAACCTTTCCCTGCTTTTTCACATAGGTGTGAGGACTGAAGTTGGGTTTTCGTGCTTTCACATCCAACACTTCACTGACAGAGGTATCTCCCAGACTCTCTGCCAACTCCCTATTTCCTTTAGTCATCTCCTTGGATCAAATTTGTCGTGTGTTTGGTGGTGGTGTCAGCAGGACTATGCACAGTGCAGCAGCACTAGCTCTGTTTGATAGAGGGTAATCTGGGTTCTATAATACCACCGCTGTGCCACAGTTACTGTTATAGTTACCCTGACCTGTGTTGTGAATCTCCTTTTGGTCCTTTGAGCTATGGTTTTAGCCTAATTGTAGATTAAAATGACTAAATTGATGAAAAGTCCTGACTTTGACATCATTCACCTCTGGGCTCACTGTCTCCTAAAAGGTAAAATTTGAGCAGTTCATCCAGGTTCTGAGTCTCAGTTTACTCAGTGCATAAAATGGGATAATAGAAATGACCAGCCACATGAAATTATCCAGAGGAGCAAATGAAGTCATGCTCCTGAGCTGCTCTTCCCAGAGGCTCACATAATAAAGGTGCAAGAGATGCTGGCATTAGCCTTGGATGATTAGCTTCCAACTCTGTTCTGTGGCATGGGTTGTGTGAGACATTGCTTCTGCGGGACTCCTCTGTAGCTGCAGCTCAGTGCACTGTATTGTATGTGGAATGCCCCCACTTCAAGATGTATTTATTTACATAGGTTTTATATGTAAGTACTTTGTGAACTCATCTATCTGCAGAGCAGAAGGCAGTATCAGACAGTTGTGAGCTGGCATGTGAGTGCTGGGAACTGAACTCAGGACCTTCAGAAGAGCAGCGGGTGTGGTCTTAATTACTGAGCCATTTCTCTAGCTCCCACAGTGGCACAGGAAGCTTTAAGTGAGATGGGAAAATGGGGAGCTGGCTGGCTAAAGGATGTGGGGCTTTGGACTTTGAGTTCTTAGATATTTCAGGCCGCAATCTGGTAGCCTCGATATGATGGCCAAGTATTGGGTCACTACATCACCTGCTGTTCTGGGAATGGAGACCATTGCCAAGGCAGCTTTGCCACTAAGATAAGTAGTATGAAAATCCCAGACCTTTGCCATATGGCTTCAGCATTTTGTTTTTCCTGCTGGACAGATCAGTACTCAGATAAAGGTTAGATGGTCCGGGAGCAGAGATGATAGCTGTGCCCTTTATCTGTGGCTTGCATTTAAACCAGCTGAGAATCTTTTACTTTTAGGTTCTGGAGAATTTTAAAAGGAAATTCATTCTTGCCATATCAGTAGACAAGAAAGGTGACAGCAGATCGGCAGGCTCAGTGGTTGGCATCGTAGACTTTCTTTCCAGTCTCTTTAACATTTCTTCAAAGAGATACAAATTTGCATTGCAGCGGACATCTCCTTCACTATTATTTTGAATGATCGCTGGACATTGACTGTTGAGCTACGAAACCAGGAACTGGGCAAAGACAAGAGAACAACCAGAAAGAGAGAGGGATCTTCACACTAAATAACACTCTAGATTAAGTCTTTGCCGTGATCTCCACACAGGGAATTTATTGGCCTCCAGCTATTATCCCAAACAGAACTTCTGGAAGCCACTTAGAATTGTATTGCCAAAGCCTGGAAGGAAACTATAACTGTTAAATCCTTAGGGCTGGCCAGCAAGATGGGCTATTTAAGGTTTTCTATTGCGGTGATAAACATCACAAGCAAAAACAACATGTGGAGGAGAAATTTTATTTGGCTTATACTTCCAGATTGTGATCTATCATTGAAAGACATTAGGGGAGGGACTGAAAGAAAAGAGGGAGGAGGGGGACGATGACAACGATGAGGACGGTATGCTTACTATGTTCTTCCCTCTGGCTTATGCTCAATCAACTTTTTTATATAACCTACCCAAGGATAGATCTGCTTCTAGTGCTCTTGGCCTTTGCAGATAAATCCATGATTAAGGTAATTCCCCAGAGACCAATATGATCTAGGCAATGCCCTAGGTTCCCTCTTCCCAGGCCTTGGGTAGATCCTTGGGTATGTCAAATTGGCAATAAAAACTAAGCAAGATAGATATTTACCACTTGAGTTCAATCCCAGGAACCCCCATGAAAGGATGATAGAACTCACTCCTGCATATGGTACTCTGACTTCCATTCTTGTATCATGGCACATGTGTGTTTCTCTCTAATTCATGCACACAAAATAAATATAACTATAATAAAATATTTAAAGAACAAAATTTACTGGCATTTTTTACTCCAAATTTGGAATAATAAAAAATTGTCTAAGACTATGTATTGACCCAAAAACAAATAATTTTCTATAATATCTAATTCATGTGTGGCTGTGGATGGCAACAGGGATTTAGAATGTCATAGTGGGCATCACAGGGACAGTTTCTCAGGAGGAAGTAGAGGAATCCTGAGTTTCCCTGAAATGCAATACCAGGCATCAACGTGGTGCCATCTCTACCCTGTGCCTTTTGATGTTTTTCCTTCTTTCTTCTTCTTTTTTTATTGGTTATTTTATTTACATTTCAAATGTTATCTTCTTTCTCAGTTTCCCCTCCACAAGCCCTCTATCCTCTCCTCCCTTTCCCTGCCTCTATGAGGGTGCTCCCCCATCCACCTACCCACTCCTGCCTCAGCGGCCTAGCTTTCCTCTATTCTGGGTCATCAAGCCTCCACAGGACCAAGGGGCTCCCCTCCCAGTGATGCCAGTTAAGGCAATCCTCTGGTACATATCCAGCTGAAACCATAGGTAACCCCTGTGCACACTTTGCTTGGTGATTTAGTGCCTGGGAGCTTTGGGGGGTTCTGATTGGTTGATATTGTTCTTCCTATGAGGTTGCAAACCCCTTCAGTTCCTACAGTTTTTGCCCTAATTTCTCCATTGGGGTCCCCGTGCTTAGTCCAATGTTTGACTGTGTACTTCTGCATCTGTATTGTTCCATCTCTGGCAGAGCCTCTTAGGGGACAGCTATACCAGGCTCCTGTCAGTAAGCACTCTTGACATCAGCAATAGTGTCTGGGTTTGCTGTCAGCAGATGGGATGGATCCCTCGGTGGGGCACTCTCTGGATGGCCTTTCCTTCAGTTTCTGCTTTAGTCTTTTGTCTGTGCATTTCCTTTTGACAGGAGGAATTCTGGATCCATATTTTTGGGATGGGTGTGTGGCCCTATCCTTCAACTGGAGGCTGTGCCTATCCACTGGATATGGTCTCTACAGACTCTCTTTCCCCTTTGTTGGGTATTTCCTCTAAAGTCCTCCCTGTTGAGTCCTGGGAACCTCTTCGGTCCCTCGCACCTGGGACTTTCTAGCGGCTACCTCCCAGTTCCCCCTCTCCCACTGCTACACACCTAATTTCAAATTCCTGACCCTCTGTACTTCTTCCCCATTTCCTTCCATATCTGAACTGCCACCCCTTTCCCCTTCCCCTCCTCTCTCTACTTTCCAGAGATTATTCTCTTCCCCCTACTGAGTAGTACTGTAGCATCCATACTTCGATGTGATGATCTTCTCTCCTTTTGAGTTTCATATGGTCTGTGAGTTGTATTGTGGGTATTCTGATGTTCTTTTTGACTAATATTCAAGTATCAGTGAGTACATACCATGTGTGTTCTTTTGTAACTGGTTTACCTCCCTCAGGATGATATTTTAGATTCTCATCAATTGCCTGAGAATTTCATGAAATCATTGTTTAATAGCTGAGTAGTACTTGATAGTGTAAATATATCACATTTTCTGTATCCATTCCTTTCTTGAGGGACCATCTAGGTTTTTCCAGCTTCTGGATATTATAAATAAGGCTGTTATGGACATAGTGGAGCATGTGACCTTGTTATATGTTGGACCGTACTTTGTGTATATGCCTAGGAGGGGTATAGCTAGGTCCTCAGGTAGAAGTATTTCCAATTTTTTGAGGAACTGCCAGACTGATTTCCAGAGTAGTTGTACCAGTTTGCAATCCCACCAGCAATGGAGGAGTGTTCCCCTTTTTCTACTCTGAGGGGGGATCCTACCAGCCTTTCTGCATTAGTGAAATTCCATGGGCTAAGTGACTTCATTAAAAAAAAATTTTCACTCATTGTGCTGGAAGTCAAAGGCCCATGTTACATGATGGGGAATAAGACAGCACAGAGCATCACACAGCATGACATTGAGTATTCATGTTTGTCTACTTCAATCTTTGTCTTATGATCTCATCTTAATCACCTGACAAAAGGCCTGCCTCTAAATACCATAGTAAGATTAAACTTTTACTCCATTTTGCTTTGTTTTTTTGAGATAGGTTATCACATAGTTAAGACTGGCCCTCAAACTTCCTATGTAGCTGAAGTTGACCTTGAATTCTTGATCATCCTGGCTCTGTCTTCCAAGTGCTAGAATTATAGATCTGTGCAACCATACCTGCTCCACTTTCTGCTATTGTAATGCCTCACAGTGGAGATTAAATCTTTGCATTGACAAAGAACCTCGAATCAAGCCTAAATTACCTCAGGTGGTTCTATACAGCTTATTCTGTTCCATCTAAAAGCCATTAAACATTGATTGTGCAGAGAACTAGAACATGTCTTCAGAAGAGCAGTTACAGATGTATATGATATACTAACTCATCTAACGAAAAGCCTTATCTTAGTTACTCTTTTACTGCTATGAAGAGACATCTTGACCAAGGCAACTCTTATAAAGAAACTATTTAATTGTGGGGCTTGCTTACAGGTTCAGAGGAGAAATGGAAAGGTATGACAATGAAATATTAGCTGAGAGCTTTACATCCTGGTCGACAGGGAGCAGGCTTAATGAAAGAGACACAGCCTGGTGTAGGCTTTTGAAACTTTAAAGTTCAACCCCAGTGATGCGCTTCCTCAAATAAAGCCACATCTCCTAATGTTCTGAATCCTTCTCAAGAAGTGCCATTCTCCCATGACTAAGCATTCAAATATAGAGTCTATGGTGTTTGTTCAATCCACTACAGGGCTGATTTCACAAAGCAAATAAGTCAGGTTTGGGGGCTAAGTGTGGGTGTGTATGGAGGTTGAGTAGCCAAAGGTGTCTTGTGTAAATGGTTTACCCAAATGGCCATTCTCTTCTTGTTTGTTAGTAGAGAGGCTCTAATTTGGTTCAAAGTGGCACTGTTTGTGGCCACTTACAAATTCCTTGCTCAGATGGCTAAACAAAGCACTCAGATTGGAAGATTATACATCGGAATCCATTGAAGGGGTCTTGAAGCTTTTGTTTTTATAACTAAGTAGATAAATGACAGATGAATAGAAAAAAGAATGAAGGAAGGAAGGAAGGAAAGAAAGACAGAAAGAAAGAAGGAAAGAAAGATCGGAGGATAAATAATAGGGCCAGGCAGCACTTACGACTTGATCCCTTACCTCTTGTCTGTTTTCCTGGTTACAGTCAGTACTTGGGAGTAGAAGACTCATTTGGACTCATTAAGAAGAAGTCATGTGCTATCGTGAAGGAGCTGAAGGTTGAAGGAGCCTTGTTTCTCATGACTTACCTGAATATTTTCACCAGCTCTGGACTGAATGTCATATTCTTCAGCCCTTGCCACGGGTAAACAAACTTACTTGGTCCTCTGAAGCTGAGTTATTATGTAAATGCATGTGTATGATTTATTAAACATGATATATAAAATACAAACTGTGGCTTGGTTGCTGGAACATTTTGGGTCTTATGTGTCCCTCAAAGGTCTATGTGTTAAAGGCTTGGTCATTAGCTGGTGCATGTTTGAGGTAGTAAAAATTCTTTAGGAGACGGGGTCTACTGGGAAGACTTTAGGCCACTAAGTGTTTTTAAAGAGGATTAAGGTGAGTAGCTTTAATGTTGATCTGTCACAATCTAGAATTACCAAGGAAGATAGTCTCCGGGAGAGATGGTCTAGATTAGGTTGGTTTATAGGCATGTCTGTGAGGGATTGTCCTGCTTATACTAAAAGATAGAAAACACAGTCTGAAGGTGGACAGCACAATTACCTTGGGGTTCTGGAGTAAATAGAAAGGAGAAAGTTAGCTGAATGCTAATCACAAACGCATTAGCTCTCTTTGTTCTTGACTTTAAATATGAATAGCTTCTTCAAGTTTTTCTCTTGACTTTCCTATAATGATTGATTGTAACCTGGAATTATAAGATAAACAAACAATTTCTCATTTATAATCGCTTCTACCAGGGCATTTTAGGATCCTCGTCTTCACTCCACATCCTATTTTGCTTCCTGGCCACAGTGTGAATGCCTTTACACCTCAATGCAGTCGCTAGTCTCAAAATAGGGCCGAACCACTGGAGGGCACTGTTCATGAACTGGAACTTTCAAAACAAACTGTAAACCAGAAACAACCCCTTTTTTTTTCCCTCTGTACAATGATTACCTAATAGTAATGAAAATATGATGAACATAATCGTCAAGTGGGATCAGAGGTCACAGAGACGAGGACAGACAAATGTTGTTAGTTCAGAGAAATAAATAGCTGCAGTAGCTGAATTAATGAGCTCATGGGATAGTGAAGTCAAGAGGGAGGAAATACAAGGCTTACTTGATGAAGGTGATGCCCGGAGTAGGCTGAGAAGGCAGAAGAATGGGACTTGGGACCACTGTAATAGGAGTTGAGGTAGATCTAATGGTTAAAAACATAAACATGCTTGTTGCTTTCCCTGCTGTTGTAACCAAATGCTGGAGAGGAAGCAACTTAAGAAGACCAAATTGGCTCATGATTTGAGGATACAAACCATGATAGGAAGGCATGATGTGGAAGACCAGGTCAGATCTTGCCTGTGGTGGAATGAGCTTGAGGCTGGTTTTACACATTTCAGTTATCCAAGAAGCAGAGGAAATAGGAAGTGGGGCCAGAGCTAAAGATATATAACTCTTTCAAGTATGCTCCATTTCGCCAAAATTTAATAACTTCCCGTAACAAAACCATAAACTAGAACCCAAGTGTTCAGGAGCCTGTGGGAGACACTTCATATTCGAACCACAATAGATAAAGCTAAAGAGGAACCGATAGTGAATCTTACAGGTAGACTAGGCCTGTGTCTATCAAGATACACTCTATTTGGCTCATGTTGGTTTTGAAATGGTCACTTCATTCTGTCTGGAGCCCATAGGTGAACTATTCCCCCATTTTCTTAACTTTCTATGTGGTGGGGTGTGTGTGTGTGTGTGTGTGTGTGTGTGTGTGTGTGTGTGTGTGTGTACTGGGATGCAGCTGGCTATATCTTGTGTCTTCTGCCTTCTCATAGGATGCACAAAAGAATAGTTCCTCAAGGGATGTGTAGAATTGCAGTGAGGATATAGCTCTTCAGAGGAGTTGTTTGGACCAGTTTCTTCCTTCTGGTAAACTTGAGGTAAACTATGCTTCTGGAATGACCACTAAAGCCTTAGAAACTGCAAACAGCTAACCTCTTGGGCTCTTCACAGCCTAAGGAGGTATTTATTTACTTACATATCTTTAAAAAAAATAGATAACTGCAGTTTTGGCAATGAGATGTGGCATTAGAAAGACTCTATCTACAGAGGCATGACTAAATCTCCAAATGGGAAAGCAACAGTACATTACTTAACTATATAAAAATTGAAATCAACTCACTGGTCGCTCAAATCTTCCCTGATTTCTAGTCTTGAATTTTAAAGAAATTACAAAGAAAGAAATACTGTCAAACACAGCAATCTTCCCAGGCTCTAAGTGGACCTAAATTTGGGATGTCTGAAATCAAAAGCACTGACAATGGATTTTCTCAAATCAGTCAGAATTAATCCATCCTTGCTGTAAAGAACAAAAATAAATGCAATTGTTAGTTTAAGGAGTATGTGCTGAATTCTGTAATTCTCTCTGTGCCCCCTTCCACCGTTTGGGTCTACTAGGAAAGAAAACAGAAAATGGTATAGGAAAATGGGGAGATCATCCCATCCCTGTTCCCACACTGTCTTAGTTAGGGCTTTACTGCTGTGAGTTATCTACATCTTCATCTGAAGGCTGCTAGAAGAAGACTGGTTTTCTCGTGGTGGTTTGAAGGGTCTCAAAGTCATGCTCACAGTGACACACTTTCTCCAACAAGGCCACACCTCAAGATTAGTGCTATTCTCTGGGCCAAGCATATTAAAATGACCATACACCCCTTTGCTTCTGAGTCAGTCAGGTTTACCAGAGAAACAAACAATATGTAAAAATGAAGAAATATGAACATGAATATGAAACTATAAATATGGTTAAAATATAGCTATAATCAGAAACTAATGTAAGTATGTATATGAATCTGTTACAAATATATAGTGATGAGAGAGAGAGAGAGAGAGAGAGAGAGAGAGAGAGAGAGAGAGAGAGAACTAAATTAAGCCTGCCTATATTTGTGGATAATCTCCTGTTTTAGTTGGGTTCTGAGTTAAATGTTAATTCCCACCCTAAACACTCTTATAGATACAATCAGACCTTGGTGAGATATCTGGGCACTGCATGGCCTAGTCAAATTGGTATGGAACATCAGGCACAGCCTAACAGAAATTACAAAGAATGTATTTACAGCCTATTTCTGGCTCAGAGGACATAGCCTCTGTATCTCCAACCCCCACTTTTAATTAAAAAATCTTTTAAAGTTAGTGTAGAAAGTAATTGGTTTCATTATGACATTTTCACATATATAATTCCTTTGTTCCTTTCTGTTTCCCCATTGTCCCTTCCTGCTGGTCTCCTTGCTCCCTGAAAGTAGTTAATCCTTGCTTTAAGTCATGTATATTCCCTTAACCTGTCTCTTTCCCACTACTCTGGCCTACATGTTTCCCCCTTTCTCCCACTCTCTTTCTATTTCTAAGTGCTTATGAAGTCATTAGGTCAGACATCCAGGGGCATATCTGTAGTGAAAGTGTTCTCTATGTTCTCGTAGCAGGGTTGGTTTTACTCTGAGGAAGCCCAGCGTACTTCCAGGATAAGTTGCAGAGTCGGCTAGGGCTTGGGCTAGTTGCCTGAAACTGAGGATCAACTGGAAAGCAAGAGCCTAGATTTGGATGTCAGACCTTCAGTGAGTTGAGCCAGTTCAGAGTTGGGTGTCTGCCTGAGAAATGGGAATGTTAAACTGGCATAGAGGTGTAATGATTGTAGAAGTATTATGCATTCAGATAAAATCCATGCCAGTCAGACAGGAGGACAGGAGGTGGGGTTTTATTCTCTCTCTCTCTCTCTCTCTCTCTCTCTCTCTCTCTCTCTCTCTCTGTGTGTGTGTGTGTGTGTGTGTGTGTGTGTGTGTGTGTGTGATGCAGTAGTTAAGTATATCTATGTCTTCTTTTGAACATTATTTGGGCACAGGTGGTCTCTTGTCTTGGGTAGAACTTATTTTCCTGCCTCCAATTATCAGGCCATGTTGGGCTGTTCTGTGCAGATGATGTTTGTCAGCTATCTCATATCCAGTTTTCCACAGTCTCCACTTGCTTATCATTACTTAGTATAGTCTATTCTTTTATTTATCTTCTTGCCCTACCCTTCACCTTCTCTTCCCTTACATTTAATAAGCCTTCCTCCCAATTTCAAGCTGCTTGGGGCTAATTATCAGCTTGTACCTCAATCTCACATTCTCCTGTCAAAAATTGATAATACAGGCTCTGAGCAGACATTGGGTACTGACTCCACACCCACTCCCACAACCCCCACAGGAAGCCCGACACCCAGGTGCTCTAACATGCCGAGGATCAGAGGTGAGGAGGCCAAAACAACTGCCCGAACACTGAGAGTAACTGACCTCTGGTATCCAGAGACACAAGAACTCCCACCCAACCAGTGGCATGGGTTCCTTGTGATCTGAACCAGTGCCCTAGCAGACCTTGGATGCTGGCTCTACACCCACTCCTACAACACCCAGAGGGAGCTCAACTCCCAGGTGCTCTGAAACACCCAGGATCACAGGAGAGACCACATCATCTGCCCCAACACTGTCCCAACACCCAGAGTCACTGGGACCCCAGGATCCAGGGATGCAGGAACCCCCACCCAGCCAGAGGCAATGGTCCTTTCCAGTCTGAACCAATTCCTTGAGCAGACCTTGTGCACTGACTCTACACCAAATACCACAACACCTATAGGAGGCTGGACTCCCAGGTGCTCTAACATGCCCAGGATCAGAGGTGCTCTGAAAAGCTCAGGATTGCAGAGAAAGCTTGACTCCCAGGAGATCGAACACCACCAGGATCTCAGGATCACAGGATCCCAGAATCATAGGATCACAGAGATAGCTAGACACTGAGGAATTCTGATACAACCAGGATAATAGGAGGGACAGGCTGCAGTCAGAGACAGCAAGGACAGGTAGCACTAGAGACAACCAGATGTCTAGAGACAAGCAGAAGAACATAAGCAACAGAAACTAAGGCTATTTGGAATCATCAGAACCCAGTTCTCCCACTACAGCAAGTCCTGGATACATCACCACATCAGAAAAGCAAGATTTGGATTTAAAATCACATCTCATGATATGAGGAATTTAGGAAGGGCATAAATAACTCTCTTAAAGAAATACAGAACAACACAGGTAAACAGGTAGATGCCCTTAAAGAGGAAACTCAAAAATTCCCTAAAGAATTACAGGAAAATGCAACCAAATCAGTGAAGGAATTGAACAAAACCATCAACTATCTAAAAATAGAAATAGAAACAAGAAATCACAAAGGAAGATAACCTTGGCGATAGAAAAATTGGAAAGAGATCAGGAATGTACAAGAAGCTCACAGAACTCCAAAATTCCTCCTGTCACATAAGAGTTAAAGCACTAAATGCACAAAACAAAGAAAGAATATTAAAAGCAGTAAGGGAAAATGGTCAAGTAATATATAAATGCAGACCTAACAAAATTACACCAGATTTCTCAACAGAGACTATGAAAACTAGAAGATCTTAGGCAGATGTCATACAGCCCCTAAGAGAACACAAATGCCAGCCCAAGCTACTATACCGAGAAAAAAAACCTCAATTAACATAGAAAGAGAAACCAATATATTCCATGACAAAACCAAGTTTACACAATATCTTTCTACAAATCCAGGCCTATAAAGGATAATAGATAAAACTCCAACCCAAGGAGGGAAACTACACCCTAGAAAAGGCAAGAAAGTAATCTTCTTTCAACAAGCCCAAAATAAGATTGCCCCACAAACATAATTCTAACAACAAAAATAACAGAAAGCAACAATGACTTTTCCTTACTATCTCTTAACAGCAATGGATTCAATTCCCCAATAAAAAGACATAGACTAACTGACTGGATACATAAACAGAACCCAGCATTTTGCTGCATATAGGAAAGACACCTCAGTGACAAAGACAGACACTACCTCAGAATAAAAGGCTGGAAAACAATTTTCAAAGCAAATGGTTCCAAGAAACAAGCTGGAGTAGCCATTCTAATATCAAATAAAGTCAACTTTCACCAAAAGTTATCAAAAGAGACAAAGAAGGATATTTTATATTCATTAAAGGAAAAATCTATTAAGATGAACTTTCAATTCTGAAATCCTACGCTTCAAATGCCAGGGCACCTACATTCTTAAAATAAACTTCACTAAAGCTTTACTTTACTCAAAGCACCTCACACAATAATAGTTGGAGACTTCAGCTCCTCACTCTCATCAGTGGACAGATCATGGAAACAGAAACTAAACAGAGACACAGTGGAACTAACAGAAGTTATGAACCAAATGGATTTAGCAGATATCTATAAAACATTTCATCCTAAAACCAAAGAACATATCTTCTACTCAGCATCTCATGGTACCTTCTCCAAAACTGACCACATGATTGGTCACAAAACAGGCCTCCACAGATACAAGAAGATACAAGAAGATTGAAATCATCCCACACATCCTATTACCTCACCATGGACTAAGGCTGGTCTTCAATAACAACAAAAATAACAGAAAGCCCACATACACATGGAAGCGGAACAATGCTCTACAAGATGATAACTTGATCAAGGAAGAAATAAAGAAAGAAATTAAAAACTTTTTAGAATTTAATGAAAATGAAGACACAAGATGCCCAAACATATGGGACACAATGAAAGCAGTGTTAAGAGAAAAACTCATAGCTCTGAGTGACTTCAAAAAGAAACTTTAAAGAGCATACACTAGCAGCTTGATAGCACACCTGAAAGCTATAGAACAAAAAGAAGCAAATACACCCAAGAGCAATAGAAGGCAGGAAATAATCAAAATCAGGGCTGAAACCAACTAAGTAGAAACAAACAGAACTATATAAAGAATCAACAAAACTAGGGGCTGTTTCTTTGAGAAAATCAACAAGATAGATAAACCCTTAGCCAGACTAACCAGAGGGTATAGAGACAGTATCCAAATGAACAAAATGAAAAATGAAAACAAAGACATAACAAGAGAAACTGAGAAAATTAAAAAAATTATCAGATCCTACTACAAAAGCCTATATTCAACAAAACTGGAAAATCTGAATAAAATGGACAATTCTCTAGACAGATACCAGGTACCAAAGTTAAATCAGGATCAGATAAACCATCAAAGTACTCCCATAACCCCAAAATAGAAGCAAACATTAAAAGTTTCCCAATCCAAAAAACAAACAAACAAACAAACAAACAAACAAGCAGCCTAGGATCAGATGGGGTTAGTGCAGAACATTATCAGACCTTCAAAGAATACCTGAGGACCCAGCTATACCACTCCTGGGCATATACCCAAAATATGGCCCAACATATAACAAGGACACATGCTCCATTATGTTCATAGCAGCCTTATTTATAATAGCCAGAAGCTGGAAAGAACCCAGATGTCTTTCTACAGAGGAATGGATACAGAAAATGTGGTACATTTATACAATGGAATCCTACTCAGCTATTAAAAACAATGACTTCATGAAATTCTTAGGCAAATGGTTGGAACTAGAAAATATCATCCTGAATGATGTAACCCAACTACCAAAGAACATACATGATATTTGCTCACTGATACATGGACATTAGCTTCAAAGCTGGGAATACCCAAGATTCAATTTACAGTCCATATGAAGCTCAATAAGAAGAAAGACAAAAGTGTGGATGTTTCAGTAATTCTTAGAAGGGGAAACAAAATTCTTACAGGAGGAAATATGGGGACAAACATGGTGCAGAAACTGAAGGAAAGACCATCCAGAGACTGCCACAGATGGGGATTCATCCTCTGTGCAGTCACCAAACCCTGTCACTATTGGGGATGCCAAGAGGTGCATTCTGACAGGAGCCTAATATAGCTGTCTCCTGAGAGGCTCTGCCAGAGCCTGAGAAATACAGATTCAGATGCTTGCAGCCAACCACTGAACTGAGAACGAGGTTCCCAATGGAGGAGATAAAAAAAAGGACTGAGGTAACTGAGGGGGTTCGCAACCCCATAGGAAGAACAACAATATCAACCAACCAGACACCTCAGAGCTTCCAGGGACTAAACCACCAACCAAAAAGTACACATTGAGTGACCCAACGCTCCAGCAGAGAATGGACCTAGTTGGGCATCAAAGGGCATCACCTTTGTCCCGTGAAGACTGGATGCCCCAGCATATGGGAATGTCAGGGCAGGGAGTTGGGAGCGAGTGAGTGAGTGGAATCACCTTCATGGAGGCAGGGGGTGGTGGTATGGGATAGGGCTGTTTCCATAGGGGAAAGTGTGAAAGGGGATAACATTTGAAATGTAAACATTGAAATGTAAATTTAGAAAATATCCAGTAAAAGAAAAAATAAGAATCGAGATTACAGGTGTGTGCCACTGTCAGTCTTGGGCAGGGGTCTTCTGTCATGTGGGTTACTCTTGAGGCAGCAGAGGGAGAAGAGCATTGGTGGAGGGTAAGGCTTTGTCTTAAGAGATTTGGAGGTAAGACTTTGTCTTATGAGATATTTAGAGTTGCTTTATAATAATAAAACTGTTTACTTATCTAAGTCTAAATTATTATGCTTCTGTAGCTGGCCAGCTGTCTGTGATTCTCTGAGGCCAGAAGCTGCCCTTTATGCCACTTATTACCTCATCCTAAAAGAGCAGGAGATAAGGTAAAAGGTTATTTGCTAGAGCCCTTTCCCTTTTGTCCAGATGCCTCTTGCTAGGGGCAAATTTGGAGCAATAAACTTCTATTGGGCCAAGAGAAGAGAATAGTGCTTGCAGAAGGAAAATTTTTTCACATAGGCAAATATGCATAAACTCACATAAGTTCATATATAGATTCACAAATGTGCATTTATACACCCACTGATATCAGTTGGGGCCAGCTTGAATACATTCCCACAATTACATACTTACATACACACACCCATTCTTACATATGCATATGGAGCAAAAGACCAAGTACTGGTGCAGAAATAACTCACTCATTCTGGATGCTCCAATCTTTATTGCAAAGAGAAAGAAAAAGCTTTTTTCTTTTTAAAAGGCTAAATGAATTAAACCCAAGTTTGTAAGAAAAAAGCTTGTTTCTTTTAATAAGACTGAGTTTGCCTTGTTATTAAGAAAGGACTTGTTCTGTCCCATGATGAGGAGAAGCCTGCCTGCTCCTTCTGCTCTGCTCTCTGCAGCTTCTTTTTTCCTCTTACCCTCTGCAGTCTGCACATGGCCCTCTTAGTATTTTATGTTACCTATAGTCTCTAAGTTTTTCCACTCTGCATTCTCCTTCCAATTTTTCTCTCTCCTCCTTCTCTGATGTCACAATAATGCTCTTACTCTCAGTGCCTTTTCTCCCAATGCTATGCCTATACTTCTAATTTCTTCTTGAGTTTAGTTCTGTCTAAAAAGTGTTCCGTCTAAAAATTTCTCCTCAGCTCAGTTCCTCTCTCAGCTTGGTTCTTCCCAGCTCAGTTCTGACTCTTATCTTTGTCCTGAGTACTTACGCATCTTTCAGAGTACATGATTACATGTTACAAAGTTCATCACAAGTTCCCACAAAAAAATCAAATCATAAATTGAAATAGAAGTCTACAACAGAGAATGTTTACATGCATATCCATTAGGAGTAATTATCTGGCTAAACATCCATCACCTGTCTCAGCTCCATAGGTTCACTGAAGGTTTAAAACCATAGCTAAGTTATTAGTGAAGTTTTGCAAAGAGAAACCCAGTCAATATTTTGTCTTTTGTTCTAGTACCTATAATAAATTGTTAGTTACCTTTTTATGACATTTGGTTTATTGTTTTATAACTTCTTGGTATGTGCTCTGAGTAGGCGAAAGTCTGTTTACTATATAAGAGCAATTAACTGGTAATACTTGGGAGACTGGCAGAGTTCTCACTGCACTTTTGACTATCAGAGCAATTCCACTGCAAATGAGCTTTAAAATCACTGTTATAATTTTAGGAATTCTTATAGGATCATCAGTAAGACTTAAGAAGTCATCTATTTGTCTATATAGCATCACCACAAGACAGTAGATCTTTGTGGATCTGCAGAGATCTGCTCCAAAGGGGTGAGCTATTACATAATGATTGTTATATATGTTTAATTATAAGCGTATTAATAGCAGGAATCTTTCCTAAAATAAATTCCCTTACAGCCTTGCTTTATAAAGGCAAACCTGTTGCAGACTATATAATAACCCGAAGCAGTCTATCTCAGGGAGATTGCCTGCTAGTTATTAGCTTGTTCCATTATGGCTCCAGACAGGCCGTCACACCCAGATAGACACATTAGACCTGTCCATTTTCAGTTAATCCTCTAGACTACTAGTTAAACAGAAATTTACAATGGCTAAAGTTTTTCCAGATGTGGTCACTCCTATCCATTGATGTGGAATGATCTCAAAGCAAATGTTGGAGAGCTATTGATAGGGACAAAAAAGGTAAATGGTGTACTATACTGCTTTACCATTTGAGAATTTAGTTTCTCTCTTAGTCAAAGAACCCCTAACTCTAATAGTTGAGGGGAGTTTCAGATGAGGGGTGTTGGGGAAGCTCCCACCATACATATGTCCAGCGTTTTGATAGATTTGCTATTTGTCTAGAGTCTGGTCCTCACCCTGGCAGGTTCAACAACAGTGTTTGCAATAAAAAACAGGTTGCAGATTCCAAATCCAGGTAAGGCCACTGGAAACAGAATTCACTGAATCAGGCTTCCAGGACCCTCATGTGGAGACTTATATGCAGAATGTTTATGGAAGACTTCTCTGAGTTCTTTTGTGGAGGAGTGAAGAAAAGAGGGGTGGGAGGCAAAAAAGGTTAAGTGTAATGAAGTCACTAAAATTGAGCTTCAGTTAAAGGAAGCCTGGTACACAGCTAGAACTTTGCCTGTGAGGGATAAGGCTTCCTGGTCTAAGTGTATTATATGTATAATCTTCACATTTAAAATGGTCCAATTTTACAAAAAAAAGAAAGAGAAAACAGAAGCCCAAAGATATGAAATGATTTTCCTCCAATATCTTTTTTTTTTCTTTTTCTTTTTCGGAGCTGGGGACCAAACCCAGGGTCTTGCGCTTGCTAGGCAAGCGCTCTACCACTGAGCTAAATCCCCAACCCCTTTCCTCCAATATCTTACAATTTTTAAAGTGGTAAGGTTGAAATTCAACTCCTATAATTATGATTCCAGAAGAAATGATTTGCTAATTTTATTCTGTATAGGTATGCCAAAATAGGCCACCATAAAAGAATTTCCATTCTATGCAAGAAGTACAATGTGTTTATTATGTGTGGTATGAGATTACCAGAACTCTTTCTTAAAGTAAACATTTATTTCTATATTTATTTATTTATTTATTTATTTATTTATTTATTTATTCATTCATTTATTTATTTATTTATTTATTTATTTGCGTGTGTGTGTGTGTGTGTGTGTGTGTGTGTGTGATGCATGTGAATTCCATGTGTGCAGGCATCTGCAGAGGTCAGAGGAGATTGTTGAATCTCTCTTGAAGCTAAAGTTACAAGCAGTTAGGAATCACCAAGTGCAGGGAATTGATCTGATGTCCTCAGAAAAAGCAGCAAATGTTTTTAGCTATGAAGACCTCTCTTCAGCCCTTACCTGAAAGCTTGCATCCAAACCCTGAAAATGGAAATACGGTTTTCTCACAACTTTTCATAAAATAATTTACATTTTCTACTATGCATGTACTCAAGCCTATGCTATTTACATTACAAATGTAGTATAATCTTTAGATGTTCTCCCCTCTATTTGAAAGATGAATATTCTTTGTATGTTCTCAATTCAATTTATTCATTTCACCACTTCTGTGAATGAATTAATGAACTTCTAAACAATCAGCAGTATGCTATGTGTCAGACACTGCTATGTGACAGGAATTCAGCGGCAAGCATAATGCATCATCTCCTATCAGGAGCTCAGAGTTCAGAGGGGATTCAAACAAATAAACAAATAATTCAAGCCTAATTGGATGATTGTTGGTTGTATTCATCTACATTGGAATTCTGGAGCCAGCATGGTGATGCTTAGTTCTCAGCACATAGAAGACTGAAGCTGGAAGCTCCTGTGTTCAAAGCCAGCCTAAAACTAATATATGTACATTGTAGTGCGGATGTGAGTGTGCTTGGAAAACATGATTTCAGTGTGGTCTGAAGAGTGGTGGAAAGAGAAAGTGAACCAACAAGAAGAGACTGGATCCTGATGTACTGTATTCTCTTAAACTGTGAACTACAATGTACCCTCTCCACTTATGCTGCATTTGCCAATTATTTTATCACAGCAATAGGGGAACTAACCAAGGCATTTGTCCTTTTGTAACAGAATTGAAACAGTTTTTGAGGATGGGGCTCATACAGCCTCACCTACTCTCAAAAGACCCATCTCTTAATACTGTGACCCACAGTTGCTCTTCCACATGAGTTTTAGAGGAGACACGCTCTATCTGCAGCATCTGAGGAAAGACGAGAGTAGTTTCAGAGTTGCCAGGACAGGAGGCTGACCTCTGTTTCTCTGTTTGCCTTGCTGTTTCATTTCATATGGAGAATGAGTACAGATATGTGGAAACAGGTGGATGTCAGGGAGCCTATGCTGTTATGAGATTGTGGGAGGATTCATGGCACTAAAACAAAGAAGACAGAAGATGATAAAATTGAAAGGCTAACAAGAGTGAATAGCTCAAGTGTGCGTGAGACACATCTAGAGATACTAAAGAAGACACCAAGGTGGGGATTTTCTAGATCATGGATCTCAGAGTCTCTGTGAGTCGATCCTGAACATTAATACATTTTAAGTTTCCCAGATTCACTCCATAAGGGCCAACACTCCCTAAAACCAAGTTATCTTACTAACAGATGAGGGGGATTGTCCAGATTAGAATGTCATGCAATGAGCTTACGATAGTTGTCCTGAGCCATTGGGCACTGGTGGACTTTATTGCCATATTTCCCTTCTGTGCCTGACATGTTACAGATATGAGATTCAAAGTCTTTGAAGGAAGTTTAGAGCAGCCAAATGGTTGAAATGGAAGCCCTTCAAGGCCTGTACTTCAAGAAGCAAGATGATGTTGCCAGAGGAAAAGTTGGAGTGACAATTATAATCTTTGGAGAATGATCAGATTGGGGGAGGGGTGGGAAAAATCTGTTTACCCATTGAAGCCAGCATAAGGGGAGGTTTACAATTCAGCATGATACAAGTTTAAACTGTGTGTGTAGACTTGGAGATAATAAAAAATAAATATGATGTGAATATTTCTTTGCAAAGTGTGGGTAATGCAGCCATGGAAATGCATTACATGTATTCTAGAGATCTTTCTTATCTCTGGGAGATCACATAACACAGACAGACATTCATACAGAACACATACGTAGCACACAAATAACACATAGAAGGTATACACAGAGCAATACAACACACAGAGTATACACACTGGCACACATGGTACACATATATAGCAAACACAGTGCACACACACACACAGATAAACACAGCATACACACAACCCAACACACAGAGCAAATGCACATATAACACATAGCAATAATCACTGGTAGAAAAACCTACTGCTTAGGATTGATCTTGGCAGTGGGTGTCTGCGGTAGGAGAACATGTGACCCAGCAACCTTACCAAGAAGAGTTTTCACATAATAGTATTGGACACAACTAATAACTTGATAGTAACAGGAATCAAAACTTTGTGACTCCCCTGTTACTTATCCTATCACCCTGTGGTGGTTTGAATGACAATGATCCCCTGTAGGGTCATATATTTGAATACTTGGTTCCCAGTTCGTTGAACTGTTTGGGAAGGATTAGGAGGTGTGGCCACTGAAGTGAGTTTTGAGGCTTCAAAGTCCATTCCCAGTTTGCTTACTCTCTGCCTCATGAATATGGATTAAGATGTAAGCTCTCAGCTTCTGCTCCATCATCTTGCCTACCTGCTGCCATGTTCCACACCACGATGGTCATGGAATCTAACTTTGACACTATGAGCCCTAAATTAAATGCTTTCTTTTATAAGTTACCTTGGGCATGGTGTTATATCACAGCAATATAAAAGTAACCAAGAATAACCTTATGTTCATTACTGTATATCATGTAAGCTACACCTACTTCTTGGCATCAGTCCAGATCCAGGCTAGAAGAGAGAAGGCAAAGGACTATGTAGCTTCATGTTAACTATCAGACAAAAACAAAAGTCCTCAGCAAATTCTGCCTAGGGCTCCCTGGCCTAAAATTAGCTGCTTAGACAGCATTTATTCCCCCATAATCCCTAATTACAACTCTATTTGTGAAGAACGTCACTGTGCTAAGCTAAAGACTACATTTCCCAGCATTCCTTTTCAGTATCTGCCTTAGTAATCCATTGAAGTTGTAGTGCCTGACTTTTGGCATAGTTCCCTGAGCTCTCGGTTTTATTTACTTCTAGTCCTGCAAGTTCTGTCTATAGCATGGAGCCCTAGTTAGCCTCTTTCTTAGTCATGGCTAGCCCCCTTCTTACTCATTTGTAGACTTTCTTTCTTCCCTTTTCAACACTCTGGAAAAAAGTTTCCCATGATAGCTTTGGCCTTAAGAGACAATGAAATGGATGCCCTGGATTGCATATTGCCACAACCACCTCCCTATTTTGGTAAATAAGAGGTCAGAGTGACAAGTAGAATGCTTCCTCCAGAGGGGAGAGGCTAACAGCAGAGATAATTTTGCATTCACCGACATTCCTCACTTACCTGCCTATCTCCCCCTTTCTCCCTCCTTACCTCAATTTCTCCCTTCCTCCTTTCCCTTTCTCCCCTCTCAATTCTGTTTTGAGTATTCATTCATTCATTCATTCATTCATTCATTCATTCATTATTGAGACATTCTTACTAATTAGGCTGCTCTCCAACTCATAATCTCCTAAATGCTGAGATTACAGCTGCCCCACCTAACGTTAACTTTTTATTTGTTAAACTGATGGGATCTAATCACCTTCAGGAAGGAAACCAGTGGTTTCCTAGGACAATTCTGTTCTCAAGACTATCTCTGTCTATGCCTTCCTGGGATCCCATGTGGGTAGTTTACATTTTATCTTCAAAGGAGTTTGAAAGAACAATCCATTAATTAAATTAACTGTCAGGCCACACTCCAAGAATGGGCATTCATTTCCTGCCCTGTAGAACCACAAATCTGTTATAAATCACTCCGTATCAACTGACGTCATCTGCTTACTCACTGATCACATGTCTAGTTAGGCCAATGATGGTGGCAACTGAGCTGAACATAGACTGTTTTCCACGTCCAGGTTCTCTGAACAATGCACTGAAACAGCTATTTACAAAGCATCCGAGTCTTATTAGGGGGTTAAGGGATCTACAGGTGATTTCAATTATATTGGGAAAAATGCAGATTTTATGTAAATACCATGGTTTATTATGTGAGGTCTTGCGCAGCTAGGAACTTTGGAGCTTGGAGGGGACTTCTGAGACCAGATTACAACTGGGATTATATGTTATTTCTTGTTATAGTCATCATCCCAACCTAGGGTTAACTATGTCTCTAAACAATCTTTCTGAAGTCCTTCAGTAAGATCAGATGACGACACTACTATATTTTAATAACAAACTGAACGGGAAACCAAACTGTATACCTGCATCTAACTCCCCTCTCGTCATCACATTTACAAAGTGCATTTAGAGCAGAGAGACACATTTCCCTTATAAGTAGACACAGAGACACATTGTCCATATAAGTAAAAAAACAAAATCAGGAAAATGAAAGCTGGAAGCTATTATTTATCTTTTAAGATATAGTTTCACTCTGTAGCCCAGGTTATCCTTTAAATTCGGGACTATCTCTCTACTTCAGCTTCTAAGCTTTGGGTCTGTAGGAAGGGCTCTAGCAGACCCAAGCAGGGCAAACGTGGCAAACATGGCTCTGGCAGGTCTTGCCCTTTCCCTATTCCTTCCCCCAACCCCTCGCTAAAAACCACTAGATTACATTCTTTAAGCTCACCACCAAGGTCTAGTCGCTTATTTGGCCACTTTCTCCTCCTGAGGCTGACTATCAAGTTCCAGCTATCAAAATATTTTAGTCCAGCAACCCCCCTTTGGATTACATAATTAACATGCCCAATCAAAACAAACCAGCTCATTCAAACACATGGTTTCCCCTTCCCCTTATAAACCGCCATTTGTCTATGGGTCTGTCTCCTCTCTATCCAGAGACATAGTTTTGTTTCTTTGAGGCAAGTACTCTTTTCCTTTTTCCTCTCCCCTTCTCCCTCATCCTCCATCTGCCTCTTTGTCTCTTATTCCCTATGCTTTGTTCCTCTGGGGCAAATAATCTTTGTGGTGAGAATTTGGTGTTGGTGTGTTCTGGGCCCTCCTTCCTTTCTCTAGAGGCATGAACCGCCTGTCCTGGCTAAAAGTTGCTCAGAATTCAAGCATGTCACTTCACTCTCAGGAGAGAGAAATTACTCACCAAATGGCAAAATTGGGAGGTTGGACAAATGGCTTCTCCCCTGCTCACAGCATGTTCCTCTGTTTGGAAAAGGCAAAGCAGAAAATGCTGTGGAGACTTTCCTGTCTAGAAACAAGACAGCTGAAAAGGTAATCCTCATCTAATTTCCTTGCTTCACAATTTTCCATAACAGCTCCTCCACAACTGGAGGAGTCTCTAGTACAAAACTAATATGGAGAGTGAGAAAAAACATATTCCAAAAGCAGTAATCTTTGCAGATTTACGCAATGTTCCACAGGTAAGAGGGCCACTGCTACATGGCCTGAAATGGTGAAGGTGTAGGCCACTCTGGGGAGAGCATGACATCCACAAATGAGCTTTGCTACTTGAGAGATGGCTCCATAGTCAAGAGCAAGCAAGTGCTACTCTTGCAAAGCACCCTAATCCAGTTCCCAACACCCACATCTAGTGGCCCACTACTGCCTGTAACTGCAGCTCCACCGGATTCAACACCCTCTACTAACTGCCACAAGATATCACACACACCAAAACTAATGCCTTATCTTTCTTTAACCTGCTCACTCTCTCTGCACAGGGATACCCGAGTGTCTTGAGCATCTGTACCTCCCTGCAATTTTCTAGCTGCCTTCCGAATGTGTACAGATATGGTAAGCTGTCCTGTCAAGGATATTCATTTACTCTTTGCTCTCACCCAGAAGAACAGAATGGAATTTAAGCAGTGAGTCTAACAGTGGCTAGCTCTTTCCACCCAGGTTTGACATTAATAATTAGGGAAATTGTCCCTACTTTCCTCAGTTAACTTACCATGCAGATGCCTCGAAATTTGAAAGCAAAAAGTATGATTTTTTCCCTGTACACCAATGTCTAAAGGGCATATGCATGGAAAGGGTTTTGATATTCTAAAATAGAATTTCTATCCCAGCTACAACTGCCTAGAAAACTCATGCCTTCTAGTTGAAGGTCAAGCTGTGGTTTCTGGTACCCTGGACTGTAGGATGCTGGCCTGGCATTGGCACAGTACTCCATGTAATCAAAGCTCTATAAAAGTCCATCTCATTGCAGATGGTGCTGGCACAGCTGATGTGAGCCACTGAGGGGAAGAATCCTACAGAGTTGTGCCTGGGGCCCAAAGCCACCAACCATGGAAGGACATATAAATCTGTGAGAAAGACATAGGTCAGGAAGAGACTCTAGGTTTCAGGGTCAGGCCCATGGCTATCTGCTTACTTAACTCTAAATTCCTGTGCCCTGGCCTGACCTTGAGACTCATCCGATGTCAGTTCACTCTTGTTTCTCAGATTTCTGATTCAATACTTAATTATGTTGAACACAGTAGCATTTCCCCCTGTCTAAATAGTAAATCAATTGAGGAAAAGGAAACAGTAAGGGCACAAGGGAAATACACCCCAGTTTTATAATTGATGAAGCTATTGTTCAGAGCAGGCATGTGCCCATGGGCATGTGGACTTTCAGTGATGACTTAGAACAGCTTTACCCAGTTATAGGCTATGATGTCCCTGCAGTGTTCACATCTGAACTGCAAAGGGCAGACCTCTGCCAACACACGGCACAGAGCGGAACCCATTCCTGGGTCCTGCTGTGGCCAGAACCCAATGCAAAAAGAAAGAAGGAGTTGGTCTACATGTCCGCTTATTTGCCCCAAATCACGGAGAAACAGTGAGTGTCAGGACTCACTAGAGTTCAGTGTGAAAGGACACCTAGGTTCAGAAAGGCCAGATGCAACAGATGCATTTGGCACACTATGAAAATAATGATTAGTTCACAAGATTTAATTAATAAGTATTTGAACTTTGAGCCGAGGTTGGGCAGCTCTATCCATTGCTCATGAATTCCCCTAAGACACTGCAAGTTACTGCTCTATTGTAGTTCTGCTTCCCTGTGTTCTTGCCACATATATTACTGTACTTGTTTACAACCTGGCTGACTCTCACACTTGGCACAGACCTTGACATTTTTTCTTTTTAAATCTCAGAATTCCCAGTTTTTTGCTACATGTCCTAATACTAGAATTCAAGTGCTTGAACCTTGTTAGCCCAGATTGCTGTCTTTAGGTGAAATTTATTATTCCTATTCTGAAACAATTGTCACATTAAAAGTTAGCCCTCGAGGTAGGAGTCTGATGACTTGGGCAGTCAATCATTCCAGAAGAGTCAGAAGATGCTCCTTTTCCTTAGGATCCCTGTGCGATTTTATTAGGTTTGTGTAATTCCTGCAGGCAATATCACGCCAGGAGTGAAAATGTCCTTTTTTAGAGCCAGGAGACTTATCTTCCAGTTCTGCACTTGATTTAAGCCAGAAGGTTGAAGCAACCTTCCTCCCAGTTCTAGTACCTGGGTGGCACAGGTTATACATATGCATACGCGCATGCATATGCACATATACATACATATACACCAGCATATTTCCTGCCTTCTGTTTGTTCTTCCCTCTGTAAGAAAAAAACCCTGCTTTGTTCGAGGCAGAGACAGTTTTATGTAAATATATTTATTTGAATATACTATGTCTCTTTTGTTTTGCTTCTTTTTATGTGTATGGGTGTGTGTAGGTGGGGTCAGGGAGGGTGCACATGTACACGTGGCAACCTGAAGCTGGCATCAGGAATCTTTCCTAATTCATCATTCTTCTACCTTACTCTTTGAGGCAAATTCAGAGTTCGACAGTATGGTTTCTCCTATCAGCCAGCTTGCTCAAAGGTTCCCCGGTCTCTGTCCTCTAAGACAGGAGGTGGGCCATCATAGCCACATGGCAGTTACATGGATTTGGGAAATCTGAACACCAGTGTTTTTGATTATAAGTTAATGCTTTAACAGCGAAGCCAACTCTCCAGCTCCTAATGGTATTTTTACTTAATGGAGGTGTTTGAATCCAAAGTCATGGCTGGGAGTTCTTTTAACAGATGTCCTCAATGGTCATTTGAAGGCTTTCCTGGACCACAATCCAAGATGGCTTCCGTGTCTGGCAGATGATGCTGGCTGTGAGTAGATAGTTGCTCATCTCATTGGCATGGTCTGCTCTCCAGCCTAGGACACTGGGTGGTCCACCTTCATCAGACTGGCTGGCTTTCCCCAAGTATCTCAGGAGTACAGGGTGAAACTGCTCTCTTGTTTGTGACCTGGAAGTTAAAGAACCTTGGAAGACACATTTCCCTTTTATTGGCACAGGTCCAGTAACCAAGATCAGCCCAACTCAGAGTGAGGAAAGAAAAGAGATCACCGTTCAGTGAAAAGAGTGACAACAGGGTTGTCAAGTGCCTTGTTTATGTGTTAGGTTCTGACTATGTTGTCCTGGATGACATTGAACTGGGCACAAGTCATTCCTCTGCCTCAGCCTCCTAAGTTCCTGGGATAACAAGTGCCCATCATCATACCCAGTTTTGTAGATGAGTCCTGAAATTCTCACTTGACCTTTCCTGCTAATTTTATTCTTTTACCACATATCCCCCATCATGGGCCATCTATGTCTTTTATACTTTATTCTTTTCTTACTCAATATCTCCTTGTTAACCAACTCAGTGAGCAATGACAGACACACTGTTTCCCTAAGCAAAACCTTTTTATTTCATAGAAGAGATGAATAGCTTGAAACAAACTTGACTTTTTAAGAACAATGAATTATGAAGAACATTTACTTTAAGAAGACAAGACTCTTGGTAGCACTGGAATCACAGTACATCTATGACTAACTGCATAAGGTGTATTGGAATGTGGGGACCGTGTCTTAAGGGTATAGATGTCTATGGAGCCAAGTCTGTGATGCCAAGGACAATCTGACTGTTGAGAAACTTGGGGATAAGTAACTTGTCAGTAACTTAGGTGGAATGACTGCCATCTTCAGGATTTACTCTTTCAATCACCTCATGCAATTTCATCCCTAAACATATTTTAACTTGAAAACAATATGCTGTGTGGAACTTCAGAAATAGACAGAGTAGAACTCAGTAGGAGGAAGTGATGATACTCCAACTCTCTGCCCTGTGTTTTGTGGTCTTGATTGTCAGACATAGAGACACAGATGAGAACACCCCTAGAAACATAGGTGACTGGCAAGGTTCTGCTTCAGAGAGCGAAAAAGAAGGTTTATAATTCCATACTAAAGGATGTCTACAGGTTTACATTTGGGACAATGTATGGGACTAAGTCTATTTTCAAAAATTGGACCTTAGGTTTAATACTTGATATATACAGATAAAAATAATTTAAAACTCATGGAAGAAAACTAGTACCAATATATAAAAGAGAAACAATTTAAGGAAATATTATACTTAAATGATGCTATGAATTATAAATCTATAACTTTAAAGCTTCTGCAGTCAATATTTTGGCTATAATACCAAACGTAAGAGCATCACAGTAGGATCTCTTATATCTGTTTCAAGTTCTCTCCTCTCTGCTCTTTGCCACTTTCCTGACTTCTAACTAATTACAAGCTGGGTTTACCTGCTTGTAAGTTTTATGTATGCAGATAGTGTGATAGTATGGGCCTAACTGTGCCTGGCTTCTTTTCTTCTTGGTAAGTGAAATAGTGATCAATCTCTCATTGCTGTGTAATTATATGTAATATGATATGTATATATGCATGATATAATATATAATAGGATAGTTAATATGTTCCTCATGGTTTGTCCATTTTAATTGTTGCAACATGTACTAGCTATCTTTTCAGGACTATAAAATATGCCCATCATTCACCTTTTATCATGCAAGTTGGGTTAGGAATTCAGAGCTCTGTAGGTTCCCAGGCATGATGTCTCCACAAAGTTAGGTCTGATAGCACCTTGGTATACAGTGGGTGGTGGGTGACAAAGGCAGGAGTATATTGTTGGGGAGCAGAGTCACATCTAAACAAAAATTAGAGACAAGGGACCAACCCAGGTCTCCATTATAACTCTCTTGTAAGAAATCCCAAGGATTCTTCCATGACCTAACCTCCAGCATCATCACCTTGAAGGCCATGTTCCCAGCACAGGGATCTTTGGAAGGTCCAGGCTATGCTCAAGCCTCAGTGGTAAATAAACATACATTTTCCATTCAGGATGGTGATTTTCAGTCAGGAATGATTTTTCAAAACCAGTGGACATCTGGTAATGCCGACAGACGTTGTTCTGACCTAGGAGATTCTAAGACAGGGCAGGGTATTGCTTGCAACCCCACAAAGCACAGGAAATCTCAGAATGCAAAATTACATGAGCTAATGTATTGTTGAGGGCAAAGAAATCTGGTTCAGGATTCTTATAGCAATCTGACTGCAAACGGTGCGGTGCTGTAGATTATTCAGGCATTTCTCTTGGGTGAATATTTAGAAACATCCTTCCAAGGAATAGGATGACTCAATTTTAGAATATATAAGTGAACAATTTCCCCATAGGATTTTTACCCACTTAACCTTTTTCAGGACCAGCATCAGAGAGCCATGGCTGTTCTGTGCCCTCAACAGCATACCGATCCCACAGGTTTTCTGTTTTAGCATAGTGGCTGGATGGTCACGTTTCTTTTTTCTTTTAATTTATTTTTTCATAATGACCAACGTTTTGACCACATTTTCATCTACCATTGATTATTTTAATGCCCCTTCTCGTGGCATCTCTTTTCTTTTGCTTCTTTTAAAATTAATTTGTCTGTTGTTTATTTATTTAAAGACATTTTTGTTCACGTATTTGTTATAGCCAGTATATAGGATTCTTCTTTTTTAGAACCATTATGGTCCATCCACATGCAACCTGTAGCTGCAAACTAAAATCCAGATCAGAGAACACAAATCAGCAGCTAAGTTTTCCCTTTCTGGTCCTACCCTGGCAAACATCCTGTGTACTCTGCGTTTACACAGCTAACTCCACAGAACTGAGCAACCACTGGCCCTTATCAGTGGCCAGCTCAGTCATTTATCCTGGGAGCACAGAATCACCACTCTTCCAACTCTTTCCTGAAAAGTGATCAGCTCTGGCTCAGAGTCTGGGACAGCTTAAACCTGCAGGAGTGTTTGAAGATGATTTGGATTGGTCATTGGTAGGGAAAGGTCTTTCTCTGCAGAGGGGATCTCAAGAGATCCAACTATGTGCACATCTTTTGAAAGAAGATTGTATGTTGTTATAAAAATATAAAAATAAAAAAGGTATTGTTGTCTTTTACCTGGCTTGGTCCGCACCGCGGTGCCCCAAGATATCTGCTAGATATCTTGGTGGAAACACATCCCAGCCACACACTTTCCTATACTCAAACCCTCACATAAAAGAACACACAACACAATAATCTTAGATCCAATTGGTAAGATATAATTGTCCACTTAAACATACAAAACCCGGTACTATCCATCCCTTGAGAACATTAATAACAATCTGTAAATACACAGAGCAGAATCTTAACATCACCTGTCATCTTGTCCTGCCACGGCTTCTCCGCCCCTCTCTCCCTCCTGTCTCTCCTTTCTCTCTGTCTCCTCCTCTTCCTTCAAATTTATCTCCCACCCATCCTTCCTTCTCCTCCAATGACAGGCCTCCTTCTATCCTGTACCTGCCCCTCACCTGTACTTTACAAATTCAGTGGAGAGGTGGTTCTGGAAGAATGGGGGACTGTAATGACCTTGCCTCTATGTGATGCTCATGCCAGAGCCCTTAGAACTGCATCCCTCACCCACATGTAAAACTTCCACTTATCCTGTGACTTGCGCCAAACATCACTTGTTACTTCCTAAATGAAGAACTCATGCTTATTCACTTCAATTACTCAGACATTAGAAGATAATGTTGGGTATGTTCGCTGTACTTAAAGCTATGTGTAAAGCCCTTGATGTGTATATTAGAATGTTTTTACACATAAAATAATAATCATTAGTTCTATTTTATGTATTCACTGATAAGTGGATATTCAACAACAACAATAACAACAACAACAATAACACAACAACAACAAGAAGAAACCAGCTTGAAATATCCACACTACAACTCACAGACCATACGAAACCCAAGAAGAGGGAAGACCAAAGTGTGGAGGCTCCAGTCCTACTCAGAAAAGGTAAGAAAATGATCATGGGAGGTAGAGGGAGGGAGGGGTCTGGGAGGGAGAGAGGAGGAGGAGGGAAAAAGGGGGCAGGATCAGGTGTAGGAGGAGACAGGGAAGAACTACAGAGGGTCAGGAACTTGAAAGGAGGTGTGTAGCTGTGGGGGATGGGGAACTGTTGGTAGCCACTAGAAAGTCCCAGATGCCAGGGACCTAAGAGTTTCCCAGGACCCAACAGGGATGAAATTATCTGAAATACCCAACAAAGAGAAGAGAGAGAGAACCTGTAGAAACCATAACCAGTGGATAGGCATAGCCCCCGACTGAGGGATGATGGGGCCACCCACCCATCTCAAAAATATTAATCCAGAATTGCTCCTGTCAAAAGGAAATGCAGGCATGAAATGTGGAGCAGAGACTGAAGGACAGGCCACCCAGAGACTGCCCTACCTAGGGATCCATCTCATCTGCTGACACCAAATCCAGATACTATTGTTGATGCCGAGAAGTGCTTACTGACAGGAGCTTAGTATAGCTGTCCCCTGAGAGGCTTTGCCAGAGCCTGATCAATATAGATGTGGATGCATACAGTCAACCATTGAACTAAGCATGGGGTCCCCAATGGAGGAGTTAGAGAAAGGACTGCAGGAACTGAAGGGGTTATTAACCACACAGGAAGAACAACAATATCAACCAACCAGACCTCCCAAAGCCTCAGGGACTAAACCACCAAACAAAGAGTAAGCATAGAGGGACCCATGGCTCCAGCTGCATATGTAGCAGAGGATTACCTTATCTGGCATCACTGGGAGAGCAGCCCCTTGGTCCTGTGGAGGTTTGATACCCCAGTATAGGGGAATGCTAGGGTACTGAGACAGGAAGGGGAGGGTACATGGGAGAGCACCCTCATAGAAGCAGGGTGGGACAGTGGAGGGGATAGGGGGTTTAACTGGGAAGGGGGATAACATTTTAAATGTAAATAAGTAAAATAACCAATAAAATAGATTTAAAAAAGAGATAAAGAGATAAAGAATCATTCATATAAGTTTAGCATTTTTCTTGATTTTGTTCTAGCATGCTCTGAAACATAAATTCACACTCAGATCTTTTAATTTAAAAAAATGGGTTTTATTTTTGACTACCAATAGACAACCGATAACAGGCAACAGAGAGAAGGGACCAACGTGTCTGCCCCATGCCCACTGAACTAATTGCCCTTGATAGATTCTTGAAAATGGGGAGATATTGTTAGTGCAGTGTACCTACTGTAACTCCTGGAAAGCCCTTGTAGAACCCACTGGGTATTAAAAAAAATCAAATATGTGTGACTGTGGAAAGTGAATTTGTAGGGAGAAGAGAAGTTAATGGCAGAAGGGGAACAAGAGGGAGTGGGGGTGAGCAATCACAAATGTATTGCATACAAGTGTGAAAACATTAAAGAATGCATTTAATAAATGAAGAACATCTGCTTTAACTTGGAAGTGCCACTGTCTCTTTTCGATCACAGTTTCAGTGCAAACTTGATCTACTTCCTGTTGATGTCACCTGACACAATCTGAAGGATCTGTTGAACACTCACAGGCTCTGGGTGGGTGTTTTTGCATGGATGATAATGATAGAGATGAGGAGGATGAGAAGGAAAATGAAGGTTAGGATGATGACCCAAGACACCGAGACTGGCTTCCTTCAACAAATAAGTAGGGAAATCTTTGGGTTAAAAAAATGGCATTCACCAGGACAGGAACAGATGGCTCCAGCTCAGAAGGAGCTTGGGCAAACACAACTGGGAAGCTGGGCCCTGCTCCTAAGCATACAGTGAACTAATAAAAGAAAACAAACATCTAGTAGCCAATTTTGAATGAGATAACAAGAGAAAGAACTGTAGCCATCCCAGAGAACATAGAGGAAATCTTGCAGGTAGCATGGTGGTCGTAGCTCTTTCCCTCATCTTGAGAATGTTAAACTTTCTGTTCCCTTACTGGTGATTCACCAGAAGCAAACATGGGCATGAAAGGACATGGGGTTTGGGGCCAAATATACTCATGTTTAAAGGAAGGTGTCATTGTGTGTTTGGAAAGCTCTCGTGATCCCTGAGGTTCAATTTCCTCATCTCTAGGACAAGGTGGATAGAAGCCTCCCTTCCAGGGACTACTAGCAAAGAGAGGTTTCTGGAACCGGCTCTATGACTAATTGTGAGACGTGACTTTCACTGGGCTGTTCTCAGAGTCACCACCTTTGGGGAAGGAAGCCCGCAAGAGCTCCTGAGTAGCTGCAATAGAAGCTTCATCAGCTCCCATACAAGCTCTGGAACTGGAAGACCTTGTGGGGGTGTTCTGCCTCTGGCAAGAGCCAAACCTGTAGGTTCTTCTTGTAGATCAGACCTTATATGTGAGCTGCTTCCCATGGATTAACCCAGGACTAAAGGAGGAGTACTTCTGTCACAAAGGTATGTCTGGGTGATGCATTAGAATGGGACACTCAAATTCACCATTCCCTAGACCTCTACATCCTAAGAGCACCGTCCCCTTTGCCTTAAGAGACTCTAGTTGGATTCAAACCTGCTGCTCCTGGACTATGCCTCACTTTACCTGCACTTTAGCTTCCAGCCCCATCTGCTTTCCTTGCTGGATTTCCTGGTGAGACTTTGCCACAGAACTCATTGAACTCCTCAGAGCTACTGGCTTCTCTATGCAGGTTCTACCTTGGGCATCATTACATGTGTCTTAGAGTACTGATAAGGGAACTTAATCTCTAAATGTGGATCTGGCATGGGGTGAATTGGCACAAAATTGGCAATGGTCAGTCAGGCTGATTTTCTGTGGCATGGGAAAGTAACTGTTGGGAAACCGAGCTGGATGCCCTATGACTGCCCTGGGGATGAATGGTTTGTAGCACCAGTTTTGGCTTTGATCGACAGCTGCTCCTGTTCATTGAGCTCAGTCACGTGTCACGTTGTGGATTCCATGCTGTAGATGACTTCTTTTCTCCTCACTGATTCACTGTGTGGATCCCATGAGGCAGAGAACAGTAAATTCTTTCACGTAATAACTGGAGAAACTGAAGCTTTGACACGATTTCTTGTTAAGGCTCAGAATGACTTTATCCGAACATTCTGACTCTGACTTTATGCTTGATGTTTGGCCTAAGGCACGGATGGGGAGGGTTCCGGATCTGCCCCTGCTGCCCTAGATTCATGACTGTCCCATGAGAGTCAAGAAGAATGCTGAGTGGTTGTCAGTGGCTTGCACAATGCTCCACTCTTCCAATACTGCTTAAAATGTGACGTTCTTCAGAAATCAGATCTTTGCAGATCATAGATGGGGCATCTCATGATGAACCTGATGGATGTGCCTTTTATATCCACAGTCAAGTGAGTAGTGCACCATGTACTACTCCCTGGTCTTATGTCATGTCCGTCTTCCATGTTATCTTTAGTTCTGGCTTCAGCTCCTTCAGTTGGATTTTCTCCTGATACTAATATCTTTATTTCATTAATCTCGTCAGGAAAATACTTCAATATTGAAATATTCAATATAATTGCCATAGAATTTTTTTTAAAAAACAAATGATTCTCTTCAGGACTATCTCTTTGCCTGGATTGCTAGTTTACCTTATTATTCTTATTGTCAGCTTTCTTATTATTAATTCTGCGTTTTCAATTGTTTTTTATTTTGTCTAATTTCATCAAAATGAATGGTTTGGGTTTTTTCTAATGTGGTAAATTATCTGTCTGAGTGTTTAAACATCCTTATTTTCCTACAATTTTGTACTTTTGTGGTTTATTTTTGCTCTGAATGTTTTTAGATCTACTTGCTTATTTATTTAAGATTTGAGAGCTACCCATGAGAAACATTTATACTTTAATTTCTAGTAGTATATTTTTCAAATTTTTATATTATAAAATTTCTATATTAAGTTAGTACTTGCCTCAGAATAAACTGAAGAAACTTCATTCTTTTTTAATCTCTAAAAAGCTTTGTGTGAAATTGATCTTTATTTTTAATATTTAAAACAATTTATTAATTAGACTCTATTGGGTTTGGAGCTTTCTACATGAGAAAGATATTAAATTGTTTCAGTCTTAGAAGAGTTTTCATAATCATAACAAAGTTGCTTTTCCAAGGAAAATTTGAGACCATTGTTAAATCTATTAGTTTCAAGTTAATAAGATATCAAGGGCCAGTAAGGTGGCTCAGTAGGTGAAGATGCTTGCTGCATAAGCTTGAAAACCCAGGTTCAATCCTCAGAACACAGGTAAGAGTGGAAGGAGAGAACTGACTCTACACCAAGTTATCCTTTGACCTCTATATGCACACTGTGACATGTGCACCCCACCCTCCCATCCACTACTACCACTAATAAAACAGAGCTTTAAAATATTTTATCGATTATCGCTATTGTCTGTGAGGTCTGTAGTGATGCTCATTTGACTCCTGACATTGATAACGTATATTCTGTTCTCTTCTTCCCTGTCCTACCATAAGTGGGAAACTCTTTGGTTTCACCTTTCACTTTTCATTATCCTTTCTTTTTTAAACCAAAATTTTGTTAAGTTTTTTGTTTTGATACAAGAAGGACCTATGTGCTGATTTTAGAATAAAGGAATTTTACAAAGAGACTCTTAGATTGGCTATGCTTAGAAAACCTCTATTCTTCAAAAATATTTAAAGGCTCACTTAAACACTGTACTTGAAATTGTTCATTGAAGCACAAAAGTGCAAATTATCAATCTCACAATTTTCATATTTTCTCTTTATCCACATATTTCCAGAATGAATGTTTTATGTCCTGCTCTGGTGGATAACGATGGGCATAATTAGAAGACATCATACACACACTACATATTCCTGTATAAAGGCCCTAGTTTTGAATTGCTATTTTTCTGTTGCATATTTGTTTTTTTATATTTATTATTCATATGAGGAGCATTCCTCTGCTTCTGTTTTCCAGAACGGATTGTAGAGACTTGGACTAGGTGTCTTGTTGCTACAGCAAAGTATTCAACAAAGGCAATTGAAGGAAAGACAGGCTTGTTTTCACGCACAGTATGAAATTATGGTCTATCATGAAGTAGAAGTCATGGCAGCAGGAGCATAGGCAACTGGTCACATTGTATCCGCAGTCAGGAAGTGGAGAGAGACAACTGCTGGCATTTAGTGTGCTTTCTTATTTTTATGAAGTCCAACCTTCCAGGTCATGGTGTGGTGTTCCCAACCTTAGGATGAGTCCTCATTCGTGATTAACCCAGTCTAGAAAATCCCTCGCAGATATGCACAAAGAATCATCTCCCAGGTGATTCCAGATCCTGTCAGGCTGATGATAAGCAATCTTCATTGAAGATATCTGTCACTCTTTAGGAGTTTAGAAAAACATACCAGCAACATTATCCGTGTCAGATGTTTGCTGTCATGGAAGGTGGTTAATCATTATGGAGTCCATTTCATTAATCAACACAGGTCACCTCTGATTATTTATTCTCATGTGAGTTTTGATAGAGTGTGTCTTTTGGAGCATTGGCCTGTGTGGGGATCTGAATTTGCACGTAATATTTTCTTATGGCCATTTTAAAGTCTGTGGTGTCAGAAAGTAATGGCCTGGCTCTAATATCTCATACAGACAATGTGTCCTTTCTTCTTTTTCCATCATCGCAACTAACAGCATATTAATTCCTCTGCCATTCTTAAAGACCCAGTTTTTTTGTCTTCTTTTTTTTCTATTAATTTTCTATTTCAACTCACTATAGTTGGATTTATGTGACTTATTCACTTCTGCTTATTTCGGATTTAATTTGGATTTTCTTCCATGTTACCCAAAATGGCAGCAGATGTAATTATATATGTATATATAATATATATAATTTTTAAAAATATTTATTTATATTATTTAAGAAAATATATGTGTGTACTTGTGTGTGCTTGTGAGTGCTGGTGCCCTCAGAGGCCTCAGATCATCTGGAACTCAAGTTCTAGGCAGCTGTGAATCCCAAGACTTGGAGCAAGAACTGAATGCAGGTCCTCTGAAAGAGCAGTAGACACTATTAACCAGGGAGATATTGCTTCAGCCATTTGATAACTTTTTCTAGCATACATAATTATGCTATAAATTTCCCTCCAATCACTATGTTTGCTGTATCCCACACACTTCTGTGAGCTGTATTTTAATTTTAATTGTTTAAGTAGTTTCACTTTTCTTTGTAAAAGTTTGTCTTCAATTTAGAAATAAGTTAATTGATTCCCAAGTATTTTGGGGGTTTCTAAGTCTCTATTATCATTACCAATTTTCATCATGCTCTGTAGAAATAGTTTGCATGATTTCCTCTCCTTGTAAACTCAGACAGGTTTATTTTTATTGTCCAGGACATGTCGATTTTCAGGACTGTTCTACCTGAACATGAGAAGATGGTGTGCTCTGCTATTGGTATATGAAAGTTTCTATGTTGACTCAATACAGTCGGTTGATAATATTTGATGCAACTCTCTCCATTTTATTTTTCTTGTTGGATCAGCTTACTGTAGAGGGGTCCTGGAGCCTCTTGCTATAACACCGGAAATATTTCTCATTGCAATTCTTACTTGGTGTGTATAGCTTGCTTGTCTTTATTTGTGGACATTTTCCTTGCTTTGAAATCCTCAGCTAAAATTAATATAATTATTCCAGCTACATTTTTCTATCCCTTTACTTTTGTGTATAAAATATTTGTGTGTTTGTGTGTGAGAGAGAGACAGAGAGAGACAGACTCATGTATCCTAGGCTGCTTCTGTCATCTCAATGTCGCCGTGCATGGTTTAGGTGGGTACTGGGGTCCAGAGCATCATCGTGTTACGGGGGTCCTCTATCAGCTGAGCCAGACTCCCAGGCTTGTCCATTTACTCTTTCGCCACCTCTGTAATTATATCAACACTGGGCTTCTAGTTGAGACCTTTAGGTTGAATTTTTTTCTAATCTATTTTGATAGTCTTAATTTTTCAATCTATTCTGATAGTCTATGATACTGGACATCAAACCCAAGGCCCCGTTCACATTAAGCCTGTGCCCTACCACTGAGCATGCCGAAAGTCTTTTAATTGGGCTATTTAGAGCCCTTATGCTTCAGGAGATTACGTGTGTAATCAGAGGAAGGTCTCCCATCTTTGTAACTGTATTTATTGTCCTTATCCTTGTCATCTTTTTTGGTCTTCCACTCTCCTGTGTCCTCTGTTATTAGTTTAATATTTTAACTGATTCAAATTTTTCTCTTAGCATATCATAATTCTTTGAAAAGAAGCCACCACCGGCTGCTTTACAATGTACCACCTAATTTTACTGCTAATCTAAGTGTATTTTGTTTTGTGTGAGACCTTGAGTTCCTTGTGTAGCTGGGGATGTATTGGATCTCCTGATCTTTCTGTCACTGAGATCTCTGAGCTGTGGCTGGGAGGCTGCTTGTACCGTCTCACAATTTCAAACACTGTTTCACTTCCCAAGCAAAACAAATAATTGAAATGTCCTGGATTTCTCTCACCAACCTCTTATAATATTACAGTCTTAAATTTTACTTGCTCTGTGTTATGCTTCATATCTGGGACTAATGGCTGAGTTGCTTATCAGCCCTTTCTTTTTTATTTCTTTTTTCCCATTCACTCATGAATTAAATCATCACTGTTGCTATTACTATTTTTAGCAGACCATTAACTGTCAGATCAGGTAAGAATCACAAAATGAAAGGACTTTACTTAACCTCTACTTCCTCTGTATCACTCCTCTCTTATGTAAACCTGAGTATTTGATTTATTTCTTATTGAATAATTTAACTATTTTCTGCAAGACAGATGTAGCAGTGAAAAGTTTCCTCAGTAGTCATCTGAAGCATTCCTTATTTCTCTCACTTTGAAGGATCATTTTGCTGAATAAAGAATTCTAGTTTGGAGGATTTTGTTATCATTATATACTTTAAAATGTCTCAGTAGAATCTCTTCTTTCCTTTACTGGTTCTGAGAAAGAAATACAATATGTTTATTTTATTTATATATTTTCTATATATTATGATCATTATTTTATATTTTTAAAAATGTTATTTGTATATACGTGAGTGTGTGAGAATCTCTCTCTCTCATGTGTGTGTTTGTGTGTGTGTGTGTGTGTGTGTGTGTGTGTGTGTGTGTGTGTGTACGTCACATGGATTCAGTTCTCTCAAAGGCTAGAAGATCCCCTAGATCTGGAGTAACAGGTAGTGGTGAGCTGAATCAAGCTTGGGTCCTCTGGAAGAGCAACACCCATTCTTCATCTTTTCTCACTGAGTCCATCTCTCCAGATGAAAAATTAGTTAAAAAACATCTTTATCCCTAGAAATACTTTTCACTTAAAGTGTGTGTTTTTAACGTTGATATAGCCAAACTACCTTTCCTTTTGTTTCTGTTACCATGGAAAATAACTTCTTGTTTTTGTCTTCAGTCTTCTTGTTTTTCTCTTTGTTTTTGTTTCTGGCTACAGGTTCTTGCTGTGTAGCAGAGGCTGGCCTCTAACATGATTCTCCTTTCTTAGCCTTTGGGGGCTGGGTCTCAGTTCTGCTCCATTTCTATTTTCTCCTTTTGTTTTGAGAGCTTTTATCAGGTATAGAATTCTAGCTTGGATCCCGTAAGCTGATATCTTTGGTTAATTTTGGAAACCTCTCACACATTTTCCCATATATGGCTTAAAATCAAACCTCCTTTTCATTTATACATTAGGATTTATGGTTTCAGTTCGCAAACACCTCTTAGTCTTTTAAATTCCTGTTCACTTTTAGTCTCAGTGTTCCTGTTTGATTAAATTGTCCATATAGCTCTGGTTCAGGGATTTTATTTTCTTCCTCATCAGACTGTGAGTTGGTTATGGTGGCACATGCCTGAAATTCTAGCACTAGGAAGTAGAGGTAGAGGGTTGCCATGGTTTCAAGACCAGTTTGGGTTTTATAGTCAGACTTTGTCTCAAAATCTGAAGCCCTGGGTATAACTTAAAGCAGTTTTGTCTGGCATGCTTGGGGCCCAATGTTTAATTCTTATCATTGCAAAAACAAAAAGAAAGAAAAGAAGAAGATATGAGACAGGGAGGAGGCATAAAAGGAGGGAACCTTTGCTAGCGTGTGTGCTGAGTGTCTAGTCTCAGTTGTTACACCATCACCGTTTTACATTTTTAAGTAAACTACAATTCTCTGGCCAAAGTCACTATTCTTAATCCATTTTCTGCATGTTTGTCATTGTATTAGTGTACATGGTGACTTTAAAGTTTTGTTGGTTAACTTATGATGTTGTTTTGGGATCGGTTTACTTTCCGTTGTCCTTCCCGTTGGGTTACAGTCACGTGTTCCTATTTCTTGGCATGGCTGAGGAATTATTATTACTTTTTAATTTAAAGGCAGACACTGTAGCTGCACAAAGGGTGTAACCTGTAGCCATTACGTCTTGGTGAGTTCTAGATATCACCTTTCCTCTTCTGGGTGTAGAGAATGGGGCACAGGGCAACACTCCAGAATCTGTGATGGTCCAGGATGCCTTATTTATTTACCTTAATGCCTTTTCCTATTGAGAAATTTTGTTATTTAACATCCTCATATATGTATTGTTTTGAAAGGTTCCATTTATCATGGTTTGTTTATCTCAGAGCCCATAATGTGAATTGTTTGTGCTTTCTTCTGAGACCTAGGAATATTTACTGTGTCATCCTTGGCCAATTCAGAATTCTAGGTCTTTTCTCACCGAGAGATTGAAGAAAGCGTGTTCCCTGCCTGTCACAGGGTTGTGCTAAGACTTATAGCCCCAGACCCAGGACCAGGGCTGAGGAGTAGGACGATTTAGATGGCAGGAGTATTACAGTCTCCTAAGTCATTCTGCCTCAGAACAGCAGAGTTTCTAGAGGAAATTACTCTCCCGGGCATTTGTTCTCCATTCGAGCCTCTCCTTGATAACTCCCCCCTTCATGTGTCTAATTCTGTCTCTCTGCTCTTGTGAGAGTTTCAGTCTCTTCTGGTTTCTATCCTCTAGCTCTGACCTTCTAGCCAGGAATTCAAATGTTCAAGTGTAGGCACATAAACTGACGTCACAAATGGCTTCTGCCTCAGAGTAGCAGCCACGCTCAAACTCATCTTTCTGCAGTTTGTCATTGTCCAGAATGTGTCCCTTTTCATCCTCATTCCTTTGATAATCTTGTGGTGTTGCTTAATAAATATTTTACCCTTTTACTGGTGATGTGTGTTTATTGTGAGAAGTACAGCCTTGCTATACATTACTTCCTCATACAAAGCCATGGAGATCTCAGTTGCCATCCTGAGAAGAAGAAAAGTGTGGACATAGGATGGTATTAGCAAAGACTTTGATTTTTTCCCCCTCAGGATTCTTAAAGCACAAATATATTTTAACTTGAGCATTCATTTGAAATAGTGGACTTAAAAACAAAAGAAAACTCATTGCAGTTCTCAAATTTCAAATCCGGAGTGGGGCTATCCTAAGTGAAAAGAGAAAGGTGAGGGCTATATTAAAATATTTTCGATTGTGTTAACATAAAAGGAAGTGCATGGTCCTATAGCAACCTCATTCTTTTTACTTAGATTAGGAATTAACCTTAAAGACAGTAGTAGTTGTCAGGGATGGATGCACATACCTGAAATCTCAAAAACTTGAGGAATAAACAGATTCAAGTTCAAGGGCTTACCTGAGCCTTTCAGTGAGATTTGTGTCAGAAACAAACAAACAAACAAACAAACAAACAAACAAAAAATTCACTTTGGTAGTAATTCTGGTTTGAAGACATAGAACTTGAGACTGATTCTAGGAAATGAGCCTAAGAGAACACAACATATCAGACAGCAAATGCTGATGGCCTGATCTCCATGAGTCTCTATGTTGGGAGATAGTAGGAGAATGCTTCAGAGAGGTAATGGGTAAGCTTCCTTATAGTGTTCACCAAGATTCCATGGTCTTCTATGGATGACTCTTCTTTGAGTGTTTGTGTGATAAAGACCTTTTTTTTTTTAGATTTTTATTACTAGCTAATTTTTTTTTATTAACTTGAGTATTTCTTATATACATTTCGAGTGTTATTCCCTTTCCCGGTTTCCGGGCAAACATCCCCCTAATCCCTCCCCTTCCCCTTCTTTATGGGTGTTCCCCTCCCCATCCTCCCCCATTGCCGCCCTCCCCCCCAACAATCTAGTTCACTGGGGGTTCAGTCTTAGCAGGACCCAGGGCTTCCCCTTCCACTGGTGCTCTTACTAGGATATTCATTGCTACCTATGAGGTCAGAATCCACGGTCAGTCCATGTAGTGGCTTTAGGTAGTGGCTTTGTCCCTGGAAGCTCTGTTTGCTTGGCATTGTTGTACATATGGGGTCTCGAGCCCGATAAAGACCTTTTATGGTAAGCAGTGCTACAGTTTGGGTGTGTGTCCCTTAAATGCTCACCTGGTAAACACTTAGTTGTCAGCCTATGACACTGGTAGGACATATAGACACTTTAGAGGCAGGTCAGAGCAGGAAAGAGAAAGTTAAGCTATTGGGAGTGTCCTTGAAGGGCAGTATTGGAACCCTTACTCCATTTCTGTTATTCTGTTTGCTTCCCATATTGACATAATATGAATATACTCTTCCCACATCATGTCCACTACAAACTGCAGAACAGAGGGACAACCAGCTTGGCATTTGCTAGGTCTGACCTACACAGGTTGGGAATTGAAATAACTGGGGTAATGAGAGAGAAAGAAAGTACAGACACACACACACACACACACACACACACACACACACACACACACAGAGTAGCAGAAATCTGATTAATACAGACTATAAAGAAAATCTCTGTAAAGATGAGAGAGAGAGAGAGAGAGAGAGAGAGAGAGAGAGAGAGAGAGAGAAGTGGAGATCAGATGGATTGTGTGCTTTGTTGCAGACACACCTGTAGCAGCTGCAGACACACCTGTAGCAGCTGCAGACACACCTGTAGCAGCCTGGAAGCTCAATGCATTTATTATACACAACAGGAATGGAGAAGGAGGCAGAGGGTTTGCTAATCTTAGGAAGAGTTCTCAGTCTCAGGTTGAAGTCATACTGCAGGAGGAAGCTGTGCTAGATACGGATAGTACATAAAGTATAAACAACCTTACTCTGACCAGAGGAAGGCCTTGCTATTTCCTGTGGATTTGAGACAATGGAGTTTATGGCATGGCTGTTCTCCTGTCAACAGTACATATCCACTCAAGAGTTTATCTACCTCACACATGCATTGAGTTCTCCAAACCTGTGAGTCACAATGAATCTTTCTTCTTTTGAAGTCACTTGTTTCAGATGTTTTGTTAAGGAGTAGCAGAAATCTGATTAATACGGACTATAAAGAAAATCTCTGTAAAGATGTAATTTCGAGTCCTTGGTGGGCCTTTAGTTTCTATAAGCACTAACATGCAGGTACATGTGCACACAGACCTAGCTTGTCTGTTCAGGAGACTCTGTGTCTTTGCTTATACAACACAGTACGGTTGTATTTGGTTTGTTAAGCTTTATAAACTCCAATCTTTCTTCCCCTGGGTCAAAGAGACGGATTTATTGTCCCCATTACCCTTGCATTCCCTTTCTACCTACTTTATCAATGAAAACATCCTAGCTTATGTTCATAAGGAAAAAGCACTGTTTGAAGTGACTGGAGCCGCTCTTGGCTTGGGGTCAACTTGTGGTACACTGCGTTGCACACATGGCTGCACTGATGGCTCCTAGCCTTCCTAGGATCTGAAAGTAGTAAGAGAATCACTGGGAGAAAATCTCAGCATGGCCATGGCCTGTCGTGGACTTGAGCCTTTCTTCTTGTTGCTGATCATCTAAAGTTAAAGGTTGTTCCAAAGAGATTTCCCCTTATAGAATTCATTACCTGCAGCTGCAGAGTATCAGATATATAATTTTTATTGGTTTCATTACTGATTTTGTGATAATGAGTTTTTAGGAAACTTGAGGAGAATAAAATGAGAGAAATTAATTTCTACTGCAAGGAAAATAAATCCCTGACCATTCTCCTCCTGTAAGAACAAGCTAGTGGTCCAGCGAGGAGGTGAGGTGAATAATTTTAGAATTTGGTATGTTGTCTTAAGCTCTAAGCACCTTGTTTATAGTGAGCCTCGAGCTAATTTCCTTCCAATCATTCAGTCATCAGTAGAATTTACAGAACAAGTCTGGGCAATTAGTTTCTTAGAACGCATTAACAGTCCTTTTCTCACTTAACAAATGAGAAAAGCAGGCCCAAAGCAATTAAGAGGTTTTACTAAAATGCCTGTTTGTGACAGGTAGTTTCAGAAAAAGGAGTTACATGACTCTGGGGTTTTTCTCCCCAATCACTTGGCTGTGACACCAACTTCCAGAGGGCTGTCGAAGTCTCTGCTTGTTATATTATCCTTTAGGTCTTGCCTAATTTTATGTTAGCATGTTGGAATTGTTCTTCCACATGGATGGCTCAAGTAAATAACACCCATTTTATTCATACAAACTTAGAGTGCCTTCTCGTATGATGGCTTAGAGATAAACTTTACTTCCGCAGTTCACAATCTGAAACACGTGTGAAGCACTCCACTGTGAAAAAAAATCCCCATACCATCTTACCCATCAGCCACCCTGTCCATCGCCTCCCTTGTGGGCAGCTGCATCATTAGATTCACACGTGCCGTTGAAAGTGCATTTTTGAATGCGCACGGTAATACTTCACATGTATTTACCCTCTTTCTGGTTTGTTTATTTGCTGATGAGCATAAACCTGTGGCCTCACACAAGCTAAGCATACATTTCAGCTTCAGCGGCACTGCCAGCTCTTACCTCTTTTTGTTAGCAGCTTATTTGCGCTGACAGGAAATACATGCCGAGGAACTTTTTGCTCACGGTTCTTTAGGTTGACTGTGGCTCAACTGGGCCCAAGGGGATCAACTAGACTTGAGGAGGTTCAAGCCAGAGCTGCTTTGCAAATCTCCGAGCTGAGGAACCATCAAGTCTCTGGTTTGATCACCTTACAACTACAGTCACTAGCTATAGAGGACCCAGCAAGACACAGGACACATTAAATACTTTCTTTGTAACTTGTATATGTCCAGTTCCATATGTACTGTTTGGGTTAATGGAAGCTATGTGGCCCAATTAAGTGTTGGTAGGAGGCTGGCATGGAGGTGCCGGCTATGATGCCCATGCTTGGGAGGATGAGGCAGGATAAATGACAGTTTGAGGTTAGTCCAACTAGACCATGAGTTTGCAGCTGCTTAGCAATACCCTGTCTATCTAAAATGCAGTCAGTAGGACGGAGAAACATATTTCTCCTACCAGAGTGGCAAGTGGAGTGAATGCATAAGGATGCTGGTGACAGCTGAGTGTGGTTAGTATAGTACTATATTAAGGTAGCCAGAGTTCTGTGGCCGTATAGCCCACTTCTCCCATTCAGCCTTTAAAGGTCTATATGCCAGCACATAGTGTGTTCACAGTTATGGATCTACTGCTATGTAGCTTGAAGATTTTTCTCTCAATTCCTTCAGTCATTCTCTGTTCTCTTCTCCCTGGGCTTCAGCATCCGCACATGGACTGTCTGCAGACTTACCTGTTCTAGACAGTTCCCGTCAACAGAGTCCTGCAACACACATTGTGACTGGGTTTTCTCTTGCTCTGCGCACTGTGCTTGATTCATCCACTGATCCTTGCAACATGCATCCGTGTATTATTCCTTTTACTACTAACTAATCTCCCATTATAGAGATGCGCCACATGTGATGGCTAATGATTTAGAATCATCTGGGAAGAGAGTCTCAACCAATCACGTCATAGATTGGGTCGACTTATGGGCATGTCTGTGGGGAATTGTCTTGATCTCTTTAGTTGATGTGGGAAGTCAGCCTGAAAATGGGTGGCACCGTTGTCTTATTTTTAGATCTGAACTATCTTGGATTGGAACAAACTAGCTGATGTTACACATGCATTCATTCCTTTATCTCTGCTCTTGACTGTGGTGGGTATGAGTAGTTTCTTCAAAGAGGGGCTGCGTTGGCCTCCCTGCTGGGATGGACTGTGGTCTGGAATGGTGAGCTAAAATAAACTCCTTTCTCCTAAGTTGCAACCCTCAAGGCATTGTTTTCTTTTAATCATAGCAGCAAGTATGAAACTAGGACATCACAAGTATTATCCACTTACTGGTTGGCAGGTATTTTGGTGGTTTCTACATTTTCACTAGTATGGACACTGCTATATGGAATATTTCTTTGTAATCAATTTTTATTGTGGACATATGCTTTCATTTCTCATGGGTATATACCTGTGGGGTTGATAGTCCTATAACATTTGGTAATCCCACGGCTATCAATTTGAGGAACTGCCAAAATATTTTGCCAAGTCAAAGCTTAACGTTGTGACCATAGCACACCAAGGCTGCAGTTTCTCTGTGTTCTCACAGATTTCTATTATGGTCTGTCTTTGGTTCTAGGCACCCTGATGGATCACAGGTGTATCTGTCACAGTGTGGATTTCATTAGCACTGTCTAGTGTTAGTGACTGGCCTTTCAATTTGCTCTCTAGATATTGATATATCTTCCCTAGCAAAGAAATTATTTTTGCACAATTTTATTTGGGCTATGTGTCTCGTTATTATTGGCTATGAGCTTTTGTATCCTGAATATCAGCTCATTATAACGGATTTGAGTTTTCTTTTTCTCTCGTGTGAGCTGACTTTTCACTTCCTTGCTGGTCTCATTTTGCAAACAAGAGTTTTAAGCTCTCTTGAATCCAGAAATATTTATGTTTTTCCCTTTCTTGTTTATGTTTATGAGGTAGAAGATTTCTAGTTCATTTTACCAGTCCAACAGTTAAATAAAAAGAAAAATTTAAACGATGCCATTTTCTTTTTTGGTTTTTCCCCTCAGATGAGAAACTGTTATTTATTAAAATTCCCATGGATTGCAAAATGTTCCAAAATAAGTTTCTTCAAAATAGCTAGTCAATTCATTCTTGGAAGAATGTCATTTCATAAGGGATGTTGATTTATTCCTAATGTGCATTTTTATACCCCCTCCTTTCTCTTTTTCTGTCTGTGTCTCTGTCTGTGTCTCTGTCTGTCTGTCTGTCTCTCTGTCTGTCTGTCTCTGTCTGTCGCTGTTTCTCTCTCTCTCTCTCTCTCTCTCTCTCTCTCTCTCTCTCTTCTGTATTGCAGTGTGAACTCATGCTAGGCAAAGCAAGTGCTTTCCCCCTAAGTTTACACTACCAATCTCCTTTTACTTACTGGGGACAGAGTTTCACTCTGCAGCCCAAGCTGGTCCAAATTGTGATCCCTCTGCTTCAGCTGTCCAAGTAGCCAGAGTTATCAGCATAAGCCACCATGTCTGCTATCATCATTTCTTATCATTCCCTGACATTTGATTTCCATGTTCCCTGTGGATGATATTGGTAGAATTTTTGCCTCTTTTTCTTTGAAGGATTTCCCCTAATTTTGTGTACTATTATTTCTTCTTCTCTTATTTAGTATGAGTTCACAACTATTTGTCCTTCATCTTTTGCACTTCCCAGCTATAGTTTAAAATTGATTCAGTGACTTTTTAAGGTCACCCTGACTGGCGTTGAACTCCTGTGTTCAATTTGTTTTTCCTCAGCCTCCCTGTGCATGCCAAGCATACTTGTTGATATAAATTCATCCCAGTCACATCTCTTAGAAGGAAACAGCTAAGCAAGAGTTGTGCTGTGGTTCCAAGAAAGTCAAATGTCCCCAGGAGACACATAGTAGTGGAAAGATCTGGAACATTATCCAGAACACTGATCATGGTCAGTAGTCAATGGTATGGCCCTTGTCTTTACTATGCTGGGAATGAGGTAAGAAGCACAGGCCTTTGAGGGCTGCTGTTTGCAGTGTAAAGACCTCTTACTCCCTTAATCTAGGGTACTGGAAGGTGAGTTCTTATTCACTGCAAACCACCTCTCAATACCTATGGGCATTAATCACTTCAAGATCACTAAGGGGCTCTGCAGATTACTAAATGGCTCTAGCTGTTCTCGATAGTGCATTAGAGAAATGAATAAGGTAGTGGCATTAGAACATAATTAAATTCAACTCATGGGCCCAGCACTATGGCCATGCCCTTTAAAGCAAGTTTTCTCTGAGAGTGTATTACTGTTTCTTCAAATCTGCCCCTGGGAGCAGACGATGCGCTCCATCTATGCACCCTGTTAGTGTAGGTTGTCCTGAGTGCTATCCCATCATTATTTTTGGTGACAGAAACAGTCCTGCTAAATACTGACCTTGGAAATTCCCTGGAGATAGGGCAAAGAAAGAAAGATAAGAATACATTATATAGCTCCAAGGTGGCTCAGCTTGGCATTTGAAGAATGATCCGAATAGAACCTTGCTTGTATTTATTTAATTTCTTTCTCCTAAGAAGGGCAAAGAACACTATAAATGTCATTGGCATCATCTGTGTGTTGCCAGCACCACACAAAAGCTCCATTTTTCTTTCTGTTTCTTTTTATTGTTTTGAGATAGGATTTCACTGTGTATCTCAGGCTGGAATCAATCTTGCCATCCTCCTGCTTCAGCTCTTGAGAGGAGCCACTCTGCTAGGCTAAGAAAAGGCATTCGGATGGTCCTAGTCTCTGATACTTGCCTCTTCTGGTTGCCCATGCTCTCCAGGCCTCTTTTGATTTAGCTTTTACTGAAGTAAAATGTATGGCTGACGCTATTTTATCAAGAAAGTCTGGGAAGAAAGGAACTCAGCTCCACAGAGTCCTCTCACATGTCAGGTGATCAAAGGATTTGCTCTATGGTTAATCCCAGCCTACTTCTGTGGTAGGTTTATTATCTTCATCTACTCTGAATGACACCACTGAGGCCAGTGGAGGAAAATTGCACAGCTCATATATACCAATGTGTATTGTAGAAATGGGAGTGGACAAGAAGAGCAGGGGCTAGTGAAATTGGTTGAAAGGTAAGTTGTCTGTGTAGAATCTTCTTTTCCTCCTCTTTTCAGGTATAGGGATCAGGATATTTAGCCTTACGCTCTACTACCAAACAAAGCACACCAGAGAATTTCTTATGGGCAGCTATGACACAGAAAGGCAGGGGAATGTTTGATTAATATCTTGGGGCTTCAGGGAAGAGGTTCTGGTTTCTTTGACTGGTCTCAAGGAGGTAGGAGAGCAGACAAGAAGTTGGGGAAATGTTAGGCGGGTTTTGCTTCTTCAGTCTTCTTGTTTCCTTCACCCAAGGCCCCAAGCATGCCATAGAATTGTAATTTGCTGTATCCTCTTCCAAATCTGAATAAATATGTTTATTTGTATGTCGTGTTATCCTTGCGTTCCTGACATAGCTTTTATATTCTGGTGTTAGGATATGCAAAGGTTTTACTTGATATGCACTACATTTAAAGGACCAACATTCTAATTATGATTTACTGCAAGATTCAAGAGGAACTGATTTATCCTGTGCATTCCTTGACCTATCCTTGTCTGACCTTCAGGTAGGCTATTTGTCATTGGCTGCCTTACTCTCACTTTCTTCTTGTTCTCTCAAGTGGCGTCTCTAAGATAGGGGTGACCTATACCTTGTATTCTGAGCAAAAGGGAATGGCTAGAGTGAAGGTCTAGAATGTTCCTGAAAGGCCAGTGAGCTAAAGCATTGACTCCCAGTTTTGACACCACTGAGGATGTGTCCAGCAGTAAGAGGTGGAGACACATGCAAGGTCCTCAGATCACTGAGAGTGTGTTCCTGAAGGGTATGATGGTCTTCAAGACTCTTCCTCTCTGTTACTTTATGTGGCCTGGTGAGTGGCTACACCATCATGATCTTCTGCTCTGAGATATTGTCACACAGGCCTGAGAGTGAAGCACTAAGATGTGTGAGCTGGAAACTTTCAGATGTAAGGCTTTCCTTTCTAGAAGTTGATCAACTTAGGCATTTATCATAATGACAGAAAGTTAACTTCCCAGGGAAGGCATTTGAACAAGAATGCATTAAGGTAGTTAAAGATGGGTGCCGAGAGTCTAGTTAGGCCATTTAAGGACTTGAGGTCAGTGGTGGCAGAGGCTTAGGCTAGGAGGCAGAAAAGGGAGTAGAATTGAATTATCTTTTGTTAAAACCGTTATTTTGACAATTTTATAGATGTATACAATGCATTCTGATGACATACTCACTGGTTCTTCTCGTATTCTTTTACAAGTCACAAGTCACCCCTTCTTCATAACAAATGCTCTTTGTCTACCACCTAGTTTTGTTTTATGTTCCACAGAGTCCCACCAGTGTCACCACGTAGGCACCGGTGTGGGGCTATTCACTGGAACATGGGCGACTCACTTACTCATCCTCTCAGTAGTCTTCAACTGCCAATATCTCTCAGGAGGGACAGGGAAAATCGAGTTATCTTGGTGTGGTATTTATTTTGTGATTACTAATAAGATATTTTAATTGCTTCTGTAAATGTGAAATGAAAAGAGATTAGAGGTTGGAATTTTTACCTGTGTAACTAAGTAGAAAATGTTTCCTTAGTATGGGTAAGGAACTGAGACAGCCCTGAAATGAAAAGACAATGAAAGTGAGTCTTATGGACTTCTCAGCTACTTCACAGGCTTCCACTGTTTCTGTTTTGCATTGAGTGATTTGTCATTTAGAACACACTGAGTGAGTTTATTCAGAAACTTTTCAGACAGTGCAGGAGCTTACAGAACATGGGGTGAAGCAGGTATAGTAAGCAGCTATGTCGGAGGAAGGCTCTGCGGGATCACCAGGGATGCCTACAAGCCTCTTTCCTGAGTCTTCTCCAGGAGCAAGCTGCTCAGCAGGGAGATGAAAGTCTCCTGATACTCTGATGTGATCTGGGGTAGAATCACTTTAGCCATGATTAAGAGTGCATCTTGGGCTTCCATGAGAGAGAGAGAAGTGGGTTTCAGGATACTCCCAAGTGTCACAAACAAGTTCCAGAAAGAAAGGAAAGCTGTAAGCTAAGATACATCTTCGGTCCCTGATGTCACAGTGCAGAAGGGATTGACAATCAGGGACAGTGCTGGTCGTGATGGTTTGCCACTTGTGCTCAGCTTCTTCTCAACACACAGCACTCCAGGTAACTGAGCAAAAATAAGAGCAAGGCTTTCTTGTCAGACAGGGAATGGATAAATGTCCGATCTAAGAGTTCCGGTGTTCGCGAAGCTCAGTGACACGTGCTTAACATTCCAACAGGACCGGGAAAAGAATGGCTCCAGGCACCTGGTCAACTGCTTGGGTAAGAAGCAGCAGATGGCTGCAGAGTAGATTAAGTACTTCAAAAAATATTTTTCAGGAATCTAGTTAATAGACTCTGTCCATTGAAAGTAAACAGTATTTTCCTGTTCAGATTGAAGAAATTACTCCTGGAATTACCCATGTCTTAGTTAATTTTCTATTGCTGTGGTGAGATGCCATGACCGATAATGTCTTAAACTTTGACTTATGGTTTCAGAGGACTGGAGTCCATGATAGCAGAGTATGGCTTGGTGGTAGGAATAGCTGAAAGCTTACATTTTGATCTACTGATCTACAAGTATGGTGTTCTCTCTGTCTGTCTCTGTCTCTGTCTTTCTGCTCTCTCTCTCTCTCTCTCTCTCTCTCTCTCTGTGTGTGTGTGTGTGTGTGTGTGTGTGTGTGTGTGTGTGTGTGTGTGTGTTGGGAATGGCATGAGTCTTTCAAAATTCAAAAGCCTGACCCCCAGTGACATAACTCCTCCAACATGGCTACATCTCCTAATCCTTCCCAAACAGTCCTACTAACTGGGACCAAGTATTCAAACACATGGGTGTCTGGGGCCATTTTCATTCAAATCCTCACAACCCACAATAAGAAAAAAATGTTCTCAGAGCATAATATTTAATGACAATTAGAAAAGGTCCATCCCTAACAAAGTAGAGTGAAAGGTGGAAACAATATGGGATACTTAGCTTATGCAAAGCTAAGTTGCATTATCATGACAACCAGTCACAGCATTCTACGTTAATAGTGACCCTGGATAATATTTCAAGTTCTTAGACATTAGAAACTAAATTAGGCACACATTTTACAAACTATAGAAATGATCCCTGAAAGTACAGTCTTAGGCACACATTTTAAAATAGTTTTTAAAACAACTATAGGTATGCTAAGTAATTTCAATCTCTCTGATTTTTTTCCTTTTGCTATTTTTACATCAGAAAGGAAATGAATATAGATTCATTAGTACTGATGCTTATCAGCTGGAAGAGCCAAGGACTATTTATGAGTAAAATTTGTAAGCTGGAGAGAATCACAGGAAAGGAGACTAAAATAACTAGTGAGTCTTGGACTTGTGATGAGAAATGGTCTTCCTCTGACTCTACAGGATCCACATCCTCTGAGGGGGCAACTGCTGATGACTAAATGCTAGCAAGTAATGATGGTATCTGCAGCTTGTGCCATGACCACCACACCCTCCTCCCCGATAGCTCATCATCGAAGCTGAATAGGCTCTCTCTCTCCACGTGAGGATTTCTCTGATACCCACGTAGTCCTAAACGAATTCAGTGGGAGAACTTACTACAGGCACCATCTGTCATCTTAAATATTTCATGCCAATCTAATCCCACTTTAAGTTAAAAGCATTTTAAGTCCTTCTGGGAGAAGAGGAATGCTTCACTTTCTTCTGGGCCATGCCACTTTATAGTCAGATAACTGGAAATTGGAAGAAACTTCTGTGGTCACCCAAACCAGAAATTATCCTTAGTGTAATAAAAATCCTTCAGTGAGCTTTAGAAGAGGCCATTCAGCTTTCCTCAGATTGCTTCAAACTCGCTTCCCGATTCAGCCCATTAGAACAACTCTGGTTATTAGGAAGGATTTCTCCACCTTGTACTGAAACCTAGCTCCCTGACACATTCACCAATTACAGTTAAGTTTGCCCTCTGGGCTTTGAAAGATTATGTTTGGCTTCTTTTCCACCTGAGAGTCCTTTAATGTCCACAACAGCTATTGGGAATCACTAAGCCTTTTTCATATGAACTAAATACCTTTTTCTTCAGGCCACTAGTGTCTTTGAGCACTATCCTTACTGAGGATTTTTTTTTCAGAGAGTACTCATCTTGATCTTGATGAGTGCCTAGACTGGGCTATAAATCAGGGTACAATGAGACAGAGCACAAGCTAGGAGTTCATCCTGGCAGGGCGTATCCTTGGCACTGGACACCTTTAACATTCTAGATTCTTCTATATAGAGCATTATCATGATGGACCCAGTCACTAACATCACATTGGCTTGGTCTGTGTTTCACCCCAAATATTTTTTCTAGTAATAAGTTACATTATCTTTTGGGGGAAGATGTGTGGTTCTTTTGAACAATATTAGATTCATTTCAAATACAAAGAAAACCAACAAGCAAGGATCCTTTTCACTGATGTTCAGTCATTATTCCCCATCCTGTACTTTGCATTAATTTAGTCTCCTCCCATTATCTTAGCCCATTCTGGCTGCTATACAAAACTACCACAAACTGGGCAGCTTATAAACAAAAAATGTTTATGACTCACATTTTTGTAGGGAGGAATGTTCTAGATCAAGATGCTGGTAGATTCGGTGTCTAGTGAGGCACCGGATTTGGCAAGGAAAGGGTGGAGTTATATTTCAGCCCAACTCTCCGAGTTGTGTAATAGTGAGAAAGTAGTTGACAGGACATCAAAGCCCGGTTTCTCTGTTTCCACTGGAGTCCTAACCTCTCCCTGCCCATATCTGTGCCACTGAAATCATGGTTTCCTTTACTTTGAATTTTCAGGTTTGTACTTCTTTGTTAAAATCTAGGAAACCAAACATGAGCTGGGAATGCTCAGTGCTGGTCACCTGCCTGTCAAGCCAGTGTCGAGTTCTGCCATCCCTTGATGAGAGCCTCAGGGTGTTTGCTGCGGTCACGCTCTAGCGTCCCTCGTGCACACCTCCTCTTCTCTCTTGCTGTGTGGTTGTTTCCTCCCCATTGTCACATGCTGAGCGTGACACACTCTCTTTTGGACTTAACAGTCTCAATGACATATTGAGGAGGCATAGCAACTCCTAGCATCTTCCCAGAGGAAATGATGGTAGATTTCTAGGCCACTGTCTCTCTTGTTAGAGACAACATCATCAATGTAGACTGTTTGCCCAAGCTTGACTTGCTGGGCACTGTTGTTTGCATCCTTCTAAGAGAGATATCTAGGAGTCATTAAGGATATGACCTCAGAGGGAACCCAGGCCTTTCCTCTTTTACTTGTTTCACCTCCGAGACGCGAGTGGCTCTGCAGTCTTCACACTCTCTATGATGTACTCCTGCACCACAGGCCTAGAAGCAAAAGTGTCAACTGTTTGTAGACTTGAACCTCTGAAGTCAGGAGTACAGTCAAGCCTTTTCTCTTTCCAAGCTGATGCCCGTAGACATCCGACATTTGTTACAGTGATGGAAAACTGACAAATGCACCTCAGATTATAGGCTTTTTTGTTCACAGAAGGGCATAAAACAAGGCCTGGAATATGAATTGTGTTTCAGAGTTGAAGGAACTGAAGACGAGGCTTGCTAAGCTGATTTCTTGCTGTTCCCATAGTTGAAGCCAAGGAGTCCAAGGCAAAGCCTTTGGAAACATTCCTTAGTGCTGTGTTGTTATGTCTCAATACTTTCTGAGTTGTATCCTGAACATCGCTCAGAGTCTCTTTCGTAATACATGCTCAAGCACTGTGCATTAACAGAAAGTGGCCAACATTTTAAAACTGGGTAATTTTGGAATTACTTTAAGTTAGAGTTTAAACATCTCAGCAGGAAAGAGAAAGGCACAGACGCATGTTAAAGACAAGTCCCAGCTTTAATTTCTCTTTTGTCTGAGGCTGTTGTGGAAAATTAGCAGGAAAATGGCCTCAAAGTGGCCAAAGGGACTTCAGGAGTGGAGAATCATTCAACAATGAGTTTATTGTGCTAGAAATAATAGCAAGATGATTGCAGAGAAGCTATTTCTTAGAGATCTAAAGCCCCATGTTTCCCCTCCCTTCTATCGCTTTTAAATCAATTATCTTGTAAACAGTCAATGGACTGCTGAGAACAGCATCCCCTTTCACAGGCTTCTCCACTTTCTGCTTGCCCTGCCTCACTGTTTTTACATAGCAAATAGCCTCATATTAATAATGAGCTCTCTTCTCAAAAATCAAAATGCTGTCTCCAGGTTACCATTTAATTAGCACTCAGAGCATCCCTCTGTGACATGGGTGTGTGATGGGAAGGGCATCTGTCCTTCCCCATGAAGATACATGGAAGCAGGTTTGAAGAGCAGGTCAGCTCTCTCTAGGATGGGTCTTGATGCTACTCAGCTCAGTTCAGTATTGTTGACTGTTGTTCTTCCCATCTGTCCAGAGGTTCACAGTGAATCATGCTCCTGGTCTTGTCTCATCATTGAGTCCATAAGTAATTAGAGGTCTACTCTCTGTCAGATAATTCTTCCATGTCTGAGTCTGGGGCAGTGAACAGGAGAGGAAATGTCCATGGCATCATTGACCTTAAACCCTTCAAAAAGGAGAAAGATGAGCATCATCTATAAGCAAGCTGCAGTCATGTCCCAAGGAACAGGCTCAACCAGTGTAAGAAACTAAAGGATTACTGGGTGGATGGATCATTTTAATTAGGGTTAACATAATAGGCCTCACTGAGAGGGTGTCCTTTGAGGAAAGAATGGAAGATGACGCCATTCCAGATAGAGGGTCAGCCAGTGCAAATGTCCTGTGGCCCCAGCATATGGACTTTATGCACTTAGAGGGCCTAAAGAAACAAGGAGACCCTGTGACTGGAGTAGAGTAGCCAAGTGAGTTGGCTAGCTTTAGTCAACTGACACAAACTTGCTTCATTTCAACTGAGGAATTGCCTAGATCGGCTTGGCCTACAGACACATCTGTAAGGCACCACTGGGGGGTACTGCCATCCCTTGGCTGTATCAGAAAAGTAGCTGAGCAAGTAAGCAGAGGCCAGCCACTAAGCTAAGCTCCTCCAAGGTCCTTGTTTCAGTTCCTGCCTCCAGATTCCTGACTTGAGTTTCTGCCTTGACTTCCCTGGATGATGGACTGTAAGTCAAATATTGCTTTTCCTTCCCCAGATTGATTCTGCTCTCCATCTTATCAGAGCAATGAGAAGGAAACCAGAACACCAGGTTAGCACCCGAAATTCATATCATCCTACCTGCTGCTGGTGTCTTAAGGACACCCTTTATTTTGACTAGCTTGAGTCCTTTGGCAGGTGTTGAATACAGAAATCACATAGCACTTACAGTTGTAATGGCCACTCTGGCTGCTCTTTATGGGACCTGTTGACTGGGTTGATGGAAGGTATGGGAGAAAGAAGGCACATGCTTTTCCCAAACTTGATTGGGCGCTCCCTGAAGATCAAAGTTACCTACTGGGTTTGTGGAAAGATAAGAATCTTTCATTCACAGGAAATAAACAAAAAACACTTTCCAAATAAAAATGGATACCTTCGTGGGTGGATAATAACTTAGGGTGCTTAGGATGCCTAAGCCTCCAATTATTTATAAAAATAGGTGTTTATAAAAATAGGTATGTATAAAAGCAGGTATTTATAAAAATAGATGCTATTTCTAATATTTCAAAAATATTAATACAGTTGAATTTCTTTCCTTAAGTGAAACCATTGAAATTAGATTTATTCCCCTAGGTGGAACTATTAAAGTTAGACATAAAGAAAAAGCTTTTAAATGTCTCTTTGGGGGTTGATGAGGCTACAGGTAGGTCTTTTGCCTACTTGTTCAGAGGTCTCATCTGGCATATAAAATGTATATAGTACCACACATTTAAGAATTTAATTGGTTTAACAAAAATATTGCAACATATATGGTTCATAGAGAAAATAGTAAAATTAATTTGAGTGACAGTTGAGAATCATGAGAATGTTAAAATATAAGATACAGATGGATTTGGTGATATCTAGGGGTACTGGCTGGTTCTGTGTGTCACTTCGACCCCAGCTGGAGTTATCACAGAGAAAGGAGCCTCCCTTGAGGAAATGCCTCCATGAGATGCAGCTGTAAGGCATGTTCTCAATTAGTGATCAAGCAGGGAGGCCCCTTTTAGGTGGTGCTGTCCCTGTACTGGTAGTCTTGGGTTCTACAAGAAAGCAAGCTGAGCAAGGCAGGGAAAGCAAGCCAGTGAATAACATCCCTCCATGGCCTCTGCATTGGTGTCTGCTTCCTGCGGTGCGTAAGTTCTAGTCCTGACTTCCTTTGGTGATGAGCAGCAATGTGGAGGTGTAAGTTGAATAAACCCTTTCCTCCCCAATTCGTTTCTTCGTCCTGATGTTTGTGCAGGAATAGAAACCCTGACTAAGACACTAGGCTATTTCCTCGACTTTAACTCTGAAGAATGTGAGTCCTGGAAATTCATAGGCGATAAATGACTGACCGAGTTATGAGTTGTCTCCAGAATTGAATCTTCTTCCTTAGTTCTTTCCTGGCAACTGTAACTATCCTTACAGGCTCCTTCAGGCCATTTCATTTAGGACAAACTGGTGAGCACACCCAATGCCTCTTTCTGTATCCATCCATCTAAAAACACAAGAGTATCCATCCACACAGTAGAATAGCAAGGGGAAGAAAGGGAAGGAGGGGGCTGAAGGCAGAACCGCTGGTTTCAGCTAGGATAAGAATACCAAGGAGCTATTAGAAGACACTGGAAACAGAGAATTTTGCTGAGCAATAGAAATATTTGGGGGGACTGGGAAAATAAGCATGTAGTATTCAGAACAAGGGTAGGGGTAGACAAATATTTATTATTTTGATTGACACCCGAAAGAGCCTGGGCAAGGCCAGAAAGTGACTGGTATTCAGAGATATTTGAATAGCAGTCTCTATGTACTAAGTTTCACCCTGCTTTGACAAGCAGCTACAGAGGGCTCTGGCTAGGCAAACCTAGTGCCACAGGTTTGTAATCCCAGCTGCTTGGGAGGCTGGGGCAGGGGAACGTTGAATTTTAAGGTCTGTTTGGGTTAAACTGAGTTTAAGGCCAGGCTGGGTAGACATTATTTATGGGAAAAAAAATGTGTTGGCAGAAAGGGTGGTGAGTGGGATTCGGATCATTGACAGAGACCCTATGTTTAGTCCCACAAACAAACAAAATCACACTGGCTAAATCATCTTTGATCCGCAGCTACAGAGGAAGCCTCAGAGTCTCAGATTCCTACAACTTCCTAATGTCCCAGAAAGCTGGGTACGTTTCAGGAGGACAAACACTTTCCTCTTTAATGTCCTCCTAACCCTTGAGAAATTAGTGGCAGGAACCCGAAGAGTTCCTGGGATGCAGGGGTATCAGTAACCCTTCTGTGAACTCCGGTGGAGGACAAGGACTAAAGACAAGTTTCTCTGAGCCCAGTAGGTTAAACCAGCCAGACGTCAGCCATAATCCTTCAATGTCACAGGTGGTGAGATTGTTCCCTCTTGGTCCAGGCCTCCAAATTCTTTCCTGGTTTTTTCCAACTTAAGAGGAGGCAGTAAAAGCCACCGGCAAACAGGACCGGGGTGAAGAGGGGGGCCTGCAAAGAGTCACTCGGTCCTGGCCATTGCTTTCAATTCTGGGATATTCCAGCATCTCTCTTTGCTGTTACTTAAGCAGAAGATTATCAATCATTTGCTTCCCTAGTTGTGCCAGCAGGGTCGCCAGGAGCACGGTGTAGAGCTGCCAGCGGCAGGGGGCTTTAATCTAACCATCCATTTACCCACTCACCCACCCATTCACCCACCTACCCATCCACCCACCCTCTGCCAAGCCCTTCCTCCTGCTTAGCTCAGTTTTGCTCTCCAGGCCTGAGGCGGCGCGGGCGGGGCGCAGGAGCGTGGGTTAGCCAGCGCGGGGGACAGGGCCTGTGCTCCGGAGGGGTTGCGGGGTCGGGAGGCCGGGGAGACCCAGGGGTGTGGCGGCGGCAGAGCCGAGCCCGTCCGAGCCGGCACCTTCGGGCGTCCCTGTCCCACGTGACTGTCGCCTCCTCCCTCCTCCCAGTCGCGCGCGCACGGGTCGGGCGTCTCGACTCCCGCGCGCGCTCGACTGGTCCCAGTCCCCGGGAGGAGAAGCGGAGGAGGGAACGAGCGAGGCGGCCCGGGGGAGCGGGCGCGAGCGGCGGCTGCCAGGGCCGCCTGTGCACCGCGAGGGTGGCGGTGGCCTGAGCAGCGCGAGTGTGATGAGGCTGCCCTGCCTCACTGCTCCGCTCGCAGCCAGCTGACAGCGCCTGCCCTCAGCACGCCCGGAGGGGAACCGCGGGGCCGTGACCTTGGCCGAGGAGGTAACCGGAGGGGGTGGGAGGGGAGGAGGCGGCGCCACCCGGAGTCCCTGGGACCCCCGGCCCCGCACCCGGTCCTCGCCCTGCGACGGCGGGAGCCACAGTCCCCAAAGAGCGGCGCGCTCGGCCGGGCTGGGGCGCTGCGCACGCCGCGGTCCACGGTGCTGAAACTGCTGCCCGGTGTGGCCAGTGCCTGGATGCGGGGCAAGGCAGCCTGCCATTTGCTGCCGCCGAGAGCAAGGGCTGAGCAGGATGAGATGGGACCCAGATTTCTCTGTTCTTCTGGCCGATTGCTCCAGGCTTGTGCAGTTAGCTTGCTCTCTGAGGTGAGCCAGGTGATTGCCTAAGGCTTGACTTCCCACCAGCCTCGGGTTGCCTGGACCTAATTTGGATGCTTTCTTCCAAAGATTAGTCAGGATTAGGTCCAGACTTAGCGCGCTGAGTGAGGTGGCAGCACAGAGGAGCCATGGGCTAGCAGTGAAGGCAGGTGAAAGTGGAAAAGCCTATGCCCAGGCTGTGTGGGGAACCCGAGGCATGGAGAGGAAACGTGTGCCAGAGAACACTTGTGGGGAAGGGGCCTCTGATGCTCCCGTCATGCGAAACTAGCAGGATAGGAGGAGAAAGTGGGCTGCTGCTGTGGGTGTTGGCTTTCTACCCTTTGGGGAGATCCGCATCAAGTGGAGCAGCAAGTATCCAGAGAGAGCTGTGGGTATTAGGAAAGTGCCATCCATGGGTTTTTTTAAAAGTGAGTACCTAACACTTTTAAAAAGAGAGTATTCACAAAATGAAGTCCACAAAACCTTAGCCAGTTGACTGTATCTAACTGGAAGGTTGTCTGTTGAAATTTCCTGGGGCTACTATAGATGTAAACTCCTTCCGTTTTTCTTTCTTTCTTTCTTTCTTTCTTTCTTTCTTTCTTTCTTTCTTTCTTTCTTTTTTTTTTAAAGTCCATGTCCTGTGTTCTCCAGTCAGCCCAGGAATGAAAAAAATTTCTCCCCATGGGTTGGGTACTGTGAACATGAAGATGAGTGTGTGTGTGTGTGTGTGTGTGTGTGTGTGTGTGTGTGTGTTGGGGGGGGTCTGTTCCCTCCAGGGCTCCTACCAGGATCTCACCAGAGGCTCTCTAATCATTTGCAGGGCAGACTGATCATCCTTGTATCTGAGCTACCAAGTTCTGTGTGAAATGGCTCAGGGGAATAATTATGGCCAGACCAGCAATGGGGTGGCAGAGGAATCACCGAACATGCTGGTGTACAGAAAGGTAAGAGTCCTTCACCTCCCTGGAAAAAGGGGAACTTCAGCTTCCTTTCTTCCTCCCTTTCTTTTTTCTCTCTTTCTTTCCTTTTTTCTTTCCTTCTTTCTTTCTTTTCTTTCTTCCTTCCTTCCTTCCTTCCTTCCTTTCTTTTTTTTCTTCTTTCTCTCTCCTTATCTTTCATTTTTTCTTCTTCCTTCCTCTTTCTTCTTTCTTTTGTCTGGCTCCGAGTATTTATCAACTTTGTGAACTCCCAGAGCATCAGTGACTATGTACTCTGCTAAAGGACGATTAGATGTTCCCAAGTGACAGGAAGTAAAATAGACCTTGCACATTCCTTGCTGACCGTTACAGTCACCTGTCGTTAGCATCTACACTGTTTGGCTATTCATTGTATTGTGCTGTTCCACTAGATTTAATACCATCCCTTGCGACTCTTTCAGACGGTATTTTCGAAACATTTAGGTTTAATAATGTCTTGAGTGTGCTGCAGTTTGGAAACTAAACGATGGCTTTACAGGTCTCCGGCGAGAATGACTGTATCCGTGGATGTGTAAGCTTTCACCAGTTTGCTCACGGCTAGATGACTCTGGTTCTTTTGGTCTTAACCTAATTTCTTACCTTGCATTATTTCCGTGACGTTATCTATAGCATCTGTGCTATAGTGTCATACATCCCTGGGATAATCTGTACAGTCCCTATTCCCCTTCTGCAAACGCATCTAACTGTTTTCTGCCATGTTTTCGTACTTCTAGACGTTGATCTACGTTTGGGTTTTGCATGTGTTTCAGGATGGTTGCTTAGGTAACCTCAACATGGTTATAATCAACACGTTTGCTAAAATTAAGGAGGCAGTATTCTTTGCATAACTTCTGCATTGGTTTCTCCTTTTGTAGTTTTTACTGGGGTTATTTTTTTTTCTTAAGCGTATTACCTGGGGCGTGTCATGGCTCGGGTTTCATTAGTTGGCACTGACAACAGCAAGTGGAAATCCTTCTCTGAGGTCAGGAATGTTATTAAGGGTTTTGATGAGCGGGAGTCCACTGGATTCACTGTGAGTGTAGATCTGTGAGACTGAGCTGATTGTGAAGACAGAGGAAAGGCTGTGTGCTTGCCTTAACCCATGCAGAAATCCTAACTTTACCTGTGTGCCCCAGAGGCATTAGAAGGCAGTCAGGATTGTGCTGGGGGGATATCGATACCACTCTAAGCAGATGCATGATGTTCGGACACAATACCAACTGCTTATCCTGTAGCCTGTGAATGGTGCTATTCTGTATACGTGTAAATGCAGCCAGATGTGTCTGAGACATCACAGAAAGAAGGGGAAGAAAAATAAGGGACTAGCTGACTCCTTCCATCATTTTATCCAAATAGATGAATTAAGACTATCATGCACTTGAACCTAAGTCATTGCTATTACATCCGGACACTGAATGAAGTAACTGTGCTCACGTATTTTACATATAGAGCTGGTCTAGAGGAGAAGAATATTCTGGCGGTAGTTGGGTACTTAGTAACTGATTTTATTTTATGTGGTATGACTTTGAATGTTGTAACATGAAAGATGTGAGGATTTAAAAAAAAATCTGTCCTAGGAGTTTATGCAGTATGGGGAGCTGTACTTCCGAGGGGAAGTTATGGTAGCAAGTTACGTTTGTTAAGCCACACAGCTGGATTCTTTTCCTGTTTGCCTATAAACAATCGACAGACAGCTTGGATGTCATTATTTGAGTGCTTGCTGTACCAACTCTCAGATTACTAAGTTTGAATTTACATTATAAATTTACTTTTATAGTTTCAAATCACTGTTAGTTTTAAATGTAAACTTGTATGTTTCATGGAGATTTTATGGAATCTAACTTTTTGTCCTTCGAGACTATGTAGTTCTGGCTAGATTTTAACCTGCAACCACTCTCCTGACTCTGCCTCTCAATAACATCTCCTCCTTCCTTCCCTCCCTCCCTCCCTCCTTCCCTCCTTCCCTCCTTCCTTCCTTCCATTTCTCTCTTTCTCTCTCTCTCTCTTTCTTTCTTTCTTCCTTTTTTTTAAAACATTATTTCTGGTTGAGCTTAAGACCACTAATGACTTGATTAGCTTTTTGTTCAGCGGGGAAATTGCCTGATAAAACATGACTGAGAAAAAAAATAACCAAGTTCAGTAAGTCTTATGTGTAATGGTGTAATAATAGGTTTAATGCCCAGCCATAGTGTCTGAACAATTTTTGTATGTGTGTAAGTTTGTGGTGTGTGTGTGTGTGTGTGTGTGTGTGCGTGCGTGTGTGTGTGTGTGCGTGTGCGTGTGCGTGTGTGTGCATGTGCGTGCGTGTGCGTGTGCGTGTGCGTGTGTGTGTGTGTGTGTGTCATAAGTAATGATTCATTAATAAGACCAGATAGGTCACAAGCACTTTGGCTCATTATCATTCACTAGCCGTTGTGTGAAATGGTCTATGTGTGCACACACAGGCAACCGAGCACCAGGACTCTTGCTCTTGTGGGGCCTTCGCAGCACAGTAGGCTTCCACTTGGTAACTTCCCTGTGGATGCCAGCTTTTCATATGAATCAAGGAGAAGGGTGTGTGACGAATCTGCATTGGAGAATTTCAACAGTTCTTGAAGGAACGGGCTCTATGTTACAATGCTAATCAATCAGGAAGTCAACCAAAGGTTTAGCAAAGACCTTCAGTCCTAATAGAACATTTCTCAATAAAGACCGAGAGAGAGAGAGAGAGAGAGAGAGAGAGAGAGAGAGAGAGAGAGAGAGAGAGAGAGAGATTGTTGTATTATTGATGGATACCAATTTTCCACTTCTGCTTCACCATTGAAGTGCAGTTCTTGAAAAGTGTGATCTCAAACAGCCTGATTGATGGCTTTTCCCCCTTGTCTCCTGCTCCCTTCACCACAGTGCTCTCTGCTCAGACCCTCTTGGCTCTGAAGATGTAGGTGTAGGAATTGTTTCCACTTTGTCCTGATGGGTTATTGATGACCCTAAGAAGCAGGCTGGAAAGAGAGGCAGAACTGTAAACCGTTACCGGTACAGCATAGGTAGAATGTTGCCCTGTGAGGATTTCTTGTTTGTTTACTGCGTCTCCCCACCATGATTTCCCTAAAGTTCTGACAATGAAAACGTGCAAGTCATCCTTTTTCTATGGAAAACCCTGTGTGTGTGCACGAGCGTGTGTGTGTGTGTGTGTGTGTGTGTGTGTGTGTGTGTTTATGTGTATGTATGTGTGTGTATATGTGTGTATGTATGTGTGTGTATGTGAGTGTGTATGTGTGTGTATGTGTGTGTGTGTGTGTGTGTGTGTGTGTGTGAGAGAGAGAGAGAGAGAGAGAGAGAGAGAGAGAGAGAGAGAGAGGAAGACCAGAGGTTAATTATGGGTGTTCCTCTGGAACTGTGGCTCCTCAGGAGCCTTCCATTTTATTTTTTTGACCTAGAACTTGACAATTAGGCCAGGCTGGCTAGCCAGTGAGCATCAGGGACCCACCATCCTCTGTTTTACCAACATTGGGATTATGAATGCAGGTCGATATTGTCTGGCTCTTTATGTGAATGCTGAAGATGGAACTCGGGGTCCTTATGCTTGAGTAGCAAGCACCATGAGCTGTCTCTTCAGGCCCTCATAGTGGTTTTACAGAAAACAGTTGTTGGTATATTAAACTATGACCACCGGGCTAAGTGAATGTCGCCATAATAAAGGCTTCAGGGTATGACGATACTGCCTAGGGTCCAGAGGTGGTACCTAAAAGTCAGTCTGGGTTGTCTGCAAGTAGCTTTTAGCTTAATAGGAAGGGTCTGTAGGGTTTATTTGATGCTTGAGATCCACTTTTAGAGTCGTTATGAATGAAATATTTGCCTTATCAATTCTTTGTTTTGTAATGTTGCTTGTTTTATAACCGAGAGATTAAATTGGAGTGATAGGTTGTCTTATATATTTTAGGACATCTTTAAAAGTGGTAAAAAAATGAGGGTTGAACCCTTTTATTCCTAGGACTTTCTGTGTTCCCCTCAGTTGGGCACAAACCAGGCTGTAAGAAATCCATTTCCATGAGGTTTGCCTGGATCCAACCCACCTTGGAGCCGGACTGTTTCCTTGACACATTTGTAGAGGTAGCAGGCTGGAAGCTCAGTTCTGTTCTGGGCTGGTGATTTGAAAATATGGTACTCAGTTTTGGTGTTCTCTGAGAGAAACATCGATTGTGACCAAGAGTGTTTGCAAAAGATGGTCCAGCTAGAAATCAGAGTACAGGGCGATGCTGTCCAAACATGGTGTCTGGCTGTCCTGTGGCTCCCTAGACAGCATACATCACTTCTTCCCTGCAGCCGACATTCCTGTATTGGACAAACACAATTTCTAGGGCACCTTGAGACCAGTATTTCAAGTTGGCTCTAATGTCCGTGCCCCACTAGCAAGAACGCTCAAAATATCCAATAATTTCTGATATCATTGCAACAACCGTTTATACTTTAGCTGTCAGGAAAGAAAATGAAAGTGTTTTCCTCTTTCACTGCCACATTGTAAGGAACATGGTTTTGGAAATAACCAACCTATCCAGTTAACTATGTCTTTCTCCCATGCCTGATTTCCTTTTACTCTTCCCTTCCCTTCTCTCCTTATCTTTTCTATAGAACAGTTTGCCTCCCACTTGTGTCTTTTACTTTTCTATGCAAAACAGAACTTTTAAAGGTAAAAGGATAAAGCTCACTAAATGCTGTTTATTTTAGTTATGAACGAGAGAACAATGTCTCTGATAACTCAGTGAATCTGTTGGAGATGAGAAGAGACTCCAACCTTGATTGAGTTCCCACCGTATTTGGATGCTCAGTCAATGTGGCACTATATTGTGACTGTGGCAGCAGATCCGTCTTTAAGGGTAAGAATAATCCAGTCTTTACAAACATGATGGGACAGCTGGCCTTTCTTACCTGAAGGCATAGTGACAACCAGCCCGCCCTTTAGAAGGTTGTCTCTGCTGGCTAGATTTACCTCAGTGTCTTTGGAAGCTTTTTCAGATGTCCTTTTGCCCTGGGAGAGTTGACACTCCTTTGAGACAGGGATGGGCTCCCTTCGTTCTGGGCTGACTGGACCATAGGCAGGCCTTGAGCTGCTGCAGTGGTCTGCTTGAACTCAGTGAATTTGTCTTCGCAAGATCGTCAGCCTCATCCCCTTAGAGAGTATTGCTGTTTCTAACTCAACCTCCATTGTAAAAAAATAATCTTTGCTGGCTTTTAATTTTAGCTGTTTTGATCTGTCTGGGTTTAGGACATGCCAGCCAGGGGTTGGGGAGGAGAGAATGTGTGGGTGGCCACGAGACAAAGAGGTATGTTAGAAAAGGAAAGAGGAATGGACTGAGAACAGGGTCCCTATTGGAAGAGTTAGAGAAAGGATTGAGGGAGCTGAAGGGACTTACCAACCAACCAGAACTCCCAGGGACTAAACCATCACTCAAAGAGTACACATGGACTGACCCATGGTTCCAGCTGCATATGTAGCAGAGGAAGGCCTTGTTGGGCACCAATGGGAGGAGAAGCCCTTGGTCCTGCCAAGACTGCACTCCTAAGGAGAATGTCAGGGGTGGAGGAGGTGGGAAGTGTTGGGTGGTTGGGTGGGGGGAACACCCCAATACAAGAAGGGGGAGAGGGAATGGGATAGGGGGATTTATGGACAGGAAACAGGGAAAGGGGATAACATTTGAAATGTAAATAAAAAAAAAATCCAGTAAAAAAAAAGGAAAGAAAAGGAAGGAGGGTGCAAATAAATACAACGGTCCTGGACCTATTGGTCTCCAGGTTTTGATTGTAAGGATGTGGGTGGGAGGCAGGCAAGAATTTTCATCATGTTTCTGGAATATTCTGCAATGGAGCATCTTATCTAAGTAGATGACTGGAAAGTGCTTTCCTGGACCCGGCAATGCTGTCTACTGTAAAGACAAGCAGACGTCTCTGTCCCTCTTCAGTGACATGAATAGCCATTTGTTAATGTTGCTGTTGGGCAGGACCCTCTTCCACATGTCTTCTGGAGGAGGCAGAAGCATTTTATTGGTGATACTTTAATGAATTCCAGCTAATAATTAACAAGTTCAGAGGAGGAAAGGCTTCCTGGTTGGGCTCTTTGCTTGCCTGGGCTGTTTGTAGGGTTGACACAAGGATCTATCACTTGAATTTTACCTCCTTCATTTTCCATCTCCAGTGTCTCTGACTCTGATTGATCAGAGGAAAACACAGATCCATGAAGAGGAGCTGTCCAGGGATTTTATTGCCTTCTAATAGCCTTGTGGTTCCCCCAAGTGACGGGAAGCTGGGTATTTTTAGGTGGTGTGGGTGACAGATCACTGCAGAGAATACGGAAATACCTCAAATCTAGACAGTTTAGTGACCTAATAAATGTTCCGTCTCCTTGAAAACAGACCTGCAGCAGGCAGGCAAGCAAGCAAAGGGATGCTCCTCCACTTTGTAGCAGCGACAAGGTGTTTGAATGTCAGGTCCACAAAGACTTCTATCCCACACAACATCAATCTAATTATAAAGTAATTGTAAATGACAAAGTGTGTGCTCAGCTCCTGAGGGGAGAAAAAGACCTGGTTTCTTTACGCCATTTGCCCGAGGCAACATAAGAAGTTTACTTGCTTTCATTTTATTTCCGTTTGTATTGTGTCTAGTTTCGTTAGCAAAAACCTGAGAACACTAGAAGTCTAACAGACAATCATGAACTTGACTCCAATACCACAGAAATTGCCCACCTGATCTAGGCTGCAAAGTACCTTGTCCAAGAGACTGGTTTAGAAGCGCCAACTGTTAGCTTATTTATATCTTATGTTTTCTTTTGCTGTTAAGAGACATCATGACCATGGCAACTCTTATAGAGGAAAATATTTAATTGCAGGATAGGTTACAGTTCAGGGGCTTAGTCTATTATTGTCATAGAACAGGAGTATGATGGAGCACAGGGAGACATGGACTATGGAAAGATGCCTAATTACCACTAAACAGGAAGTAGATGCTGTGTTTGCTTTGATCAGCAATATGGCTCTTGGGTCCCCAGCAGTAATAGACGAGGAGTTAGTTTTCTATATGACCAATAGATTCATTGTTAGCTGGTTCTATGTGGAAAGCCTGGGCTGATAGAAACCCAGGACATGATGTTATATGGCAGTGCAGACCATGCCATCATCATGAGAAGACTCCACAGTCATACTGTCCAGTTTTGGGACCACTTGTCACAGCGGGTAACTGAACACTTTGAAACTTGGTCAGCATCACTGAAGGCTGAATGAACGTTAAATCATGTTTGTTTTAAATTAATTCTGATTTATGTGTTCATGTGGCTAGTGATTATTAGATTAGACAGCGTTAAGACACAGAATGAAGGGCCCTAGAAAAATTGTGTCACATGCCAAGAAATGAAATACATTAATGTGCTATATTTCATCTAGCATGCACAAGAACATCAAGTATCTTTAAAGGAAAACCATGCTCCTGGCAAGTCTATCTTCATGGCCAGGGGCCACTTAGAAGGTCATTTAGTTTCCCATTTTCAGTTATTGCTAGAAGGTTCTAAAGAATAATATGCGATCACATAACCTTGTCTAGTTACACAGAATTCTCCTTGCTGTCCACTCTGGTTCAACAGAAAGTCTTTGTCTAATAGAAAGGTACGTAGAGAATATATCTATATCTATCTTTCTATATGTATCTATCTGTGTGTTTATGTATAAATGTATATGCATGTATATTATATGTGTGTATATGTGCAATGTGGGAGGGTGGAACCCAAGGGCCTTGCAGTATACTGGTGCTCTGCATTGAGTCACATCCCCAGCCATCATTAAGAATGTCACTATTAATATTTCTCATTTTACCTTTTCCGAAACGTTCATGTCCTCAGGAAATCAATATCATCTGTCAATTGTCATAGATATTACATTTTTAAGATTTTTGTTTTTTTGTTTTTTTGCTTTTGTTAATTAGCTATTACTTACCGGATGTCAGGTCATTTACATACATTATTTGATGTCCTAAAAATAAGAGACTATTTTGATTATTGGTGTCTTCTGGAGGGTGTAGCTGTCGCTGTGTAGCTGGGATGTCCTCAAGGGCTACATTCTCCATTCTATTCTACACACACATTCTGTTCTCCTACTAAGAGATCTCCACACAGAATGAATGGGTACCATGTAGACTCTGAGTGCCCAAGATCGCTCAGGAATTAGTGGCAGTGCTGGGGAGCTCACTGAAGATGGAGACACCCATTTTTCTGTGCTGTGTCCCAGTGTCTTGAACAAAGGCCCAGAATAGGTGTCTCTGAATATCACGTGTATACATGTATGAATAAAGTACATAGAGATCAGTCCCAAGCAAGTCCTAAGCCTCTTTTCTGCGTTGCCTAGATAAATTAGTGAAGGGAGAAGACCTTGGAATCATATTCTTCACTGCCTGTTCATCCAGCTTCCCCTTACATGATATATGTGTGTGGTGAGATGTTTGATCAATGTGATTGTTTTCTCGCCCACCAGTGACTTATTTTACAGCTGTGAGACACAGATCTCAGTCTAGTTACAACAGGTAAGAAAACAGAAGCCCTCATCCAGAAGAAAAGTTGTTTATTTTTGGTCATCTGTTTTCTAAATAAAGGTATATCCACCTTTGTCTCCTGTCTACAATTCTGGGTGCCTAGGAGAATATTCAAATCTAACAGCTCCTAACAGTAAGGGCTTAGGTCTTAAGTGGTTCTCAACTTTCCTACTGTTGTCACCCTTTAATACAGCTCCTTAGATTGTGGCGACTCCCAACCACAAAATTACTTTGTTAGTATTTTATAACTGTGATTTTGCTACTTTTATGAATCATGGTATAAATACCTGATTTGCAGGAAAGCTGATGTGTGACTCTCAAAGGGGTTGCAACCCACAGGTTGAGAACTGCTGGTTTAGAAAAATGAACTGAATTGAATTAAGGGAATATTGAAAACCCCAGCACTTCAGTGAGATGTATGAGGCACAAATATACGTCTTCTCCCTTACAAATCTAAACATTGCTTTTCAGGGCTCTCCCTAATCCCGAGTGGTTGGGAGAAAAGGAGTGTCTTTAAATTAGCAACATTACAGGAGAGGCCAGTACTCTTGCACCAAGAGAATTAACTTCAGTGTTTGCAGACTGCTGGAGCTCAAATAGACTTGCTGTGGATGAAATTGCTTTCCTCCTGGACTGAGTTCACTCATCTGTAAAGTGCAGATAAGAATAATAATCGGTATTGTTAGGATTACATGGATGTACACGTTACAAGCTGAGCATGAGGACCCATGCCTGTAATCCCAGCACTCAGGGAGCTGAGGGAGGAGCATGACTGCAAGTCTGAGGCTGGCATGAGTTATGCAGTGAGATCCAGGTCAGCATGGATTGTAGAATAAGACCCTGTCTACAAACAAACAAACAAACAAACAAACAAACAAACAAACAAACATGCACATACGTGCTAAGCATGGATGAGCGGGAATCCTTCAGTCTATGTAGCTATTAAACTTATACTACGTAAGAAGTGCATGGATTTTACTTATAAGTGGAAATGATGGCATTAAAAGAGGATTTTAAAAAAGATTTCTCTTATACATATTTTAGGATTTGTGGCTTGAACACGCTTAACATCCTCAGAGCCTCTAGAACAGCGATTCTCACCCTTCCTGATGCTGGGGCACTTTAATACAGCTCTTCATGCTGTGGTCATTCCCCCCGCACAAGATTATTTTCGTTGATACTTCATAACTATAATTTTTCTATTGCTATGAATCATAATGTAGATATTGGAAATGCAGAATATTTGATTTGCAGCCCCTATGAATGGCTTGCTTGACCTCCAAAGGGTTGTGACCCACAGGCTGAGAACTTCTTCCTTAGAGAGGTGGGAATACCAGAGTGAGACACCATGCCTGGCTTGTGTAGGCTTTAAAATTTTTCTCCCTCCCTCCCTCCTTTCATCCTTCCCTCCCTCCTTCCTTCCCTCCCTCCCTTCTTCCCTCCATTCCTCCATCCCTCCCTTCCTTGCTTCCTTTCTCCCTCCCTTCCTCCTTGCCTCCCTCCATCTCTTTCTTTCTCTCTCTCTTTCTTTCTTTCTTTCTTTCTTTCTTTCTTTCTTTCTTTCTTTCTTTCTCTCTCTTTCTTTCCCTCTCTCTTTCTCTCTCTCTCCTTCCTTCCTTCCTTCCTTCCTTCCTTCCTTCCTTCCTATCCTTGGTATGTACATGTGCATATGTATATTTGCACGTATGCATATATGCATACACATGGATGACCATGCATGTGGAAGTCAGGCAGTAATGTCTAGTGCTGCCTTTGATCTCTCTCGATCTTATATATAGAGGCAGGGGCCTGCTACTTAAGCCCAGACCTCACCTATTCCATTACATTAGCTACTATCTTACTTTAGAGGTTTCTTGTCTTTGCCTCCTAGATTGAGGGGATTACATCAATCCTACCTGGCATATGTGAGGATGCTGGGCATTTATATTCTGCTCCTTATACTTATACAGAACCATCTTCCCAATGCTACCTGTCTCAAGTCTGTACTCTTAAGCCATAACTCCTCATTCTCTATCCTCTTGTCCCAAGCCAGCACTGTTGTGCTTTCTGTCTCTATGAAGCGTTTAAGCATTAACACCTCAGAGATCGTGGCAGTGTGTGGCATCTACCCTGTCAAGGCTTGTTCACTTTGTGTGTCTTCAGAGGTCATCCACATGGTCGCACATGCCACATGTCTTCTTTTTTTAAAGACTGAGTCTTGCTTTGTACTTGTGTTCAGCATTTTGTTGACATCTTCATCCCTCCAGGGGTCCTTGGGCTTTCTTTGTCTTTGGACATTGTAAACAGTATAGCAAAAAAAAAAAAAAAAGGGGTGTACCGACATCTCCAAAAGCCTCTGCTGTTAATTCTCTGGGCATGTACCTGCTGAATGGCACAGAGATTGTCTTTTTGTCATTGTCCATTCCACAGGCAGCCCACAAAGGTTCTGCTTCCTCCACCTTCTCACCCATACTTGTGTTCTGGGTTTCGCTAAATATTCATTCAAATGGACATGGAGTGGTAGCTCTCTTGGGTTTTGATTTGCATTTTCCCGACCACAGGCCTCTTTCCCTACACTTATTAGCCATTTGTTTATTTCTGGAGAGCCTTGGAGCTTTATTTTAAAAACAGGTTAAATTGTCCTTACTTGATCAGGGCTTGGCTCAGAGGAACATGGCTAATTAGATTTTTGCCTAATCAAAATTTTGTTTAACTAAGAGTAGATTGCTGAGCTAGCCTTTTACTGGAGGGGAATCATTACAAGATTCGTAAATATAAGTCATATATATAAATATAAATATTATATATAAATTAAATGTATGAGTATTATGTCTACGTGTATGCATGCACACCACGTATATACCTGGTACCGTGAAGAGCAAAGGAGGTTTTGGATTTGCTGGAATTGGAGTTATGCATGGTTGTGAACTGCCATGTGGGTGCTGGAAACTGAACCCAGATTCTCTATAAGAGCAGTCAATGCTCTTAACTGCCGAGCCATTTTTTCAGCCCCTCTTTGTAATTGTTAAAGCTGCTTTAAATTTATCTATTCGTTTAGCATTCACTGAGGAAGGTGAGCTCTCAGCTACAGGCTGCACTGTAAAGTCGCTCAAATTGACTATGCGCTTTTACTAGGCGCAGGGCTGATGGTTTGGCCTTCTCTATGGCTGCTTCTGCTGAGTCGGTGATGTGTCGTTCATTGTTTCTAGCTGCCGCATGATAGTGGTGTGAGAATTAAGAGATGTTTCCTGTCTGCTGTGGACAGTGTGGATTTGCCAGCAACAAGTTCTATATTGAATCCAGTTACTGAATGTCTCCAATGCTTAGTTTCTGTATCTAAGAACTGAGCTCATAACAGAATCTGTCCTAGAGAGCTGCTGGGACAGTGAGCGAAGACTTCGCATGGTGCCGGTATGGGTTATGCTCTGTGCTAGCCTCGGTGGTCAAGGTGTCCATTCACTCTTATCCCTTGCTTTCTTCTACTTCTGGTGTCTCTATCATCATTCCATTTTATTAGACCACAAAGCAAAACGAACCAAAGCAGAACAACAACCCCCCCCAAAACAATAACAAAAAAACAAAAGCAAAAAACCCTAAACAAATAAACCAAAAAACAAAAACAACCTCCAAAACCAAAACCAAAAAAATTGAACATAAAACTTAATTTAGCTATCACTCAAACCATTTCAAGTTGTGCAAATATATGACAGATTATGCTTTTAATTTTACAAAGTATTTTCACACATATAATTGTTTATGAAGTCTCATGTCAAAAGGCCTGGCTCTAGTACAACCATCCCCTTGAATTAGGAGAAAATTATATAATGTGTAATAAAGGAAAAATGCATTTGTTTATAGTTTTGGCTAAACCCTGAGAGAAAGGAATCTACTCATAACAGTGCTATAAGCTATAGAAAAAGTGAAATAAGAGTCAGGACATACTCATGTGTAGATGTAGGAGAGGGGTAGAAGGGGGTTATTCTTGGTATAGAAGACCACATCTGTGTGGAGGGACATTTGCAGTCTCAGCATGGCATTTCCTGTAGGAATCCCATTTCCTAATGACCCTTTTACACGGTCTCTTCTCATTACTGCATGAAAACCTGTGAGCTTGTTATTAGTGATTTCTACTTCCCAGATGACTTCCCCAGGGGCTGAGTGACCTACCTGGAAGTTGTCATCCAGAACTGAAGACCTGGAATTCCCAGTGGTTCATGGATTCCCCACCCCCGCATACCCTGCCTTGGACCAAATTACCTTTTTACTCTGAACCTTAGTAGGAATCAGGTTAAAAGTGTTTTCTTCATCATGATGCTATAAGGATCAAATATGGCAACCCAAAAGTCAGATTCAAGAAAATATTACGCAATTATGGATGGGATCCCACTGATGGGATGGCTCTAATGGAACATCCTGTAGAGTTTAGTTTCAGTATATAAGGTCAAGCTGTGACACAGTTGGTACCCTCTAAATGGTGGGTAAACTCAGATCCAGTTTTTCATACTCAACAGTACTGACAAATACGGCACCCCAGTTAAGACAGGTTATGCCAAGCCTATTTCTGTGAAGAGAGCTTCTGTTTCCCCATAAAGTTCTCTTGTTTTTGTTTGTTTGTTTGTTTGTTTGTTTGGGGTTTTGGCTCATGATGGGTTTGTGCACTGAACCCCGGACCTATACCTATGACATGCTAGGCAAACACTCTATGACATGCTAGGCAAGCACTTTATGACATGCTAGGCAAGCACTCTATGACATGCTAGGCAAGCACTCTTTGACGTGCTGGGCAAGCAATCTGTCACTGAGCCACAGCTTTGCCCTCCCCTTTGCTTTCTGTAAGAAGCATTCTTTCTGCCTTCCACCTTTCCCTTCTTTCTTCCATATTTCTACCCCTCCCACCCTTCCCCCATCTTCTTGTAATTTCCATCAGCCTCATCCTCTGTGACTCAGAATTACTATCAAGTGCTATATGTTTTTCTTTTCCTTTTTTTTTTTAGTTTCATCTCAAAGTTTCAATTGTCTAATTATCTTTCCTTTATTACTGTCTTATTCTTTAGCTTTAGGGGTTTACTTAGAAAGTTCAGTAGCTGACCCCTTTGAGTGATGGTGGCAGCGAGGCCTTAAATCAGTGAAAACTGTAAATAGCACACGGAAACATAACTATTAATGTTCCTGAACCCATGAAATAGCAACCTCTTTGGAGCTTGAATGAGGCAAGCAACCTGTAGTTCTCAAAGAATTTTACAGTTCAGACTAGCCAGACTCTCGGAATTATTACAGGGAAGAGAGATTCATTTGAGTTCAATGAACAGAGGCATTACTGTTCATTAGCCAACCCAGTGAAGGGAGATATCAAAGAAGTCTCTTCTTTAATTGTAAGAATCAATCTTACAAAGGCACTTACTCACCTTGCAACAGATTCTTGAACTAATTTGACACACATTGTATGAACTTTTATTGAAAGTCATTTGGGTTGGAGATTGGGATAGCATCGATCAAAAGCAACTCTTCCGTTAGAAGCAGCTTCTCATGGACAAACTTTATCTATGGCCTTGAGTCTCCTTGATATTCTGGCCATGAAAGTTTATTTGAAACTAATTAATTTACTTGCTCCATATTGATTTGTTTTACTCAAAGCTCATTGCCACTGTATAAAGTGGTTGTAAATCACTCTATCCTTGGTATTGCTTTTCCTCCTCTTCTGTAGTAGTAGCGCTCTTCATTTTCATCCCCACATGTGGCTGCCATGACAAGTATTATATCCCCCAAGCTCCCAGGCAACCAGGCAGGGGCATATTACATGTTCTAGTTCATGGGATAAGACTAGATGAGATGTAGTACTGAGAGGTGGCCATCTTAAAGAAAGGGAACAGTGAGAGAGACTCACCACGGCTCCACAAAAGGCCAACTAAAACAAAACAAAGCAACAGAGGAAACTAGAAAGAAAAGACAAAAGGACATTAAGAAAGAAAAGGAGCCTCCCCCTGCTTTTTTCTCCATCCTGTATTTTCTGTTTCTCCTTCCTTCCCTCTCGCTCTCTTCTATCCCTCTTCTGTCTCATCCTCTCTTTTATTCCTGCTGGCTGGAACTTAGTTATCTGATTCAGAAGGGGGAAGGTAAGAAATAATGTGGACTGAACAAAAGAGAATTAACCAGATCCTTGCTGAATCAAGTGTCTTTACAGACTAGACCTGCCTGTGAACACTCTCTATATTGGAGAAAATTTATATCTACTTTAAGATAATGCATTTTGGTTTTCTGTCACTTGCAACTAAGTGGAATTCGAATCAATTCCAGAACTATGACTTTAAAAATTGTGGCATGATAGTAGGTCTCAAGTTCTATTTCAGATATTAAATATATATAGTTTTAAGAACAATCTCTTTGCTCTCTGGAGATAAATATAGTTTCATTAAACAATTTATTTGAAAGACTCCAGTTTAAATTAATTATGAATTTGATCCAATTTAACTTAACGAATATTTATTAGATAATTACTATATGCAAAGCAATTTACCAGAAGTGCCAGAGTAGTGATGGTGATGTGTTATTGGCCAGAGCAACATTCTGTCTCAAGGTAGAGCCAACAGTTTCTTTCTCTCTCACTCTTACTCTCTCTCTCTCTTTCTAACACACACACACACACACACACACACAAACACACACACATACACTCTCACACACATATAAACACACACTCACACACACAAGCATATATTCATACACAAACATACATGCACATACATATAAATGCATATACTAGTACTTTCATAAAAATCAATGGGGTAATTATCAATTTCAAATTTTTCATTATTTTCCTATAAAATGCTGTTATAGAAAGTTTATCATTGCCCGTATCAAAAATAAATACAAATAAAGATATTGTGATTGATTTTATCACTTATTGTGTAAATATTTGGTATGATGGAAAATCTTTGAAAATATATATCTTGCCATCTTTCCCTCTTTTCTCTTTACTGTTTTCTGAGACAGAGTTTCCCTAGATTTGTTATTGATCTTGATTCTCCATCTTTTGTCTCTCTGGTGCTTAAACCTTGGGCTGGAGGGTGGAGCACAAAGCCTTCAAACATTTCATTAATATTAGAATTAGAATGCATGAGCGAGCCTGTGTGTGTGTGTGTGTGTGTGTGTGTGTGTGTGTGTGTATGACTGAGGATCTGTTAGCAAATTGCACATTTTAAATCAAAGGCACCAGATAGACTTTTACAAAGAGTCAAATAATCTCAATCCTTAGCACTTCTCTTTGTAAAAATTATCAACGTTACAAAGAAAAGAGAGTCACTCCTACAACATCACAGTACTTGTGCTCCTTTTAGAAGATCCCACATTCTGAAAGAGAAAAAACTACACACTAAGAATAACTGGCATTTTCTGATAACTAAAAGTAGAATAGTTCACCCTAAACATTGATAACAGTCAAAACGCTAAGCACCAACAAGTAATAATTTTATTAGCCAGACCAACACAGCGATGAAAAACCATGCCACCTTCCCTAAGAATGAGGTAAACACACAACTTTATCTTCACAAAGTAAAGGGCAGCTTTGCATAGACGGAAGAGTTATAGAAACGTAACCAAAGGGACATTCCCATTGGCTGCAGCTTAGGTAAATGCTCCCCAAAGGTGCATGAGGTGCTGGTTTGCTTGCCAGTCTGTGACAGCATTGAAAGATATTGGAACCTTTTCAGAATCGAACTGTAGAAGTCCTTGAGTTGTTGAGCATGTGTTGGACACCAGCCCCATTCTCTTTCTCTTTGTTTATCATGATGTCATTAAGTAAGAAGATTTCTCTGCCATGTAGTCTTGCCACAGTTACTGTCTTGCCACAAGCTACAGAACCCTAGTAACTGGACATTGAAATCTTCTGGAACTGTGATTGAAGTTATGACCTTCCTTCTTTATACGTTGTTTATGTCAGGTGTGCTGTCATAGTGATTGAAAGCTGCCTAGCACAGCCTTAGGATTTGCAGATGGAGGGACCATCGTTAGATTTAGCTGGAAAATTTTCTGATGCCTTTCCTACCACCTGGACATGTGTCTTGTAGAGCAACGTTCCTTCATCCAAACTCTCCATTCCAGTAGAATAGGAACATCCCTTAGGTATATCACCTGAAAGTCCTCTGTAGCCTAATGTGACTTCACAATTTCTGTGTGGTTCACCTCACTTCCTCTCACTGCACAGACCCTGTATCATCTCACATAATCATCATGGGTGTGTGTGTGTGTGTGTGTGTGTGTGTGTGTGTGTGTGGTGTATATGTGTGTGTTTGGCATCAGCATAGTGAGGTATTTTGAGAGTGATCTTATTTCATATAACTTTTATCATATATTGTTATACAGTTTTGTTAGGTATTAGTTAGCTCTTACTATGTTTAATTGATCACTTAAACTTTATCATAGTTGCACTCATATAGGACACATTAAAACTCCACACAAAACTGGCCCAAGCACATACTGGGGATCCGGATGACTTCATTGTGGGTAACAGAACATGCAGAGTCAATGTTTTTCAAGTCTTTCCTAATGCTGTCAGTGCTCTCTGGGATCTGGTCTTCTACCTGGGCATGTGCTTAGAGACTATGCTTGGGCACATAAGATGTAAAGGATTGATAACGACTGTGCAAAGACATGACGATTTCTGTGCCCGATGCTGTCACTCTCTGACTTACCAATTGTTTGTGGGCTAATTTTGATCATAACAATGTACTTTGTGTCATTTCTCCATGTTGAACTGGGAAGACATGACTAGTCATGGCAAGAAACAAAGCGAGTGTGTATGTGATAGGATGATGGGAAGAGATGCACAGAGGAATAGGAAAGGGTAGATAAGTGGAGGCGATGTTTCAAGAACCCAAGATATGGAAGGTTTTATTTCGCTTCATTTTTTAATAAGAGTCTAATAAAATGGACAACATTAACCCATCGCACAATTAGGGGAAACGTCTAGAGACGTTGAAAGAGTGTACCCCAAATCACATGGACAGTAAATGGTAGTGTCAGGATTGGAACTCAAGCCTGTCTGACTCCATGTTCTGTTTCTCTGCTTACCAGACCAGAGCCTGAATATTGAAACTGCATGTTTGCAAGTGTTTGGGTTATAACCTATGTGTGACCTGGAGTGAGCTTTGAGACCCTTGGAGCCTCTTACTCCTCACACATGGAGGTACTGGCAATGCTCCCCCTCAGAGGTTTGTGGGTTACTCACAGAAGCCTTGTGCAGATGTTCAAACACTACACAGGCCACAGGCACTTCACTTTCCTCCCACTGAACCTCCAGCTCTTTGCATTAGAAGCGGTTGATGAATGTCATTGATGTTAAGACGGTGGGTTAAGACTTTATACAATCCTAAGAATTAAAAGGAGAAAGAGAGGGGTTGGGTTGTGGGAAAGGAGGAAAGATGTCTGAATTCAAAGCTGAATGCATCTGTGTATTAAGAAACAGAAGGAGGAAGCGATGATCACAGCTGCAGACTCTGCCGAAATCGTCTCACAGAGCCACACAGGTGGTACCCCATTCGATCTCGTCTAAATATTTCTGTAAAAGCAGAGCTGTTTGTCTGCATTCCTATGCTTTGGAGAGCATCATTCTAGCTCCCAATTCTACCCCTTCTTCCAAACACAGTGCTAGAATATTTGAGGTGATTAGGAAGATGTGGTAGGAGCAGGCACTGTATGTGTCTTCTGTAGGGTAGATGGAACTGATACCCAGGATGGCTTTGGGCTGATGGCAATCTGATGCTGCCTCTAGGAAGTTGGACACATTATAGGGTTTTTTTTTATTTCTACTGCATCAAGTTCTAAAATAATCTGATGTTTCCTCAAAACATTTCATCCTCTCAATTCCTGCTTAAGCTTGGCAACACCATGGCTGTCTGACAAAGTGGTTTGGGCTAAGAATCTTGCTAGTCGCTAAAATACATTAACAAAGAAGCCGGATGATAAAACTAAAAGCATAGGAAAGAAAAATAGCAATACTTGACCATAAGAATGGCTTTAAAATGTTTGGTTACCATAGATACATTGCATCAGATGGACAGACAGACACATGAACGCACGCACATAAACATACATACCAGTGATATTCCACTAGAGCTAACTGAGTGTGTTCGGTATATATATCTTTTCCCACCTCCATGACTTCCCGGTCAATGATGTAGAAACAGAAAATAACCATGGTAGGATGGAAATCCACCAGGGGAACTGTCCAATGCTGCAAAATCATAGCCAACACCCCCATCACTGCACCCCCACAACTGCTTAATGAACATGGGTACATCACTGTGCATATATGAAAGTTATTTCATTATTAATTTTTTATCTCTTGAGTTCTCTACAAATAAGATCTCTTGGCAATTTATCTTTGTATGTTGGCTGATTGAGCAGAAATTTAGTACATGTCTGAGATTAAAGAATGTATGTATGTATGAAGGGAGGGTTAGAATTGTGGCTATGGGTTTGCAATAGGTACAGTGCATTTATTAACTGATATTTTATTAATAAGGAGTTTTGCAAGCCCAGACAAGATGACAGTGCTGCAGTTCGCTCCAAGCTTGTTGAGATAATAGAAATCACATTTGCTCTAATGCCAGAAGCACTGGGCGTCCACTTAACCCCTTGCAGTGAGAGAACAAGGGACTACTTTGAAGTTCCTGCTTCTGTCTCTGCTTGTTATCACTAATGGGTTGACTCGGTGATCTGATTTAATTTTGTGTCTGTGCAAACACATGTGCAAGATGATTTCCATGAAGTGATGAAATTTAAGGCATGAATCTGAATGTTAGAATAGGTTTCTGCTATCGTCTGGGATCCTGTTCACCTCTGAAGATAAATCCCCCTTTTGAAAAACGGGATCATCTTTGGCTTCCTTTATAGTGTTGATTGTATTTGGTTTATTTTTCTTTGTAGCATGGAGATTGGAATAATCACTTTATAACTGCCCCATGGATAGTTATGTTGATTGTTTAGAACCTTTAACTGGCAAAACTCAGGGTCCCTGACTGCTCACTGCTAATGACTCCTAAAATGTCAGGGTCTAATAACTTTCATGGAAATGGATGCTCCCTGTGTTCTGTAGTTGTGCACACAAAATGTCTATGCATGGCACCACTGTTTATTCTTTTGCTTGTTTGCGACAAGGTAGTACTGTGCAGCTCTAGTTGGCCTGGAACTCACTACGTAGACTAGGCTGACCTTAGACTCCGAGAGGTCAGCCTGTGTCTGCCGTCTGAAATTAAAGACATGTGACATTCATTCATTTGAAGTGTTTGTAGCTGGTGGTAGGGTTTTCTAGAAGAAATTCCCTATTTTATTATAATTTCTTCTTTATAAAATGCAGACTGGCCATAGCAGTCCAAGAAACTGAAGACTACACAGATTCTAAGAATATTCCTCCCTACCATTCCCACCTTGAACGTGTGTGCGTGCGTGTGTGTGTGTGTGTGTGTGTGTGTGTGTGTGTGTTTAGTCCAGAGGACAATCTCACCTGTTGTTCCTCAGCTCCCTACCTCCTTGATTTTTGAAACAGGATCTCTCACTAGTCTGAAACTTACCAAGTATTTTAGGGTTGGCTGGCCAGCGAACCACAATAATCCTTGAATCCATCTGTCTCTGCCTCCCCAGGGGTGGCATTAGGAGTATATCACCCATGTCTACTCCCCCACTCCCCTTCCCCCATCTCTCTCCCCCTTCTCCCCCTCTTCATTTTAATGTGAGTTCCTCCTTTTCACATGAGTTCTAGGGTCAAACTCAGCTCTTCATACACCTAAGCCAATCATTATTCTGACCAAGCTGTCTCCTCAACGCTTAAAAATATGACCTTTAAAACTGAAAACATGGGGCGTGGACTTTATGAGTGGGCTGGGTTCTGCTGTTTAAGTAGAGGATTCAGTGCATTCTCTGCCCCCTCCTGCCATGTTCTCCTCAATGTAGACAGTGCCTCCTAATGCAATCTTCATCTCACCACAGAACCAACCCTCCCCACGCCTGCCTCCTGAGAGGTGCAGGCTAGCACAAAAGGTTTGGGGAAGGTAGTGTCATTGGGGTTACAAAAGGATTTTATGCTCAAATGGTCTTTATGATTCAGCTTTGGCACTGGGACTCTGCATCCCCACTTGTCAGTAGAAACGAGAGAGTGAAAATCATAGGGTGAACCCCATGTTCTCGGCCTTTGTGGTCAGTAGAGACAATGATTACTGTTGAAGGGGAAACAACTTTTTAACTTTAATTTTATTTATTTGTTTGTTTTCTTGAGGCAGGGTCTTGCTGTGTAGATCATGCTAGCCATTTGACCCTTCTTGCCCTGTCTTCTGAACACTAGATTTACACATGTGTGCTATCAGCCCTGATTTAATTTTTTAATTAAGTACTCTTTTCAGACCTTCAGTCCAGAAGGTAAGAGCTTTGAAAACCTTAACTTTGCCTATCAACTGCTTACCCTAGATCAACACTTTGGCTTGCCTTTACCCCTTTTTTATACTTTAGTGCCTGAAACACTTCAAGAGTCTATACATTTCACTGACCTGCCAGTGGTAGATTTCTAAGCAAGTTCCTTCGTGATTATGACTCTTGGTTTTTGTAAACATCACAAAGTTGAACGGTGGGCGTGTGGCTCTGTTACAATTTAGATTCATGAGAAAGCCATCTAACTTCCACAGAAATTTAATAAAAATGCCATATTGAGGAATGATTTTCTGTTAGGAGGAAGAGAAAATTATAGGGGCTGTGGAGATGGCTCAGCGGCCAAGGTAATTTCTGTACAAGAATGAAGACTTGTGTTTAGATCCTCAGAACCCCTATAAAAGCTGGCTGTGGTGGCACTTGCTTACAATCTAGTGCTGGGAGGCAGAGATCAGGGGTAAGGGTTGTGTGGGCTTGCTGTCAGACAGCCTAACTGAAATATCATCTTTAGCTTCTATGAGAGATGCTGTCTCAAGAAATAAGGTGGAGAAAACGTTGAGGAAGATACTTTGATGTCCACCTTTGGCTCCCATTTGTGTAGACACGAAGATGCAAAATCAAGATGAAAAAAAAAAAAAAAGAGGAATGTCCCGGATGAGACATTGGTTTTGCTACGGTGCAGCACCATCGGTGAGTCATTTGCATAACCGTATCTCACAGAGTGTGCTTTCAGATCCAAACAAGTAGCAGGCCTCCAGAGGACGAAAGCAGTGTGACAGCAAAAGGAGCTAAGGGCAGTGGTGTCAGAGTGGATGGGTTGAGTGGCTCTGTGTTGGAGATTCATTCTAAGTTACAACTTACACTTCTCTCTTCACAACCTAAGTTTCAAAACGTAACAATACTTATTTCTTGTGAACTTTTTTTGGTAATTTTTTTTTTTGCCATTGGCTATGTCAGCCTTATTCATCATTTAAACTCTTTCTTTCTTTCTTTTTTCTTTTGTTGGACATTTTCTCTATTTACATTTCAAATATTATCCCCTTTCCCCTCCAGCAACCCCCTCCCCTCTCCCCCTCCCCCAGCCTCTATGAGGGTGTTCCCCCACCCCCCACCCACTACCTCCCTTCTCCCTGCCCTGGCATTCCCCTACACTGGGGGGGTCCAGCCTTGGCCAGGCCAAGGGTTTCTCCTCCCATTGATGCCCAGAAAGGCCAAACTCTGCTACTTATGTGGCTGGAGCCATTGGTCATTCCATGTGTACTCTTTTGTTGGTGGTTTAGTCCCTGGGAGCTCTGAATGATATTGTTCTTCCTATGGGGTTGCAAACCCCTTTAGCTCCTTCAGTCCTTTCTCTCACTCCTCCATTGGGGACCCCGTTCTCAGTCCAATGGTTGGCTATGAGTATCCACCTCTGTATTTGTAAGGCTCTGGCAGAGCCTCTCAGGAGACAGCTATATCACGCTCCTCCTGTCAGCATGTACTTCTTGGCGTCCACAATACTGTCTGGGTTTGGTGATTGTATATGGGATGGATCCCCAGGTGGGGCAGTCTCTGCTCCACATTTTGTCTCTATATTTCTTCCTGTGAGTATTTTGTTCCCCCTTCTAAGAAGGACTGAAACATCCACACTTTGGTCTTCCTTTTTTTTTTGTACTTTTGTACCTTGGGTATTCCAAGCTTTTGGGCTAATATCCATTACTTAACAGTGAGTTCATACCATGTGTGTTCTTTTGTGACTGGGTTACCTCACTCAGGATATTTTCTAGTTCCATCCATTTGCCTAAGAATTTCATGAAGTCATTGGTTTTAATAGCTGAGTAGTACTCCATTGTGTAAATGCACCACCACTCCTGGGCGTATTCCCTGAAGATGCTCCAACATATAACAAGGACAAAGGCTCCACTATGTTCATAACAGCCTTATTTATAATAGTCATTATTTATAATATCAGCTGTAAACAACTCAGATGTCCTTCAATGGTGGCAAGGATACAGAAAATGAGGTAAACTCTTATTCCCTCAGAAAACTGTGAAAATGAGGTGGGTGAGGACCAGGTGCTGGCCATTCTGTAAACCAGAGAACTTCCTGAATGTTCTAAAGATGGCACTATATTTTTCCCATATTGTGTTCATGCACATTTGTATGGTGAATCAAAAAGCCTTGTCTTACTGTCTATCAGAACTAAACTGTCCAAGCAAGTCCAAGCTGCAGGCTGTGACTGCTTCTGCTTTGGCCCTAGACATACAGATGCCAGACAGGAAATGCAATTAGGCTTTCAGAAAGAACTTTACCACAGACGCAAGTTTTCCTCACAGAGAAAAGTTTCACAGCTTTAAATATTTCCTGACTTCTTAGGCTGTGAATTGCCACGGGACCCTTAGGTCCCTCCCTCCACCACAAACTTGTGGAACTGAATTTATCCCTTCACATCCTCAGGAGTAAGCAGTGATTAGCCACCTCACTGTTAGGGAAGTCCATTGATGTAAAGTCTGTTTCCTGGCTCTCTTTCCCATCTTTCCCACGGTTCTATTTACATTTCTGGGTTTACATAGATAGCTATATGAATTACTGGATTTACATAGAATATCTATGTACTTTTCTTTTATACAAGAACACTTATCCATATTGACATATCAGTCATGGCTCCCCCAAGCCTTCAGCTTTCCAGAATAAACGCTTCTATTCTGTTTGCCTGTTTGTAGATCTGTTATCATATCATTTGCTTTTTGAAATTTATTTTTACATTTATTTATTTACGTGGTGTGTATATTTGTGTGTGTGCATGTGGGCACTCCTGTGTCACAGAGACCATGGGTGGATACAGCTTTTGGGACTCAGTTTCTCCTCCTTACACCAGGTGGGACGTAGGGATTGATTTCAGGTTACCAGGCTTGGCAGCAATTACTTTTGTCAGCCAAACCAACTTGATGGTTCACAGGTCTAGCTCAGGAGGGCCTTGAACTTTGCCTTCTCCTACCTCTGCCTTTTCAACATCTCCCACCAGCAAGCCCCTGCAATGGTCCTTTCCCTTGCCCTGTTCTTCTCCGGCTACTCTCATAGACTGGGGCTTGGGAACACACCTTGACTACAATGCTTTTTGCTCTCTTTCTGGTACAGTGACTTTGAAAAACTACCTGGCGTTGTTTGCAGTAAGTGTTTATAAGTCAACTTCTTGAAAATTTAAAGACTATAAGCAAAAGGTTGGGGGTAGGTCAAGGGGGAAAGTCAGACCGGAAAAGGAAACTATGGACAAAGTTAGAGGATACACTGTTTATTTGGACCATTAATGTTTAAAGCTCTCCTATCTATTTGGCTCCTTCCAGTGGTTTATTTGGTATTTCTTTCATGACACTGATAATTTTCATCTTATGTTTCCATAAATATTTGTGCTGGAAATTAAAGAAGAATCACTTTTTAACTCCTGCCCTTCAACTGTCAAATACGAGCCCTAGGGAAGCCTCCTCACCTCTGTAAAGCATTGGTGATCAAATGTCACACTGGCTTAAGAAACTGCTTGGGGTTTTAACCTCAAAATTTGCTTATTTACTTCTTTCGATTGGAGTCATTAACTAGGAGAGGTCAATGGGTCAGTAAGGAAATAAACCGTCAGATGAAGTTGCTGGATCCCAGATCTTGAAACCTACTTTCGAAATACCAAACTTGAACATGTAGCAATACAAAGAACAAGAAGAAATATGCATGGCAAACCCATGGTAGAGAAAATGCATTCTTTTTCCTGCATGACCTCACTGTGCTCAGCACTGCACACGTAGGATATAATCTAATCCTTACACCATTCCTAGGTTTGTTAAGACACGTGCTGGGGGAGGAGGATGATGACTTCGTAGATAAGAACACTTGCTGTATAGGGGAACTTGGCCTTGAATCACAAACACTCACCTAAAAGTCAGGCATATCTCAGTGTGCCTGCAACCACAAAGTTGAGAGGGAATGTTGGCAAAGATGGGATGATTCCAGGGGCTCACTCATTTGTCAGCCTAACTGAAACAGTGGGCCTCAGGTTCTCTGGGAAACTTTGTCTCAGGGAGGTAAGGTGGAGGGAAATAGAAGACAACCAGTATCCAGTATCCTCCTCCAGCATCTGTATGTGTATTCCCATGTATCTGAATATATATATATGTATATATATATGCATGCATCTAACGTGTGTGCATGCATGTGTGTGTGTATGTGTGTCTGTTTGTTTGTCTGTCTGTCTCTCTCCCCACTACACACACACGCATACTTAGGCTAACTATGTTGGCATAGCCAGTATTTGAATCCAGATTATCTTTGTTTTGACCCTGCTCACTTGATGGCTGTATTATTTTACTTTAGATAGACTAGAGTCTCAGAAACTATTCCCTAGGTTTCTTTCTCCCTCTGATCTGATCTTACTGACAATTATGTATTCTATAACAGCAGCTCAAGGAATGGGTAAATGTTTGACCCAAGAAAAGACCCATTTGCTTTAATTAGATCCTGTAATTTTTTTCCCCTAGAGAGGATCTGTAGTTGGCAGCATATATGAAATTGCTCATTAGTTTTTTTTGACATTTTCTGGAGGAAGCACTTCAAAAAACAAAAGCTAAAAGTCTACTAGAGGAGAACAAACACAAGAATCATGGAAAAGCAATGAGTGGAGACTGACTGGCAGGCCAACACAACTGTGGTCCATACATAGCAACAGGATTTATTTTGCTATGTGGCATGTGAGGCTATGGTGATGTGTTTTGGGTGAAATTCGGTGTCAGAAATCAGTCCTCATGTGGCTTGTCTGGCAGTGCCCTGTGAATCTCTTTCCACTGTTTCTCTGGACACCGTCACCCTCTTAACAGACCAGTGTTTTCAAAAGCCATTTGGATTAGATTAGTCACCTGGTACCACAAGGTCTTACTATGCTTGCAATAAAAAGCAGAAACCAAGTCACAGGTATTTTTCTGGTGGATGGCTGTATGAGAAAAATCTCTTCCTGACCCTTTAAGTCCTCATTTTTTGATTACTTGAACCCAGATACTTCTTAAAAATTATAAATCAGTTTAACTATGTGTTAGCTTTTTTACCAAGGTTCCCAAAATACTGGATCAAACTATTTAAATAAGGAAAGGGTTATATTTCTTCACAGTTTCAGAGATTTCATGGAGGGTGTGTGTATGACAGAGCTACTCAGTCTACCTCATAACATCCAGGAAGAAGAGAAAGCATGGAATGTAGGAAGGGTCCAGGAGAAGACACCCAAGGACACCCCATGACCTACTTCTCATCAACTACACTTCGCCTCCTGCCCTTGCATGTATCAGTAATGCAGTCATATATAGCTCCATCAAGGGGCGAAGCTGTGCATGGGGTCAGAGCTATGGGATCTAGGTATCTCTGGAGACCCCTTAAGACATCCTCAGAAGTGTAGGCCACTCCTCTTCAAGATTTTGCTCGATCCAATCAAGTTGGATCTAATCAAGTGTAATCATTGTGAGGTACATTTTGTTTACTGCACCCTTCCACGTTGGTTCCTTTGTTTGATCAAATGATATGTTACCTGTCATTCTTAGCTGTTTAACATCTGTCCCTCTTCACACAGTGCACACCAGAACAGCTGCTGGGGCCCCGTTTGAATCAGAACTTGTTATAAAGTTCGTGCTGACTTATTGATCTAGATGTTCTGGAGCACAGCTGGTAAACCCATCCATCACGTGCTTTCTGCGTCTACACCTGTCCCACCAGCAGCACACAAGGCATTTTACATAAGTTTCTAGAACTTCAAGGTGCCTGAAATTCTTTGTGCAACATCAATTCCAAAGTTATAGTATCCAGCAATGTGTGACCCAGGAGGAAATATTTATTAAAGAGTCATTGACCATAATTCACTTGATTCTCATTGTGGAGAAACAGCCAATGAACTGGTGTTATGCTACTACCTGAAGCCCTCTGTGTAATGATAACCATTCATGGTGTTATTGTTCAGTATTTTTGTGAATTATCTTGGGAAGATAGATTTTTCACAGTTAGCGATGGCCTTACCTCTGTGAAGACCCTCAGAGAGCTGTAATTGTTCATCCAAATTTGAAGACTTTGGGGCTGAAGAAATTGCTCAGCAGTTAAGAGCCCTGGCTGCTCTTCCAGTTGATCTGAGTTCTGTTCTCAGCAACCACATGGCAGCTTACAACCCCCTGTAACTCCAGTTCCAGTGGATCTAATACCCTCTTCTGGTCTCTGCAGACACACATGCACTGCACAGGTATACTTGTCGACAAAACACCATACACATAAAAAAATTAAAGGCAAATATAAGTGGCTGGAAAGGTAGCTCAGGGGTGAAAAGCCCTTGTTGCTCTCTTAGAGGACCAGGGTTCTCCTAACTCACATGGTGGCTCATCACCATCTATAGGTCCAATTCCAAAACTTCCAATACCCAATTCTGACTTCAGTGGACACGGGACACACTGCACAAACATAAATTCAGGAAAATAACTCCCCCACATACTAAAAACATACATGTTTGTATGTATGCATATACACATGTATGAATGCATATGTATATATACATACAAATGTTTAAGGTTGGAGATTTTAAAATACTTCAGTATCTAATCCTGGACACTTTCCAATCTTTCCTGATCAAACCCCTTTCCTCAAAAAGGCATTTCCCTCTTTCCCAGTGACTATGTCTCTTTATCCGATCAAAGAAATTTTCAGATCTGTAATTCTTCTGTTGCTGTCGTCCAGTCACCAGTGTGCCTCCAATGGAGACATTTTCGTCATGGATGTCGGTCCTGCTCACATGCTGAACTATTAATGGATGAATGAAGGTTTATGTCAATGTTGCCTGTTGATTGCTCGATAGTGGCATTTTATGGACATCCAGACCTTTAGTAAGGAAAACAGCAATGCTAAGCACAAATGATTATTTTTACTCCTTTCTGTTGCCCATATAGGAACTGAGAAAAGGCATTGTCTCTGAGGAAAGTGGTGTTGGTGTCCATTTCATACTTACCATTGACTTGACAGGTGAGCCTTACATACAGGTGATTGAGGAAGAAAGAGAAATCCTGTTTTCTCTGGCAGACCAGCTGCCTGAGCATCAGTTTTATTTCTAGGGTTTCATGAAAGACATCATCCCTGAAGATTTATTCTTGGGTTTTTCACAAAAGTTAGGGAGAGCCTGTTCTAAAATATTTATAGGGGGACTTGAGGTTTTGTAATCTCGGAGCTGCACACAGGAGCCAGACCGTGGAGATGGCGAGTGTACCTAGATGCCAGAGGTTAGGAAAAGATAGCTTCAGGAGCATCTGGAGAAGGGAGGCAAGAGCAGGTCAGAGGTTGAAATTCAGATGGGTTAATCTGGTCAAAGAACTGGCTATTAGGATATGGGTAAGTGAGTTTGTATTCATTCAAAGACCTGCTTTTTTATATAAATATTTTTAAAGATTTATTTATTTATTATATAGGTACACTGTAGCTGTCTTCAGACACACCAGAAGAGGGCATCAGATCCCATTACAGATGGTTGTGAGTCACCATGTGGTTGCTGGGATTTGAACTCAGGATCTCTGGAAGAGCAGATAGTGCTCTTAACCGCTGAGCCATCTCTCCAGCCCAAGACCTGCTTTTTAATCTGCCAGGGGAGATTTTAATTTCAGGTTGCAAGTGGAGCTGGGCTTTTAGTTTTGTAGTTAAGCTGGGAATTGCTATGCTGTGATCTCAAAGGTATGCAGAGTCACAGAAGTCTATAGTCCCACCTTTAATTCACATTTGCTCCAGAAGGCTACTCGTTTTGACCTCTGGCCATTGGTAAGCAAGACAGTCTTAGACCATCCATTGGACCATGGCTTTATTTTCCATTTGAAGATATAGAACTTTCTAGAAGCTAAATGATTTGTTCAATGTTGTTTAACTAGAGGCAAAGGCAAGACTCTGGGTACAGTCCTTTACTATGAATCAATAAATGTCAACATGAACAGCAGGAGTGGGAGATCCCTCCCATAATCCCAGCACTCAGGAGGCTGGGACACGAGGATCAGAAACCCAGGGACAGCATGGATTGTATATAGTATGACTTGTAGAAAACAAAGTAAAGCAACAAAAATAGTTAATATGAATGAATTATTGTGAGATACTTGGGTATGCTATTCAAAAATCTCTAAAAGATTCCCTTGGGCTAGATGTACAGTCTAAGAATTCCTGTGACTGTTCTTTTTTAAAAATTTAATTATTTTTATATGTGTTGATGTTTTGTTCCCTCCCCCCCTCTGTGTGTGTGTGTGTATGTGTGTGTGTGTGTGTGTGTGTGTGTGTGTGTGTGTGTGTGTGTGTGAGAGAGAGAGAGAGAGAGAGAGAGAGAGAGAGAGAGTGAGTCTCTGGAACTGGAGTTATAGACAGTTGTGAACTGCCATGTAGGGCTGGGAATTCAACCTGGGTCCTTTGGAAGAGCAGCCAATAATGCTTTTAACCCCTGAGCTATCTCTCCAGTCCACACAATTCTTATTTAATAAAAGAATTCAAAAAAGCCATTAAATATGAAATCAAAGGTAATTTAATATGAGTCTCATATGTAAGCTTTACTAAAAATAAACCCACATTTCTAATATGTCTTAATTTCTACTTTTAAAAATATGGTCAGTCTGCCTTGTGGGCTGTATTGATGGTTGAAGCCTGAGAAACACCTTTTCTCCCAAAAGTCAAAAATTAAGTTACAGATGTAATTATTTCATTGAAAAAAGTGACAGCCAGGAGTTTTAGATCCACACCTGTTATATTTGTCTTGTAAGAATTCCAACAATAGGGGCTTTTAAAATAGATGGATATGGATAGCATAGAACCTAACTACCCCCAAGTCAACTTGGTCTTGATTACCAGTAACCAATGAGTAACAGCCTCTCAGGCAGATGTACTGTGGGAAGCAGCCCTCATGGCTGCACTTCCCTCTCTGTAGCAATGACTCACATGATGGAGTTCAAGTAACTCACATACTGGTGTCCATATGCTTCATTGAATTGTGTAGGCTTTCCTTCTTGCCTCTTGGGTACTATTTTAGACATCATCTTATGCCAATGTGGCTTTTACTCTGAGGCTGTTTAGTTCATCTTCTTCAGCATGACGATCTGAAACTATCCAGGCTAAACAGTTTACAGCTTATTATTCTTAATTCTTACTTTTAAAATCACAATGTGTATATTTGTGTGTGTGTGTGTGTGTGTGTGTGTGTGTGTGTATGTGTATGTGTGTGTCTGTGGGTGTCTGTGTGTGTATGTGTATGGGTGTGTCTGTGTGTCTGTGTGTGTGCACGTGTGTATGTGTGTGTGTTGTATGTATACGTATGCATATGCATGCACCTACATGTGTGAATGGGGGAAACTGTCAGTCTGCTTTTCCATGCATGTGTGGACATTAGAGGTTGAATTCAGGTTTCTTCCTCTTTGACTCTCTACCTTAATTTTTGAGCCAGCATCTCCCAATAAATCTGAGACTTCCTGTTTTGTCTTGGACTGTTAGCAAGGCCCCAGGTTCACTTGTCTGTGTCTACTCTGCCCCAGCATTGAGGGTTATAGGTGTATGCTGCTGAGTGCAACGTGGTGCTGGAGATCTGAACTCGGATCCTCACACTTAGGCAGCAAGTACTTTGCCCACTGAGCTATTCCCCGAGTCCTAGGTTAGGACTTAGGAAGTTCACGTCTGAAGCAGTATGTTGATAATCTCGTGTTTCCCCACAAACACTGTGATATTCAGAAGATAACTGTGGTCTGTCCCTACCAAAATATAAGGGACAGTGTGACGGGTGTTGTAATTACTTCACTTCACTCATGGCTGGGTTTTCCTTTTTCTACAGTCACCTTTTGCTTCCCTGGGATTTTGTAAGCAGCAAGGGTTAATGTGTCTGGGGCTGGAGGGGTGGCTTAGTCAGGAAAGAACAGTACTTGCTGCCCAGGCACGAGGTCTGAAGTCTGAATCTTTGTAACCTTGTCCATAGAAAAGCTGGATGACACATGCATGACATCCCATTCCTGGGAAGGTTTAGACGGAAGGGTTCCTGAAACTTACCGCCACATGGGCTAGTTGAACTGGCAAGCTCTGTGTCCAGTTAGAGGGAGACCTTGTCACCAAAAAATAGAGAATGAGTGAAGACTGCTCAAGTAGATCTCTACCCAACACAAAGATGTACATATGTGCACACACCCATACATGCAGAAAGACGTACACACATGCACACACAATGTGAAAACATATGCATCATTGCAATCAACCTTCTATATTTTAAAAGTAAAATGTGGGCAGGCAGAGTGGCTCAGATGCTCAGTCTTGACAACTGATTTTGGCCCCTGAAATCCACTCGGTAGAAGGAGAGAGATGGCTACAAATTGCTCTGACCTTCACACACAGGCTACCCCTCCCCATCCAATAAATGATGCAAGAAAGAGAAGACAAATTTCTGTCATCTAGATTTTTTTAAATAAACTAGAGTAAAACATGCAAATAAAAATTAGAGAAATCTCAGCTGCATTTTTTTAAAAGAACCAGCTAACTCACCAGCGACATAGACTTGCAAAGTTTGCTGGAGCTGTGGTGGTGACCAGATCTAATGATGCTGCAGAGAAGTGGCGGAGGGAGGTGATGGTTGGGTGAGTCTGTGTGCTTACTAATCTTATATGCCAATTAAGCAGAGGGCATTTATGCAAAGAAGAGGTGTATGGTCTATTCAATTCTTTCTGGAGAACTAGAAGCAGCCAGGCTGAGTGGGGTCCCTTTCCTGTTCACTCCAGATGAACTAACAAAACTGACTTTACTGGTGGGGGGGAGGGGGAGGACAGGGAATAGAGGAGAGGGACAGGGAGAGGAGGAGAACATCCCCAGGGTGTGGATAGTATGTAACATATATTTAATTCTCAGGCCATCGAGTCCATCTTTAACGCTGCAACATGAACTCATCCAGACTAAACAGACGAAATCTTAGGAAGTCTATTTCTGATACTGTATGTATTATGACCAGTTGCATTTGGTTCCAAACACTGTGATGTGATTTCTTCTGTTCCCCAGTTGCCAAAGCTCTGTGTACCAGATTTTTCTGCAGGCCCCTCTGATACAAAGCCTTAGAGGGAAATGTGGAATTTCTGTGCTTGGAAGAAGTTCATGGCTTTCCTGAGCAAGCTGGTGGCTCCTGGGGAAGTTGACCTTTGCTAGGTGGAGTGTCAAAGAGATTACTTTGTTTTACCAGTAAATCCTGGCCAACCTATATTGGTCTCTTTAATAATGTAGCCTCTTAAATAATGGGTACTTGGTGCAATGGGGGAAAAAAGAAGAAAAATAATTAGCAGTTCTCCTAAGCTATTCTGTTTTCTCAGAAGGGTGAGAAAAATAACAGTTTCTAGAAATTCACTTACAGATATTCTTGTCCTCTCCTCGTCCTCCTCCTCTTCCTCCTTCTCCTCCTCCTCCTCCTCTTCCTCCTCCTCCTCCTTCTCCTCCTCCTCCTCTCCCCTTCCTTCCCCATCAGTACTTGATGAGGATTGCAAAGGAGTACCCTGTGAGCAGAATGGATCCCAAAACAGAAGAGACACCTGCACAGCAAAACTCAGCTCGAAAATCCATGCCAGACTTTTTTCTACACATACTGTGGGGTCTGAGAAATAGTCTCTATACAAAGTTCACCAGTGACCTGAATGGCGAGCACACATTTGTCCATTGGGTAGAAGTCGCTACTTTCCTATAGGGTTGTGTGTACTTGTGTCTTCTGTGAGCATTGAAAATGTAAAGGATTCCTTGAGTTCATTCAAGTCGATCCCACTTAAAGGGTTCAAATGTACAATAAAAAAAAGGTCCTTTAATTGATTACTCCCTTAATCATCATCCTTCACTTTCATATGCAGCTCTGAGTCTACTCTGAATTCAGTCAGCAGCACAGGACTAACTGTGTGACTTTTTTGTGATGAGTAGGTACAAGGGTTCCCTGCTGAGTCGGATCAATGTGATCCCTTAGAAAGAATTAATTTAAAAGAGCTGCATGCCACTTCACATGTGAATGGTTTCACCATGCTGTGCTTAAAAGCAGTGACTTTTGGGGAAAGTTCGTTACACTGAAGTCGAGAATATCTTTGGTTTTGTTTCCCACATACCTGGAATTCTTCTTCTGTCCTCCAAATGAGGTCATGGATGGAGGCAGGTGGACATTTGTATTTATATCTGTATTTCTAAAGGATGTCATCATAGCTTTAAGTAGAGTGTGATGCATTAGACAGAAATACAGGATGCTCTGAGCACAGGAAATTATCACTTGTAACAGCTCTCTGAGGTACTATTCCCATACCCAGAGATACAGAGGCAGATAGGAAATAACTTATGAATCAGAAGAAAGGTAGGTAAGGGATAGGAAATGCTATATGAAATAAAGGATTACTCTGGTTTTCTATAGACAAATAGGGTAACTATTATTTACATTTATCTATAATGAATTTCAAACTTACTAGAGGGGTATCACAGTTCCCAGCAAGGAAATGATACATGTTAAGGGGATGTGTGTGTTTATAACCTTGATTTAGTCATCAAACATTGTATGCATGCATCTAGTTACCATTTGATACTAAGTAAAGATATATGAATTCTTTCATCTACTCAAAGTTAAGTGTTTTTCCATGTCTTGTTGTTCCAAGGTACTAACAGTAAGTTAATATCAGGATTATAAACTTCTTAAGCCTGTGCAAATGATTTGGGTGTAGATCAACCATTGGAATTTAATTTTATCCTTTAATAGTTGGGCACAGGATCATAGGCTCATCATTGGACAGACTGTGGTTGGCTGTCTTTAGAGGAGGATTCACTTCTGGTTTCTGAAATTCAGTCAAGGGAAGGAGGTAGATCATCACCAGGCTGCTCTCCCAACCCTGCTCCATCACAAGGTAGGAGTTGCCTGTGCCCTGGATGGAGAAAGTGAAATCACACGCTTCCTATTTCTCTAGCTTATTTCCAGGTGAAAAGAGCAGAGTAGCTTGGAGGGTTTGCCATGCACAAGAATAAATGGTGCTCAAATGATTAAGTTAAACCATCAAGAAGTTCTTTGGAGTTTTGCTTTCTACCTTGATGCAATTTGCATTTCTATGTTTTGAAATAGGTGGCATGTAGAAGCCATTTTCTTTCTGGTCCTCACAGTACTGACCTCGATTTCTAGAATGTTCTGTGAATGTAGCAAGAAAATGCAAAGCCTGGGCAATATTTTCAGTTTGACTTCCACATTTCCCTCTTGTACAAATTTGTAAGTTCTAAGACTTTATCTGCTTTCTGAGCTCTTTTTCTAGAAGACGGTGAAGCCCCTGACAATGTGACTTTGCAACCTGATTTCCAAACTAGCATCTTCACTCAAAGATATAGTGGCAGGTATCCTTCTGTTCAATAAAGACTTTAAGGCTTTCTGAGGCTGGAACAGAAAGAAGTCTGAGTGTATTCTTAGCATCAAGGACCAGTTTCTCTGCCATGAACAACACAAGTAGCCCATAATTGAATTCAAGGTGGCAGTATACTGAACTCTAATGTGAACTGAATAGGTACAAGTGAGACAGTCAGATATCACAGAGTTGTTTTTGTATTTGTTATATGAGAAAAATCAAACCACAAATGGTAGAGAGTCTGCTCTTAGAGACGGAGGCATTAAAACAGCCTCTGGTGTCATTTATAAGGAGAATAAAGAACTGTCTGATACGTAAATGGCCAAGTGTGCCTGTGACCCCATTCATGGTTAGAAGAGAGAAACAGGTGACATGGGAGTAAAATTAGGCTAGTAAAGGAGACCACAGAAGGCAGATGTGGAGACAGGAAACTGATAGAGCTAGGGAGAACAGAGGGTATTTCTGGGGAAAGATATAGATTTAGCAAGGAGCACACAGCTCTCATCTGTGAAGGACACATATTCTGACCAAAGAACGTGGATTTCAAAGCACAAGTCTGGATTTCATACCACCACCAGTGACCAAGAATTATACATAAATCAGAGAAACACGGAGAACTATGCTTTAGGAAGTCCTCCTGGGTGGTCTGTGTGGAATGGATGACAGAAGTTTGTTCTCTATGACAGCTGTTCACTCTAGGTACACGTTGTGCTCTCAGGCCAGTAGAATATGTGTAAGTGGTAATTCTCGGGCATGACTGAAGCAGCCACACCTCCCACTTTGGTATGGCTCATGACTGACAACGCTCTGTGGCAAGAGGTAATGAGATGAAAAATAAACGTTGGAAAGAGATGGAAGTTGAAGAAATCAAAAGATTTGGCTTGTGGTCCTGGGAAGGTTTTCTATCATGCGTGTAGAGTGTGACTCGGGCATGCTGGCAGAACTACGGGGAGCCAGCATGCTTGGGGTGGGAGGTCAGCTTCAAATCCAGACGGGGCTATTGGAGTACTTGGGAACAAAGAAGCTACTTAGGCGTGTTGTAATTTTATTTATTTATTTATTTTTGAGAGACTGAGGGCCTAGTTTATTTCCTCAGCTCATTTCTTTGGGAACTAGAGAGGACAGTAATCTTAGTGCTTGAACTGTGACTGTTCTCTCAGAACAATGGAATCCAAAGGAATATCCCTCAACGACAGTTCAGGTTAAGGGTCAACCCAGGGTCTCACAAATTAAGCATGTGTTTTGCCTTTCAGATTTACTCTCCTCTCCAAAGACAGATTCATGTATCATCCTTCCCCTCTCAACTTTAGATGGAGGGACTGATTTTGGAGATGGTAATGGTAGCCATATTAAATCTTCATAAGATCTTTGTAAAATTCCACTTTCCAGGTTTCTACTCTGAGTGGTAACCACACTACCCTCTTGCATCATGAATCACCATTAGCACTATTGGCTTTTGCTCTTTCTTCTGTCCATCCAGGTCCTTGAGGGTTAGCATGCTTTCTTTCCTTTTTAAGTTGCAATCTTGCCCTGTTTCCTAGGCTGGCTTTTAATCCCTATGGATCCTCCTGTTTATGACCCTAAAGTGCACCGATGACAAGCATGCACTAATGTGTGAGGTTCAAATTACCATTGGTTTTTTGCATTGATTATTTTTGTCCAGGCAGTTGCTGCAGACCCAGGCACAGTTTAGTTTTATCTTTAGATCCCAGAAGGCTTCATACCCCAGACAGCCTATTGCTATTGCTATGGAACGAGCATGCTTCAAAATGGCCCTACCAAGGTCTATTATGACTAGACTTCTCTGCCTTGTAGTGGTCTTCAGTTTGCTGAGGAAAGAGGCCCTCTGTTTCTCTCTTCTGTACTTCACACAGATCCTGACACTCACTGTAAAGTAAGCCAATATTTAGTAAATAAATTCTCTTAAAAATTGATATACTGATTACACAAATAACTGTAACTCCTTCTCTGGTTTGAAAACACCTACTTGGTTTAGCATTCTGGTCAAGCAGCTGATCATTTAAGTGAGAGAAAGAGGGTCAGCCATTTGTTTAAATTATAGAGATGTCCAAGTTACTCATTCGCTCATTCATCTCTTCATTCAGCAGGCACGGTGCTAAGTCACTTGGGAATAACGTACCTTGTGTGGTTATTACAGGGAAGGAGTGCTTCCCGTTGATGAATGCTAGAGGGCTCTTTCCAAAGAATGAACATCTCTAATGTACTAGGGATCTCAGAAACACTTTTGTTGAGAGTGCTGAAGGAAAAACCAGAAATGAGTAAGGAGCACAGAGAACCAGACTTAAAAGTATCAGCATCATAGAGGCCCAGATTTGGAATCTTCATGATGATTCAGGGAATTCAAGTCATTATCATCTGTGGTTAGAGGAAAGACTGGGGGAGCATCTTTTGGGCATTTAAATACTTTTTAAGGGGGCTCACTGGGTAAAGGCACTTGTCAACACATCTGATGAGCTGAGTCCAATTGCTGGGACCCACATGGTAGAAGGGAAAAAAAATGAGCTTCTACAAATAGTCTCTGACACACACACACACACACACACACACACACACACACACACACACACACACACACACAGACACACCACACTAAATAAATGTAAAAAAAATTAAAAATAAAATTGCAAATAAAATTTTAAAATGTTGTGGGAGACATTTAATTTAACAAGTTCTATAAATACATTTATGTATGGTTTCTCTCTTCATCTTTATTTATTTTAGAATGTTTTTCCCCATTCCAAGATTAATGCATAACCATGGCAACGTGGACAACAGAAAAATAGTTACATAAAGTACTGCCCAGAATTCCCCCAGTGTCAGAGTTCCATTAAAATAGTTTGATATATTTTCTTATGAATCTCTTCATGCCATTAACAGGTTAGTAAATATTCTAGTACATTCTGACATTTTTATCAATATTGTGTATGTGGTGCATACATACATGTGTGAATACATGTGTGGAGGGCATGTACTTGTACATACAGGGGTGTGTGTGTGTGTGTGTGTGTGTGTGTGTGTGTGTGTGTGTGTGTGTATGTAGGCCAGAGGTTGACCTTAGTGTCTTCCTCAGTTGCTTTTCCACCTTAACTTTGAGGCAGGGTCTCTCACTGAACCTGGAGTTTGTCATTTCAGATAGACTGACTGCTTGCCTCAGACTAGATGACTTTCAGATGCCATCAGACATGAGAATTGACTCTTTTGAGGAACGTTTTGATGCCCTCACGGAATAAGTTCACTCAGCTTAATGTGAGATGCTAAAGATGACTATCATTTTGCTATTTTAATTTTGGAGTGGGGAGCTGGAGGAGGTAGAGACAGTGTTTCTGGAGCCTGTGTTGACCTTGTATTTACTATATGGCCAAGGGTGACCTTGAACTCTTTATCCTCCTGCCTCCACTCCCTACAGGGATATCCCAGCACTTCCTGCTTCTAGTTTCTAAGAGTTATTACCAAAACAACAGATGACTCTGGGAGTATGATGTTTGAATTTAAAAGTAGATAATAGTTTGAGGATTTTTTTTTATGATTTTGGAAATTGAAGTTCTGTTCTCAAACATGTGAGACTTGTGCTCTTCCTTCAAGTCCTACCCTGACAATGAGATATTTGTGTGGTTCTGACATTGACAATAATGTTAACCTTTCTCTATATAGATTTCTACATATCAGTTTGATCAAAATAATTACCTTCAATTGTGAGCTCCTGAACAGCAGGAGATGTGTCTTGGATACACAGACAAAAATGCTCTGGACAAGAAATAAATGCTATACCCAGCTCTCAGTTGAGAAGCTAAAGTGAGTCAATGTCAGAATGCCTAGAGATGATCTGTTTTCTTTTCCTTCCACCCTCCCTCCCTCCTTCTCTCCTCCCTCCCTTCCTCCCTTCCTCCCTCCCTCCCTCCCTCCCTCCTTCCTTCCTTCCTTCCTTCCTTCCTTCCTTCCTTCCTTCCTTCCTTCCTTCCTTCCTTCCTTCCTTCTTTCTGTGCAGAAATACACAAGGAAGGAAGGAAAGCCAAGGTTTTGAAGGGGAGGATCACACAACTAGGATGGCACATATGGCTCACCATTGACTGTCAAATGTCATCTTTGCCTTAAGCAAGGGAATGGTGATGTTGTTGTCCTCGGAAGATCAGTTCAGGACCTAACATTATATACAAGGGCAGCAACCGGTGGTCTTAGCAAACCAAGTCTAATGCATCAACATCCCAAATGTCAGCAGTAGAGATGATTATTCTGTGATGTAATGTTTTATCCAGGGGCATAGCTTCATGCTTGGATATCCATGGTGGTCTTCCCTCCTCAGACCTTTATCCCAGACCTGCCTGGTGGGACGTGTGGTCCTTAGGGCCATGGATTCCCAGGGAAATTCTAGGAAGCCTGTTTGAGGGCTCGAGGTTGGATTTGGGTGAATTGCTGATAGAAGCTTTCTTAGCAACCTAGGGAGACATGTCCCCAAAAGAGGAAGTAGAAAGTAGAAGCGGATCTTTCTCCAGTGGCATCCTAGTAAGCTGCTGTTTGGAGACCAGGCTACAATGAGGTATTGAAGTTATTGATACACGGGAGCCAATTGTAAAAATTCTCTAGGAATTCATGTGCTGTGCTGACTGTTAAATATAGCAATTATCTATTAAATTGTATAAACTCATCAAATTATAAAAAAGAAAAAAACACTAACATATCCATCACTTCCCCCTTCCTTAGTTCGTTCGTTCGTTCGTTCGTTCCTTCCTTCCTTCCTTCCTTCCTTCCTTCCTTTCTTTTTTCCATCTTTCTTTTCTTCTTTGAATATTTTTGAGATGTGTCTTCACTAGGTAGTGACTGCTGGGTTCAAGCCAACATTCCTTCTCCCATTGCCTTCTCATTGCTGAGATCACAGGTGTGCACTACTATGCCAATCTCATACTCTATTAAAACTTGTTTATAATTAGCAGATAAAAAAATCTACCAGTGAGTGGCTTCAACTCTCTAATCAAATATCCTCTGTGAGGCTCAAAGGTAACAATATTCAAGGACGACCCAGTGGTACAGAGAAGCCTGCTTCCTTCCGAAGCCTTTAGTTCCCCAGAGCCCAGTGTTCATTAGGAGAGGAACAGCTCAGGGCAGCTATTGCTGTGTGTGTTTACACAAATAGTGAGGGCAAAGGAGAGGAGCTCAATGAACTCTTCTGCAGTCATGTTTTCCCGGTTTGGAGAAGTACTCCCTAACCCAGTCACTCCAGCTCTAAAGCTCATTTGCAAACACAAAGTTTTCCCAGTCCAACTGACTTATTAGGATTCAGTTTGAATGAGATGCTGCTCTTATGCTTGTGCATGCACAGCTTTCCTCTTGGTCACAGAGCCAGACAAACTCATCGCCACAGAAACTTACAAAGAGCCATTTCTCAACCATCTGATGGCTCTTTCACAATTTAGGTCTGTGGGGTGAGCCAGGCCCGCCGCTCTTTGCTGATACAAATTTCAGATTGCCTTCTTTCTAGGACCATAAATGACTCACAGTCATGACCTTGGGGGTGCTTCCTTCTATAGGCCAACTTTTGTGACTTTTTTTTAAAATGTGAAGTGTGTATTATCTGCAAAATACCCGATTCTTTGGTATTTGTATTTTTTTTAAAAGATTTTATTTTATGTGAGTACAATGTAGCTGTCTTCACACACACCAGGAGAGGGTATTGGATCCCATTACAGATGGTTGTGAGCTACCATGTGGTTGCTGAGAATTGATCTCAGGACTTCTGGAAAAGCAGTCAGTGCTCTTAACTTCTGGGCCATCTCTCCAGTCCAGTGTTTGCATTTCTCAATGAATTAATATTTAAAAATGTAAGAGTCCATGGTTTGCCAAGGAATGATACCCTGGACTCAAATAGTAGCACAAGCAAAGAGTTTTATTCTGCGCAATAACATCCAACATGCTAGGGTATACCATTTAACCAAGATGGAGACACCCAAGTGAGCTCGAAGCACCAATTTAAAGCACATTGGGGGAATTCTAGGGAGGGGTAGGTGACCTTTATCTTAATTGGTTGGCTCTAGGTCCAGGGACATTCCAGAACCATTGTTGTGCAGGGGTGAGGTGGGGGTTGGGGGAGGTGGTGGGGGTGGAAACTGCTGCTGGGGAAGCCTGGAAACTGTTGCTATTGGGTTCATTATGCATGCCTCAGGCCGGGTGGTAGGGTGGCTACTGATGGCGGGGCAGTTTCTGGTTGGCTGCCTGAGGCCTGGGTTCCAGTAACTGACTTGCCCCATTCTTGGAAACAGACATCTAGGCCTAGTCTCCTGAACTGCCAATTTGAAGCCTATCATGGAGTCAGCCTGTCTCAGCCCTCTTAAAAAACAAATAACAAACCATGTGGACATTTTAATTAAGTCTCCTCCCCCTTTTTTTCTTACTTTATTTGTTAATTATTTTTCAGCATGTTGTGTCTCTAGTGAGATTTTCTTCCCTGAGAAGCTCTGTGTATTTTACTGTACATTTTGCACAGTAAAGAACTATATCTATTTAGTAGTGTTTCCAGAAGGGGCTAGCAAAATGCATATTAAGAAGAATACTTTGTAATTTACAATTTGTAGTTTTCATTTTTTTTTGTTATCCTGTTATTTTGATTTTCAAGGAAGATACTTTGTATTTGTCTAGAGTCAAAAATCAGCCAGTGCCAAAATGGTGATCCAATCCAGCCAGTCAGTTTCCTGAGGCAGTTCTCTGCTTTGCCAGCTCTGTGGACCCAGAGGGGAAGATGTGGCTTCCTTTCTTTGTCCACTGTCTCAAAAGCATGTATTCTCTAACCCTTTGTGAAGAAAATACTCCCGAAGCCTAAGGGGATACTTTTTACTAGTCAGTGAATTAAAAACCATGCACTAATATTTTTTACAGTATTGTTGTAAAGTGTTATGTCTGTGTGTAGGGATGCACATGTGAGTACGGGAGCTCTCAAAGGGAGGCCAGATGCACTGCATCCCTTGGAGCTGGCATTGCAGGTGGTTGTGAGTTCTGGGAACTGAAACTGCATCATCTGGAAGAGCAGTCTATGCTCTTAACCACCACACCATCTCTCCATACTCAATAAAATAATCTTAAAGGAAGTGTTTCTTAAAGGGCAGAAAGTGGTAGATCAGTAAACAGTGAAGAAGGGCTATGAATGACGGTTGGTGGCCTTGCTAGCCACTTCCATGAGCTCCTTTCTTTTGTGGGTTGTCATTGACTCCTTCGGGATTCTATTCTGGAATCTGGTGACTTTCTTGACCATCATGGCCTATATGTAGGTTAAAGGGCATATTCCTCAGATCTGTCCCTACCTTTCATTCCATAAGTGTCCTCATCACCCCATTCCTTGCCCAACATGCTCTTTGTTTATTTGGGCTTTATTTTATGCCATTTCCAAAGGCAAGTATACTTAGCAGGAGATGGTTGGGTTGAGTAAATCTGATGATAGGTTTGTTGCCACGAGATAATATTTTAAGTTCTTGACTTTCTTCTTAAAGAGAAAGACGGTAGAGCTAGAGAGGTGGCTCAGGGGATAGTACACTTATTGTAGAGATGTAAAGACTAGGGTTTCTAACTGTAGCACCCACACACAAGCAGGGCAGGCATAGTAGTCTCCTCGGTGTCTCAGCCTTAGAAGGCAGAGACAGGGAATCCCCAGAACAAGCTGGAGAGCAAGACTAGCCAAACTGGCAAACTCCAGGTTCAAAAACCGTGTCAGCCAATGCAGGGGAAAGGCTCTAAGATGATATCCAGCATCAACCATTGCCCGTGTATTCATTCACACACATGTGAATATGCATACAAACATCCGGGTACACCACAGATGTACACATGTGAAAAGAAAAGGAAAAATGGACTCAAGTATTGATTTTATTTTACGGTAAGAAAAGTAAGTCAGTGAAAAAAAATCTGCGTTTTTAGGCATGAAGGAGAAGCAAACACAGTGTCTGGGACTATGCTTTGGTAACTCATAATGCCACTGCTCATGGGATAACGTTAAAATTGCTTTTTGACTGACATGGCACTTAATGCACTCTGGAATGCGAATTTGTGTGTGTGTCTGCGAGCAGCATTAACCTCATTCACTGGGGGTCTTAAACTAACTTATTCAGGATGACAAATTGATTCCTTTAAAGAATTTAAATTTTAAAAGATGTTCAGTGAGCTATTATACTGGGGTGGTTGTGGTAATTTGGGAATCTGAACATGGGAGATGCAGTTGTAATATGAGATTAATTTGAACATTTGCATTTTGTCTTGCCTCCCATGCCAGAGAATCAAATGTCACAATCTGTATCTTTCCTCATTTCTAAGTACAGCAGGACTCCTTTATAGGAAAAGACACCGCGAGAGACAACACTATAGCCTAACAGCATTCTGACTTCCACCACTCATCAGCTTGAACACAATTTCAGGGCCAAAAAGCTCTTTCCACATACGTTTGAGGACTTGAGTTTGAATCGCCAGTGCCCATAAAAAGCCAGGTGTGTAGTGTGACTATTTTTAATTAGGCAAATTTTGCAATTAAAATATAATTACATCATTTCACCCTCCCCATTCTACCTCCAGCTCTGTCTCTGCCTCCTTTCTTCCCTCTCAAATTCAGTCTTTTTTTAAATTAGTGTTGTTACAAATACGTGAGTGTGTGTGTGTGTGTGTAAAGTGAATAAATATAAAAATACAAAGTGTTGAGTTTAGAGTGGTGTGAATATATTTGATTTTACAGCTGACCACCTGGTGTTGAATCACCAGTTAGTGGGTACCTCCCTGGGGAGGAGGATTTTCCCTATGTTAATAGTCTTGGTTGCCAGTATTTCTTTGTCTTGGCATTGGACCCTGTGTGGATTGCAGCAAAAACATTTCAATTCTAGCACTCCTATGAAGAGATGGGAGATGGAGAGAGAGAGAATTCCTGGAAACCCAAGGCCAGATAGCCCGCCATACCAAGTAGAAAAACAATGGAGAGACCTGTCTCAATACGGTAGAAGGTAAAGACCAGCACCCAAGGTTGTCCTCTGACCACTATCTCAGCCTGTAGTCACACATATAAAGTCAATTGCATGTACACACACGCACAGAAGGGCAGGGAGAATTAAACATGTTTTATATGGCTGCGAATGTTGATTATAGAGCACTTAGGGCACCCATAAGACCCTGTGTGTGAATATCCCCAGTAGCAGTCATGGGACTGTTGTAACTGGGTGATGTTCTTGCTTCATGACCTCTTGGGACCTGTGGATTCAAGACAATTGTCCAGTCCCTCTTTGAAGGTTTCTAGAGTGTGATGCTTCACTAGATGAATGATCCCCCCTCAGAATCAAACACAAAGCTGGTCTGTTTTTGCTTCCCTAGCAGTCAACAAATTAAATAAATGTAAATATCTAGAATGCGGAAATTGCTGGGTAGTAATTTATGGGTTCTAAGTAGGAAACCAAAAGAGGATCATCTGTGTAGATTGGAAGGGACTGGGCTAGGAGGCCAGGCTGGCCCTTTGTCTCCATTCTGGTCACTGTGCCCTGGGCTGTAGGCTATTGTAAGCACTCACTGTCCCCCCACCCTGAGCATTCTCCTCATCTCCCTAGCAACTGCAATGACACTGTTTCTAAGTGGCGTCTTTGTCTGGAACAGGCCCTTGAAAAAGAATGAAGATCATCATCTCCAAAGTCGTTCACCATTTCTCCTTAGTGAAGATGCCTGTGCCCATTCAAACATATGAGTCTTTTGCGTGTGACTTCACAAGCATATAACCAACTATGGGAGGGAGGTGAAGAGCTGAAGTATCACACATTTCCTCAGGCTTCTAATGTCGGAGTCACAGGCCAAGGGCGCTGTGAGCCTTCACAAGGTCAGCCACCTATGCTGAGCAGCCCATGAACAGCCCCTCCTTTGGAAGCCATCCCATCCATTCTAATATTTATTCAGTTATTAGTTGAACATTTCTTATGTGTCCAGTGCTGGAGACACAGCAGAGGAGCAAACAGAAGTGGTTTTCATTCCTGTGGGATTTCTCTTCTGAGGCAGGGTCGTTCACATATTGATATAATTAATGAGTGCTGTTCAGCCAAGTGTCTGCTGCCGGATGGGTGGCTGGAGGCAGCACTGCATTCTCGTCTTCTCCCTTCTGAATTTTAGTATTTTCGTTGACAGCTGTGTCCTTTAGGGTCTTTGAATGATACCTTAAGTGGCTTTTGGTTTTCTTCATTAAGACTTTTTAAAAATTTATTTTGAATGTGATTATTGGGACTACTGGTGTGTGTGTGTGTGTGTGTGTGTGTGTGTGTGTGTGCGCGCGCGCGCGCGGGCTTGTGTATACCATGGTGCACATGTGGAGGTAGTGTTTGTGCATGCTCTCTCCTTCTACCAGTTCTGGGTCCTGGAGGTCAAACTCAGGTCTTCAGAGTTGGTGGCAAGCAACTCTACCCACTGAGCTCTCTTGAAGGCCCTGACACACGAACCTCTGAAGGAAGTGTGCTGAAATCTAGCAGTGCCTTGAGAGAAATAACTCAAAATTCCTGCTCCCTGCCTCTCCTCAGTAGGAGGTGCCAGTGGAACAGATGCACTGTCTTATTTTTATATTGCACATATTTGCTGTTTACCTCTCATTTTTGTCGGCCACAGCAACTTTCCATTGGACTCTTCTCCCCTGTAGCCGTAGGAATAGGCAATAGATTCGGACATAACCCCATAACCCCTTAATCACTCTCTGGGGAGGAGCCCAGAGAGCACACTTTCATGACATACAAATACTGTTTGGATGTTCGCAGCGTCCTCCATGAATGATCCTTTCAGCAAATTGCAGGTAGGTATTAGACAGGAGCAGGGCACTTTCCCAGCAAAGCTGAGGAAATAATAACCAAGCCAGAGGAAACACAAAAGGATCTTTTGATGAAAATCTATTTGAGGAAAACACATTTAACAGATGGACAGATCCTAATTTGCCTGCTAAGGGCTTCTATTTCATTTTTGAAAACAGCTTTTCTCCATTACAGACCATCTTATTACTTTGCTGTTAACATGTCAAGAAAGGAAATGCTGGGGCAGCCAGTCACCTAGCATCTATTTTGCAAGCTAACTGCTAACCTCTTTTTTTCCAAATGAGGTGTCTCTCTCCTGTGTGTGTGTGTGTGTGTGTGTGTGTGTATGTGTACATGTATGTAGTATGTCTGTGTGTTTGTGAGTGTACATGCTCATGTGAGTGTGTGACTGTGTGTGTGGGGGGAGGGGAGTAAAGAGAGAAAGGAGTAAAGATGGGAGGGAGAGATCTGATGCTTGCCTTACAGGTGTATGCACCTTATAGTTATATGTCACCTTACAGTGATGTCACCTTACAGTGATGTCACCTTACAGTGATGTCACCTTACAGTGATGTCACTTTACAGTGATGTCACTTTACAGTGATGTCACCTTACAGTGATGTCACCTTACAGTGATGTCACCTTACAGTCATACATCACCTTACAGTGATGTCACCTTACAGTCATACATCACCTTACAGTGATGTCACCTTACAGTGATGTCACCTTACAGTGATGTCACTTTACAGTGAGGTCACCTTACAGTAACATATCACCTACAGTCATACATCACCTTTTTTATCACCTTACAGTCATATATCACCTTACAGTGATGTCACTTTACAGTGATGTCACCTTACAGTTATACATCACCTCACAGTCATACATCACCTTACAGTGATGTCACCTTACAGTGATGTCACCTTACAGTGATGTCACTTTACAGTGATGTCACCTTACAGTTATACATCACCTCACAGTCATACATCACCTTACAGTGATGTCACCTTACAGTGATGTCACCTTACAGTGATATGTCACCTTACAGAGATGTGTCGCCTTATAGTGATCTCACCTTGCAGTGATGTGTCACCTTGAAGTCACATGTCTTTTCATGAGCAGAGAAGGTGGGGATGGGGAAGCCTGTGAGACCTTTGTAGCCCATTTGTCTCTGGGATGATTTTCTTCTTTCTATGAATACATGTTCTGTTTTGCTGGATACAGTCCCAAACGTTGATTATTGACAGTGGATGAGGCTGAGATTCTGAGTGTGAACAGTCTGCAGGCCTGAACTTTGTCTAGCAATGTATGATTGAACCTGGATCAATGCGGTACAAAATCAGATTTAGCTTTCTAGTACTGCTTCTCCCTCTCTCTGGCCCTACTTCCCTCTCTTTTCTTTCAAACTAGATCAAGAGATACTATTTAGAAGTGTTGGGAAAATATGTGCTTGTAAATCATTTCATTAACACTTAAAAAGTACCAGGAAAAACACTTAAAACCTTCCAGGATTCTACCTTAGAAAACATGAAATTCTTTGGAGAATTTAAGCAATTCTATTGCTTAGAAGATTTGAACAATTTCTAAGCCTTTAAATAATATGTCAGAATGAAGTTTGCTGTCAAATTCAGTCATGCTAATAAAGCATCTTTTCTGGACAAGGCTCTAAGAGATTATAATTATGATACATAGTAAATGTGGTATAATTCTCAAAATATCTAAGCTTTACTGATAAGAGTTGCTCTTGACGAGATCTGACACTCCCTTCCCCAGACTCCCTCAAACCACCCATCTTTAGAACTGCACGTGTTATGGTTAGAATATGAAATGTCTTTCACCGGCTCATGTGTTTGAACACCTACCTGGTCTCCATACGGTCCTGCTGCGTTAGGAGGTTGGAAAACTTCTAAAGCCAGGCTTGAAGGTTTAGGCTGGTGCTGGTTGCTGCTTGAGTTCGCTGCCTCCTGATCACTAAAGGGATACAAGCCAAGCTTCATGCTCCTGCTGCCAGAGGTGGAACTCCTAATGCTGTGCCTTGTGTCCCATGAACCATGATAGAGAACAAACCACTTTGTCTGTAAGTCCCTTCTGTCTGGTATTTTGTTATAGCTGTGAGGAAACCAGCGGGTATGTAACATGAAAACCAAGAGGAGATGCACAGGTCTTTGGAACTAGTTTGTGAGAGGAACGTAGACAACTTTGGAGTTGTGGGATAGAGAATCTCTGAAATGTTGTAAGCAGAGCCGGCTGAGCAACTCTGGTGGGTGGTTCGACAGGCAATATGCAGTTGTGAGTATGAACAGTAAAGGCTACTCGTGAGGTTTCGGGGAGCAACACCCCTAGAGACCATTCATGTTACGTTTAGGCAAAGAAACTAGCTATGTTCTGCCCGTGACCTTACGATTTGGATGAGGCCAAATTCAGAAGTAAAGGACTGATTTACTTAGCAGCGGCTATTGCAAGGCAGCGTGCTGATCCTTTTCATCTCATCTTGAGTTTGGGTGTTTATTATACACTACTGTAGGAGGGTTGATTATCGTAGTTGGAGCATTTTCATGCAGGAATTTGGTAGCAGAGGAGGCTGTGTGTGGAAAGAGATAGACAGTGTGTAAAAGTGGGTGCTTTCCCTTAAGCTTTGCTGTGAATCTAAACTGCTTTAAAAAAAAAGCTGTGTTTAAAAGGCCTAATAAAACTGGGAGGAGGGCACCTAAGTGCCACTCTCTTGTGACTAGCTCTGAGTAAAATGAAAGGCTCCTTCTCCTGGTGCTTCTGTGTAATTGTACCTGGTTGTTATCTATTGATTTGCAAATGGGAGCATAAATAGGTTTCAGAGTGAAGATTGATGTTTTATTTTGAACTTTTGGAGTGGATTAGATCTCACAGTCTTTCAGTTTCCTGCAAGAATCCTGGATGTGTAGTCATACTTGTTTCAAATCACTTCCGAAGTATTCTGGTTGCCATAGCAGCCAGGGCTGATGATGGAATTGATGTAGGAAGTTCTCAGTAATGAGAGCTGCCAAGAAAGTCTTTGCAGTTGTTTGAGACAGTTAGATTCATGAAGTTCTCTGCGTTGATTCTAGCGACCGAGACAGTAGTATTTTTGAGCTAAAAACATGTGGTTATTATGCAAGAGGCACACATGATATGTTCAGTATGTGGCAGTTGAATGACATCATAGAGACACTGCCCTTGTTTTACAGAACAATGTCAGTCAGCAAGACTGGATATATCAGAGCTTAGAAAGGGCTACTAACTGTTTCTGAAACTCCTTGGTCAGTTTACATATTGCCATTTCGTGGGCAACTTCTGCTTTGCCTAAGCTTGTCCACAATGGAGTTGAAATGAAAGTGGACGAGAAATGCTTTCTCGTGTCTATAGAGATTCCCAAGCTAACTTAGTTCCCTTTTGAGACTTGGGCTTCATCTTTTTCTTTGGTTGCTGAGTTTGGGTGTGCGGTATCCCAAAATGTAACATGCACATCTCAGTTGGCTTGATTTCATCTATTTTTACATTTTTACATTCTTAAATTATCTATCTATCTATCTATCTATCTATCTATCTATCTATCTATCTATCTATCTATCTATCTATCATCTACCCATCCATCCATCCCATCCATCCATCCATCCATCCATCCATCCATCCATCCATCCATCCATCCATCCGTCTGTCCACCCATCCATCTGCCTATCTGCGTGTACGTATGTGATAAGGAACATGTGTAGAGGTCAATGGACAACTTACTTATGGTAGTTGTTTCTTTTCTTCTACTGTGTGGGTTCTGTTGAGTAAATTCATTATCATCACCAGGCTTTGTGACCAGTGGTTTCTTTTAATCCATTGATCCATCTTGCCTGAATAAAAACAACTGCCCTTTCTTCACGATGACATAACCTCTTCAGAAGACAAGATGAGAATTCTGGGGACTTGGAGAGAATCTTCATGTTCACTGCTGTCTCTGCATGTTAGCATTCTTGCCTCTCCTGTGGGGTGGTGCTGCCTGGCTGTTTAGTTAGCTTTTGACCTGTTCAGGAAGAAACAAGCTCTTTCAGGAGGAATCTTGATGTGATACCTCTTTGATCTAATTTTTTTAGACTCAAGCATTTTCTCCAAAGTTGTGTCTTGGTTCTTCCTTCCACCAAGTATCTCTGTACTGATAAATGGCGCACACATTTCATCTGACAGTGCTGAGTGCCCTGACATAGAAAAATGAGGGTGAGTTAAGAAAGGTCTGCCTAGAGTGCGGGGCATGCCAAGAGGGACTTATGTGTTTAATTAGGGTTTTATTGCTGTGGAGAGACACCATGACCACAGAAAGTCTTATAAAGTAAAACATTCCATCGGGGCTGGTCTACAGTTTCAGAGGTTTAGCCCATTTTTATCATAGCAAGAAACATGGCAGCATATAGTTGGACAAAGTTCTGGAGAAGAAGCTAAATGTTCTAAACTCAGATTGGCAGACAGCAGGAAGTGAATACCATACTGGGCATAGCTTGAGTATCTGAAACCTCGAAGCCTGATCCCAGTGACACGCTTCCTCCAACAAGGCCACCCCTCCTCATAGTGCCACTTCCTCTAGGCCTATGGGTGCCATTTTTATTCGAACTACTGCAGCATGTCAGTTTGGAGCTGCGGCTTGATCTGTTCTTAAATTCTTTATGCACAATGCATGCTCTGTCTTCATGGTCTGCACTCAGACCAGTACTTAGACTAGGGAAGGTCATCTCTTACTTCCAACATATTCTGAGTACTCTGTCCTAATCCATGAGTCTTCTCCTAGAGTCTATTCATCAGTGTTACTCTGACTTCTCTGAAGAGAGTGATTTAATGGGCTAGAAGCAGGATCAGTGAGAGCTGAAACCCGAGTTTTGGATCTTCCTTGACAATCAAATTCCCTTCACTAGATATGTTTATTGATGATTTGATTGACCTTTGAATAAAGGTCAAAAAGCTACTAATGGTCAACCTTTGCGTTACCAGCATATTTTCATAGCTGTTCCAGGATGGGGCAGGAGGATTGCAAACTCAAGGCCTGCTTGGGCTAGAAAGGGGATTTAAAACAGCCTGGAGAACAACATAGAGAAAAACCCTGTCTCAATGAACTAAAAATACATAAATAAAAAGGCTTGAGAAGGTAACTTAGTGTTAGGGTATTGGCCTAATTCGTGCAAAGCCATAGGCCCAATGCCCAATACCAAAAAAGCATAGACCAAAAAAATCCCTGAAATGTTATTAATATCCTACATTGCTATTTATAGTGCTAACATGTCCATGTTTTAGTATTTGGCTTATATTTCATAATAATTGAACTTTGGAACCTTCACCACCTCCTTAGAAATAATCAGATTGAAGCAGGTTTGTGGGCATGTTTCCATTCTGAGGCAGGTTCCTCAGTTTTGGCCCATTGTTTTTAGGCCTCTGGAGGAGGCTGGATGACAGTTGCCCAGACCATTTGGTAGAGGGATTACTTACTTCACACCAGGAGAGCACAACAGAGGAGACATGGCAGGGACCTATTGTGCCCTTCAGGGTCATACCTAACAATGACCAGAGGCCTGCTATTAGTTCTCCTCTCTAAAAGGTTTTATCACTTCTTAATAGCACCTACTTGGAGGCCAAGGCTTTTAAAACTTGGGCTTTTGGGGGAAACATTCCAGATCTATGCCATGGCAATATATGATTAGAACTATGTGTCCAAGCCTACTTATCTACTCTTTGATAATCACCAGGGCTTTTCTCTTCCATTCCTCATCATACTTTAATACAGGTACACACACACACACACACACACACACACACACACACACACACACACACACACACACACACACACGTGAGCATTCACTCATTCCATACTGAAGGTGATTGTTCTCAGTAGCCTATCTCAGTTAATCCCGTCCAAAGGCATCAGGAGAAGGAGCATGTGGGAACAGAGCTGCTTTTTAATCACGTGACACTTGGACTGCATTTGGATGGACCAGATTCGCAAAGGGAAACACCGGCCTCATCACAATTCCTGTTTCACTTTAAAGTAGTTTTTCACGTGCAAAGAGGTAAGGATTTCCAGTTGTAGCTCCTGTGGTGGGTGAGTTGGTATGCATGTTTTCCCTTTACTGGTGCTGCTGAGATCTCAAGCCAGAGATCCTCTGGGAGTTTTCATTTTTACTCTTTATGCTATTTCCAGCCTCCTCCTCCCTCCTGCCTGCTTTTCCATTTTGCCCCAGGCTTATTGGAGGCTGCCTACTCACTGCTACATTCTTAGTACCAAGTAGGGGACCTGCTGAACTTGTTGTAAGAATGGGGTCCATATTGCATATGGCAGGGCCATTCAAAAGCTCATTGGTTGTCACAGACCATCTTGCCATTTGTCATTGGGTCTCTCTGACATTAGGCATTTCCCACTGAGATCAGGCTTTATTGGAAAGGGAGTTTCTGAGAAGGGAGTAATTGAGATTTGGGTATAAAGGCTATGTGTATCATGGCTAAAATAATGTTATACTGTAGAGCTGTGAATAAAATAAATCTTTTAAGTATCTTTAAAATTGCTTTAGTGTGTGTGTGTGTGTGTGTGTGTGTGTGTGTGTGTGTACCTGTTTGAGCCCATGTGTCACAGTGGATGTATGAAGGTCAAGGGACGATTTATGACGGTCAGTTCTCTCCTTCCACGCCATGGGTTCTGGGGAACAAACTGAAGTCATTAGGTGCGGCAGAAGGCGAGCACCTTTCTGTGCCGAGCGATCTTGCTGGTCTGAAATCTTTAAGATTCGAAACTCCTTGGTTTAGGCATGTAACCCAGCAGTAAAGCTATCACATTTCATGTGTGATCCCTAGGTCCAATCTCAAGTACTGTTGATGAAATAGAAATAAACCTCAATGATACTGACATACCAGTGAAGTGACTAATTCTATTCTATCAGGTTATGCGTACTGGACGTATGCTCCAGTCCAAGGTCGACATTTTGATTACTTTGGAAGAAGTAAGTCAAAGATTGTTGAGTCAAGGGAAAAATTGGTAAATAACATCACACGCATGTCACAATTATAACAATCGTGGAAAGGCTGGATTGCCAGTGTGAGGTTAGTTACCACTGCTCCAACCTGGACATCCACATAAGGCCTGGACATGTCCTTCCTGTGCTCTGGTCAGTAGTTTTCCTGACCTTCTTTGTTTTATTCACAGTGCTGAATACCTTGCCTGATGAGGACCATAGTCAGGTGACTAAGCTTCAGTACAGTTCCTTAGGTATCAATGGCAATTTTCTACTGAGTCTGATCACCCAAAGAAACGTAATACATGGACCTTCAGCAGGACTCCTCTCTGGCAGGCCTTATTGACTGTTTATTTGGGTGTTATAGTAAACCATAATTAAATGGAAAATAGACCCTCAAATCTCAAATCTCTTAAACATTGCATCAGTCCTTGGACATGAATAGATACATAGGTTAATATGAAAGAAGAAAATAGGATAAAGAGGTATTTCTTCTTCTCTCTTGCAAGCTGGCCCTTGAAGACTTGCTGAGACAGACTCAGACCAACCATGTTGTCCTTGAAAAAATCAGTTAGGTGTGAAAGTGCCCTCCTTAGTATTAAGAAAAGAGACAGCTTGATAAAGGAGTTTCTAAAACTCTGGCTTTAAAAAAGCACAGCTAATTAAAAAACAAATCCAACTGTACTTGATAAATATGTATTTTTACTCAGGAAGTGAGGAATTCGTTTATCTCTCCGGCCTGCTACCTTGCTGCATGACAGGGTTCCTCATTTCTGTAATTACAGACTATACCTGGAATCAGGCAGTACTCAGACACCTGCATCCAGACCTTGGTGAATGGGCACAGGCAGGCCACAGGCTGGGATGCCATTAGTGCTGGGCAGCATTGGTCTGTTGGTTGCTGTGGTGATGGTCTTAAACTGTTACCACTCAGGAGATGAACCTCCCCAGGCCCTCTGAAGTAATGAGGTGGCAAGACGATTAGGGAAGTGGAGTTAAAAATGGCACCCCCATGGATACGTATCTATTCCCACCACAAAATGATTTCTGACTACCCTGGTTTTGTTGTTGCTGTATGGCTTCTTGTTCAGCATATCTCTGGTAGTCATTCATTTTCCTCACTTCCTTGTCCAGCATCTATCCATCCATGGGACCCACTTACTAGGTCTTCAGCTCCCCTGTGTGCTGCGGCCCATGTTAACCTATCTGCTTTTTTCTTTATGTGCCAGTAGCAACTTTCCTTCCGTCTTCTGCAGTGTAGTCATTCAGGCCTTTCTCCTTTCCCTCTCCTACTCTCCTTTTAAAATTCTTTTATTCCCCTCTTCTGTCTCTTTGTATTTTCTTTCTTTATTACCTCACGAGCACTCGTATCTGATTGTCAAAATCTTACCTTTGGCTCAGGCTTTTCCCCCAAGTAACAGATTCACATCTCCCTCTTCCAGTGGATCTTCTCAGGATACTCTGTGGACACTAAACCCAACGTGTTCACCACAGACTTCACTTATCCCTCCTGTAGTTTGGTTAACTGGTGCAGATTCATGACCAACAGTGCAGGACTCATCCTTCAAGGCCTTCCTTGGTCATTGTCCTCCTTTCCCGTACTCTTCACATCTGCCTCAGTTGTTTTTTATCTGACGCCCACATCCACCTTGTGTTCTTTGTCATGAGAATTCTGGGCCAGTCAGGTACTGCCTGACACTTGGACTGTCAGAGCAGCCGTTTAGCTAATGCCATAAACTTCTAAGAATAGCCCTCAAACACATTTCTCCACCACGGCTTTTGCTAGTACTTAAAACTCACCCCTGACAACAAAACTCCCAATTCTAAAAGTGGCTCTAAGTGGGGCAGGTGTTCAGGGTTGCGTTTTCAGTCTGAACCCAAACTCTCTTTCCAACTTCACTGCTCTTTGCCCTTCTACACCAAGTGCTTTGAACAGTTAGCAGGCAGGTCTTGTGCTTTCCTGTGAACCTGACTTGTTCTTGTTAACCCTTTCCCTTCACTTCTCTATGTGTTTATTTATTTAATGCTGGGTCTGGTGGATTGTTTCAATACAAGGTCTAGCTAATCTTGCCTTTGCAATCTTCTTGCCTAGCCCTTCCAAGTACTAGGATCACAGGCATGCAACAGGATTCTTGCCTCTGCAGGAGTTTTCTAACCTATGAACTGTTACTTGAGAACTTGAGTGCCGGGCTGGAGAGATGGCTCAGCCGTTAAAGGCTAGGCTCACAACCAAAACTATAAGAGAACATGAGTGCCCCTTCACATGGAGGCACTACACTGTAATTACAATTCATGTCATTACAAACCATGGTACAGTTTTATTGTATTGTAACTTCACACATACATGTGGTGTGTGTGTGTGTGTGTGTGTGTGTGTGTGTGTGTGTGTGTGTGTATGTTACTGTGCATATAAACCTAAGGCTCTGTGTTCGCAGGATAAGCACCTTATTCCTGGTCTATAATCTCAACTCTGAGTAGTGAGTGGTTTTTGAAGGGGAAAGTTTCCCTCTGTAGCTTTAAGATAATTGCCTCTGTACTGTCTTTTAAGAGTAATGATTTCGTTCTCTTGTGGTGGGAAGTACTTGAGGTTGATTAAATGTCCTGCCTTGGCAGAGTGGCTTGTTCCACTTGTGACCTGAGTGCTTGTCACTTCTTCCCAGGTGGAATGCTGTGAATAACTGCTAGTCCTGTGGCCTGCATGGTTCTGTTGCATTAAATGACCCCTCTTTCCCTACTGTCTCTCTGGTGGATAAAATGGAGAATGATATACTATAATCTCCCACGTTACCTGCTCCCAGGCCTCCCTCTTCCCCCAAGCTCATGGCACAGAATACTATACCTTTTTGTCTAAGTTGTATCTAGTCTCCAGGAAGTAACTATTTGTCTAATTGGTTCTATTCTAGCTTGCCTTTTATATTACTGGGACCTGATCTCTTTTGAAAGCTGTAGAATGGTTCATATATACTAAAGGAGAGGCACAGTGGTTGGCTCAAGACAAGAGCTCCCAGCTTTTTGGTAGACTGTTAGAAATGTCTAGAGGGGAGGGAACGGTTACCTCCACCCTCACCTGAGTTGCTATCCTTACATTACCTTAGGCAGTAAACTTTATTCGGTTTGATCTGATTTCCCATTTTTTAAATTAAGCCCCCAAAGCCAGTGACTAATGGAAGTCAGTCCAGGATTCTGTACTAGCACATTGTCTTCTGTGACACTTATCTTTTCCTGTGTATTTCAACTGAGAGGCCTAATCAAGAGAAATCATGGCCCACGTATCAAACAGTCCTTACGAGGTCTCTAAGACTCATCTACAAGCAATTCTCTTCCTAAAACTGAGCCTGATGTCCCAGGAAGCTTAGTATACAGTCTTCCTCATTTGTGTTCTCCAACTGTGAGCACTGACTCTGCTCTCAAAGTGTCTGTTACTCATCCTGATCTGCAGATGTTTCTACCTTTACCAATCTCAGTTTCTCAAGGACACAGAAGTGCTATGTTTCCATTGTCTCTCTCTTTGGAATCCTTTTACTTGAGTAACAACAAGCATAAATGCAATATGGGAGTTCACTCTGCAGCAGGCTGTGTGCTTGGTACATTACCTAGGCAACTTACTACTGCGTCTACACTGTGGCCAGCTGTAGTAAGTCTCTAGGTCAAAGAGTAATAATCAAAGAGGCTATCAACTTGAGAATGGGGTAGGGCAGGAGAGGGGTTTGAGGGATAGCTGGGAGGGCTAAAGGGAGAAAAAAAAGGAGGGAAAGAGATGTAATTCTGTTTTAATTGAAGCTATATATTTAAAAAAGATAAACAAAAATAAGTTTCAATGCACAGTGAAAATAAATGAGAAACACAAATCCCGGAATGTATACGTGTATGTGTATGCGATTGTAAATGTGTAGTTTGCAACTATTCCTTGAAATATCTAGTATTATTCTTATACTTTGGGAAATTGAGATTTGGAGGGGTTATATATATATATTATCTTGACTCAAACAACGTGACAAAACTGTGGTTTAAACTCCTGGTCACGTTTCATGTCCAACTCCATAGCCTCTTTGATACCCTTTCAAATAATCTTGCTTTACATATCTATGCCCAGGTATTTAAGTGAGGTGCAACTAACTGGATTCTTATTCTAGGAGCGTTCATCCTTTTATTTAATCAACCTAACTTTGAGACAAGGGCAGACAAAATTTTCTTCCTCCTTAGCATAAACAAAGGCGAGACAGATGATTTTTTATTGTGCGCCCCGAGACAGTGGCATAATGAAGAGATGTGTGGACCTCATATAGCTATGCTAATTTTCTACGTTAACTTTCTGCTTTGGCACAGTTTTATCAGAGAAGTCATTCACATATCTTAAACATCCAATCTGTTAGCCAGTGGACCATGCAGGAGGGAAATTTGCACACATTCTTTGGAATGCCACTTAATTTTCAAATCATCTGAATTTTATATCTTGGCACCGGCTGTTCGGTTGCTTCCTGTTGATCATCTTGCCTGTAGCTGTGCTGGGTAAAATGTGATTTCATGCACATTCCCTAAATGATGAACTTCTTGTTTATAAACACCTGTACAGGAGCCCCAGTTTCCAGTGTGACATTTGAATTAAAACAAAGATTTGTATGCATGGAAGAAGCTGGGCAGACTGAAGATTCTGAAGCAGCAGATTCAACATTGCCCTGTCGTCTTTTGCATCAATTTGAATGACTTACCTTCTGTCAGGAAAAAGGAGACTCATGATTAGAGGATTAACTCTGAATTAGAATGAATGATGAATCAAGGGCAATGAGTTTAAATGATTGTAAATAGTTAGAGTTAGGTAGAGAAAGGACCTCTTATGTACCCAAGATGTGATGGCTTCTCAGTTATCATCATCCTTTACTGGTGGATGGAGCTGGTGTCGTGGCTCATTCTGCACATGAAACCTCATATAACCCAAAGACAACAGCAGCGGCACTGAATGACTAGGGCACTTGCAGAGACAGAGTGGATTGTGGCAGTGTGTTGTTTTGTTTAGGGCTGGTACCTAGTGTTTGTAGAGTGTGGTGCCTAGGAGGCTTCCTTGTGTTAACTATGCTCTACCAAAACTTACTTCCTGATGAATAGCTGGAGACCAGGGGAAGAAACATGCTTCTGTGGCCAGACTCTCCAATGAAGATAGAGGCTTTGGGCAGTTGACAAGGAAAAGTATTTTCATGACTTCCACTCATAAGATTTTGCAATTGTAAGGAGCCTTTGTCTTGGAAAAGGAGTCAGACCTTATGGCTTCCTGTTCATCAGAAATGATGTGTAACCTTTTCTTTGTGGTCAAACACCTTTCCATCTTCTGTCTAGAAATCTGGGAGACTGTACCTTCTGTTGCTTCTCTGTCTTATAGTTCAGTCCAGAATTGAACAGAATTGTCAGAGAATCTGCTGAACTCTCCAGACTTCCCACATTGCCCTAGAAAAACTTCTGTGAAGAGAAATAACAAGCCTCCTGGTCCTAGAGAAAAAAGACTGAGCTAGACACAGGAGAGGGAACTGTAGAGATAGTTGGGTGACCAGAGACATCTGGCCCTCATATAACCATGATAATTCTCTAAAGTGATGCTCTGTAAGCTTTTGTGCAGGTCTGGAGTCAAATCCTAAATCTTCTTGTCAGTAGCTGTGTGATTCTTTACTGGCACTCTGGTGTACCTCTCCTAGCTTAGATGTCACATATGCAGTAAAGTCTACTCCCTCCATGTAATGAAATTCCAACCACCTAGCCACAGAACATATATGATCTATCAGTGATAATTTCTTCTGTCGAAGCAAAACTCTGAGATTACTCTTGTGGATTTTCTTGCTTATTTTTCATATAGTTTGTTCATCTACAAAATATAATTAATAAGAAACCAAGTGACTTTACTAGTTTATTGATGTGCAGCTTTCTAGGTGAGCTTCTCTTTAAAGTACTTTGACTGATATCATTGATCTTGATTTTTCTATATTAAAATATAAACAAAAGAAAACATGGCCACTGCATTGGATCTGAGCCTGGTACTTATTTCCTTTAGTACAGGGCAAGGACCTGTTTCCTGACAGTGCACAGGCCATTTGCCTAGTCCAACTCTAGTGCATATGAATAGAAATAAACAATCAGGAAGGTTTTCCTTTATTCAAGGTCATTATACAACACAAGGCTTTGTGGGTTACAGGAGAATGACACTGCAGAACCTAGGGACAGAGAATTGAGGTCACATACTCTGCAGATGACCTCATTGTCACTTATCTTTCTTGCCTGGAGAAGAGTTATACCTTCTGAGATCCATTAGGTTAATGGGTAGAGCCTGCTCCTCTACACTGAGAGCCCTGGGTGCATGGTGGCTTTCTCAGCATTAATCAGTTTAGAATGTCTCCATTCATCAGTGTCCAGAGGCTTTCTTTTTTAACGTTGTAGTCAGCTGGACTTTGAGCTTTCAGGATAGGTTATTTCATTATGACACACAGATGTCCATATGGTTCAGGCTCTTGCCTCGCAGGGATTTGTGAAACCCAAATGACCTTATGGATTGTGGTATATGTTGTAAGTCACCAACTGGGATGTGGAGGCTGCAAGTGGCATGTTTATGGAGCTGTGGCATTTCTTTAATGACATTGTTCTTCCTTAAGCAATATGAGGGAACCTAGAGGTTTCTGGAAAATTACTGCAGTCATACTGGCAGCAGGCAGCCACAGGAGGCCGGCACCTGCTCAGGAAGCTGCAAAGACCTGAGCTAAAGATTCTGGTTTAGGCCAGATGGAGAGCTAGGGAAGGAGGCCAGAAGCCAAGTAGGGCTGATGGTAGGTAAAACAGGTTTGGTGGGATGTTACAGCACCAAACAGGCAGAGGCAATGTACACTCTGACTTCTCTCTGGGACAACATCTTTCCCATGTCCTCCTCAGAAGCAAGACACTTCCCATTCACTGCTGCGGTTGTCAGAGGAGAAGTAAGACTTCCACTATTGCCTGGACTGAAGTGGATGATCCTGCTGCAGTGTTGGTAGACATTGAGTGGGGTTGCGAACAACCAGAAGCTATTCTTTTTCATAAGTGGGCCTCTGTCCTTGCTTCTAGGCCCTATGTGGAGCTCTTAGAATCATCTTAGAAATGCACAGAAATGGATTCTCCTCAATTCTCTACTATTTTCTCCATGTGTGACTGTAATGTGTAGAAAAAATGGCGCTTTACCACGTTTCATGTTGCCTGTAGTGTTCTGTGTAGACAAAGCAGTCTAGGGTGGACACTAATAGTGCTCCATTCTCCACAATGTTGTTAGAGGTCCATGGGTGAATAGTTGTAAATGTATTGTCCTTTTAGAGCAATGGCCTTGCTGATTCTGATTCTGATTCTGATTCTGATTCTGATTCTGATTCTGATTCTGATTCTGATTCTAATTCTGATTCCTCCACCTTCTCCTCCTCTTCTCCTCCTCCTCTTCTTCTCCTTCTCCTCCTCTTCCTCCTCTTCCTCCTCTTCCTCCTCCTCTTCCTCCTCTTCTTCCCCCTCCTTCTTCTTTCCTCAAAAAGTAAGAGATAAAAACAGGAAACAAAATCTGTTTTCTGTGGTGCCAAAAGCCATCTGTCACCCCAAAGTACAAAGGTGGGCAGGGGCTAGGAGTTGAGTGTGTGGGGAGACATTGAGTTAAGAAGCCAACAGGAGCAATTCACAGTCCCCAGAGAACACAGATCTTCAATGTAGCTATCAGAGTTGGAGGGAAGAAACAGAATGGTTGTGAGGAATCATGGTGGTATATATGGACTGCTGCCTGAGGGGTTAGCAGAGGGTATGGGTTAATGACAAATGACAACACAGTCAAATAGAGTTGGGATCTAAGTGATATGGACACTTCTGCACTAGGTGCCTATGAAGCTGACAGAAAAATACCTCAGCTTCATGCCTCACTAAATGTCTCACTAATGCTTGTTCAAGGACATACAATGAATTGATGAATTGGAGAGTGACTGAGAAGAGAAGCAGGAGCCAAGAACAGATCTTGGGAACATAGAATGTAGAGCACAGGGGATTAATAAAGAGAAAGATGAAATAATTAAACTTGAAGATAATCGAAGTGCTGATAAAACAACAACAATGTATGTGTCAGTCTTGAGAGAAACAAACACAATAAAAGAGGCATAGAATGGATTTTAAAAAGTAATAAATATGGGAGACAAAGTGCATCAACAAACAGGTATCTGCTAGTCTTGGTATTTACTCAAGACAGGCTCATTTGGATTCCTGACTGGCCTTGAACTTGCCATATAGCTAAGGAAGACCTCTGTCCTTTTGCTTCTACCTCCCAAGTGCTGGAATTATGGGTATACAGCATCAGGAGAGAACTGAACCATGATTCCCTGCTAACAGAGGGGGTGAGAGTGAGTTGGAGCTGGTGGCTGCAGGTCTGTTGTCCCAGTGAACAAGAACAAAGGCCCAGACAAGGCTCTAGAGGCCTAACTCAGGGACAAGCATCCTCTAGCCAGGCCCCACCCACAGCCTCCTAGGGCTTCATATGTGGGATAGTTCAGATTTAAGGCATGACAAATGGGGGGAAAAAACTCTAAAGATAAAATTCAAGAAAAACATTCAGTTATGTCGCAACCCAGTTCAAGTGCTGAGAGACACTAACACACAGTGATTAAAGCAGAGATAAACCCTAAATGTACTAGACTTAAAAATGGAAAGACATAATGCTTTAGGCTGTTATAAGACACACACACACACACACACACACACACACACACACACACACACACACACACAAAAGGTGAGCCTAACCTTAGGTATCGTCACAGAATGATTTAGATCAAAAATAGGAGAAATTAGAGCAACCCATATATGGGCATGTAGTGAACAAATACATAGCTATAAAGAGAATAGAAACTTTAGAAGTCACGATGAAGAAGAATTCGAGCATAGACTTTGAGGGAGCACTGGTAAGACAATATTTTATGTGCATATCTGAGGAAATACTTAAAACAAAAGCCCAGATGATTGAAAGGATACAGGGCATTCCTTATCCAGTCTCTCCTTTTTATTTAACTTAAATTTTTATTTGTATTGTTCCATGTGCTGCAGGAGAGCCTAGAAGAAATGAAATCGACTTGCTTATTCAAAAAGTTGGGAACATTTGTTTATTCAAAACATTGTCTGCATAGGAGCGGGAGATTCCCGAATGGGTTTGTTTTTCTTCCAGCCTTACACACTGCTTTCTGTTTGATGTGCAAATGGCACAGGCCAGGTAGCAAACTGTGAGTCCTCTGAAAGACCAGCTCTAACCACGGTATTCATGGTATTCATTTGCTTTTCTTCTTCAAAATCCTTCAGTCTGAGAGAGGATGCTCGTGGACAATGATCATCTGGACATTTTATTAAACTGAAGGAAGCAACAGACTGAGGCAGGGGGATGATTCATGCGGGTGTTTAACAATTAAAGCCAGCAGCCTCGCTCTTTCAACCCATTTAGCAAAATGAAACAGAGAATTGAGAATCAGAAAAAAATAAAGTGATCACGACCAAGTCATTTTGTTCCGTGCTTCAAGGACTGTGTCTTTTTCCTTTTCTGCTAGACTTGTCTTGTCTGTGAGAGACTAGACATAGCCACAGTCAACACTGAGGCTTTATCAAGAGCTAAGTGCATCCGGGGCAAGAGTTGCCCCATATTAATTCTGCTGAGGTGAAGCCATTCATAGTCTATGTTGTTCATTGCTCTTTATTAGGGCCAAAGACAAAGCAGGTCCCAAAGGTCTTCTGTGCTCTGATTCATTCCGAGCTGATGTTCAAGTCTGACTCATAGTTTAATCATTTCCAGGTTCTTTAGGACTGATCTCATATAATCTCCGCATCCCTGCCCCCATCATCTCGAGAGTTGAGAACAGAATAAAGTTTTAAAAGTAGGAAAGAGATAAGTATAACTGACCATCCTCTACACCAGATAAGATCACACTGTCTCAGCCATTAGCAAGGTCCTTTGCAGCTGATACAGCACATATACAAGCCAGTATGAAGCACCTACTTAGATTCATTAAAGGTATCAAGTGACTAAGCCTTGTCTGAATGACAGGCAGGTTTTGCCTCATATCTCCACTAAACAGAATACATCTTTCATCTACTGGTTTGATTTTATTCCCTGCTGTCATTCTTTGAGGGATACAAGTGATGGTTAGAACTGAGCGACACATTGTATCTGGAATGTGTCAAAATGCTTGCATCCTGGCTGGTTACAAGTTTGCCTGCTTGCTTGATTCCTTTGCAGTTGTTGTCAAAGTAGGCCTCTAAGACATCACTGGCAAAGGCATTCCCTGGCAAGCTTGTGTACCTAAATACCTTGTTTGTTCTAATGGCTAATTTCCCATTTGAACACTATTAGTAGATATCTTCGAGCTGATCCTAATTGCTACCACAGAGACCAAGACTCTCAAGGGCCACCAATGTTGTCTACCACGGAGAGTTTAAGGAACCCAGTCAACGTCTTGAACTAGCTACCATAGAGTATAGACAGGAAGCCAGCGTATTCCCAATACAACCATGTATCCTGGTGAGCATGTGTTGTTACATGAACATGTATTCTTATAAATGCCAAGGTCTCATTAAGGTGTTACTTTTCCTCAGATTGAAGAAAAAAAAAACCTTCTTGACTCCTCCTGAATTAATGGGTGTTCTCTGGACAGTGTTTGGCCAGTACCATGCTGAAACACCTTGGCAGGACTGTTAATATTAATGTATAGTTTTGGCCAGATCCAAAGTACTTTCCTAATGATCCACTTTGTTCTCTCAACCAGAGATGAATGTAGGCCAGCTGAATTCAGGGAGGGCTGAAGACTATGTTGCCTGGGCAGCCCTGCCTTGCTACTAGCATTTGATGCTATCCGTCTGCTTACAGCACACAGGCTGTTCTGACCCTTGCTTCTCTTTTCTCTCCGTAAAACCAGGCAGCTATTTAGATGATATAGGAGCATGTTTACATAGCCAAAGATAAATTGAATAATCAATCCAGCCTGTATAAGGAACTGCCTTCTGTGTACCCTAGCTGCGATGTTATCGGAAAGCACACATTGACATGGGAAATGATACAGATATTTCAGCATAACTTCTCAGTTTAACATGAGCAGGGGATACTAAGGCTTGGGATTTTCCATAGTTAATCATGGGATTGGGGACAAATGGTTGGAGGAACTGAAAGGCCCTTCCATAGGCAATATTGATGCCTCACTAGTATAACTGTGTGCATTTGAAATCTGGAAAAGTCACGTGCAATAAACCAGTTCAGCCCTTGCATTAAAAGAGTTGTAACTTAATTTCTGTATTTTCTACATCAATGCATTAGAGTTTAGTTTTTCTTTCTTGGTTAACATCCTAAGCCTTGGAAGATTTTGCTGCACTAACCTGTGTTGATAAGAATCAGTTTCTTCAGAGTCCAATTAGTACTATTATTCTCAAGGAAAAACGGACTGAGTGGGTAACACTCACCAGTTACTATTCAGCTGCTTAAACTGCAGAAGAAATAACCTGTGGGACCTTCCACTTCCTACAAGAGACGATTAGCACATCAACATTGACATTAGATACAGGGCACTTACTGCACAATTTGCCTTTCAAACTCAGAGAGGCTGAACATGAAGACACAATTAATTCAGTTTCAGAAGGTGAAAAGCCTTTTCTATAGAGTCTCAAGGTGGATTATATTCTTGGTAGTATAGGAAAAAAAAAGATCTACAATAAACAAGGGCAAGGAGACTCTAGATGCAGAAAATCTACTTGCTATATGTTTTTCAAAGTTTATTACCAAATATACAGAGGTATTATACCAAATGATAGAATTAAAACAAAAACTGTCTGATAAGCTAGTTTTCCCATGACTCATAAAAAAATCTTATCTATAGTACAGGAGACCATTCAATGACAAAATTGAGCACAAGAGATAAGGGAAATCCTTCCTAAGCATTGTGACTTTTATCCAGTATTCCTTCCACAAAAGTCCATTGAATGTGACAAGTTGGGCAGGAAACATACTTGAGTTACAGGGACATTCACAGGGAAGATGGAAACTCTAAGGACTAGAAATTGGGAAGTAATGTTGTGAGAGAATATTACTACCCAAGGCACTCAGGACCAACAATCAGGCCGAGGAGAACAAACAAACAAACAAACAAACAAAAAACAAAACCAAAACAACAACAACAAAACAGAACAAAAACCCAAAAATCTCAATGGAGACCTAGAAGAAGGCAGATGGGCCAAAAAGTTTTCCAGGTGAGTTTGGACATGTCTAGCTAAGCCCAGATCCCTTGCAAAAAGGAAAGCTCTGATCATGCATTTGGATTTTAGGCCATTGGTTAGCTAGATCTGACTGAAACTACACCCAGCTTTGATGCATCTCAACAGATCATTCTAGTTCAGCCACAGACATATTCTTTTAGGGAGCCATAGACATATCCTTTTGGGGACTGGTGTATTAGTGACTTAGTTTTCTACTATTCTGATATTTGATAATACCCGGGTAATCAATGAAGACAAAGGTATTGGACACACAGGGGTCCTAGGGCATGGTTAATTTTATGGCCCTTGTTAATCAGTTATGGACTGGAGTAGGTAGTGGAGAAAATCCTGGCTTATACCCAGAAAGCAAAATAGAGAGCGAGGAAGAGACCTCGTAGGATCTCCTTCAAGAGCACATTCTCTATGACCTGAAGACCTCGATCCACTACACTCTACCTTCTTCTCCAAAGATATTTATTATTTTTTAAATTATGTGTATGTGTGTATCTGCAGTTGAGTAGGTGCAAATGAGTGCATGTGCCTGCTGAGGCTAGGGCCACTGTCTCTACTGGAGCTGGAGTGACAGATGGCTGTGAACCACTTGACCTGACACCAGTGCCGGGGACCAAACTTAGGTCTTGTTGAAGAGCAGCAGGTGCTCTAAGCACTGAGTTGTCCCTGCAGTCCCATTGTCCCCTGCTTCTTAAAGTTTCTGCTTCCTCTCATTAGTTCCCACTGCAGACAAAGCCTCAAACACATGAGCTTTTGAGGGATAGTCTAGATCTAAACTGCTATGCTTTTAATTTAATTTAGTTTTTAATGTCATTTAACCTGCAATGTTGAGCCACTGTAAAAACTGCGTACCAAGAAATAAGACTTGAAATATCTATATCTATCTATCCATCCACCATCTATCATCCATGTATCATTATCCTCAATCAATCATCTATCATCAATCAATTTATCATCTATCCACTTATATATCTATTATCATCTATCTATCTATCATGTACCTATCTATCACCTATCTAATCTCTGCAAAGAGATAGAAATTAGAGAAAAAGATCAAAGAGTTACGTTATCTACGGGAAGTACAATACAAAAGGCTATCCTCAATGAGTCTAACAGTAGACAATAGACGGCAGAAGAAAGCATCAGTAAACTTGAGAAGGTGAATAGGAATCCCTATACGTTTGAAGGAAGAGCTCAAAGGTAAGCTAAGCACCTGCTTAGCTTGCATGGGACTCTGAATTTCTGATTCAACACTACCATAAAGAAACAAACACAGAAGATGAAAAAGACTGAAAAGCTAAAAGCAGGCTACTTGAAAACAGGGAGCAATACAAACTGGATGACTCATCAGTAACATCTGTGTCTATTCGTTAAGAAAGTAAGGAAAAATATTTGAAGTAATGACTACGGAGAGTTGAAGCCCTTTGTCTTAGTTAGGGTTTTACTACTGTGAACAGACACCATGACCAAGGCAACTCTTATAAGGACAACATTTAACTGGGGCTGGCTTACAGGTTCAGAGGTTCGGTCCATTATCTTCAAGGTGTGAGCACGGCAGCATCCAGGCAGGCCTGGTGCAGGAGGAGCTGAGAGTTCTACATCTTCATCTGAAGGCGGCTAGCAGGACACTGGCTTCCAGGTAGCTAGGATGAGGGTCTTAAAGCCCACACTCACAGTGACACACCTACTCCAACAAGGCCACATTTTCAAATAGTGCCACTCCCTGGGCCAAGCAAATACAAACCATCACACCCTCTGAGAAAAGCTGGAGAGAGACTGGGTATGCAGTAGCTCATGTCTGCATTCTAGCACTTAGAAGACCAAGGCAGGAGTTTCAGGTCCCAGGCCACTTTTGGCCACCAAGTGAGTTACAGATTAGTCTTTACTGTACAGTGAGAATTCATCTCAAAAAGCTCAAACCCAACCAGAAGAAAACAAAATAAAACAAAACAAAACAACAACAACAAAAAACTCCTACATGTGCTGTTAGATCGTTTCTAGGTTGGGTATTTCAGATGTAGGCTATTGTAACTTGAGTAGAAACCATACTTTTCAAAATGCCTAACAGCTGTTAGGAAGCACATCTATGACCAAAGTTTGTGTGTGTGTGTGTGTGTGTGTGTGTGTGTGTAATGTTTCTTCATAAATATATGAAAATATCTTAAATATATCTTTATTTTCATATCTCCTTATTTCATATCATATATATGATAAAGTTTAATTTGAACATTAATCATAGTAAGAAATCAACACTGATGCAGTAATATACTGTATTTAAAATTTGGCGAATGTGATCTCTGTCTCAAGATAGATTATCCTGTTTGAACTTTGGCATATCTGGATTGTTAGAGTTTCTGCTTTTGTGCTTTGGGCCATTATTAAGTAAAAGGAAGAATACTGGAACACAAGCACTTTGATACCTGTGGGCTGTGGACTCACCGGGAGGGGGTGGGCAGTGGATACAATGAACAAAACGATGACCACACCTCCTGGGATAATACAAGGCCTGAGAGACTTCATCATGCTCCTCAAAGTGGAATGAGGTGGGAACTTTGTACTTTTGTGGTTCTACAGCTTTTTTCACTGAGTATTTTGGGAGAGCAGAAACTGTTTAGGACCCCAGGTGTTATTCAGGATCCCGAGGGGCTGGATGAGGCTCGCTCATACTAAGGGAAGGCTAGCTACCTTTTCCAGACAATGCCTTTTTATGTTAACCTCTCCCACCATCTCCTCCGAACCCAGAAACAATATTAATTTCTGGGCACCTGGTCAAGTTGACACAAAGAATTGTCCATCCTGGAAATGTTGGGCATGTCCTTCCTATAGGAAGCCAGTGGGGGAGTTCAGGACATACTTCACTGGGAGTTATTTGATTTCATACTTGGTTTATTCTTTTCAGGCAAAACAGTTTGAGTTTAGTGCATTCCCTCTATTGTTTCTCATATGATTCTCTCCTGGTCCAGTCCATCAGGAGGAGATCCTTGGGAAGGATCCTCCTACTTTTAAAGGTTATGAAACATGTTTATAATTTTGGACTCTAATTCACATTCAGTAGGAGACATTTATAGCCGTGTAAGTTCCCACCAGCAGAAAATACACAGGTTCACTTTCTATGTAGGTCTTAACTCAGATGAAGAATATTTCAGCTGCGGCAGTGATATTTAAAATGGGAGCTGTGCAGAAGTTAAAAGAGAGCTTATGTCTGGCAGGGAATCGGGAAGCTTTATTCCATGTGTGCTGCTTCAAAGTCATTCTGAATGTCAGATCCTCTATATTTCTCGTGACCAGGCGATGACCACCTCTAAGAGAGAAGAGAACACTTAGCCAGAACTCCATTTAGTACTTGTTCTCTTTGAACTAAGGTACACTCTTCATCAGTGAGTCGTTAGTCTACTTTCCAAAGCTATCAGGAGAGAGAATTACTTCAGTTCCCATGTAATGGAAATATGGTGATATGGCTTGCTTCAAGTTTGTTTGTTTAAAAAAGTTGGAATAGGTTTAAGATGAGGTTCTGATATTTTGCAATGCTCAAAGCAAAACGGTCACAAGAAGGCCCAAGGAATGGAGATTATTTCCAAGTTAGATGGAGGGAATACATTTCTCCTGTTCCTGGCATCTAACTTAAATTATCATGGCAGATGAAAGGCATGGGATTAGCACTCCACATTAGTTATCTTTCTCTTCACTGTAACAATATACCTGACAAAAGCAACTGAAAGAAGGAAGGGTCTAGTTTGGCCCACAGTTTGAAGGGGAAGTCTATCATGGTAAGCAAAACAGGGCAGGTGTGTGGGGCAGATGGTCACATTGTGTCCGTAGTTTGGAAGCAGAGAGAGAGGAATGCTGTTATTGCCTGGATGCTGCCTGTGTTAAGGGCGAGTCTTTCCCCTTCAGTCATCCTTATATAGAAACTTCCTTACTGACATTCCCAGAGATTTGTCTCTGAGGTGACTCTAGATTCAAGGTGACATTCATAGTTACTATCATCCTTGTGGAGATCGACAGCTCATGCTACCTGACTCCAGTTGTATTAGTCACAGTTCTCTGGAGTAACAGAACATATACAATGAATCTCTCCCTCCCCATCTCCTCTCTCTCTTTCTCTCTCTCCACACACACACACACACACACACACACACACACACACACACACACACACACACACACAGACACACACACAGACACACACACACACACACACACACACAGACACACACACAGACACACACAGACACACACACACACACACACACACACACACACACACGATTTATTGAAACGACTTCAGGCTGCAGTCCAGCTAATCCAACAATGGCTATTCGTGAATGGAAAGTCCAAGAATGCAGTAGTTGCTCAGTTCACATGGTTGGATGCCTCAGCGGGCAAAGAGCAAAGCTGCTTCTTCCATGTCCATATAGAGACTTGCAGCAGAAGGTCTTCTGTGTCCTTACATAGACTTTCAGCAGAGGGTAGGGCCCAGATTCAAGATCTCCCTGTCTCCAGATCCAGATTATAGCATGTGTCTCCCTACTTCTCAAGCCTGGACTAGAGGTGAACTCACCCACTTTCAATGAAGCAAAAACAAACCAACCCAAAGACCCTCACAGGTTTGCCCTCAATTTCTGGGTTGTAGTTCATTCTAGACATAATCACGTTGACAAACATGTGTAGCCATCACACCAGTGAAGCAAAGAAATTCAATTAGAATGGGTGTCATAAGAGAGGGAAAGCAACTGTCAAGTCAGGATTAACGGAAGGATGCAAGGGACCAAGGAAGGTAAAAAATGAGTGGAACCTGTGGAGAAGGCAGGGCTGCCATACCAAACCATCAAGAGGAGTTGAGGTTTAAGCCCAGAAAATGAGGTAAGTTAACCAATTTTGTAACATTCAATGTCTCAGAGTTTATTATTTTTAAATACTCATTTTTATTTTTTAATTATGCACATACGTGTGTATTTGTGCATGAGTGTGTGAATATGGGGGTAGGAGTCCACAGAGGCCAGGAAAGGGCATTGAATCCCATGGACCTGGGGCCACCAGCTGTTGTGAGCTACCCTACATAAGTGTTGGGCACAGGACTCAGGTCCTCTGCAAGGGTGGCAATCATTGTTAAACTCCAAGTCATTTCTCCAGCCTCTGAGTTTATTTTAGAAAACAATTTTTTTATGCTCCTGTGTGCTGTTCCACTCATTTCACTTATCACCAGTTACTTTGCCAAAAGCTGAGAAGCCCAGAAAGAATGAGCTATATTTAATTCAGCTGTATAAGATTTCACACTTGCCAGCCAACTTTCAGTCCACAGTCCTAAATGGCCATGGTGATGTACCATGCCAGGGAAAGCACCCCTGAATTGCTCAGGCAACTGTGCAAAATGTAGCTTATTATAAAAAAATCAATTTACATGTATTTATTCTTTAATAATTCATATACCTATACAATGCATTTTAAGTAGATCAAATCCCCATTCCTTCTGCAACTCTTCCAAGGCCCCCTGTCATGTTTTCCCCTTCCAACTTCATAGCCCACTGAGTCCAATTATTGCTGTCTGTTTGTCTATGTGAATGGATGCAGGATCCTGTGGATACTGGAGCATGGACAACATAACAGGGCCTACTTCCCTACCCCTACAGCCTTCAGTCACCAAAACACTTCAGCCATGGGTAGGGCTTTGTGAGGCCCTCTCCATATCTATGCTGGAATTTTATATTGCATATTTTATTTATTTACGTCTCAAATGTTATCCCCCTTCCCAGTTTCCCCTACACAAGCCCCCATTCTCTCTTCCTCCCCCTGCCTTTATGAGGGTGCTTCCCTACTGCCTACCTACTCCTGCCTCAGTGGCCTAGAGTTCCCTTATCCTGGGTCTTCAAGCCTCCACAGGCCCAAGGGGCTCCCCTCTCAGTGATGCCAGATAAGGCCATCCTCCGCTACAGATCCAGCTGGAGGCATGAGCCTGTGCACTCTTTGGCTGGTGGTTTAGTCCCTGGGAGCTGTGGAGACTCTGGTTGGTTGATAGTTTTGTTCTTATGAGGTGGCAAAGCCCTTCAGCTCCCACAGTCCTTGCCCTAATTTTCCCATTGGGAGCACCAAGCTTAGTCCAATATTTGCTGTGTACATCCACATCTGTATTGGTCTGGACCTGGCAGAGTCTCTTAGGGGTCAGCTATACCAGGCTCCTGTCAGTAAGCACTTCTTGGTATCAACAATAATGTCTGTATTTAGTGTTAGCAGATGGGATGGATCCCTAGGTGGGGCAGTCTCTGGATGGCCTTTCCTTCAGTTTCTGCTCCACTCTTTGTCTCTGCATTTCCTTTTGACAGGAGAAATTCTGGATTAATATTTTTGAGGTGGGTGGGTGAGTGACCCCATCCCTCAACTGGGGGCCATGCCTATCCACTGAATATGATCTCTAAAGGTTGTCTCTCCCCTTGGTTGGGTATTTCAGCTAAATTCCTCCAGAGGCCTGGGAACCTCTTGGGTCCCTGGTATCTGAGACTTTCTAGTGGCTACCCAAGTTCCCCTCCCTCGCTGCTATACACCTACTTCCAAATTCCTTATCCTCTGTATTTCTGTAAGATCAGATGCTGGCGAGGATGTAGAGAAAGGGGAACACTCCTCCATTGCTGGTAGGATTGCAAGCTGATACAACCACTCTGGAAATCAGTTTGGTGGTTCCTCAGAAAATTGGAAATAGTTCTGAGAATCCATCTATACCTCTCCTGGGCATATACCCCAAAGATGCTATGCTGGATTTTTAACTGGCCTGATCTTGTGTAGGTCTCTCAACCACAGCCACTTGAGTTTATGAATGCAATAGCCCTGTCTTGTCTAGAGGACACTATTTTACAGCAGCCCTTCCTGACTGACGTCTGGCTCTTACAATCTTTCTGCTCCCTCTTCTTCAGTGTTCCCCAAGCCATCTTTAAAAGGGGGGTATGATTCAGATGTCTTATTTAGGGGGCACTCTCTGGAGCTGCTCATTCTTTGCACTATGACAAGCTGTGGGTCTTGTTACTCATAACTGTCCAGGATAAAAAGAAGCCCTTTCCAAAGAGACTGGAGACATGCACTGAGCAATAGATTCTGAGGTAAGCATTTAACTTGTTTTTTAAAGTCCCCAAGTCTAAGGATAATACCCACTATGCCTTCAGATAGAGGAGATGTATTTATGGGCCATAGAGAAACAGATTTCCCACACACTAGACTCATCTTTTTCACCTTATTTTAAATTTTTTTCTTTTCCATATTTTCTCAATCTTTTTTTCTCCCTTCTGTATTCTTTGCTTTCTCAATATTACTAGGGACATATGGACATTAAAGCTAAGTATATATGGCTGACTATTATTCTTGGGACATGATTAGCAAATTAGGCGATAATTAATTGTATTACTATACTTGCTGCCTAATAAAATCTACCATGACATTCAAAACATATGCGGTCACTGAGTATCTGTAGTCCCCTGTGTAGTTAGTATTCTTGAAGTCTAGGTTTTCAAATACTTAGCAGTGATAGATAGGTAGATAGATAGATAGATAGATAGATAGATAGATAAATGATAGATAGATAGATGATAGATAGTAATTTAACAGTAGGCCCTGGTTGGGGATTTCATGGGACAGAGGGCTTACTTGCATCTAACCTTCTGTGAGGATTTTCATTACTTGCTGCCTTCTTCCAGGCACTACTGTGGGTATCCACCAAGTGGCATCTGCTCATGGTTGCTAAAAATACACCTTTGAATTTGAGCATCTGCCATATTGACAGACTTCCCACCACATTCACACAAGGCATTTAGGTATGTTTCATGCAGATTTTGTTTTGTTATTACGAATCTGAGACAAGGTGTTATTGTACCCCAGGGTGTCCTTGAGTATGCTAAGTAACTGAGAATGACCTTCAACTTCTACTCTTCTTGACTGACTCCTACCAACTGCTGGGCTTATAGGTGTACATGATCATACCTGATTTAGGAGGCGCTAGGGATTGAACTCATTTGTTCAGCCATATTAGGCAAGCACATTATGAACTAAGCTACATCCTCAACCCCTGAATGATTTTTTAAAAAACAGAATGAAGATAGAATTTCTTTTTAAAGGGAAAAACAATATTTATATTAATTTTTGAGAATGTGTTAAGAAGTTCACAGAGATTTATTTTTTAAAAAGAGTCTGAAAGGTCTGTCAAGTCTTCCATTTTCCTTGCACTATTAAGACTAATCTAGGAACGTGAAATAAGTTGCTAAGTTAGGAAGGAGAGATAGCATGGACAGCCAGTATTACTCAGGATCTTTAAAGTAATGGCTAACGATATCTGTAGGTGTTTCTCTCAACAAACAACAAAATAGGTAATTAATCATGCAGAGCGGCCACTTAGAATTGAGAGTTATCACAGGTTTGTCTCAGTTCCTCCTCCACGTGCCATGCAAATGCCAGTAGAAGGCATACATGCCAAGGCCAGTGATGAGGAGGAGTTAGGAATGGGCTAGAGGTAACACGCGTTTTCAGAATGTAGAGTTGGAGGAATGGAAACAGCTTTAGCAGAGAGTAGAAACTGACCTGCTGCGGGTCACCCCTGACCAATCCTCTATCAATCCCCATGGCTTCTTGTAATTAGAGACTTCTTATACTTTCTACAGTTAGGATCATACGCGTGGCGAATTGTGAGCAAATCTACCTTCATGTTCTCTTCAGTGTCCTTGAGCTCCAGGTGTATCCTTGCTTTGCTTCTGGAGGAGTTGAAAACTTTGGAACTGGAGGTCCAGAACAGGACCCTCTTAGTCTTTGCAGCACCCAGAAGACCACCCAAGGACATCTGACAATGTCTGTAGAGATCTCAGATTGTCTTTATAGTGCTCCTGGATTCTACTGGGTGGAAACCAGGGATTGCATTAGATATCTTCCAGTGAATAGAATGGCCTCAAACAGTGATGTATGTAGTCTAGGATGTTAGCAGGATCAAGCCTGCAGGGCCCAGCTCAGGGGTGGAGATAGAGGAAACCTGATGTCTGTCTGTTGAGCATTGAAGCCTGTTTTCTTCCAGACAACTCCTGGAATGCCATAGTGTTTGGTGACTCTTTTCTATAAGAGACAAAAATTCTAGATAGGTGTCTTTGGAGGTGGGAAGGTGGGGAGGGAGAGAGAGAGACAGACAGACAGACAGACACACACACACACAGAGAGAGAGAGAGAGAGAGAGAGAGAGAGAGAGAGAGAGAGAGAGAGAGAGAGCGCTTATTTCCCTGTCATTCAACATCCAGGCTCCGCTCTTAAAAGGTCATTAATGTGCACAATAGTCTAGTCAGCTTTACAGAGCATTTTCATTTCAAATATGAGCAATATGGAGGAATTTTAGAATTAGACATTTTAGAATAGCCTCTATGGAAAAAAGACACACCCTCGTTATAGCTTTTTGTTCAAGTATCAAAAGGTACACATAGCCAAATAAAAGAGTCAAGTTTCAGATGTGTAACCAGGAGGCCTAATAGGTATAGAATTGAGGATGCACCCCAAACTCTGGGAGACATAACAGACAATGGTATGCTTTCTGTGTTGAGGAGAGGAATCAGAGGAGTTGAAAGAGTGATATGAATTTTAACGTGTATGCTAAAATGTAAGTTGTGGAATTCAGAAATAAAGCTGAACAATTCTTCTGAGGAATATTAAGAGGCAAATAGAGAGGGGAGAAGAGGCAAGATAAGAGGGGGTGCTAATGTGACCGCTGGAATTTCCATAGAGGGGACAGCGATGATGAGGGAGAAGTGTGTGAAATCAACAGTGCCATGTAACTGCTTAAACCCAGACATGAGTCTACAGGGGGAAAAGTATTCCAGGTACCCAACGCTGGAAATTGAGGGAGAAAAGTTCCCAAATTGTAAATATATCTTTAAATATATATGTGACATGGAAACAAAATGGAGACAAGAGGAGAAGGATGATGATGATGATGATGATGGGGGAAAGAGGAGGAAGAGAAAGAGGAGGAGGAGGAGGAAAACAGAGTAATGGAATAATTATGAGCAAAGACAATGACAGATAAAGGTTCCTGGATTTTTGTGTTCTAATGAGAGGGAGGGAAGGGATGGGGAAGGAGGGAGGAAGGAAGAGAGAGTGAGAGAGAAAAAGAGATAAGAGAAAAGAAAAGAAGAGAAGAGGAGAGAAGAGGAGAAGAGAAGAGGAGAAGAGAAGAGGAGAAGAGAGGAGAGGAGAGGAGAGAAGAGAAGAGGAGAGAAAGGAAACTGAGGAAGAGAACCTGAAAGCAGGCCACATCAGACAGTGGACAGGTGACAGAAGGGATGCTCTCAATGCTCGGCAAACACCCAGTGGAACCTGGAGGCTAAAGCAGAGGCTCGTGGGTTTTCAGTTCATGCAGGTCCGAGCTACATTTCCTCAATGACAGCACAGATTTTGAGCAAGTTCTCCTATTCAAAATTCTAGAACCAAGATCCAGGGTGGTCTTAGGTAAAGGAAGAAAGTGTTAGGTTTTAAAGAATTGGCTCTACATGATGGCCCTGTCCAAAAGAGGTGGTATCTTTAAGAGGTGTTGTCTACTAGATGGCCTTCTGGTCAGTGGTGATGGAGGAGACTGCGGGACCCCAGCCCTAACTCCACTAAAGGAGGGGCTAGGCTGTGTACTTCCCTACACTCCTTTCCCACACAATCCTGACATAATATACCACAGGCCCAAAGCAACAGAACCAAATTCTCCTGATGGACTAAACCTCTATTACCATTGCAGAAAGCTAACACAATTTTCCTGACACATTTAATATCCAAAAGGCTAATTCACACCCCCAAACTCTTCTTAATTACATTCCTAAAGCTTCTAACCAATGCTCAGCAAGTACTAGGTGGGCTGTGAGTGAATATTAACTAAGTAAATGAATGACTGAGTACTTTAAATGTGGATCCTAGTCCTGAGAAGCATGGAAGAGGACAGAAGACCTCACAAAACCTAAATAGATATGTTTAGTTTCTTGAGTCTATAGGGTCTGTATGTATAGGTTCAACTAAGTGTGGATTGAAAATGAAACCCACATTTGTATTAATATGTACAGTTGATTCTTGACATTATTTCCTGAGCAATATATTAACAACCATATACTTGGCACTGACACTGTATTAGCCATTATATATAATTTGACATTGATTAAAATATAATGGAAGGTATGCATAAACACTGTGCCAGTTTGTATAATGGGCTTGATCACAGATTTAACTCCAATGAGGAATCTTGAAACTGCCCTCCCATGAGCAAGGAGGGGATGGGTTACATTTTCAGTGAAATAGGTCTGGCTCCAAGGAGGAAACAAGAGAACCGAATGGAGATTCAATTGTACTGAGAACTGGATCAAGTTTTTAAATTAAAGGTGAAGAAATGGGAAGGTTTAGCCAATCGAGCGAAAGGAACGATGACAAAAGCCACTTTCGGGAATTAGAGACTGAAGGACGACCATGACAACAGTCAACATCCCCCACTCCTGGGCTTTAGCAGTTTCCCCTAAAGAGACTCTTCCATTTACTTTGAAAATCAGGGAGACTAGGTAGGATACCAGAACTGTGCCTAGGAACTATGAAGTGGCATTAAAAATGGGTGGCTGGCAGCCTCATAGATGGAGTGTTCATCCTGGGAAACAGCATCATGATTAAAATGGGATAAGGGCAGAGGGACGGCGAAGAGCTCGGAGGCTCTCCAACCCCAAGGAGGATTCTGAATTTTTCACGGTTTACAATTCTTCCTGAGTGCCCCTGCAGATCCTTCTATCATTCAATTCCCTTCCCTGGAAATAAGTCTGTCTGATTTATTGAAAGGCAGGGAAGAGAAAGAAGGAGGTGAATATAAATTGCTCCAGTCAACCTCTCAGACAACTTGGGATCAAGGTGACCTGCTTGCTAATATTTTTACCTCATGATTCAATCTGCGTAATCAGGATTCTGGTTTTGTTCCCCTGGGTTGAGTGTCCATTGACTCATTTATATATTCCCTGTCTTGAAGACTGGTCCAGGGCTGCCTTAGGTATGTTTGCCTGACCTAACCGTAACTCAGAGCTCTGTTCTCAGACTGTCCTTCATCCCTGAACTCTGCATCTTGTGCCTCTCTCATCTCCTCACATGGTCTCTGCTGTTGTCCTTCAGTCCTCTGAATGCTATTTACCTCACTGCCTTCTCAGCCCACAGGATCAGCTTCACAGACAAGAGTCTGTCTCAATTGCCTTCTCCTCATCCATCAGCGAAGGAATATTCTATCTGAGGGTTATGAGGATAGCCAAATGACCAGAACCTAGCACCTAAACACTGGACAGCAGCTGCTCATTGTGTCTTTATAGTCTGCGGATGGAGACTCCATATTGGTGACTGCTTGTGGAAGCAGAGTGGGTGGCAGGAATAGAGGAGAGGCAGGCTTTTGGATATGACTGAGTTGTCTAAATATTTCCATGGTAAAGAGGGAACAGAAGGCCACCACTCAGGGACAAGCAGAAATTGTGTGTGTCCTTCTTCAAGGAGGACCCTTGACAAAGAATGGTCCTTGCAGCCAGACTATGTGAAGTCGTTCTGTTCTCCTGGTTTTGCTGTTGTTGTTTGTTTATCCTTGATGACAGAGCACGTGAATTATTGATCCTTGATTTTAGGTTGTCATCCCAAAGGGCCTTCCTGTACCTTCTGCTGTGTGTGTGGTCACTGCGTACTGTTTCCTATCCCAAGTGCCTGTAACATCTTCTGATTAAGGAATACATCAAAAAGTGTTTTTCACATAGGTCCATCTGATGTCAAAGCTTATCGCCTAGGCCAGAGGTTCTCCACCAGTGGGTCATGACCCCTTCCGGGGTCTAACATCAGATATCTTGCATTTCAGATATTTATATTATGATTCATAACAGTAGAAAATTACAGTTATGAAGTAACAACAAAATAATTTTATGGTTGGGGTCAACACAACATGAGGAATTATTTTAAAGGGTCACAGCATTGGGAAGGTTGAGAAGCACTGTCCTTGGCTAAGGGTTATAGAGTGCTGGCAGTTTGGACCAGTGTGGCTTTTTCTGTCCTTGTGTACCTAATAGACCTGGGCCAGTAGATATAGTCTTACTTCTTTGTATCCTTACAGAGGAAGACAAACAGGTGCCAGGGACCAGCCCTGTTGTTCTTACCTTCCAGACTGTTGCTGTAATTTCTAGAGCCATTTCAGTAAAATTTACAATTTTCTAATTGGTCGCCTGCTTGCTAATGTTGAGAGGACCGGGAAAAGCAGGAGGAGTTGCAGGCTAGGAACATCCAAGCCATTAGTGCTTCGGTATTTTCCTTCCTCCTTTCCTCCTCTTCATCTTTACTACCCTTTCATTTTCTTCATTCTTCCCTCAAAAAAACAAAGTCTCTTTGTATAGCCTGGGGTGTTTCACAATACTCCTGTTCCATCCTCTTGAGTTTTGGGATATCTCATGTCTAATTTGTTGGTGATATTTTACATAGTTTTTATAGTGCTTGGGATTGAACCTAGCTAGAGAAGCCTTATGATACCAATACTTATCTACCCTTTTTCTTTATCAATAATTTAAAATAAATGAAACAAATATTGATATATTGGGTTTCCTAGTGTAATATAACTAGAAAGTTAAAAAAAACAACCAAAACAAACCAAGACTAATCAAAACAACAAAAACCCCAGGCTACTCATAGCCATGACTGTCTTGGAAAAGGGAACTGACTCTATTTAGAAACCGGAAGATACAGGATAAAGGGAGGAGGCCTCCTGTGGGAATATCTACCTAGCAAATTAAACTAAGTGATTTTGTAATTGTGCTACACCTAATGCTAGTAACAAAGTGAGAAGAGGCTATGATGTTGTACTCTTGATTGAGAAGTTATCTCCCATTTTTACTCCAAACTCAGAAAACAAATTTCTGTCCCAGAAGAGCTGTGTGGCAGGGATAAGTGACACATGTTTTCAGGAGAGTTGTCGCTGCTGATAGCGTCCATGATCTTTAGGAGACCTTGAGTCAAAAGGCATTGCTGATCTAGATAGGATCCTCTTGAGATAAAGTGTTAATTTATTTGATTGACAGTAAGATACTTTATAATTTGCATCCAAGAATTATAGAGTGAGTCTTTACCAGATGAAAAGAGACTCTAAGTATTTTTGGAATGACAACAATATGATGTCAGTCACAGGCCCGCACCCATCCTGCAGACTTTGCAGAATTTGGAATCTCTCCAGAGTGACTTCATTCTATCTTCTTTGTCAGGCAGAGCAAGGAGGGTCTAAGAGTAGAGTAGGTAAGGGCTCTGACCGTATGTGTGCTAGTCGGCAATTCAGAAATACAGGATACAGTAAAGGTGTAGATAGTAATTTTATTGCACTTGAAAATTCCTCTTGTCTATTTGACCTTTTAGAAACAACTATGATTTTCCTGGCTCATTTATATAGTATTATGCATAATATATATTTATTTTAATTTCAATAAAGAAAACCCTGACCTTGTTCAATTGCAGTGACAACAAAATATTACATAAAAAAATGGGGTAAGTAGAATTGATTTTTTTCCCTTGTTTTACTGACCACTATAGTCTTCTGTAAATCTCAGGTCACTGAGAAGATCCTTTTATTTTCATTAACCACTACGTGAATTTTATTTTAATTTATTTTTCTTTTCTCTCCGTGTGTCTGTCTCCTTTGTCCCTGTGTGTCTCCGTGTCTCTGTGTATCTGTGTCTCAGTCTCTCGGTATCTCTTTGTCTCTGTTTCTCTGTCTCTCTTTGTTTCTCTGTGTCTCTGTCTCTGTCTTTCTCTCTTTCTTCTTGGTTGACATCCTAAGGTTGGGCCTACATGTAGCCAGCAAGGAGTTTGAAAATTATGCATCACATCAGCCCCTCTTTTTGAGAGGGACTCCCAGAAACTCAGTTAGGGCTGAAAGGAGGGCAAATTCCCAGTTGTGTATTTTCCAAGATGTGCCAAGACTGTTGAGTCCCTGGCATTAGGGAGGTTCCAGAGTTGCCTTTTCAAACACCCCCCCCCCCCCAGTCATCCTAATCCTTGAAGGCATTGATCCTTTGAGAACTGGAGTAAATTCTGTGCACAGGTCTCCTGTTGAGCTACTCATTCAAGGAGGACTCCCACTATTGTAAGCCTGAGCTAGCGGAGTCCTGAGCAATCTGCTACAACCTGTCCAGGAAGTGTTAGAAGTCTTCAACAAAAGATGACCCTATAAAGACGTATTATGGTTTCTCCTTTACATCAATGCTGTCTTTAATCTTAAGAAATAGAAAAAGTTCAGGATTCAGAGAATGTGTTCGAAGAACATCTACACATGTTTACCAAAACTCAAGGAACAGGTATCTGGGAAACTAATGTTTTACACTTTACTTTTTTTCTACATCTGAGCTGAGTTTCTTTGGGATTTGAAAGCACCCATGTGCTTTGTAAAAGCCATGCTGTATAAAGCAGGGTGTCACTTTAAAGACAGGTGTGGCTTTTGCAAATAACTGGTACTTGGTTTACTTAACCTAAATGGCCAGAAGTGGTAAAGCCTAGCTGTGCCAAGGGGAGTGTCAGGCATATGCTTGCTGTCCCACAAATATAGAATTAAAAGGTCAACTTTAAATATTGTCTCTATTATTTGCAGCAGTCCTTAGAATGGGATGTTACTGATTTGGAGAGAGGGTATTTGTTGGCCACTAATTGTTTAGGGGTCCCAGGAATATGGGGAAAAAGAAGCTGGGCTCTCTCCTCTCACTCTCAGTAATTTTCCTATTGTATAATATTCCCATTCCTCAACGATGACATTGTCTATGGTCTTGTACATCACTGGTATTTAAATATAGAAATTGAGAAGTGACAATGTAGACTTTAGATGAACTGTCCATTTTCTCTGGCCCTCTGGGAAGAACGGTTACTATGTTGCTAGCCAAGTTCTGTAATATAGAACTTTTCTTTTGTTTCTTGCATTCCTAAGAGATTATATGAGTAGCCCTCACCTCTTGCATTTTTTTCGTGTTACAATAGAAACTTCAATGCTGTCCATAGAATTGCTAGCCCCAATCAGCTCAATTAAAGTCTCCCAGGGGTGCCTGTCCTTAAGGCTGCAAGTGAACTGGCCTATGTAACCTTGGGCTTGGCTAATGGAAACATGGATTCAGAGCAAACTGTGGCTAGCTGGGGAAGGGAGGTTCTTGTTATTACTTTTTTGCTTATCTGCTTAGTTCTATTTCTTTTTTCTTTTCCATTTCTTTTATTTATTTATTTATTTATTTATTTATTTATTTATTCATTTATTTACTTACTTACTTATTTTTACACTCCAGATTTTATTCCCTTCCCAGTCCATCCCTCAGAGTTCCACATTTCATACTTCTTCCCCTCCCCCATCCCCCAGAGTTCCACATCCCATACTTCCTCCCCTCCTCCTGCACTCCTCCCACTCCCAGTCTCCACAAGGATGTCCCCACCTCACCCACCCCACCAGATCTCTAAACTTCCTGGGGCCTCCAGTCTCTTGAGGGTTAGGTGCATCTTCTCTGACTGAACCCAGACCCAGGAGTCCTCTGCTGTGTATGTGTTGGAAGCCTCATCTCAGTTGGTGTTGCTGCCTGGTTGGTGATCCTGTGTCTAAGAGATCTCAGGGGTTCAGGTTAATTGAGACTGCTGGTCCTCCTACAGGATTACCCTCCTCCTTAACTTCCTCCAGCTTTTCCTTAATTCAACCAGAGGAGTCAGCAGCTTCTGTCCGTTGGTTTTAGCTACTTGTTGGGTCTTTTGGAGAAAAGTCATGGTAGGTCCCTTTTGTGAATGCCCCATAGCTTCAGTAATGGTGTCAGGTCTTAGAGTCTTCCGTTGAGCTGGATTTCACTTTGGGCCTATCGCTGAACCTTCTTTTTCTCAGGCTCTTCTCCATTTCTTTCAGACAGTAAGAATTATGGGTCAGAGTTTTTGCTGTGGGATAGCAACCCCATCCCTCACTTGATGCCCTGTTTTTCTGCTGGAGGTGGATTCAATAAGTTCCCTCTCCCCACTGTAGGACCTTTCATCTAGGGTCTCCCCTTTGAGTCCTGAGAGTCTCTAACTTCCTGGGTCTCTAACTTCCTAATTCTAGAGGATCCTCCCAACCTCCTTTCTCCCAAGGTCACCTGTTTCAATCCTTTCTCCTGGCCCTCGGGACTTCAGTCCTTTCCCCCCACCCAATACCAGATCAGTTCTATTTCTTTAAAAGACGTAGTATGCATGTATAAGTACTGAAACTACGTTAGCTCTCACTAACAGTGCGAGCAAATTAATTGGTTTAGGGAAGGTCATCAACAGTTCAAACATCATAAATTATGAGATTCAAGGAAGTGAAATTGTACCTTAAAATCTCTCAAGTGCTTTGTATGTCTGAACCATAAGACCTTTAATGTAGAATGATTTTTTCATTTTCCTCCCACCCCCACCCATGTCACCTGTCAATATGTCTTGTCTACATTATGGCTAGAGCTTTCTTTTTCTTTTTCTTTTTCTTTTTTTATTTTTTCAGAGGAAATGGGATTTACTGCAATTGTGAAAGTGCACAATTAATGCCATTCACGTCAGAAAAAGGAAGTTGTACAAACTTAAACGAATGAGAGATAAATGAAAGAATGAAAGAAATGCTATATCCAAGCAGTGTGGAGAATATCAGAGATGGACAAAGCTTCACTATTGAAATTGTGCCCTCATTTTTTCTAAAAAGAAGCTACAGGGTTTTACTCTCTTCGCTCTCCACCAGAGGCATGGCGGGAAGGGAGCTGCCAGGAAGCCAGGGATAGGGGTAGGGGCGGGTCTTTCTGGATGGACCTGGCAGCACTTAGATGTTCTTATCCTGTAGGACTGTGAATAAATTGATATCTGCTGTATGAGTAGTCTTGACCACTCCCTTTTTGTTAAAACAACCTCAGCTATCTAAGACAATCCTTTGATGGAATGCTGAAAATTAGACATAGGTCACAGTAGGAAATACTGCATAGTTACAATGGATCCTTATCAGGGATTGGCTGTTATATGTTCAATGATAACAGTTGTTTGATATTTCTGGACAAAGGTAGGTTCTTTGAGAGAATGCAAGGTATTGGACAAAGATGGTATTCAGAACAAAAGGGTATTTAATAATTACTTCTATCTCGTTGGTGAAATACATGTATATATGTTTATAAGCAACTAGGGCTCTTTTAAAGATGGATAATATTAGATTATATATAAAATTTTAGATTATTCACAGGCCAGCTTTTTAACATTACACATAAATGGGGACTCAATGGATTCAGATCTGTGAGGTGAACTTATATATCTGGATAGAAGTGCAGAGCTGGGGACCCCAACTAGTCAACTGAAATCTTCAATGATCTTAGAATTTTACCTGGGTTGGATGAGTCACATTACTGTCTCAACTTTGTGGTTTAGTTTGTATCACTTTTGGGGACTTCCAAGGTCTCAAAAGATCTTTGAGATGTAGGGATGCTTTCAAATTTCTGTTTTAGTTTCATGTATCTTGTTCTATGAATGTTAGCATCTTAACTGTATGTTTGTGTGTGCTCCATGTGTGTGACTGGTGCCTGCAGAGGTCAGAGGGCAGCACATCTCCTAGAATTGGAGTTACCGGATCGTTGTAGCCACTATGTAGGTTTTGAGCATGAGTCCACTGTAAGGCTGACAAATGTTCTTAAGCAGTGAGTCATCTCTCCAGGCCCGTTGGAGATGATTTTTTAGGAAAATATTTTTTGGGAGCTCAAATCTGAATTTCTAGTGTCTTTGTTGATGGAATCACCCATGTTCTCTCATGGCTCAACAGTGAGCATCATTTGGAAGCCTCAGTCAAGTGCATAAAAGTGGCCACCAGTGTCTCTGATAAATTCACACCAGTATCTGTCTTATCGATGCCAAATCTATGAGGTACCAAGTTCTCTAGACTTAAATTTGGACCAGGGACTTTGTAAATGCTAATAGCAATTCCTCTTCACCTCTCTAGTCCAGGTAAGATGACTGTCGTTATTGTCCCCTCTGGGTTAGGGCTGGCTCATTTTCTTGCCTGCCTTGAGAAGGGCTTTTGTTTGCCTGGTACATTGTATCACAGACTTCTTGTTTCTGAATTCTTGTTTGATCCAGACTGAACACCATGGACTCCACTAACTACACCTGTCAGTGATATGGGGATCAGTGATATGTGGGTCAGTGATATGGGGGCAGGTTTTAGAGGATGATGAATGGTCATCTCTCTTCTACAAAGTCAGTTTCTAGAGTGAGATATTATAGTCTGTTCTTATTCCCCAGCAAAGCTCGAAATACATCAGTTTGTATCTTACAAAATTGGACCTGTTCATTTAGAACTGGCTTTACTTGTGTTCATTCCCGTTTATCATCCAGACAAACTGGAAAACAGTAGCTGGTGACTGATAATTCTGTAGCACACACTACAGAAGGCATTGTTCACTTATGTACAGGCATAGTGAGAAGACAGCACAGACTCTCTAAGATTTTAGGTCCACCCTTGATGGATTCCCCTCAGGCCTGTCCTTCTTCATTTCTCAAAGGAGGTGGTGCAGCATAGTCTCCTGGGTCTTACACTAGACGATCCTTTGCTGTTGGCTTTTCCATCCCCAGAAGAAGCTCGGAATATTTTTATTTTATCCCAGAGAATTAGACACAGCTGATTAGAATGGCGACACCCTGTGGGCTGTCCATCTTACATGCTTAGTATCCAAAACAGTATTATGAACGGAATATTCTTGGGAAATGTCAGAAATGTTTTCTATCACTTTCTAGATGGTTAAGTGACAAGCAATGTTGATTTTACTATATCACTGTGAGTGTACGGTTAACTCAGATCACATATTGCTCTGGGAAACATGGGCACCTTGAAATTAATTTTAAAAATTAAATAAAATTGTTTGCACCTATAAGTTTTAGAATTAAACTGCATGGGCACAGAGGCGAGAATATACCTACTGGGCAGTGATAGATGACGGTTGGCTCCCCAGACTAGGAGAGAGTAACTCACCATTGTAGTATTCTCTCTGGAGATTTTTTTCTGATTTGGGATACCACATATTAAAAATAGTTTCTCCAAGTATTTGGAGAGTCTAGAATCCTCAGAGAGCAAGTATTGTTAATCTTGCAAACCATGCAAGTCAAGTCAAGGTCTTTTGAACTTCTCTGTAGATTTTAGAATCAGTTTCTTGGCTTTTACCCCAAAGGCCTGCTGAGATTTTAAATGGAATTGTTAATAATCTTTAGATCTTTCAGAATACAGATACGGAAAATGTGGTACATTTACACAACTGAGTACTGCTACTCAGTTATTAAAAACAATGACTACATGAAATTCTTAGGCAAATGGATGGAGCTAGAAAATACCATCCTGAGTGAAGTAACCCAGTCACAAAAGAACACAAATGATATGTACTCACAGATAATTGGATATTAGCCTAAAAGCTTGGGATTCCTATGAAAAAATTCACATATCTTCTAAAGCCCAAGAAGAAGGAAGACCAAAATATGGATGCTTCATTCCTTCTTAGAAGGAAGAACAAAATACTCACGGGAGGAAAAACAGGGACAAAGAGTGGAGCAGGGACTGAAGAAAAGGTCATCTAGAGACTGCCCCACCTGGGCATCCATCCCATAGGCAGCCACCAAACCCAGTCACTACTGGGGATGCCAAGAAGTGCTTTCTGACAGGAGCCAGATATGGACGTCTCCTGAGAAGCTCTGCCAGATCCCTGCTGATGCAGATGAGGACACTTACAGCCAACCATTGGACTGAACGAGGGGACCCCAATAAAAGATTTAGAGAAAAGACTGAAGGAGCTGAAGGGGTTTGCAACCCCATAGGAAGAACAACAATATCAACCAACCAGACTCCCTGGAGCTCCCAGGGACTAAACCACCAACCAAAGAGAACACATGGAGGGACCCATGACTCTAGCAACATATGTGGTAGAGGATGGCATTGTCCAGCATTAATGGGAGGAAAAGCCCTTGGTCCTGTGAGACTTGTTTTTCCAATGTAGGGTAATGTCAGGGCATTGAGGTGGGAGTGGGTGAGTGGGAGTGGGAGTATCCTCATAGAAGCAGGGGGAGGGGGAGAGGGTATGGGAGACAGTGCAAAACGGTTAACATTTGAAGTGTAAATACACAAAATATCCAAGAAAAGTAAACTTATTAAAAAAAGAACCTTCAGATCTTTCAGAGGATAACATACTAATAACATGACATATTATATTTCATACTATAAACATGCATTATTGTCAGATCTTCATATATATTCACATGATTGTACTAGGAGTTTTTGACAAAAATGCTGCTAGATTATCAAACTTTTTCAGACATTTTTGGTAATCTCGAGAAGAAAATGGATAAATCATGGCGTATTAACATACATAATTACAGGCTGTATGAATGAACTGACTGATAAATATAATGATTATTTTACAGGCCATAAACAGATCATTCTATCAGTTACATTAAGGAATATGCAAGAACAGCGGCATGTTGTTTCCGAATGCAAATGCATGTGATTACAAAACCTGTTAGGAAAGCATTAACTCTACATAACTTAAATAATGACAAGCAAATAAAAACTTTTCAACCTTTCGGAGAAATTTCAGTGTTCTTAGTCTGACAATGTTTTCTTATACGCAACAGAAAAAGCATAAACTACAAATAGAAAAATAAATCCAAAAGTTTTAAGAAAAAGCATCTTTTCTGAGCCCTTAGTAATAACATTCACCCTGCAGAACATCTTGTAAATGGAGTGACCACTCTGCGACTGTTCTTGGCTGACACATTCAAATGTATGCCCAACAAAACATTTGTACCTGTATCTCTCTATATAAAGATCTCTTAGAACCTAGCATAAAACAGGTAGAGTGGGTGCCTTGTGCTCTGGTTTGAATATAGTTATTTCCCACCAAAGTTTAGGAGAAATCTTTGTTAAGCAGACTCTCTCCCTGTAGAAAATTAACACTCTGCCTGCAAATTCTACTGACCTGGGGAGCTGGTGAGCTTTTGTGCTTTCTTACTGAGCATGGGTGAGGGGTGCTGTAAAGGAGCGTGGGTAGTGTCATCATCAGGAAGTCTCACTCAGTTGCGTGACGATTTAGCTGTAGTTGCTTAGATAGACTCCCCAGTTCAGTTAATCTTCTGTACTCTACTACTCTAGCCCTTCCCAAGACAACGGAAACATATGAAATTAGGGCAGAGCTACAGATAAATGGAGATGCAGGGAAAAAGTGGTCAGAATCCCAATGGAGGGCTTTGTGACTCTCCCATTACCTCTCTCTATGAGGAAAAGTCAGCAGCCAGTAAGTCTTATGTTATGGGTCTCTTGCAAGTTATGGGTAGATGTTTTGAGATGGTAGCTGCTGGGCTCAGACAATAGTCTTCTTGGGAGGGGGTGCTTTGAACAGGCTTTGGGGCTTTAAAAGAGTTAAGGTATTGTATCTTCTTTAAATGTATCTACTTTTTAAAGTATCTTCTTGTACTCATGCAACTGGTTTTTTTTTTTGTTTTTTGTTTTTTTTTGCTTGTTTGCTTGCTTGCTTGTTGTTTTTCTTTTCTGGAAGTGACTTCCTATAAAGTGAGCTGACAGGTTTTCAAAATCTCCCATGTGTTCTGCAATGAGATAACTTCCCCTTCCTGCTTCTGATGAGCCACAGTAAGATAACTACAAGACTCTGGTATCTGCTCTCTGCTGGCACTACGTTCTTCAGTCTTTTGGGCAATGAACTACTACTCCTGTTTTGTATGTTAAGTATCCAGCCTCACGTATTCTGTTATGGCAACAAAACCAAAAAGGACTAAAATGCAGCTTTAAACAGTCAAATTTTAATATATCTACACTTGATCTTAGCCAAAAGGCTTTTACTAAATTTTAATATATCAAAAAAAGGGTACTTATAAATCAACCAAGACAAAGAACCATGAAAATATATAAATGCTACATAGTTAACATCAGTGACATAGATACAAGTAAACAATAGATCCACATATTTAACTGTGAAGAATTGAAGATAGGCTGAGGAAATTCTCCTTGACAGGGGACATAATGAAATTGTATCTCCATGTAGTGGTAGACTATTTGGCAGGGTCTCCAGGTGACTGTGACCCTGTGCTAATGTTGATAGCTCAAGGACTAAGTAATGCCATCTTTGCTGATGTCATCTCCAAGGAAGGCAGATGTGTGGAAGAGATGATTTTATAAACGGCAAAATCCAGATCCAAAGTTAATACTTAGCTTGACTATCAAAATAGTGTTGATGTTTGTTTTATCTGAGTGACCATTTTATACTGTGGATTTATACCATCATGCATGCTGATATAAATATTCTCTCGTGGCTTTTTAACAAGTCCACTGAAGTTCCTAAGAAGTAAGGTTTCCAGAGAATTTAGTTTCCTCTCCCTTTTTTTCCCCCCTTTTCCCAGGGCTGTGGCTTGAACTCAGAGCCTATGTATGCAAGGCAAACTCTCATCCATTGAGTTCCACCCACAGGCCTTAGGGTTTTTTGTTTGTTTGTTTTTTAATTTCCTTAATTTCTTTCCCCAACAGTTGAACATTTTTTTTTACAAAATTTAAAGATTATTTAATAATGGGCCATTGAATTGATGATTGAGGCATTATTTACAAACCCAAACCTTATTCTAACAAAATACCTTTAAGGATGAACATTGGTCATTGAGTTCATTTGTTGTCATTGAAAATAGGTCAAATATCACTAGACAGCCTGTCCTGAGTTCCGGTAATAATTTTAAAATTGAACTCTGTGGGAAAAGCTCCCTTTTCTCTGTTTCTTCAGATAACGTGGGGATTTTCGGCTGTCTCTTTTGTCCTGATGCTACTCCCATTTTCACCTCCCTAAGAATTGCCATAAATAAAACACAGTTATCAGGATTTCTAAAAATGACGTGTGTTCTTGTCAAAAACCCTACTTGTGAGCTCAGAGATTAGAACAGAGATGACTAACAGTTTTAATCTGCTTAGAAATCATCTTGAATCGACTCTCATGGCAGAATGGACTTAATAATGCTGACCTCCAAAAATTGCTTCCATAATTTCTCAGCTGAGCAATATTTTCTTTTGAGAAGTTGTTATTTTGGACTAATTTTCAGTAAGAGAACCATATTTAATCACTGTAGGAAAATCAGAGAGGAACTTAGGCTCAGACAGGTTAGGCTGTGACCTCCCCGGGGAATGCGATCTTTTGAATAACTTTATCAGAGTTTTTCAAACAGTGTCACTGGTTATTGTGGGATGTCCTTTCAAATATTTACCAACAAAAAAGACAATTGGGTGATTTTTTAGATGTTTTTCTAACCTTAAATTGTTCCCAGTGTGAGAATCCTAAGGGTTCAAATTTTCTAGACTCAATATCTTTCTAACACTCACCACGTGGTCTTAAGAGAATCATTCAAATTTCACGACTTCCTGTTTCCCCTTTGAAGTGTAAATATTCATATATGTCTTGTTGACTTCAAGACGTAGTATAATAAATATATAGCCATGAAGTTAGCCTGGAACTTAAAAATGAGCAATATTAATAAAACAGCAACAACCACAGCAACAGCAACAACAATAACAACGTTTATCCAGCCTTCAAGGAATTAAGAATTCTGAGTGGTTAGGGATATGGGAGAGTTTTAGACTTAATGCTAGCATTCTTTACAGTTATTTTATGGTAAGAATTCAATGTGATATGATGTACAAGGCCTGGTGTGGTTCATTCTCAGGTAACATCTTTAATAAGAGAGCAAGCAGAGGTACACCACATCCTCTCTGCGCTCTGAGGTTTTTCACTCACTGAGTGGAGAGGATCGCAAGTCTTTGTCTAACAGGACTGCATCGCATCATGTAAAATAATGGATGAGAAGGCTTTCTGAACGGTAGTGGTCTATGTGCATAGATGCCTATACTATTAGATGTTTCCCCAATGTAAATAAAACACACGATATTGTAACCTCACATTAAAAATACATGTATAGAATTCCAGGAAGGTGTTATCAGTGTGCTTTCATGTCCTGGGCTGAAATATAGCTGTAAGCATCCATGAAGTTGTGGTTTATGAAATGATGAACGCTAGCCACACTACAGAAGCATGCATCCTCCCAGTGACCATTCTGAGATTAATTTTGAAGAACATGCACTGAGGGACCACAGGATTGCTAGTAGATTTGGGCTACTATTTTCTGCAAAAACTGTAAGCACACCTGTTTGTACAGGGATATAGAATGGTAAAGACTTGAGTTTCTCAGTTTCAAACCCTATGTCATTGAGATGAGTGTTGGTTGTAGCTTCGTCCTATCTCTTCCTGGAGCTTCACAGGCATTCTGCATTCTCCAATTTTTCTTTCATACTTTTTATAATACCACAATAACAGCTATGAAGGGTCTTCCTGCCGTGAATGCCACTGATGTCTTTATTAAGTATAAATGTTCTACTTTTAAAATAAGTTTTTCCATCATTTTTTTCTGTCACTGCATTTGTACACCTTTTATCTCAGATGTGTGAGTATACTTCTTTGTGATTATCTTTTGCCTAGAATAGGTCTTCTTAGCCTATCAGAAACTCTGTTTTGTAAATGCTAACAAATGTACTCTATGATCTTGGCCAGCCAGAATGCCTTTTCTAGATTCATCTGTTCCTCGCTCCTGAGGCCAACGTCTTTGCTAAGGAAACAGTGGTGTATACCTAAGAGTCACAAGAAGCTCTATTTGCAAGAGCCTGAGCAGATCTCAAGCCAGATTAATAATCACATCCTTGAACATCATCGTAAAACTCTCAGAAGGTGATAACAAAAGCCAGAAATCTTTAAGCTGATGCCCAAACCATTATTTTCATACATGAGATATTGACAGGATTACTACTGACTTGTCTTCTAGTGACAGAGAAGGCCACATGGCAACACAACCATTTTTTTTGTAGTGCAAAAACAATTTCCCCCAGACAATGCTAAAGGAAAATACTGCTAGGAAAAGAGAATGTATATCTATGAGAAGACACGAAGTAAGTTTAGTATGTCAACATGGTAGAAAAGGCTTCTTGTCCTTCTTTTATTACATTCTTTAATTCTTGACTGTTTATTCTTGAGGTGAATTTCACTCTATAACAGAGGCTGTCCTGGAATCTAACATGTAGAACAGGCTATTTCAAGTTTGATGCAGCCTTCTGCATTAGCTTCCTAAGTACAGGAATTACAGATGTGTTATTGTACCTGGCTCCCTACTGAGCTATGTAGTAGTAGGAGATTTCTATCATGCACAGAATTAAAGTATCGGGATAAAATGTTTATAAATAAAATTATATTGTTCTGGGATTTTTTACCTCACTGATGAAAAGATATGATATTCACTTAAGGTAGACTGTGATCCATGAAGGGGACACACACATACTGCATATATCCTTTGAGCAGTTAGAAGATAAAGGATACTATTAAATAGTTAGGTGCTCAGCTGTGGGGATGGCGCAGTGGTTAGAGGTAGTTGCTGCTCTTGCAAAGGGCCTGAATTTGGTTCCTAGCACCCATATGGTGGCTTACAGCTGTTTGCTACTTTATTTCCCAGGAATATGATGTCCTCTTCTGGCCTTCATGGGCAACAGACACATGCACATGGTGGACATTCATAGAAGCAGGCAAAACACTCACAAACACATAAAAAAATCTTAGAAAAAAGAATATAGTCACTTCTTTTTCCATTTATTTGCTTTTTGCTCTTGTTTTGTAAAGGAATGAAAGACAAGAAAATACTAAGCACAACTTGTACCCTTTCAAAGGATGCTCCCACTGGCCTACTTCTTCTAAGTAGACTTCACCTTCTAGAAATTTCTACATCCTTGCCATAGTTTATAAAGTTATGATCCCACCATTGGAAAGGTCAAAGTACTCATGATCCAATGACTTGTGATCACTGTATAATGGGAACCGAGACTTTCAACAAGTGAGAGTTTGAAGGTAGTTTAGATCTAAGTCCTAACATTGTCTCAAGGAGTTCCTGTCCTTTGAATTTTCTGTTGGTGAGGAGAGATTTAGAATTCTAATTTTTTTGTTTTCGTTTTTGTTGTTTTGTTTTGTTTTATTGGAACAATGAGTTCATGTTAGTTGTCACACATTGACACACAAACCACATACATAATTGTATTGTATAGGTTCTTTCATGTGTGGGGCGGGGTATTGGTTCCTTAAGACAGAAGTGTTTTCATGTATTCCCAGCTGGCCTGGTATTCACTGTGTAATGCAGACTAATCTTAAACTCTGAGAAACTCCTCTGTTTTGGCCTCCCAAGTGTTGGACTGACAGATGTGTGCCAGCATGCCTGACGATTAGTCAGTGCATATTTATGGAGCCACTGTCTCCATACAGTTGCAATTCCATGTCTTCTTCAAAAAGATACCCATTCATCATTAATGGTACTGGGGTTCCTTTGGACTTGAGAGGTACAGTTTGGCGGTGGTTTAAAATAAATTGAGCCTTTTGAAATAAAATATCTGACTCTGAGGATGATGCTTTATCTTTCATTCAGATACATTGAGGTCCTTCATATATGGCAGGCCTGTGTTAAGAATGAGCTTCCATGGGCTGGAGAGATGGCTAAGAGTACTTTTCTTCCAGAGGTCCTGAGTTCAATTCCCAGCAAGCACATGGTGGCTCACAACCATATGTAATGGGATCTGATGCCTTCTGGCCTGTCTGAAGACAGCTACATTGTATTCATACACATAAAATAAATCAATCTTTTGAAAAAGAATGAGCTTCCAGACTGGGGCAGATAGGCAAATGTTCCGGTTGTATCTCGCTCGGTACAGTCTCTTTTCAAGGGCAGATGGAATATGGGTTCAGCTGACTTCAACATGGTCAGCATGATCGGTTTTGTGAAGTTATTTTTCTGTGCACTGAGAGCACAAGAGGAGTGTTTCTGTTGGTGTAGTCCTCTTAGGATGGCTGCTGTCCTGTGGGCTTCTCACGTGTGCTTGAGAGCCTCCTTTAACCTCCCTACCTACCCACCAACAACTCTCCTGGCCCTTGTATAGCCCTCCGTCTACAAGATTTACAGCATGTTCAGCAACTACAGACAAGAATGGTTAATTTTGGTTCTGGAATGCCCTTTTTATTATGGAAACAGGTAATTATAAATCTTAACTAAATAGAAAGTGTCACATACAAGCCTTTAAATTTCACACCTAACTTTAAAGCAGTAACACTCTATATTGAAAACTTAATACTTTATTTTACAAAAATTTCTATTTGTTTCTTTAAGTTATCAAAATAATAGATTGTTTCTTATCTAATTTTCCTAGTCTTTTTTTAACTTACTTATTAGTTTATTTTTGAACTACATGGATATTTTGTTTTTATTGATGGTTGACTCCTTCCCCCCTATTTTATTCTCCGTTTGTCCTTCCTCCCCTCATTAGCCCCTTGTGCTTTCGTATCTCACATATTCTATTGCCTCCCTCCATCACCCCACTTAAAACCTTTTTTCCTTTACATGACCTCTTTTTAAGATTTTATGACCTACGTCTGCATGCATAAAAGTTAAAATCTAAGATCCACATTTAAGAGAAAAACATGTGGTATTCGTCCGAGTCTGGACTACATCACTGTAATGATGAAACCACATTTTCTTTATCCACTCCTCTGAGGAGTGATCCCATTTGATCACACCCAGAACGATCCATTTCCTAGAGATTTTGAACAGAGCAGAAATGATCAAGGATCAGTATGTATCTCTGCAGTAGGGCATAAAGTCCTTGTGTGTATGCTTAGCAGTGGTATAGCGGGTCACATGTGAGTTTGTGTCTATAGTTTCTTTTCAGCTTCCGTATTGATTTCCACAGCAGTTTACACTCCACCAGCAGTCAGCCAGGATGCCACACACCCCTGCGTTTGCTCTTCTTTGTTTTCCTGATGTTAGCCCTTCTGACTGGGGTGTGATAGAGTCTAAACCCAGCTTTTATTTATATCGCCTTGATGGCCAAGGGTAATCAACACTCCAAAAAAAATATGGCCACTTATAGTAAGCTTAATACTTCAAGGGATTAATCTCAATAAGAAAGAGTGTTGGATGCATGTTCCTTCAGTCTCTGTTCTAAACGTTGCCTCCCTATCCCCTCCTAAGGGTATTCTTGTTCCCCTTTTAAAGAAAGAGTGAGGCATCCACATTTTGGTCATCCTTTTTGAGTTTCATGTGTTCTGTGCATCTAGGGTAATTCAAGCATTTGGGCTAATAGCCACTTATCAATGAGTGCATACCATGTGTGTTTTACTGTGATTGGGTTACCTCACTCAGGATGATATTTTCCAGTTCCATCCATTTACCTATGAATTTCATAAAGTCATTGTTTTTGATAGCTGAGTAGTATTCCATTGTGTAGATGTACCACATTTTCTGTATCCATTCCTCTGTTGAAGGGCATCTGGGTTCTTTCCAGCGTCTGGCTATTATAAATAAGGCTGCTAGGAACATAGTGGAGCATGTGTCCTTGATGTATGTTGGAGCATCTTTTGGGTATATGCCCAAGAGAGGTATAGCTGGGTCCTCAGGAAGTGCAATGTCTAATTTTCTGAGGAACCTCAAGGGGCTTGAGACCCCATATGAACAACAATGCCAACCAACCAGAGCTTCCAGGGACTAAGCCACTACTCAAAGACTATACATGGTCTGACCCTGGGCTCCAAATTCATAGGTAGCAATGAATAACCTAGTAAGGGCACCAGTGGAAGGGGAAGCCCTTGGTCCTGCCAAGGCTGGACCCCCAATGAATGGGATTCTTGGGAGGAGGGCGGTAATGGGGGGAGGGTGTGGAGGGGAACACCCATATAGAAGGGGAGCGGGAGGGGTTATATGGATGTTGGCCTGGAAACTGGGAAAGGGAATAACAATTGAAATGTAAATAAGAAATACCCAATTTAATAAAGATGGAGAAAAAATAAAGATTGTTGAGTCTTACTTACAGCATACTTAGCCATACAGAGTTCTATACGTGGTGGGATCTGAAAGTATTGACATGTAGCAGAAATAGGGATTGTGTAGTGTAAAACTGGACAAATAGAAAGACAGTCTATCAAGATAAAAGTCAGGAAACCGTTATTTGATTTATAGTGGTATTCTTAATATACAAGATGAATAGTTCTTTAAATATCCATGATTAAAAAAATAAATCTACTAAAAACTCATCTCACAACATTTTAAATTCCCACAAGCTAAAAGAAAGTGGGAGACAAGCATTTCATTCACCAAAGTCATCATAATGTTTTAACTGTTCAGAAATAGGTGGTCCTAAACTATTGAAAACAACCCAAGAGATGGCCTCACTCTTCAAATGGGCACTTTCATCCTATAGCTGGTAACCTATTTTTGTACTGCAGGCACCAGTTAGAATCCTTTCAAAGCATGTCCACATGCAGTTTTAACCATTCAAATGCACCGCATGCCTCCTTCAAAACTGAGGCAGGAAAAGGTTTCTTCTTACTTCCATCCTTACCTTTAAAACAATCCTTAATTTTTATTTTGGTACCAGAATGGATCTCTCCTTGAAATGCAGGCATTGAAAATACATCCATGTCAAAGAAGACCCATCCGATACCTGTAGGTGGATAGCCTTGCCTTAGGATTTTCATCACATTAACGTTCAGTAATAATGAAACACTTCAGCAGTTTACGAATCCTGTTTGTTTGTTTGAGGGATGGGGTTTTGTGTTTTCTAGCCTGTCTCAGCCTCGCAGTTTTGTGGTACTGTACTCTCATGCCACCATAACAAGTTTGTACCCTTTGTGAGCTATCAATTTCTGATCCTTGTGATAAACTCTCCAATTCTCATCTATACCTGATCATGGTAGACCCACACATTTTCTAAGAAATTAGTAAAATGCACCTGTATAGGGCAGCCTTCATCCCTACTCAGAAAAGGACTCTTACTCAGAGAGGTACAATCTGCAGGCGTTCCACTCCACCACCACAAAGGAACTCTTTACGTCAGCATGCACATATTTATAGCTTTCAACACCTCTGCATCCAGGAAAAAGATATCTTTTCTCTACATTTGCATATTTCATGGTCTTTCTGAAAAAATATCTCTGAATAAGAGGTGGTCTGCCTCCAAGACAGAAACAAGTATTTACTTCTGTCAGAGAAAATCCTCTGCTGGATTCCCCTCATCCCAGGGTATTTTAATTCTTATCTTCCCACCAGAAAGAGGAAGTCATCCTTGTTCATGTCCATTTACATGTTTATCTGGCATCTTGGACAGAACTCCACATTTCTCCCTCTTGTCTGAATTTCTCTGACCTCTGTAGACCCACAGAATTAAGGGCAACCTCAAGTTGTTCAGGGTGAAACTTAGGTGGTATCTTCTTTGATTCTTCTCTTTTCTTATTACTTCTTTTTCCTTCATGTAAATGACTATTATCTTATTTTCTTGACCCACAATGTATCCTGAACACATTGTCATAACTGCAATAGACAGACACATATAAGTGGCTTCTTTGCCTCTATTCTCTAGAAGCCATAAGGCTGGCTATCTATCTATCTATCTATCTATCTATCTATCTATCTATCTATCTATCTATATGTCAACTGTCTGTCTATATGTCTAGCTATTCATCTATTCAACCACTCACACACCAATATACTCATTTATCTCTCTAGTCATCCACCCACTGACACATTCATTTATCTCTTGGAGACACTGTATTACTATATAGTCCTGGTTTTCTGCTACTTGCTATGTAAACCAGACTGTCCTTAAAACTCAGAGAGATCAGTGTCCTTTGCCTCACAAGTACTAGATTCAAAGACAAGAGCCACCACACCTGACAACTGTGAGTATTGTTTAAGCTATGTGCAAATCATGTCTTGCTTTTAAAAAACCAAAAAAACAAAAACAAAAAACCAAAAACCAAAACAAAACAAAACAAAAAAACCTCAAACAATGGTTTCCTACTCAAGTTAACACCAGCTCTTTTCCATGGCTTGGAAAATCCTATACCTTCATCAGATCTTGGTGACCTATAGGCTATGAAAGACAGGAAGTATCAGGATGGAATGATCCTTTTGAAAATGTTCATGCTTCTATGGGCACTCATCAATGAGTTTCTTCAGTATAAACACTGATTCTGATTAAAAGTAAAAGTTAGAGCAAAATCGTGGTTGGATTGGGGACTCAGAGGGAAGGATGTGAACAAATATAGAAAAGGACTAAGAAGGACAAATATGAGGTTCTTCCGAATTCTAAAAAGACCCCTGAACATGAGAATAAAGGGTTCCAGGGAACATAGCACCCTACTATGCAAATGTAATCTCAATAGGCTATCCCTACTTATGCTGGCAGTTCCCAGTATGTTATGGAAAGGAGTGGACAGGTTGAAGCAGCTGAAGGGTTCAAAAGCAGCCAGGGCAGATCTGTAAGGCAAAGGACACTGTCATTAGGACAAAACGACAGGCAACCAACAGATTGGAAGAAGATCTTTACCAATCCTACGTTCAATATATATAAAGAACTCAAAAAGTTAGACTCCAAAGAATCAAATAACCCTATTAAAAATGGGTTACAGACAGATGCCCTTCAACAGAGGAATGGATACAGAAAATGTGGTACATCTACACAATGAAATATTACTCAGCTATCAAAAACAATGACTTTATGAAATTCGTAGGCAAATGGCTGGAACTGGAAAATATCATCCTGAGTGAGGTAACCCAATCACAGAAAAACACACATGGTATGCACTCATTGATAAGTGGCTATTAGCCCAAATGCTTGAATTACCCTAGATGCCTAGAATAAATGAAACTCAAGACAGATGATCAAAATGTGAATGCTTCACTCCTTCTTTAAAAGGGGAACAAGAATACCCTTGGCAGGGAATAGAGAGGCAAAGATTAAAACAGACACAGAAGGAACACCCATTCAGAGCCTGCCCCACATGTGGCCCATAAATATACAGCCACCCAATTAGACAAGATGGATGAAGCAAAGAATTGCAGGCTGACAGGAGCCGGATATAGATCTCTCCTGAGAGACACAGCCAGAATACAGCAAACACAAAGGCGAATGCCAGCAGCAAACCACTGAACTGAGCACAGGACCCCCGTTGAAGGAATCAGAGAAAGGACTGGAAGAGCTTGAAGGGGCTCGAGACCCCATATGAATAACAATGCCAAGCAACCAGAGCTTCCAGGGACTAAGCCACTACCTAAAGACTATACATGGACTGACCCTGGACTCTGACCTCATAGGTAGCAATGAATATCCTAGTAAGAGCACCAGTGGAAGGGGAAGCCCTGGGTCCTGCTAAGACTGAACCCCCAGTGAACTAGATTGTTGGGGGGAGAGTGGCAATGGGGGGAGGATAGGGAGGGGAACACCCATAAAGAAGGGGAGGGGGAGGGATTAGAGGGATGTTTGCCCGGAAACCGGGAAAGGGAATAACACTCGAAATGTATATAAGAAATACTCAAGTTAATAAAAAAAATGCTAAAAAAAAAGAATAGGAAAAAAAGTTCAAGTACATAATTTATCAGTAATTAATTAATGTAACTGTTTAAAACAATAAAGTGTTTCTTAGATGAAACAAAAAAAATGGGTTACAGAGCTAAAAAAAGGGTTCTCAATTGAAGAATATCGAATGACTGAGAAGTATGTAAAGAAATGCTCAACATTCTTAGTCATTAGGGAAATGCAAATCAAAACAACCTGAGATTCCACCTCACAAGAGTCAGAATGGCTAAGATCAAAAACCTCAGGTGACAACAGATGCTGGCAAGAATGTGGAGAAAGAGGAACACTCCTCCATTTTTGGTGGGATTGCAAGCAGGTACAACCATTCTGGAAATCAGTCTGGAGGTTCCTCAGAAAATTGAACATTGCCCTACCTGAGGACTCAGTTATACCTCTCTTGGGCATATACCCAAAAGATGCCCCAACATATAAAAAAGACACATGCTCCACTATGTTCATTGCAGCCTTATTTATAATAACCAGAAGCTGGAAAGAACGCAGATGCCCTTCAACAGAGGAATGAATACAGAAAATGTGGCACATCTACACACTATCAAAAACAATGACTTTATGAAATTCGTAGGCAAAAGGATGGAACTAGAAAATATCATCCCGAGTGAGGTAACCCAATCACAAAATTACACACATGGTATGCACTCAGTGATAAGTATATATGAGCCCAAAAGCTTGGATTACCCAAGGTACAATTCACAAACCACATGGAGCTCAAGAAGGACAACCAAAGTGCAGATGCTTCAATCCTTATAACAGGGAACAAAAATATTCATAGGAGGAGATACGGAGACAAAGTTTGGAGTAGAGACTGAAGGAATGGCCATTCAAAGCCTGCCTCACCTGGGGATCCAGCCCATATACATACAGTCACCAAACCCAGACAATATTGCTGATGCCAAGAAGTGCATGCTGACAGGAGCCTGATATAGCTGTCTGCTGAAAGGCTCTGTCAGAGCATGACAAATACAGAGGTGGACGCTCACAGCCAACCATTGAACTGAGAATGGGGTTCCCATTGGAGGAGTTAGAGAAAGGACTGAAGGAGCTGAAGGAGTTTTCAACCCCATTAGCACAACAATACCAACCAACCAGAGCTCCCAGGGACTAAACCACCATCCAAAGCGTACACATGGACAGACCCATGGCTCCAGCTGCATATGTAGCAGAGGACGGCCTTGTTGGGGCACAAAAGGGAGGAGAAGCCCTTGGTCTTGCTAAGGCTGGAACTCCCAGTATAGGGGAATGTCAGGGTGGGGAGGCAGGAAGGGATGGGTGGATACGTAGGGGAACATCCTCATAGAAGAAGGGGGACAGGGGATTGGATAGGGAGTTTATGGACAGGAAACAGGGGATGGGGATAATAGTTGAAATGTAAATAAATAAAAAATCATATAATAAAAAATAAATATACAGAGTGAAAACCAAGCAAGGCTGAGAGAGGAGAGAGCCAAAGAAAAACTGTAAATGGCTGGAAAGTGACTTGGCCTCCACAAAAGTTCCAGTGAACTGTCTGTCAAGTTGTCAGTGTCAGCATCTCAGAACCCAGGTGAAGAGCTGTAACCCTCTCCACTTTCAAGAGCTGAGGGTCAAGGAACCCAGGCCCCGCATGAGAACTGTAACGCATTTAGGGGTTAAGAGCCCCGTTACTCAAATCCACAGGGACTGTCATTTTAGAGGATGCTTCTGCTGCTCCTTTCACCTGCCTACTCCTTCTGCTTGCTTCTGGCAAACACTAGCAGGGCATGGAAGCCTCTAGGGACCAGCATTTAAAGTGTGTTTCCCTGCATGCTCACCATTTTCATTCTCACTGGGGCCACTGTTGTTCCTCTTCTTTCTCCTTCCTTCCCCAGACTCTGAGAGTGTGTAGGCAACGTACAGTATAAGACCATGTTGGCTGCTTTGTATTGTCTCTGACTCCCACAGCACCTGTATTGATCTCTGACATCACTCCCTTGGTGCACTTCTCTGCTGCTTGCTGTGTGCCTTGCTGCCTCCTGTCTACCCTGTAGGATCTCCCTGGGAAGCAAGGCGCTTTTAAGAGAAACAGCATAAAAGGAGGGAATTATCTCCCAGCTTCTGGGTTAGGTTCCAGAATCTGCTTTAGCAGATGGGGATTTAAATTCACACAGAGAAAACTATTTGTTTCAGGTTATCCACAAGGAGCTTTGTAAATCTGGTCCTATCCAAGCTGGATAGATGGCTCTAAGGAGATCCCCCACGCCTTCCGAGGTTCCTAACCAGACAATTCTAGGGCAGAGTATAAAGCAGTTTGACATTTTTCCTTCTTTAAATTACAGTTGCACAGTGTATGTAGAGTCTGTAACCTTTAAGTTTTTTTTTTTACATTTATTTTTATAGGTGACATAGTGTGTATATCGGGCTACACAAGCAGAGGTCAGAGGACAATTATTCTCTCCTTTTACCTTGTATCTCCAGGCTTGGTAGCAGGCACTTTTCCCTACTGAGTCATCCTACTGACCTTTAGATCTTTATTTTTTAATTAACCCCTTCATAGATAATATTTAGGAACATACTGTGTAAAAGGTCTGGCTGCTAGAGTAGAGCGTCTACAGGACTTCTGCCTTGTCTTTCTTGGTAGAGTCTCCATCCAATAACAAATGGTGTTTTTTTAAACATCATTTTAAAAGACTTGTTTAAAGAAAATAAATATTTTAATGGAAAAATTAAATTGCACAGTGAGATTTTAAAATTTATCGTCTGTGCATTTCCTCCTGCCAAGAAATACTGGTGGAGTCTGTTTCTGTAGCTTATATAGCAGCAAGTAAATAGCGTGCACTACTTAAATATACTTGCTCTTAGAGATTCTCCCATGGGGATTCCCATGGGGCTGTCAGCTGTGTGGGTGGAGTCTGGAGCTATTGATCCAAGACCATGTATAGAATACCTTTTGGTGAGCAGGACCAATGAAAGCCTGCCTACAGCTGTCTCCATTATATTAATCCAAGCACGGATAAATGTGAGCAGAGACCCTAAATGTTGTTATCTTCTTGAATTATGCCCTCTGCCTATAATCAAGTTTTAAATTAAATGGAATAAATTCTCATGTTATCTTGAATATTTTAGAAGCATCCCAGAGTACAGGCTTCTCAGTACGGGGTAAGAGATGCAAATTGGTTTTTAGCTCATTTTTTCCCTACATTTTCTTATCTTTTGTTCTGTGGTGTTCACAATCACTTTTTCTCTAAAATTTATCCTTCCTTTAATTCCTTTAGTCCCTTTAATCCTTCCTTCCTTTCTTTCCTGGGCATGGGGTTTTTGCCTCAAGACTTTCTATACATTGAAGATGAGATAGATTGGGTTTAGTTCCCAGAACTCTACAGATCTTGCTCTGTGACAGACTTTCCTATAGTTTTCCTGCTGAACTGTATATTCAGATATTAACCTGCAAATTCAAAATTGCAAATTCAAACCAGGTACATGCTGGCTGTCTTTATTTAGTGATGCAACTTAGGTCTGCTCACTCATTCCCACAGTCCTCATATATTCTCAAGTCAATCAACATCCAGCACAAATTTGACTTTTCTGGCAGGCTGGAAATAGCTGATGTGTACTATACAATTAGTTTGTAGGTCCTTCTTGTTCATAACCAATGGTGGTATAGAATAGAAATATAAAAATCATAGATTATATAAAATAAGCAGGAAGTAAGCCCCACCTTAGATAAGTGATAAAAATGTAGAGAAAAATTTAGCATCAAATTGACAGACAGATAGTACCACACATAACCGTTCTAACTGGTTGAATTAGTGGGGCTAACTCTGTAGGCTTTGAAAAAGAAAGTCATCGGTTTGTGAAATTACATATTCTACAATAGAGTTTTCTTGTGTACATTTTGCGTTCTATTAGTTTTCACATGAGAACACAAACTGACTGGTTGCTATTATTTGGAACTGGTTTGTCCCACGTAGTTGCTTGTCAGAAGCCTGGTCCCCTACATACTGTTCAGGAAGGAAAAGGAGTGATGTGGGGCTTGGGTGATTTTCTAAGGTCAATGTGGCATGCCTTCAAAGGACATCAATATGGTTCTCATGAGACCCTGAATTGCCCTGAGAGAGGGTGAGCTTTTTATATGAGCAAGCCCAGCCCTGGAATCTTTCTGTAGTTCTTTGTCTGGTGACATAATCTTCCTCTTGTTCCTGTGTTCTCTATAAAATTCTCACTAAAGGTGAAGGTGACCTTGAGCCTCCAGAACTATGTCCCAAATAGGCCTCTCTTCTTTAGGAAGCTAGTTGGCGGCATAACCATTTACAGTAATGAAGGGGGAACTGGTCTGGCCACTCCTTTTAAGTGCTAACAAGTATATACGCGTGTGCAAACAATTGCTTTGTAATCGTCATGCATTCTGTTAGTTACTGATGTCATTATCTTGTTATCAGCCTGCTGCATGGGCAAATTAGGCACATTTATTATATGGGGGCAACCTGTTTCCTCTTTGTCAATAACATTTCAATGGTAGAGGCAACCCAACAAGCCCGACTTCCTACATAATGCAGCTTGAGGATGTCCACTCTTTCTTCTGGTCTGGTCTCGGAACTTTCACATTCTGAGAAGCAAGTACAAAATCCGGAATTGGCAAATTAGAGTCGTAGTCAATGGTCTTAGAATCCTGCTTGGTCGCTCGAAACAGTACGCATCCGAGTATTGTAAGTACAAGGAAAAGGCGAAAGATTTATACGATCTGAAGAGAAACCAGAGTGTAAGTACAAGGAAAAGGATGACAGTACAGGAGATCTTCAGGGAGCGCTGAGTGCGAGGGCTAGGGACGTGATTCAGCCATCATAGGGGGCTCCTATTGTTTGTACCATCCCTTCAACTATCCTTAGACACAGGGCTGTTTCTTTACAAGCTTATCATCTCATGCTCTGTAACTGCAGATTTTTAAAACGCATAAACAACAACAACAACAACAACGACGACGACGACGACAACGACAGCGACGACAACGCCAACAACAACAAGACCTATGAAAACAGGAGGCAAGGAGCAGCCAGATAAAACAGAAATAATTCCTTCTCTTTTTGTTTTTCCTCCCCTTGGTAATTTTTTCTTCCTCAATTCCTCCTCCTTTTCCTCTTCTTCTTCCTCCTCCTCTCCCTTCTCTCCTTCCCCTCCCTCCTCTTTCTCTACTCTTTCTTTCCTTCTTCCTTGTCTCCCTCCCACCTCCCCTCTTTTCCCCATTCCCTTTCTTTTTTCCCCATATTCCCTTTCCCCTAAGCATCTTCAGGAGCCTTCCACTCATTCTTTCCACTGGATTAAGGGAAACATGGATGGAGGCATTCTCAGCTACCGTCCTAAGGAGTTTGTTCTGCCACTCAGGCAGAATAAGGGATGGGAACGGCCACTGAGTGGGGGAAGAAAATCACAGTCAGAACGGAAGAGCAGTAAACATTGCTGCAGTTCATCCACTCATTCCATTGGTCCCAGCAGCACGAGGCCTGTAACTGATATTGCCATGGAAACCAGGCAGGGGCGGAGCTGCTGGCGTGTGTATGTTCCGGGCTTTAAGTCCTCACATTTTAAAAGGTCATCTGCTTACTGCTTACGTCAGCAGCTTCTTCTTCACAGTCAATGATGCCCTAACTGACTCCAAGAGTACACAGTGGGTGGTCTGATCGAATGGATTCTGACATCAGCTCTGCCGTTCAACATTTATGTGACCTGGAATTAGCCCTGCCACCTCTCCGTGCCTCAATGTTGTCATCTATGGGCCCGAACAAGCTGTTTTAGCTGCTTGAATCTGACTGCCACTGTCAGTTATGATTCTGTTTTGGCGATATGTTATCAGAGTCAATTTCTGGCTCTCCAATACCCACGAAATTATTAAATAAATTTGCTTGCTTTCTTCAGCTACATTAAAAATCAGAGTTTATTAATGTTAGGATAAGTAAATAAGTGGAGCAACTGTGTTCAGAGCCTGAGATTTATGGATTTATGAAGGCATTTTACACACACACACACACACACACACACACACACACACACACACACACACACACAGAGGCTGGCTTTAGTGTCCTGGACATGGATTTGGTGAGAAGCTGGGGACTCATGAACACTTATTTTTTATTTTTTTTTAAAAATTAAATTAATTTTTAAATTAATTAATTTATTTTTATATATGTGAGTATACTGTTATGATAGCTTCAGAAATACCAGAAGAGGGCATAGGATCTCATTACAGATGGTTGTGAGTCATCATGTGGTTGCTGGGAATTGAACTCAGGACCTCTGGAAGAGCAGTCAGTGCTCTTAATGGCTGAGCCATTATTTCCAGCCCCTCCTCATGAACACTTTAATCCTTTATCAGCAAGTGTCACCTAAAGACTCATTTTGTATTAAACACAGCACCATGTACTGAGAAGGTATCTGATATATACGTTTGATTGATATATCTCTTTGGATTGTTTGCTAACAAGTAACAGACAGCTAAAGAAATGACAGCATAAGGCAAGAACTGTGGGACTTTAAAAATGGAAACCCTAGGAGTAGGGAAGTATATGGAGACCTAGGTTTCTTTGGCATAACTGCTTTGTGGCTATGTGTGGCTCTCTATTCCCTCTTGGTCAGGGTCTGCGGCCAGCTTTACCTAGTAGACATGATTCTAGCCTGCAAGAAGAAGAAAGGAAGGTAGAAGGAAAAGAAAGGAAGGACAAGTGCTCTTTAGAGGTTTATGCTTATTGCTTATAAGCCTGTCTGTGACTACGTGGGATATGCAAAATAATATTTTATTTTGCTATGTGCCTAGAGAAAACCTAGTGATTCTATCACTCAGACAATAAGAGCTAGAATTCTTGTTGTACACCATGGCTTTATTTTCTTGACATAATGTGAGTACTCTGTCAAAATGCTCCATGGAAAAAACAAAAAGAACATATACATGAATTTTTATGGCGAGTAACTGACAAGGCAGGTAAAGAAAAATATGGAAAGTTTTCTAGCATGAAGGAATATCTAAATTGAAGCTGACTATATTGATTTTAAGCGATAGGCATTACTTGAGAAAGCAGCAGAAGGGAGCACAGATACCAAGTTACAGGAGGGAATGATGGGGGAGCAGGAGGCAAAGATTATGGCATGGGATTCACTGCAAATCATGAGGGAATTCTGTCATTGAATATTAGGTTTTGTCTGTAAGCCAGTGACTTATAACAGCAATCGTGTTTCTGTATCACAGCAATGGACAATTCACAAAGAAAATTGCATCAAATAGAAAAAAAACCCCAGCCAAGAAGTTATTTTCAACTGATAGCTTCTGGGAGAGAGGAAAATAGTTTTTCTTCAATAGAGTGACACTGGGCATATCATCCACACTCCAGGACAGGCACCATGCTTAGGCGTCATCAGGCAACATAAATTCCATTAAAAATAATTAGTTATGTGTGGTGCCCACTCACACATTGCTGCATAGAGGAACGGAGAGACGGATCCATTAAGAAAAACAACTGCTCTTGCAGAGGACCTAAGTTTGACTCCTAGCCCCTACATATCAGGAAGCTCATAAACTACGTGTAACTTTAGCTCCATGGGAGTCACCACCCTCTTCTGCACTCTATGGACACCTGCACTCCCATTCACATTCCTATATGCAGATACACAAATATATACACAATTTCTAAAAGAATAGAAACAAATCCTTTAAAAAAAAACCAAATAGATGTGTATATCTGTGAAGCCAGTAGGCTCTTTGAGTTATGGTCAACTAGTTTCCTACAAAGGTGTCCCGGTAATTCAAAGAAGATAAGTGAAATGACTTTCTTTCCCAATACATAATACTAAGATGATTAGATATCTATATATAAGCAGTGAATTTAGATCTATGACTTATATCATACACAGTATTAACCCTAAATGGTACACAGACCTAACTATAATATCAAATTATGAAGCATCTAAAAGAAAAAGTTGAAAATTTCTGATCTTGGATGAGACAATGGATTCTTAGTTATGGTGCCCAAATATCACTATCCACAAAAAGAAAACAAATACATTAGAGTTTGTGAAAATGGACAACTCTTCCCCTGGACAAGATACCATTAACAAAATAATAGACAAGCCATAACGTAAGAGAAAATATTTGCAAGCCAATTATCTGGGAAAGATACATATTCAGAATATACAGAAAAATCTTACAAATTAATAAGATAATTCTTTGAAAAATAGGAAGGAAACAGAGTTGATATGTCACTGAAGATTAATATGAATAATCAGAGACAACATTATTTATAATCAGGAAATTAGACATTAAAGCCACAGCGTAGTGCCATTTTACATCCCATAGAATGCCCATTATCATAAAAGCAATTACTAGATGGGGAGGGTGTGGAGTCAATGAAAGAGGTGGGTGCACTATGTATGTTAATTAAAAATGTCTATTCATGTAATAGCTTGTCCCAAGTTAATGATAGAATTTTTCATAATACCCAAAGACTCGGATAGTCTAAATGTCTATCAAATGATGAGTGACTAAAGCAAAAAGGGGCATACATACATGACAGAAGATAGTCCGTGAATAGCATTATGCACTACATCACTGCAGTCACTGTAGGTAATGTCAGAACTGTGAGGCTAAGTGAAAGACACTCACTCACTTTATAGATTGTATGTCAGAGGGTGTGTTATTTAGAGTTAACTATTTGCTTCAATGAAACATCATGACCAAAGTTGGCGAAGAGAGGATTTACTTGGCTTACACTTCCAAATTGCTGTTCACCATTACAGGAAGTCAGGACAGGAACTCAAACAGGGCAGGAACCTGGGAGCAGGAGCTGATGCAGGAGCCATGGAAGGATGCTGCTTACTGGCTTGCTTCCCCTGGCTTGCTTTCAGCTTGCTTTCTTATAGAATCAGGACCACCACCCCAGTGACGGAACTACCCACAATGGGCTGGGCTGTCCCCCATCAATGACTAATTAAGAAAATGTTTTACAGCTGGATCTTATGAGGGCATTTTCCCAATTGAATTTCCTTCCCTTTGGTAAACTCTGGATTGTATGTCAAGTTGACATAAGAATAAACCAGCACATGGGGTTACATTTATACAAAGTAACTGGAATAGGCAAGCCTACATGGAAAGAGGCAGACAGTGGTTTGCGGGGGAGTGGTGTTTGGAAGCAGATGGTACCACAAATGGACAGAAAGATTCTTTTGGGGGATTATGAGACTATTCTACAACTAGATTCTATTATTGCTTAACATGGTGAGGTTATTAGCAATTGTCAACTTATACACTTAAAATGGGCACACTCTGTAGAATGAAAGTTATACCTCTGCAAAGTTTCAACAAGGAAAATTGTTTTTAAAATTTATTTTTAACAGTTAATAGTTTAATAGTTATATTTTAATACATTTAAATTTATTTCATTACTTAATTTATTTTATTTCAATTAAAATACAGTAACATTGTTTTCCCTTTTTCTTTTGTCCTCCCAGTCTCTTCCATTTCCCCTTCAAACTCATGGCCTCTTTGAGTTTGTTATAATTTTATTTCTATAGGTCACCAAATAAACATATACATTCAACCTGCTGCGTCTGTTTAGTGTTACTTGTGTGTAAATGGTTTCAGTGCCAACCACTTGATATTGTATAACCAATTAAGGCGCTAGTCCCTGGGGAAAACCAAGTCTCCCTCTCTCGGCATTCCTTAGTGGCTTGGAGATCTTTGTCTAGGGCTGGAAAGGGATGTGAAATTTCCTCCTTTGGAATTAGCGTGTCTATCGATGTCTTGTTTAGGCAGCCGTATTGTTGAGGTATCATGGGTGAAATTTCCTGTCTCATCTCACGGCAGATTAAAAACATGGTCTTCACCAGAGTGGTTTGTGATCCCAGTTACAGGAACCCCAGGAAGATGTCTGGATGTACTCATGTTCCCATTCTAATTCAACAATTCCTATTCTTGAGGTTTGGCCTTTGATTCTATGGAAAAAAAAAACTTCTAGAAAACTTGGAAGATGCTTAACGTTTAGAAATTAGGTTCATATATGGATTACATATGATATTTATATTTTCCTTGAAGTGTCTTGATATATCTCTTAGGTCAGACTCAAATTTGTGATCCTCCTCCCTCCACCTCCAGGGACTGTGTTTACAGTTAAGATGATTATTTTATTGACTGACTTGCAACCTCCTAGATTGGTGAAGCACACTTGGAATGCCTTCCTAGAGGGTTATCTGAGAGGAGACCACAAGCCCTCAATGTGGGCCACACCATCCCATGGGCCAAAGGGCAAGATGGGATGAAAAGGAAAACAGCAGCACACTGCAGTGTGCAGTCACCCTTACTTTCTGCTTTCCTCATGTGATAAGGGAAAGAGGTTGTACAACCATATGTTCTTGCTGCCATCGTGCTCAGCCCAAGTACACGGAGCCAGGTGACTGTGGACTAAAACCTCTGGTAGCAAACTGTGAACTCAAAGTTATTCTCTCAAGTATTTTGTCAGAGTGATTGAAAATTCTGAATAACTCATGGTAACCTTTATAGTTTGGATTCAGAGGGGTGATAATGTGCTGGAGGACAGTTTATTATTATTATTATTATTTTATTATTATTATTCCCAGGATCCTTTGTGTCGTAGATGAGAACTCTACCACTGCACCACATCTCCAGCTAGCCCTCTTTTCACTTTTCAATTTGAGACAGGGTCTCATGACCTTGTCCTGGTTGGCCTGGAAGTCAAGCTACAGCTCAGGTACACCTTGAACTTGTGATCCTCCTGCATCAGTTTTCCAAATATCTGGGATTATTGGCATTGACTTCCGTGTGGTGGTTTGAATAGGAATGGCCTCCATAGACCCCTGTGTGTGGATGCTTGACTCATAGGGAGTGGCACTATTAGGAGGTGTGGCCTTGTGGGAGAAGATGTGCCTTTATTGGAGGAAGTATGTCACTGGGCAGGCAGCTTTCAGGTCTTCAACATTCTCAAGCTATGCCTAGTGTCACAGTTTCTTTCTGCTGCCTGTGGATCAAGATGAAGAACTCTCTCTTCCTCCTCAAGAACCCTCTCTTCCTCCTCCAGCACCATGTCTTTCTGCAAAGTGCCATGATCCCTACCATAATAATGGACTAAACCTCTGAAACTGTAAGCCAGCCCCAATGAAAGGTTTTCCTTTGTAAGAGGCGCATTGGTTATGGTGTCTCTCAACATCAATAAAAACCTAAGATACTAAGGATGGATTAAAATGATTTGTCTGTGGAATTAGAGACCCGTTCCATTTATTCAAGGATAATAATGAGGATCCAGTTGAAGGAAGCTGAAGTGATTATTCATAAAACATGAGAATAATAACGCCATTACATTAGGTATTGCTTCATGAAGTTGCGAGGATTAAATGCGTTTTGGTAAGGGCTTAAAGTAGCTTCTGGCACAGAGCATTAACCTAGCATTTGCGGTTAGCATTCTCAGCATTACATTTAGCAGCAGGTGCTTTGCAACTGGGATCTTTAGTGTTAAGTTGGATAATCACATGAATGCGGTCACATTGGCTCTGTAAGGGAGAAAGGGAGGAAAGGAATCAGAACTTGCCCCACAGTGTTCTGTGTTGTGGAGCCAGGACAGGTGCCAGGAGGAGTCTAAGCCCACCTTTGATCTGATTTCTTTCCTGTGGTTATGGGAGAAAAAGAGCAGATTTGTCACGAAGGCCTTGGTAGTGGACATGAGAAGAAATTTGTTAATATTCTTAGTTTTTGTATATCTTTTTAAAATTTTGTCTTTGTGAATATGCTGGTTTCCTCTTGACCAGAGCCCTCTCCCCTCTCCCTTGTTAATTCATCTAGATGTCATTCCTTTAAATTCTCTACATTCTTGTCAGTCTGTGTCTGTTTTCTTCTTCTTCTTCTTCTTCTTCTTCTTCTTCTTCTTCTTCTTCTTCTTCTTCTTCTTCTTCTTCTTCTTCTTCTTCTTCTTCTTCTTCTTCTTCTTCTCCTTCTCCTCCTCCTCCTCCCCATCCTCCTTCTCCTCCTCCTCCTCCTCCTCTTCTCCTTCTCCTCCTCCTCCTCCTCCTCTTCTCCTTCTCCTCCTCCTCCCCATCCTCCTTCTCCTCCTCCTCCTCCTCCTCCTCCCCATCCTGCTCCTCCTCCTCTTCTCCTCCTCCTCCTCCTCTTCCTCCTCTTTCATTTCTCAGGTTTCTTTTGGTGAAGCTAAATTGGAAATGACTTCAAGTTTATTAATTTATCCATAAACTATCCAGTATGACTTGGTAAGAAGATGATAAAAATGACCATTGAGACCAGCCAGGGGAGACACAGTGAATGTTTTTTTTCATTTTATAAAATGAAAGAGCTTCTATTAATTTATCCCTTTCTACAATGTAAAATGTAACAGTCAATTTGATCAGAATTAATTGTGCCCACTTTAGTTCTAATGAAAAATTCATTCATCATGATAACTTCTTTGTAAATATAGAGTGTCTTCTTCATAATGATTTTCAAGAACTCCAAAGTGCAGAGTCGAACTTTGCTTCATATTAGCCTTTGGGAAATCATGGATGAAAAAGGCCTGATCGAGTGACTGTTTATAGGTATAGATTCTGAGTTGATGCAACATTTTAAAGGAGGCAGGAACAGGTGATTTGCTTTCATACATTAAAGTGAGGTGTAAGAAAGGACGTAACTTGGTCAATATGCAAGATGGAAAAATGACACTTAGATACACGTAGAGAATCTGTTAGAATGTCCAGTGTGTAAACTGGGTGACATTGAAAAACAACTATCAGAAGAGATCGGTGATAGCTGCAATCCCTATGCAAAATAGGGAGCTTCATAAAGTACAACAACAGAAACAAACCTCAGATTCGGTCCCAGAGGGACTGTCAGAAAAGAGCTGCCTACACCCAGAATGACCAGAGCCATGCTGAACCCAGACCACCTCAGAAAATTGCCATAGCACCCATGCTAACAGATATTAATAAAGAGAGTGGGGAGAGGGGGAAGAAGGAAGACAGGAAAGGATGGAGGGGGGCAGGGAGGGAAGGGGGAGGGGAGGAGGCAAATGAGTGATTTTTAAACCCTACATTTTTTCTAATATTCTTTGTTCTTGGCTGGAGCAAGAGTGAGAACAAGAGTTAAGTTAACAACAGCAGTTTGGGATAGACACCTGCTGATTGCTGTGCAATGGCCCAAACTGTCTGTACATTGCATTCTTTGGAAAGTCAGTGCTATATGCTGAAATCTGGCCAACCGAATACTTCCACACTATAGGAAAGAATCTTTGAACCATAACTCTGTGGTGTCCAGTGAGGCAGACGCATATCTAGAGCCATACAGAATATGCAGGCTAACACAACACTGGCTCAAGGTCAAGTACTTTGACAAGTACCAAGAAGGAACTACCTTCAGGGATGGAGACTGCATTTGCAACCTGACCTTTGAACATGGCCTATCACAAGGGTTGACGTTAGCATTCACAACTGGACTCCTGAAGAACTACCCAGAGCTGTCACCACCATTTATGATCATATTTTTAAAAGACTGCCCACACATGGATCAGCATTGGAGACCCAACGTGCAAGGAACAAGAATATTGAGACTTGATCAAAGAAAAAAAGCATTCATCTGCTAAAAGTCTTGCCCAGCATCCAGCTTTTTTTTTTTTCTTTTTCTTTTTTTCAGAGCTGGGGACCGAACCCAGGGCCTTGCGGTTGCTAGGCAAGCGCTCTACCACTGAGCTAAATCCCCAACCCCTTCAGCTTTAACTTCTTTGCATTTACTGCTATTTTTGTTAACACACAATGTTATTTAGAGACAAGCTTTCCCTGCTTGCTCTTCTTCCCACCCTCTTCCTTTTGTCATTATTTTTTTCATATTTTTGATAGGTTTTCTCAAAGAACACATCTAGTCTGTTTAGAAGTCTCTGTATCTGATATAGAGGAACAGGCCAACTTTAAATGATCTGATTGTGTTTCTTTAATAATGATTGTCTGGGGGATATTCTATTTTCTGTTGAGTAGTGAAGATTGAAGCAGAAGAAAATTACACCGCCACTCTACTATAGCTTAGTTTTTCTTGAATGTTGCAAATATTTCTACTAAAAGAGTAAGTATGATTAAAACAAATCAACTAATGACCTTATCCCAGTATACAAGGCCCAATACAAAACCACAAAATACTTGAAAAAATTTTGCATGACATGACTCCTCCAAACCATGTTAAGCCCATTGTTATGACCTGAAATGAGAATGAATATGATGAAATCACAGACAAAGAATTCAAAAGAATGATCGTAACTATGCTCTGAGAGATCAAAGAGGACACAAACTTCTGAATGAATTCAAATAGCTGAATGAAACAAGGTAGCTGATACAGGATATGAAGTAGAATTCAATAAGGAGATATAGGTGCTGGAAAAACCAGAAATACTGGAAATGAAAAGTTCAATGAGCCAATAGACCCTATGCAAAGCCCCGTCAATGGGTCAAGGCGGGGAGAGATTATCAGGGTTTGAAGACAGGGCAGAGGAATTCAATACTTATCCACTTACAAAGGTAAATTAATAAGATAGCATGGGCAGAACATTATAGAGCTGTTCAAAACACCTAATTTATGATGTATGAGCATAGAAAAAGGATACTATGTTAGAAGAATAGAAACTATTTTTAATAAAATAGCAGAAAACTTTTGAGAAATCTAAAGGGATGGTAATGCAGATACAGGCACATTTAGAGCATCCAAGAGACAAAGCCAGAGCAGAACCTTCCAATGCATATTATATTTAAAATACTAATGTCCAGAACTGAGAAACCTACAAGAAAGCTACAAGAATGAAACACCATTACACAGAAGGGCAAATACATCAGAATTGTGTCAGATTTCCCTCCAGAAATGTTAGTAGATCAGAGGGCTTGAAATGGCGTGTTTCCCAAGATTCTATCCACAAAACCTAGCTGTCATAATTGCAAGAGAAAGAAAACTTTCCATGACTAAAATAAGCCGAACAAATCACTAGCACTAGGCTAACTCTATGTAAACAGTTGAAGCGATCTTTTGGACTGAAGGGAAAGATAAACGTATCCAGCAGGCTACAAAAAAGTGTAAACCATGCTAGAACAGAAGGTATGAAAATGAAGAACAGGGAAACCGCCAAACATGAAGTCTTCACACAATATGAATTAATGCATACCTTTCCGTAATAACCATTTTAATGCTTTGATTCCCTACTCGAAGATGTGGGCAAGCAGACTTGATTAACAGACAGGGTCTAGCTATTTGTTACCTCTAAGAAACATACCTCACCATCAAAGGCAAAGGATGAAGGGATGAAAAGGGCTTTTCCAAGCAAATGGATCTAGGAAAGGAGCAGTTACTACTGTTCTAGTATCTGACGAAGTAGACACAAAATCCAAGTATGTCAGAAGAGATAGAAAAAAATCACCTCATACTAAGGAAGCAATTCATCAAGAGGATAGTAACATTTAAAAAATCTATACACCAGCCATGAATGGACTTAATTTTATAAAACAATCGACCTAGATGTGAAGGCAGAGATTAACTTCAACATAGTGACAGTACGTTACTTCAGCATTCCATCCATTACACTGAATTGTGAACACAGAAGCATCTGAGCCAAGTGGCACTATAGGTGAAAGAGACCCAGCAGGCTAAAGGAGAATGGTCTATTCAAACACTGAAGATTATACACGCTTCTCAGCAAAGCATGGAGCTGCCTTTAAAACAGGCCATGTAATAGGACACAAGCAAGTCTTAACAAATAAAAATAAAACTTAAAATGACTTCTTATCCTCCAATTATAATTGAATAAACTAGAAAACACAAAAGAGACTACAGAAAGTACACGCAATTGTGGAGATTGCCCAACACACTACAGAATAAAAAAAATCATCACCAAAGGAATCAAACAGGAAAGAAAAAAAATCACAGAATCAGGTGAAAATTAAAACAACATTGAAATTCTGTGGGATACACTGAAATCCACCTCAAGAGGGAAGCTTGTAGCAACAAATACTTACATTAAAAAATCAGAAAGATCTTGGACTAAACCACCAACGGAAGAGTTTACATAGAGAGTTGCATGGCTCCAGATACATATGTAACAGAGAATGACCTTATCTGGCATTGGTGGGAGGGGAGACCCTCGGTCCTGTGGAGGCTTGATGCCCCAGACTAGGGGGATACTAGAGCAGTGAGGCGGGAGTGGGTGAGTGGGTGGAGAAGCACCCTCACAGAGGCAAAGGGAAGGAAGAATGGGATGGGTGATTTGTGGAAGGGAAACTGGGAAGGGGGATATTATTTGAAGTGTAAATTAATGAAATGATTAAGAAAAAATTAAAAGTATCTCAAGTAAATGACCTAGCATTGAACATTAGGGTTTTGGGAGAAAAACAAAGGAAACCCAGTATCAGTAAATACAAAGGGGTAATTAAGATCAGGGTGGCAATGAGTGAAATGGAAATTAAAAAAAAAAAGAATTCAAAGAATCAATAAAACAAAGAATTGGTTCTTTGAAAAGGAAAAGGGCATTGATGTATACTCTTAACCAAAATAACCAAAAGAAAGACAGTGAACACCCAAATTAATATAACTAGAAATGAAAAGAGAGAAATTCCAATAAATGCCAATATGTCCTTGGGACATACCTTAAATCCTTATATTCCACTAAATGATATGGATTAAATTTTAAATAAAATGCCTTAATTTTTAAGCCGATCTATAAACAGCAACAAGGTCGAAGAAGTAATAAAAACGCCCCCTAATTAAGAAAAGTCCGAGTCTAGAAGCACTGATATCCCAATTGCTCTGATGAATATAGATGCAAAAATCCACAATAAAGAATTTACAAACCAAATTAAAGAACAGAGCTCTATTAGTCTTTCCTTACTACTGTGATAAAATACCTTAAGGAAATGCAACTTAAGGAAAGAGTTATTTTGGCCCATGTTTTGACAGGACAACTGTTACTGCTGGGAAACCTTGGGGAGCTTCAGGCAGTACATTATCTTGTATCTACATTCAGGAAGCAGAGAAAAATGTCAGTACCCAGCTTGCTTTCTTGTTTTGACTTGGTTTGCTACTTCAATCTTCGAAGTAACATCACCCTCATTTATGGTGAGCTTCCTAGATCAATTAAACGAAAGCTAGATATTCCTTCATAGACATCTTCAAAGACTGGTCAACTCAGCAATTCCACATCCTGTCAAGTTGATGATCAATATTTTCCACTCATCATATCAAGAAGACTAGGGACCTTGATCAAGTTGGCTTTGTTCCAGAAATATGGGGATGTTTTAAAATATGTGTATCAATAATTGGAATGGGTCATATAAATTAATTTGAGTCGAAGCCAGAAATTTAGAAGCAGAAATTTAACACCTTTTTGTAATAAAATGCCTGAAAACACTCAGAATACAAGGAGCATATCTCAGCATAGAGGATAAGCCCATAGGTAACATTACTCTAAATTCAAAATGAAGAGAAAGCCTACAGAATGGGAGACATTTGTCTGACAGGGGTCTAACATAGAACACACGAAGAACTCAAAAGAAGCAAGCAAAACAAAACAAAACAAAAAACTAAAGCATCCACCAAATAACCCAATGAACAAGTGATCTAATGGAATGAACAGATAATGTTGCGAAGATGAAGTCTGAATGCGCAGTAACCATACAAAACCATGTTCAACTTCAGTGGCCACAGGAAGGGGGGAGTTGAAATTACATTGAAAATCTCTCTCACCCCAGTTAGGATGAGAGTCCTCAAGAAAACAAAAAGCATGAAACGCTGAAGAGGATGTGGCCAAAGGAGACAGATCCCTTACAGAGGGCTGGCGAGGAAGTAAACTAGTATAGCCATTGTGGAAATTAGTGTGAAGGCTTTGAAAGTCCTGAAAAACAGAATGGCTACCACGACCCAGCTATTCCTACCTGGACATTTATCCTAAGGGCTCCCCACTCAACATGCTACAGAGGTATTTGATGATCTTGTCTGCTACAGCACTATTCACAGTCACTAGGTGTCCAAGAGGAAAGAGACAGATAAGCAATATGTTATATATTATACACATTATGAAATATTTTTTCAGCCATAAAGAAGAACAATATCTTGCCATTTCAGAAAACTGGATATAACTTGAGATAATCATATTAAGCTAATTAAATCAGCCAGGGGGAAAATGAATAATACATGCTTGTATGTTTCTTTTATGTTCTTTTTAAATTTGTGCTTGCTAGATTTATCTAGATAAATAAAATCATGTACGCATATATAATATGAAAGCAGAAAAGAAACTGTTTATAGAACAAAGGAGGCTAAATGGCGTGTATATGGGGATATGCTCAAAATATAGAATGTCCTTATATAACACAGTACAAAGTCTAGGGAATATACACAGTGACAATTTAGAAGAGAATTACTTGTCCCACAGTAGGAAGAAGTAACGATAAGAATAGATGTTTGCATAACTAATTACCTCACTTTATCTACTTTGTCTTGAGGATACTGATTCCTAATTATATGCAGTTCTGATGGAAAACTCTAGGATATCTAATTTTTAAAGAATAACACTCAGTCATTATTTTGCTTACAAAGTATGCAGATATTGAACAGTTAAGGTTTGACTAGGAAAAGCTTCTAGCTAGTAGTCCATTCTTGAGAGGATGTGAAATCTTTAGAAGGAAGTGGGTTGCCATGAGCTGGGCCTCATGGGTCATATGGCAGCCCAGTCACAGCCCTCGCCTCTCTGCTTACTCACTGCTAACAGCATATAACCAACTACCTCACCCTCTTGTGTTCCCAGCCATGAGCCACTCCTGCATCTCTGTCTTCCCTGCCGTGATGGAGAGTAGCCTCTCAAATCGAGGCAAAATAAATCCTTCCTCCTTTAAGTTGCTTCTTTTGGGTGTTTTATTATAGTGGTAAGGAAATTAATTAGTATACAGCCTTGAGTTCAATGGGAGGCTGGAGTTATAAGGTTAGAAGATGGCCCTGGAGCATGTGAGCCCTATGGCAACCTCAGTGATTGCTTGCAGAAAACTCAGCTCATGTGCCTAAGAATGAGTCACTTGTGATGGCTATGAGGTCTTGCATTAATGAGGAATTCCCATGGGAGTCACAATAAGGACTGCGGGTATTATGACAGGAAGGGAGCAGTCTAGTAAACAAAGAACCCCTGGGAGTGTAGAGATGCCTTGGTGGTTAAATATCAAGTACCACTCCTGCAAAGGATCTGCTGTGGTTTCCAGGACTCAGGATGGATAGTTCACAGTCAGGTGTAACTCTAGTTCCAGGGGATTCTCTGGCTTCTGTGGTCACCTGCACTCATGTACAACCCAATCCTCTATACATACACAGTTTAAAATATAGTAATATAGACGATCTTTTTCTTTAAGGAAAGAAAGCAGGCATATGTGTTATAGAGGTTCCCAGTGAACTGATAGGGGTTGGAACTGTGGTAGCCAGACTTTGTGGGGACAGCAGTCTTTACAAGGAACTATAGATGTGGTTTCCTGTATTAGCGCCTCGGCCATGTATCTAGTGTGCCCTTCTTTGATTTGAAGGGAGGAGGCCACGCCCATGGCTGTTCTGGACATGTAGTATCTTTATTTCCACAGATAAGTCTTATGAATAACCTTGGAATTTTACAATCTTCACTGTCAAAATTATTTTAAAATAGTGTTTGGGATCTTCTGGAAATGTCTCCCTCACTCTCCCTGTTGTGGTATGGGAATTTCCAGAGCAGTCAAGTTCAGTTCACATGGTAAACTGATAAAACACATCCTTCCCCAAGGACAAAGGAGGAAGTGGACTATGGTGCCTTTAGAAAAAAAATCTCTTTAAATATTTTATTAAAGCTTTACTGGTGCAAGCCCATTTCTGTCTCTTCAAATATTTAAAGCAGCTCACTTAGCTTGGAAACACAACCTCTTACTAGCTGTTGGCCAGCCAGAGGAAAGAGGTGCCAACCTACAGAGAAGTATATCCTCTAAAGAAGGGCAAAGAGACATGGGGAAGCTGCAGGCATGAGGACTCCTGACAGAGTTAGAGCTGAGGCTGCCAGGATCCAAAGGTCTGAGAAGAGGTTTAGAGAGCCCACCACTGTAGTCAGCTCTCCTCGAGTGCTTCTGAAATTCCCTTTCTGCAGAATGTCCTGGCTCAGGGTGCTAAGCTGCAGCCACCCTTTGGGAAGACTCTTCCTTGGAGAGAAATCAGGGCATGAAGTAGAAGTGAGTGTGCCATCTGTTCTGCCTTATCAGTGATTGAGAAATTCATTGGCGAAAGGATGCAGTATGTAGAAGCATTGGACTCTCCAAGCTCTCAGCGACATCTACCTTCCTTTTCCTTCCTGTCCCTTAATCTCCCTCCCTCCCACCCTGGCTATCTTCCCTCCCTGCCTTCTCCCTCACTCTGTCCCCTCTGTGCATCCTTCTCTCCCTCCCTTCCTCCTTCCCTGCCTAACTCCCCCTCTGTTTCAAAAAGCACCCTTTACAATGTAGTTTTAGACTTGTAAAAAGTCTAAACAAAACCAACAATTTGTATTTCCCCTTACCCAGCTTTTCCTAATGTCAACATATTATGTAATCTTAGTCCAAAAACAGGAAATCAAGGCTAATAGGATTCTATTAAATTACAGGTCTGATTCAAATGTCACTGGCTTTCCTACTAGCCTTCTTTATCTGAATTTCTCCTATTTAAAGACACACACACACACACATATTAAATCAACTTGTTGAAGGATCTTATGAGCTTTAGCTTCCTTTCCACACATGTGGATATTTTTAATGTGTCATTCTGGATCTAGTATTTTGGAAAGGGTTATTCCAGGGAATCTAAACTCCTCTCCATGAATTACCTTGCTTATCATATATCATCTTTTCCTCCTGGAGCAGTGCCCCCTGATATACGTGCATGATCATCTTGTCCTGGTTCTTCAATGCTTTTTAGGATCCTGTGATCTCACTGGTTTGGTATGTCTGTGTTTTGGGTTTATCATCTGTTTGATGGGTTCAATGTCTGTAATCAGGGAAAAACAAGGTAACATTTTTCTTGCAACTTACTTCTGAGTAATGGGGACCTCTCCATTTGGTACACCTGGTTTTATTGTGCTTACAGGGTCTGTGAGTCAAGAAGTTAGGCATGATAGAGTGGGATGGTTTATTTTTATCTCTGTGGTCAGTGGTGGCCTAGGAGGAAATAACTGGAAGCATTCTGCTGATAGTTTGTCAATTTTCCATATTTTCTATATCTTGGTGGGGTCAGGGGCTTGTCTACAAACCAACACTTGTTTGGTATTGCAGTGTCAAGGCCACTGGCCCTGTTCCTTGGTGAATGAATATGTCCAAGCAAGTGTTATAAGGGCACTAAATAGAAGTCCGTGGCTTTTCTGACATGGCCCAAGAATTCACCAAGCCCACTCTCACCGTATTTTCTTTAGTACTGATATACAAGGTAGCTTGGATTTAAGGACTTTACCCTTCCATAAAGTGTGACAGGATCACACTGTAGAAGAGTTCAGGGTAGAGACATAGCAGGGAGGGAGGGCATCTTTGAGAAGTACCATCCACTCCAACATTAAATGAAACAATGCTAGCAAAGATCCCTAACTAGAGTGTAACTCTTAAGCACATTCCCATTCGTTAAGCTGTTAGAGATGGCTGTAACTTTTGTTTTACATTGACACAGAATAATGACATTTTGCATAAATAATAGCATTATCTCTGCCCTGGACCTCCAGGCACCATTCCTATTACCATTAGTTTTATCTAGTAGATCTTACCCACTCCCTCTTATTTTAGCATACCTTATTTTCTCACACTCCCATGGCACTGCTCCAGCCTTGTAAGGCCTTAGGTAAGGGCCCCTGATGGATCTCTATGAGATCTAATCTGTGGTTGGAAGAGTTTGAAGTAGATGGATCCTCTGACCCTCTATAGATTTCCTGCTTGGTCAGAGCACTGCATATGTGGATCCGTCCCTGCATATGGACTTTGTTTTGCCATGGGCTGATCCTTCCTAGAAAGCATTCCTCAGCATACATAAGTGAATTCTAACAGACCAGGACTTTCTAACCCAAATCACCCAGGCTTTCCATTACTGGTCCATATTATTGAGACTTCTGAATATTGTTATGTTCTGTCAAGGGTGGCAGGGTCTTCCACAAGTGAAGTGCACACTTCACTTAGCTAATACTCAACTCAAATTTTTCCTCACCTTGTAATTAAGTAGTCAGATTTCTTTATTTAACAAATCTCCAGCACTTTAGTTTTCTAATAACACTCATAATTATAATTGATTCTAGATTATCCTCTATTTGTGTGTTGTGTCAACTTTGTGAGTATAGACATGTACTGGGTATAATCTATTTCCCATGAGTTCTTTCCTTGTAACTAATAGATACTGGAAGGCTGACTATCAGAGCAAAGGAGGTCAGCATCACAGTCCATTGGGTTGAAATAGATAAGTGATCCATTCAGCCTTCCCTCCAAACCCTTTGTCCCTTTCTTTCTCTGTAGCATGTCAGGAACAGGCCTCCACAGCCAAGGACACTAGCTTTCTCCCAGCCTTGGTGCAAGTCTGACATTCTGTGACAACAGGGCATCTATTGCCTTGCACATATGGAAGAACAATTTACTGTCTGCAGCAAACATGTTGTGTTTCTCACCTAGAGGACAAGATGGCTTTTCCTATCCCAAGGCACCATCTTAACTTAACTAATGCTGCTTTCCTTTGCAGATGGGCCTAGGAAGGGATGCTCTGGCTTCCCTCACTCTTGCTTTGCTGTTGATCCTTGTAACTGTCCGCTTTGAATGATGTGATGCCCTCTAGATCATGTGCAAACTTTGCTGGCCTCACTCGCCCTCGTTGGGGGTAGTAGTGTTTCAATGCCAGAAGCTCTCTTGAGCAAGTCTTGAATGTTAGCACCAGTGAATGAACTTTTCTCATGCCTTCCTTGCTGCTGAATGGCACTCTTTCCTCAGTGGCTGCAACAGGGAGCCATGGTGATATGCAAACTGCAACTCGAGAGTTGGCGGATAGCTCATGGTTGATAACTAGCACGGGCTGGACTGTTACCACTGTTGATCACAGTACCTTGCAAGTCAGAAATAACTAACTCAAGAAAGTATTCATACTTCATCTTCTCTGTCAACATGAACTTTAAAATACTAAATAAGTCATATGCTTCATGAGAGGCTTGTTGGAAATGCAGTCACAGAAAGGCCTGTGATATCTTGGTGAAAAACTCGTCCCACATTCCCCATTGAGAGCCTACCCATTCACTCTTCCATTGATGCTTTTTGTAATCCTGCCAATATTTGCAGCGCCATGATGTTGTGCCTCGTGTTAGACAGACAACGAATAAGAGTAAGACCACCCTCCCCCTTGCGTTTTTGTCACATTTATAACAGAAAATGCTGAACAAAAACTCAACAGTTTGTTTGAAGAACTCTGCTAGTTCTTCTCAGAGACACTCTAATGACTGAAAAACCTTTCCAGGACAGGGATTAAAGGTGCTTGCTATCAACCATGATGACCTTAGTTCAATTCCAGAGCCCATATGTCAGGCAGAGAACAGATGCTTACAATTTGTTCTCTCTTATGTTGTATTTCTCCAATGATTCTCTTTCTCTTCACTAAGCAAGATAGCTTAGCACACACACACACACACACACACACACACACACACACACACACACACACACACATCATCATCATCATCATCATCATCATCTTTCTTTCTCTCTTTCTTTTTTCTCTCTACCCCCTTTCTCTTCTTTCTTAACTTTTATTGATTCTTTGTGAATTTTACATCATGCATTCATCTTGTTCTCCCATTCATCATCTGCCCTCTACACTTACAACCTCTCTCCAAAAAAAACGAAAACAAGCCAAAACAAAACCAAGATCTCCCTGTGAAAGCTCTAGTGTGTCACACAGCACACCCTTTAGTCCAAACAACTGCATTTGTAAATGTTCATTGCAGTGAGTCATTGATCTGTTTTAAGGCCTCTGGCTTCTGCTACACTGTCAATACTGGATCCGCACTGGGACTCCTCTAGGATATCTTGTTGTTGCCCTGTGTCATGGAGACCCTGCAGCTTTGGATTTGCAGGATTGGCTCTAGGAGTTCAGAGATGGTGTAGATGTTGGGGTGGATCAACTCAAAGCTCTGAATCTTGGTCTGAGTTGATCAGTCTGTTAGCTCTCCTGTGCTTGTGGTGTCAGGGCCAGCTCTCCCACTTTGCCCAGGTGGGGACAGATCTCCCACTCTCATGCCCTTGGGCCATCTCAACCCTCCCCCAAACCAACAGGGACAGCTCTTCTGTGCTACCCGGGTGAGTTGCAGGGCTGCTCTCTGAGTGCACAGTTGGTGAGGGGCAGGGCCAGCACTCCTGTTCTTCCATCCTTGAGACCAGCTAGGTTGAGGGGCATGAGGGTGAAAATATTTTATGTCTGACCCTTACAGCAGTGAACTCTGGAACCTTGTAACTTAAGGCAGAAAGTATACTTCATTTGTGTCTCTAGACATTGCATATTTAGGTAACTTGACCTTGGCCTTCACCTAATATAGAGATCCAAATGTTAATGGGCTTGTTGTTTAGAAAAACTTTGTGATAAAGACAAAGCAAGGCAGATGGGTGTGGACAAGCCTAAGGAGGAGAGGCAGGAATCTCCACTTGGCCTCAGGAAGTATCCTATCCCAAGTATGTATGACAGTTTTATAATCACATAATGTAGACACTTTCATGTCTATTAAGTACTTGGCAAACCAATGTTGCCCAATGTATGCCCGATATATGCTGTGTCTTTTCCTTGACTTTGTGACCATGAGGAAGAGACTACAGATCCTGTGAAAGGAGTCTGGAGTCTTATCTGCTATATAAATACATGGCATGTATTCTGTTTCATTAGCCCTTAGACATTCACAAAACATCTCTTCCTTGGCATTCAAAGATATATAAGGAAAAGAATGGTCCCCATTGACCTTCTATCTGGTCACCATCTTATGCAGAATCATACTTTCCAAATGTACTTGAACTTTTCAGCAGATGGGACCTTTACAAATGTAATAATAGAATATAAAATACTGTCTTTTTCATGCTTAAAAATGACACTTTCTCATTAAATTCTCCCAGGATGCCAGCTACTTCTTTTCAAAGCGATTCCAATTATCAAAAGGTGTTTTGTAGGCCAGCAAGATGGCTCAAGGTGATTGCTGCCAAGTCTAACAGCCTGAGTTCAGTAACTGGAACCTATATGGTAGAAAGAAAGAACCAATTCCTCTAAATTGTCTTCTGACCTCTCCACTTGCACTGTGGCATGAATGTACACACACACACACACACACACACACACACACAAACAAACAAACAAAAAGAAAGAAAGAAACAAAAAGAAGAAACATCTTTTCACGTTAATTAATTAGAACTTTCCTTTTGCAGCATCCAGTTGACAGCCCTGATATAACCACATGGGTACCAGTAGAATAAGCTAATTCCTACTTTACTGTCTCTTATTTTAAGACACTATTATGTTGAGTTTCTCCATCCATTCTTTCTTTCTATTCAGCTAGTTAACTGAACTATCCTGCTCTCTTTGTTGTCTGTCCATTACTTGAGCTGCTAGTCAAAATTGCCAACAATCTAGTTATTTCCCTGTGTGCCTAAATTTTTAACTCATTTTGATTAAAATATAATTGCATCACTTCCCCCCTTTTGCTCTTTTCTCTAATTTTCCTACATCCTCTCCCTCCACCACCTCTCACATTCCCTCACTCCCTCTCAAACTGTATCATCCCTTTCTTTCATTATGATTATTACATATATAAAGTTATGTATGTAAACATACAAATATGACCTGCTGAGTCTGTTTCATATTGTTTTCATGTACAGGAATGACCACTCTGTACTAGATAACCAATTAAGGGTTATCCAATAAGAACCATTTCTTGGGAGAAAATAATTTTCCCTTTCTTCACCTCTCCACAGTCAATAATTGCCCATAGATTTTTGTTTAGGGATGAAATCCCACAATTCTCCTCTCAGTACTGCATTAGCATATCTACCAGTGTTGTTATTGTTCTGGTCTTTTGTAGATAGTCACGTTGTTGAGACATCTTGGGTGCAGCTTTTCTGTTACCTCTAAAAGGCACAAGCTCACAACAGACATCCTGGTCCTCTGCTTCTAACAATCCTGCTTCCTCCTCAATGTTCCTTGGATCTTAGGTGCAGAGGCCATGCTGTAGTTGTGTCCTATTGGGACTTGGATCCCCAGGATAAGTTGATCTCAGCATCATGATAAATTGTGGTTATCAGACATGTTTAGAATTACTTGCCCTCGGGGGCTGGAGAGATGACTCATTGGTTAAGTCATCAGCAGAGCACTGACTGCTCTTCCAGAGGTCCTGAGTTCAATTCCTAGCAACCACATGGTGGCTCCCAGCCATCTGTAATGGAATCCAATGCCATCTTCTGGTGTGTCTGATGACAGCAACAGTGTACTCATATACATACAATAAATAAATATTAAAAAAAAAACCAAAGAATTACTTGCCTTCCCCTTCCTCCCTCTAACTTTTGTGTCGACTTTCCTCTCTTCTACCTCCCCAAAGTTTGCTGTCATTTCCTTTAAACCTTGGCTCTGGAGATGGAGTAAAATTGTTTAGGAAGATCTGGCAAATGATTATATAGTGATTCTTATCTTAATCTGAATAGTTTCTTTAGGATAATGGGAGCTGTGAGAGCTCAGGGTTCAGAGCCTAGACACTACCCTTGAGCCATGTGACCCTGAACAATTCATTCCACTCGACCACTTAAGCCTTGGTTCTCAGCACAGAATCATGCTTGATAGAGATGTGGAGAGTATGCACGTCGTGCTGACTGTACTCAGTACAACAACAGCTTTTGACTTGGTAAGAGGTATACCATGCTGGTCTTTCATGTACAAATTTTTTTTTATTATTTTTTTATGTCTTGTCTCTGTCATCATGAATGGTTCTTCAATAGATCTGGATGTTAAAGTGACCTGGAAAATTTTTAGAAAATTCAGAACTTGGTGGAGCTATCATTTTTGTGGGTGACATTTCATTTCATTGGCATTTGGCAAAATCTGAGAACTCTTCCTGTAGAGCAAATACTTTTGAAGGGGACGCCAATGCTGTCCCATTCAGCATATCCGCCATTCGTCACATTATATAAAGTTGGTAAGACTGACCATGTAGCACAGTGGTCAAGCACTTGCTAGCATGCAAATGCACTCCGAGGTTAGTGATTACATCCAACCAACCTGCAAATTTCAATAGCTTCCACGACTTAATTCAATAGCACTTTGTTTGATATTCAGACCAAATCCAGTGTGGTTATTCCTGGTTGGCAGGTGTGTTTTGAATACAAATTCTTCGTTTTATGTTGCAAATTCTCATTTTTTTTCCTTCCTGAACAATTAGTGCAGTAGTCAGCATTTTCAGAGGAATAGAACAGCTCCGTCACCCTGTAGTGCACAAAGTGTGTGTGAGGGGGGAGTGGGGGAGAAAGAGAAAGAGAGACAGAGAGGGAGACACAGAGAGAGATTCTTGTGGCAAGATAGGATGAAAGTTTAGAGACCTGGAGTAAAGCTGATGGTATAGTTCAAATCCAAAGTTCTTGTGCCCCAGAATCTTTCCTGTTTTTGAGAAATTGGGTTTTTATTCTATTGCATGTATCCTGGCCATATTCCATAGAACAATCTGCTTTATCTAAAGTCTACTCTTTTGGGTAAATGCCAATCAAAACTAAAAGCACCCGCAGGGAAACACCCTGGATGATGTTTGACCTGAATGTAGAAATGTAGCCTGGTCAATCTACCATATGAAATTAGCCACTAGTGGCATGATTGGGTAGTGGCTCATTATGGGTAGCTGGATGTGGCCTTTGTCCCTCTGTCTATATTCCCAGCAAATACCCCTCTGCCCAGTAAAGAACAGCCACTGTAAACCATACTTAGGTATTGACATACATATGCACATATAAACCAGAAGACATTGGACACCCTCTCTAGTAGCCTTCAGATGGCTTCTTTGACAGAGGGTATCTCAGTGGACCTGAAGTTTGCAGTCCTGCTCTCACCATCAAGGTTGGCAGCCAGCAAGCTCCAGTGGTCCTCCAGCTCCCTCAACTCCCTCACCTTCCCCTTGGGTTATGGGGCCACGCTTGCCTGTTTGTGTGGGTGCTGGAAATTCTAACTCAAGTCTTCAGGCTTGTACAGTGAGGAAGACTCTTACCTACGGAACCATCTTTTCAATCCACCTTTTTAGCTTGAGCTTATTTTTTCTTATTATTGAAATGGAATCTCAATCCTGAATGTGCTCATAAAGGATATTGGTAGTATTAATAATATTAAAGACAGTACTGCCATGTAGGGAAGAGCCTCCCATCTCCAGGCTAGAGACATGCTGGGGTTAGAAACAGTACCCAATTAATAGCATCAGAGCTTAGAGTAGTATTTCCAGTGATGGAGTGGGAAGGAGCAAAAGGCTACTTTCTCTATGAGACAACCCCCTGCCATGGCTGAGCATTAGAAACTCTCAGGGAGGGATGAGGGTACTCCCCAGTGGTAAAGTTCTTGCCATATACCCACACACAGTCCTTAGTAGGAAGAATGAAAGAAAGAAAGAAAGAAAGAAAGAAAGGAAGGAAGAAAGAAAGAAAGAGAAAAAGAAAAGAGAAAAGGAAAGAAAGGAAGAAAGAAAGAAAGAAAGAGAAGAGAAAAGAAAGAAATAAAAGAGAAAAAAAACATTCTTTGCCTGGAAACCCACTCCATACATTGTTATTTGCTTGGTCTGTAGTGAATTATTTTTACTTCTCTTTTTATTGTGATGGGAAAGTATTGTGGTATGTTCTATGCCTCTAATATCTCAAGGAGAAGGCACCGGGTTAAAGTTGCTTCTTTTGGGCGGTAGTTGCTTCATTTTAAAACACTCATGCACAGAATTAAACCCTAGCGTTGCCAAATTTGTTTGGATATGTATTTCAATATCACACGGTCTTTAAAAGTGATCAGGAGAGCAGAATGAAGCTAACTACCCAGCAGTTAGGTGATAAGATACAGATGACTGACTGCCTAAACATGGTTCTTGTTTACAGTGGAGTTGGAGATTAACCAGTATGCAGAGAGTTGAATTTAAAGACTTCCTGTGCTATCTCTCACATCAGATAAAGGGGATATGAGCTGGCATGTAAACAGCAATTTCATGTCTAGGTGATTTTTATGATGATGCCTAAGACAAGTGCCCTTTGACCTTCTTTGGAATCATGCCTCCAATTGGTAGTCCTGAGATTTAACTAAATTAAGACTAAAATACAAAGCACTTTCTCCCCCCAATTTAATTGGTTATAGTCACTAAGCTTTTAAAGTAGGGGCATATGGCGAATGAAGGTGTCTGATAAATGTAGTATAGTAGATGAAGGGCTAGCAAAAGAATGCTTTCCTTTCTGTTTGAAACATCTCACTCATCCTCCTGCCTCTGTTCTTCTACAAGCAAGCATCCATGGTGGAGGTCATAGAGTCCTACTATGCTGTTGATGTCTGACTGTTACTGATTGGTACTGGTCCTGAACCAAGGGTTTTGAGATCACTTGTTGGGAGCTATTACTTGACCTCCCAGACTGTCCCTCAAATAGATAACTGCTAGAAGGCTATACTTGTAGAATTATCACAAAACATGGGAGGCTTGTGGCCCCAAGCCAGACTGCTGAGTGTGGGTTGTAGGTAGAGATATACGGATGAACACAGCAAAGAGCCCTCTCACCCTATGAGACCTGGGAGATGGACTAGTGTGGCGAGTTATATCCCTGCCCTGAGTTTCTTAATCAGAGGTCTCAATAATGTGTCACTAGTCCACTATCAACATTAGCCTCAGGCACTTTAGACCTGATGGTTCTCAACCTTCCTAATGCTGTGACCCTTTACCACAATTCCTCATATTCTGATGACTGCAACCAAAAAAATTATTTCATTGCTTCTTCATAAGTATATTTTGCTATTATGAATTGTCACGTAGGTATCTGATATTCAGGACGTCTGATATGTGATCTTTGCAGGTTGGGAACTATTGCCTCCTTAGTCCCTCCAGGTGATCCCAAACCAGACTCAGTTTACCATCATTGCTTCAAGACAGTTAGGTGCAGCTGTGTTAAAAGCTTAGCATCCCCAACCCATAGTGCTATTGGGAAGTGAGGTGGGGCCTATTGGAAAGAGGTTAGGTCATTGGGATGTGCCCTTTAATGGGGATGCAATCCTGACCCTTTCCTGTCTCTTTCCTTTCTGCCCACAACAATAACATATACCTTCCTCCCTGTGATGCTGCTGTTATATATGATTTAGCTCTAGACCCAGGCAACAAGGATTAGTCAGCCTGGTCTAAAACCTTTTCTTCCTCTAAAGGTGGGCATTTTTAAAGCAACAGAAATCTAGCCAACATAGGTAACTATGATGGTAGTTCCACTCTGGGCATTTGAACATTGCCAAAGTATGTCCTGTTGTGGACAGCTGGTCATTGCCATTTTTGCTGTTAGCTTCTTGGGCCACGTTTAAAATGGTTTCCAATGGCCTGGTCTGATGTGGGTCTGGGTTGAGCAAAAGGTGGCTATTTTAGGCTTAAGGCATGCATGGTTAAATCAATAACCATGCCAGTCATGGGATTGCTCAGTCCTTTAGGTTTAATTGAAACCTTTGTTTTTGCCTCGAGACATCTGAAAAGGTAACAATGAAAGTTTCGAGAGCGCCTGTGAGTGGCCTTTGTTTTTTGGGCCTGCACATTTTCCCTTTCTGTGGAGTCTCTTGTCCCGGTTGCAGGTTCTTTGGAATCATTTGGGATTTAATTGGAAGGAAGGGTGCTGGCAGAACGAACTGGTGTGACAAGGTCACAATGGCCATCTCTCTTTGAATCTTGTGTCCTGGGTTGTTCAGGATTCACAGTTTTAAGTGACCTGAACTCTACTTGGCTGCTAGGGCTACTGCAAAGAAAATCCCACCACTTAACAGACAGCGTTTATTTTCACACTGCGTCAGAGGCAGGAAGTCCTTGATCAACAAGCTGGAATGTGCATTTATTCTGGTGAGGGCTGCCAGCCTGCTCTACCCCTGTCCTCGCATGGCCTCTCCTCCTGCCTGCCTGTGACAAACCGAAGACAGCTCAAGTTCTCTGGAGAGTCTCCTTATTAGGCCACCAGTCTTGTGGGACCAGGGCTCTGCCCTCTGACTTCCTTTATCCTTAATTACTCCCTTAGAGCCCTTCCTGCAACTGGAGCCACTCTTGGGGTAAGAACTGCAGGTAGGGATTCTGGGGTCACAAATAGTCATTCTGTAATTCCACCTTAGTGAAACGTCTCAGGGGCAATTGAGAGTAATTACACTGTCAAATAAGAACTGAAAGCTAAGAAGTAGCCATCAGGATTGCTGGGTTCAGATTGAAAGAGAGTCATCAGGACTCTGCCATTGGGTTTCACTCTTTCTTCAAAGATGAGCACAGGTGTACTTGGGGACAATAAACATTGGTTCCCTGGAGTCAGAATTACAAGTGACTGTGAGATCCCCTACATGGGTACTGGGAACCAAAGTTAGGTCCTCTGCAGCAGTGCATTCTCTTAATCACCAAGAATCTTTTCAGCCCCCTGCCCCCATTCCCATTTTTAAGGGTGACCAGATGGCCACATCAGTTTTAAACACCTATTCTACTATCTACTTCTGTGGAAACTTTACTTTAGAAATAATTTAGTCCAAATTCCCAGGATCTTGTCTCTTTATGTGTGGGACACATGCTCCTTCTGGAATCAGTTGTCTTGATCAGAAGGCAGCAATGTAGACTTGGGCTTTGTAGCTACACAGTAAGGCTTGTCCATATCAGACAGGATGAATAGAGAATCAACCTAGGACAAGGACATGATCCATACTGTGTGTCCTTCACTGGGAGGACTGTTCTCAGAAAACTACATCTTTCATCATCCAAATATAATTGCCAATGAGAGGGCGCTCATATTGATGGGGACATGTTTCTAAAACCCAACTGGTTGAAAGCAGAATGAGTATCTTATAAAGACTTGATCGTGGAAATTCATTGAACTTTAATAGAAAACAACTGAAAATGGTAATGCATTATCAAATCACATATTTTTTGAATTTATGACATTAAGCTGGATTTTGCTTTCTCCTTTTCCTTTTCTTACTATTTGCTAAAATCTTTATTCTTCACATGAGGAGTACTATACCATTACTGGTTTAATTAATACAGTTCTTTAATATTCTACTCCAAATCCCAATCTCTATGTTTGTGGACATTGACTTTTTCTTTCCCAGCAAACTTATATAGAGATGAAGGTCAGATTTTCTCTGGGTTCTGTTTCTCTTACATTGACTTCCCAGAGGTTAGCTTCATAAATCACATGACAATTTGTCCATGAAAATAAGTGGGCATCAACTGGAGATATTTTAGCAGTTTTGCATTTGCGGAGGGGGGTCTCCTTTTTCTAGAAGAAATCTAAAAACTTGTCTATCAGGTGAGATGTAAGAGGTTGAGCTTTGCATGATTAAAATCTAAGAAAGATGTGATGTGCAATTCAGCTGATTAATCTACCCTAATTTTAGGAGGGGCCACCAAGATAGACATATTCTTATAAAACATACTATGAGAGGTTAATATGCAGAGCATTGCTTGTAACACAAAACCCAGTAATCTTCAAAAGAAGTTAAAAGATTCTAAAATTTTACAACCAATAACCCAGTTATATGGCCATATAACATGCAGTTATTTTGACCAAAGTAGGTCAAAAATACTGGTCAGAAACAACAAAAACTAAAGTAAAATGAATTGGAAGCACATGAAATTTTTCTGTTGAAAATGACAAGTGGTTTAAATTGACTATCAGCCATGCATAGAGGGTCCTCAAGAAAATGCAAATAAACAGGCAGAGGAATTGGGAATTTCAAGAAGATAAGAAAAAGGTTTTTAAAGTATTTTTAAATAAGTGGAGATAAAAGCAAGACAAAATATAATTGCTAAAATGTTAGAAATTTTACTTCATGAAAGATTTTTGGTGAAAAGTCTATAGAAGTCTACAGAAATAGCCACATAGAAAACAATTGAAAAATATAGAACTTCCTAAGGACTTCGGGGTCATATGACCATCAGTGTAATCCTTGACATGGAGAAGAAGAGGGTTAAAAAAATAGTTGAAGAATCTTAAAAATTTTCAAAAATGGTTCTCAAACAGGAATGTGCAAATTAAAGGTTCTAGATAATCAATGAATAGTTTTTGTTTTATGTTGTGTTGTTTTAATGAGACACTCCTAGGCATATTTGCTGAAGTCCAAAGGCTAGAAGGAAATCTTGTTGTCAGTCAGAAGGAAAAAAACATCTATTGGATAAGAGTGTGCAGGAAGCTGACACTGGATTGGTGGGAACTTTCCTGCAGTGAAGACACATTGACAATCTCAAATTGCACATTACGAATCGCAGATAACATGGTTTTAAAAAACTTGAAGGCTAACAAGGAATGTTTCCAGAGGACTAATCACAGAAAATTCAGCTCTGTAGTAGTGGAAATACTCAGAGTTCTGCCTAAAGGGAAATCTACCAGATAGAAAAAAGTCTACTGGGGATAAAAGATAAATAAAGGACACTGTTAGTATGTAGTTTAAATTTTTTTACTTAAATAGTTTTCTTAATGCCAAATATTAATTGTTGAAAATAATAAACATTGTAGCATATTCATACTTCAATATAATAACTGGATCACGTTTTACCTCGTTCTTTTGTTTACCTTTTTTGGTGGGGGAGGGGGCTTATTTCCTTAAACAGTTTTTCTTTATTTTTTAATTATTTACAATCAAAGGACTGTTCACACCTCAGTTAATGACAATGCACTGTAATTTATAACTCTGGTACAAATAAGTGTTAGACAATAACAACAGGGTTGAGTAGTCTATCAGTGGTGTAGAGTGTGAGTAGACCTTATATCAAATGATTACGATATTATGTACTAGTTGTTGTAAGAGTGTGTGTGTGTGTGTGTGTGTGTGTGTGTGTGTGTGTGTGTATCTCATTGGTTTAGCCATGTGGAAAACAGTATGAAAGTCCCTTGAAAAATTAAAAACAGCTATCACTTGTACTAACGAATATATGGCAAGTGAAGAAAGTCAGTATGTAGAAGTTTGCATCCATGCTCAGTATGGCCTTGTTCACCACAGCTAAGAAATGGAGACAAGTGTCTATCACGTAATGGAGTGATTGATAAAGAAAATGTGGTTCATACATATAATGAAGTAGTTTTCAGCTTTAAAAACGTCCTGTCAGTCATGGCAACATGGATGGAGCTGGCAGTCCTTACGGAAATAAGCCAGGCACAGACAAACAAGTACCTTGTGATTTTACTCATACCTAGGATTCCCAAAAGCTGAGATTTTACAAGTTTAGAGTAGAACGATGATGACTTAAATTTGTAGAAAGTAAGCAGGTGAATGGAGACACTGACCAAGGAATTCTAGTTACGGTTAGATAGATGTGAGAAGTTCTGTTGTGTACAGTAGGATGACTACAGGTAATAGTAATTTATTTCTATTATACATTCAGAAGCATGAGCCTTTAGTGTTTCCACCATATCGAAATGACAAATAGATAAGATATAATTTGATTTGAGCATCATGTGATACATATTTCAAAAAATTATATGGTGCCTTGCTAACGTGCAATTTTTATATTTTCATGTATGAGTTAAAAGCGTTTTATCAGGAATACATATTGCAACATGTATTGCTAACATTGTTATTACTGCAACGATAAAATGCAGTTCAGATGTTACAGCATTGGCCTAAAGTGTAATAAGCCCTGGATTTGATTTGCAGACAGGTATAATGGTACACATCTGCAATCACAGTGCTTTGGAGATGGAGGGGGAATCACGAGTTCAAGGTCATCCTCAGCTACAGTAGCAAGTGGGGAGGCTGGTTTGGGTATATGAGACCTGATCTCAATACTAACAACAAAAGTAAAGCAGACAAATAACAAGGATGCCTGAAGATGGAAACATGATGCTGACTGATGCTGATCAGGGGAGTGGGATGCCCAATAAGTTCTGACAAGGCTTTGTGCTTTTGGCCAACTCTCTTGTTCTCTCTGCTTCATGTTTCTGTGAGCTCTGTCGGCCTGATTCAGCCAAGATTAAAGATGACTTGCATTCAGAATTTGCTCTGATTTGTATGCAATAAGCATCAAGCAACGATTGGAGCAGCAGGCATTTCAGATGCTTCGCCACTGCCGAGTCTCATACCCAAGGACGAGCTCGTAAACAAGACATTATCTGTCAATGGGTCCTCAGCCTTTGGAAACATTTTAATAGAGAGACAATACAACACTCCGAGAGGGTTCTGAATCAGCAACGTCTCGTATAGCCCAAAGTGTTTGAAAGTTATGCTCAGGTGTATCTGACCAGCGGGGTGGTGACATTGAAGTCAAACAGCAGCAGTAGCCACAGTGCAAAAGCCACCAACTCTAAGAGGCTCCCATTTTTTTTTGGTCACAAATTTTCAGAGGCTTCAGTAAAACAGTGAGAAGCACTTCCCAGAGCAGCGGACAGCAGTGTTGATGTTGCAGGACATGTCTGGGTTGTGTCACATAGAGAGAGCTGTCCTGTGACAGCCTTTGCTTGTGTTTCAGGGTGGGTTGTTTGTCAAGACAAAATGTAGCCAGGACAGCTCTGGTGCTCAAGAAACTATGAACAAACTGGAAACACTCCTAGAGTCTCGGAAACAAGGTGTGAGGGTGATAAAATTCTGCTTCAGCCATCTCCCGGATAACCAGGAGTGTGCTTTGTGTGTGTGTGTGTGTGGGGGGGGTCTTGCTTTTCCTTATTCTTCTCTTCTACATGTAGCCTTACTCAGCACTGCAGTAGTATGCTCTGTATGCATGAATGTATGCATGTATGTTTGTAGTATGCTATGTACTTCATGCATGTTATATATGCACATGTGTGTATGTATATATGTATGTATGTATGTATGTATGTATGTATGTATGTATGTATGTATGTATGCTATGTACTTCATGCAGGCCAGTGCAAACCGAGGGCACAATGTGATATGTTTTGATAACTCTGCTGCTCTGACCTCCCCTCCTGCTAGCACACACTGTCTGCTCTGCCTGTTTTCCTTCTGGAGGCCTGAGCCCACCATCTTTCTCACTTCCCACATCTCTAAAAAGTTGTCCAGGCTGCTTTTCTCAGGCTTTATTTTGCCCACATCAGAGAACATGAAAACCTCAGTCCCATCTGATATGAACAAATGAGAGATGGCTTACTCTCTGTTTTGTTGTTATTACTGTCTTGCTCACTATTTTCAAAACAGCAGCTAAGGACACATTAATATTTTAGACAATCGTATCATATAAATTCAATTTTACATCCATCTACCCTTATTTCTTCACCCACTGAATGTGACTGCCAATAATGTGCTTCATGAGCCTTTGAAGACTCATGAGTTAATAATGCATTTACACAGGCGAATGGTCCATATCTGTAATCTCAACACCCAGGAGGTGGAGGCCAGAGACTCATGAGCTTGAGATCAGTCTAGGTTACATGGCAAGACCCTGTGTTAAACAAATAAATTGAAACAAAATAGAGCCAAACAGACAACATGTTGTTTCTCCTTCCTTCCTTCCTTCCTTCTCTTTCTTTCTTTCTTTCTTTCTTTCTTTCTTTCTTTCTTTCTTTCTTTCTTTCTTTCTTTCTCTCTTTCTCTCTCTTCCTTTCTTTCTTTCTCTCTCTTTCTTCCTCCCTTGCTTTCTTTCTTTCTTTCTTTCTCTCTCTCTTTCTTTCTTTCTCTCTCTTTCTTCCTCCCTTGCTTTCTCTCTTTCTTTCTTTCTCTCTCTCTTTCTTTCTTTCTTTCTTTCTTTCCTTATTTATTCACTTTATATCACTATTACTGCCCTCCTTTCAGCTACCCCCTCTCACAGCCCTTCCCTTCATCCCCTTCTCCACTGAGCATATGAGAGCCTCCCTGGGTACGTTGGCACATCGTATCTCTACAGGCCTTAGGTACATCCTCTCCCATTGAGGCCAGACAAGCCAGCACAGGTAGAAGATCATATCCCATTAACAGGCGACTGAATTTGGGATAGACCCTGCTCCAGTTATTCAGGACCCACATGAAGAGCAAGCTGCACATCTGCTACATATGTGTGTGGCGAGGCCTAAGTGCAGCTGGCAACACAAATTTTGAATGATCAGAATGAGAGCCAGGACAGTGTAAATGCTCAACCAATGCTTGCTGTCATCGCCATCACAATCATGGCTGCCGTGTACTAGGGTTACAGAGGATGAGGGAGGACCCCAAGCCTCAATTGTCATGATGGCCAATCGAAACTCCCCGTGCATTTCCCTTGAGTTTTGTTTCCATTTTGACAGTAGGTTTGGGTTATTGAATATCTTGTTAAACTTTGACCGTGGCACACCTCCTCTTGTTCCTCTAGAGTTGGTATTACTGCACTCAGGAAAACATGTCACCTGTGTACTCCAGCCTGTCATGTTCAATGTCAGGGTAGATAGTTCCTTGAATATGCCCACAGTAGACAAGTTAACATTTAGGTTGGCACTACTTGAATAATTCATTCCAGAGAAAGGTAGAGACTTCCTACTAAGAAATTCCCAAGAATTCACCATCAACCAACCTGCCCACCCCAATTCCCAGAGAAGAGAGATTCTGTGCGTGGAGATAACCATTGGCAAGGTCTTTGCCTTAGAATTCAGACTCTCCTGGCCCACAGTGACCTCTGTATATCTTCTCAGCATCAGATAAGAGCTTAAAAGAAGCAGGGACTCTCTTGACCCCAGCCACTCTCTGGCTGCTAATTTCAGCATTTAATCTCTCAAGGTTTCTAACTGTTGTTTGCCAGTCCACACAGGCAGATTCAAAAGAACATGAGGTAACTCTGTTTCTCAGAAGTCTGAGGAGGGAGTAGCCCAAGTTCAAGGTCTGCTCGTCAAGGTAGCTTAGACAACCCAAATGTGTAAAGGAAAGATGGGACCGAGTGCTTATCTAGAATGTATAGAGAAGGAAATGATTGTCGGCTCTAGAACAGGTTTTGCTAAGATTAGAAACCTTATTCCTGATTTTGTGGTACTTCCTTTTCCTGCCATGGTGGAGGTAACTGCAGGACAGAGCTGACTAGAAAGGGTGAGAAGCTAAATTAGACAAACTCTGGGAGGTGCCGCTTGTCAGTGACGATTCTGAGGCCGAGCTGGGAGGAGGACCACTCTGTTGAGTGGAGCACACACAGAGTACCTGTACAGCAGGCTGCCTTGGGCCCATTTTCCCATTTTCTTCTCCAGTTAGAATCCTAGTTGAGTTCCACAATGCCTCCTGAACCATGGGTATCACAAGTCCCTCCTGGTCTTGCATCCCTATGACCGAGTCATGTGAGGTACATGGCATAAGACTGAAGTCAAACCAGAAAGATTGCATCATCTGCCCAGTGAAAAAATTTCTTCACTTTTTTTTAAGTGAAAGAAAAGAGTTTTGACTCTCTTTAAAACAAGGAAATCAAAATATATCATTATTCATTTTAATCTTGATCATTTGTTAAGCCAGCGTTCCTTACCCCACCTCCCGTGGCAGTAGTTCACTGAACTTTCCATTTGGAAAGTTCTGCTTCTGAATGTATCCAAGGTCTTCAGGAATAAAGAATTAAAAAAAAAACAATCTGTAACATTTTCAACTAGAAATACCAATTTCTTCTTTGGTGCTTTGGTTAATGAACCATTTTGAGCAAGCCATCCTAACTCTCTTTGATATTACCTTTTTAATTTCATTCCCAGCGGTTGCCACAGCCTGTGTGGATCTTATCTGTTCATGCACTGGTTCGTTCTGTGTTGCCCTCAGCTATTGATAGGCAGCTCAAAGACAGGAAGTAACCTTGTCCGTATCATACTTCAGTGCTTTGAAACTGTAGGTGCTTAGTAAATATTCACTGACTGGATAATCAGACTTGGTAGTTGCTTCAAAGATATCTGTGTATAAAGTATATATTTTAATGTCTTAATAAGCATATATTTATATTTGTATTTTAATACTTATTTGAAAGAGTGTGTATATGTGTATGTCTGTGTATGGGTATGTATATGTTTGAATGACGGTACCAATGAATTCCAGAAGTGGACATCAGATCCCCTGAATCTAGAGTTCCAGGTAGTTATGAACTACTCGACATAGATTCTAGAAACTGAATTCTGGCCCTCTGATTTTAACTGTTGAGCATTATCTGAAAGGAGGGAACCTTAATTGAGAAAACGCCTCCATAAGATCTGGCTGTAAGGCATTTTCTTATCAGTGACTGACCAGGAGGGCCCAGCCCATTGTGGTGGTCCCATCCCTGGTCTGGTGGCCCAGGGTTCTAGAAGAAAGCAAGCTGAACCATGGGAATCTAGCCAGGAAGCAGCACTTCTTTATGGGTTTTGTATCAGCTTCTGTCACCAGGTTCCTGCCCTGTTTGAGTTCTTGCCCTCACTGCTCTCAATGGTGAACAGTGATATTGAAGTGTAAGCCAAAACGACTCTTCTCTCCCCAACTTGGTTTTTGGTCATGGTGTTTCATTGCACTTGGAGAAACCTTAAGAGAGTAGATGCAAGAGAGTGGCAAGGAATGAGGTAGAACACGCAGATGGGCGTTCCATGATGCATGCCTTTGGAAGACAGGGTAAAGAGTTTCTCATAACTGACAGCGATGGGAAGCCAGCGAGCATCCACTGAGAAAGGGAGAGACTCTAGCGCACAAAGCAAGAGCACACCCACAGCGACCCACAAACTTCCACTAGGTCCCACTTCCCAGAGTTCTCACCACCCTCTAATAAGGACGTCCTCGGGTAACCAAGCTTTCCGTGCATGTAGTTTCCAGTACATCATAACAATATTCAAAGGTGGATTTTTAGCGCAAGGTATTTAAAGTTACTCAATGGAGTATTTCATCTCTGATAATCTAATTACATCATCTAGCTCCTTCTTTTTGCTACTCTACAAAAAAAAAAAGCCCATTCAAAGCATTAGTGGGAGCTCTGGCATTTGCAATCATTAACATTGCTTTTAAGTATTCATTCTGTTTCTGCATGGGAACAGGAAAGGGAATAAACAAAGCGACAGTTGAGAAAATACTCTCTTCCCTTTCATTGATACATCTAGCTGATTTTTAAAGAGAGCACTCTACATTAGAGTCTTTTGTTTGCTAAATGTTTCTGTTCTAAATTGGCAGACATCATAGTTATTAACTTTATAAAGAGAAGGTAAAACACGCTACAGTTATTTGATTTTTTTTTCTCGAAGTGACTCACTTCTTTATTCACTAAGAAGATTATACACTGCTCGCACAATGTTTTGGGATAAATTCATTATAGGGTTTGAAAAATTGGAGAACCACACCCACTTACAGTCATCTCTCTGGCCAGCAAGATAAAATAATACTCAAGACTATGAGGAAGAAATATATCTGGTCTGTTTTTCTCCATCTTCTTCTGCGATTCTGTTTCGCAGAACTGTTTTGACCCCTTTTGTGTTTTAGCTCTGTTTTTTTATGCTGTTTCTAAAGCACATCTGTTTTCATCCTCCCTACTATCCCACGATTGTCTGAGTATTTTATATCATCTTAGGCTACTTGGATAATTTTATCTTCTTAGGATCTAGTATAACAAAAGAAAAAATACTCCTCATATATTGACTTTGGATAATATTTATCATTGACTCTGTATTTAGTGTTGATCATTTGGAGGCCAGGAGAGCCTCCTCTTCAGTTTGGGATTATTTTGGGAAGGTAGTTATTGACCATTTCAATGCCCTTCCTTATCAAGAGCACATGAGCTGTGTCCTTTTGTTTCCTGCAGCCAAACTTCAAAGAATCATCAGTTCCCTGAAGATTAAGATTATTTTTATTTTTACCACCATTGTATCTTTATTGCCTCTAAATATACCATCCAGGACTAAATGGATAGGTAGAAATAAAGGCAATATATAAATATGTATAGATATCTATTCTGTATAAACATAAGTAAGTAAATTTATTTATTTATTTATTTATTTATTTATTTATTTGAAAATAAACAGAACTGGGAAGGTTAGGCCACAGTTTAGCTATCATCCTGAATTGGAGGAAATGGGGTTCTTGACTTTAAGCCACGATCTTACTTTGATTGGCACAGGCAAAAAAATATCTATGGAAAGAATACTGTAGGTAACTTCTTCATTTCACAGAATTTGAGGGAGAGGAAAGTACCTGAACAGTCCTGGAAACCGGAACCAAAGGGTTTCGTACAGCCCAGGAAACCAGAAGTGCTGGTGACCTCTTTTGGGAGACCGGCTGTTCAGGGCGGAAGGATGCCTTGTGTTTGCTAGAGCAGTATCACCTGCTGAAGGTAATCTAGGCTGTAATCAACTGCTCAGTGGTTAGAGCCAGCAGTTGAGGGTGGACCCTCTCTGGGTCAGATTCCTCTTTGTTCCAGTTAATTTGTCTTTGCCTCAGAGGCAAGCTTCTTTTAGCCTGCTAATATCTGCCTCTGATGTCATGTTATAGTTCTCTATGCTTGGAAGTTTCACAGGAGCAGCAACACAATTGTGCTTTTTTTTTTTTTTACTAATAATTATAATAAGATCTGCAAGTATATTTTTCAATGAACCTTAATACGCCTGTATATACTATCTACCTTTATCCACTGACAAATTATTGTGCAAGTCACAAAGTAGGTGTATTTGGGTGTGTGCACACACACAGATTTGGGCAAGTGTGTATTTGCAGGGTTAAGAGTGTGGACTTATTCTCAGCCTCCTAAATGTTTGCAGCATTCTGAGGAAGAAATGTGTAAACAACTAACTCCATAAATTATTTAGCAAAACATTAAAAAATTGACATTGGGATTGCAGAGTGCTGGATTGGTATCCTGGCTTTCGTGGAGCCGTAAAGACCTGAGATAAATCACTTAGTCAGAACTTGCCCATAAATCTCCAAAATATAACGTTGCCATGGGGATTATATTAACAAGGCTGGAATGAATCATGATGCGTATGCCTGTTAGAATGCTTGACACAGAGTGGTTTTAGTTTTTAGGTTCTTATTTATGTACGGATTTCAAGTTGTTGGCTGTAAAGTAAAGGGATAATCTATTCTGGTTGTGAGGATCAGAGAAGGAATTTAAACCTCCCTGAAGGATGCTGGCTGTCTTCATGACTGTTAAAAAGACAGAGTCAGATGGGAAAGACTGGGCTGATGGACTTGGAGATACAGAGAGCGCTAATAAGGCAACTGAGTAATTTGTGTGAAGCCAGGTTTTGGTGAAACCTCCGGAAAGTAGTCTATTGTGCAGGCTCATGAGTTTCTTTCCCATGCTGCACGGCATGTAGGACCAGCAACATAGGGACAGTAACCATTTAGCAAATTCATAGTAGTGCTAGAATTAATGAGATTTGGCAATTATTCCAGGGAAATCTGACCACCTTAAGATCTGTTACATGGGTCACTGGGAGGTATAAACAAAATAGGAAGTACAGTGTAGGGAGAAGACTTTGGCTGGAAAGACGAGCTCCGCTTGTAGTGGGTTGAATCACACTGTCGACACGATGGGATGAAACTGGAGGTGGGGGCGGGGCATTGAATGAGAAAACATGAAGTGAGGAGGGCTCAGGTCCTAACTCGATCTTGGGAAATGCTGCAACTGGGGCAACTGGCAGAAAGTGGACTACACTGGATGCAATTCAAGAGGGTTGAGTATCATGGAAGCCAAAGTGAGGAGGCTACAGAAACAGCCAGCATGCACTGTGGCTTGCCGTATTCTCACCGCATTTTGCTCTGTATGTGTCAGTAGTTGTGCTGCTTTCACATCAGGGACAGTCTAACCCAGAGAGTGAGGGAACGCCAAGATGAGCGTCCTTGTTAGAAGCAGAAGTAGAAACTGGATTATCTGACCACGGGACTTGTGAACCTGAAATTTTTTTTTTAATTCATTGAGTAATGAGAAGACCAATGTGAATGTTGTTTACGTGGTTGTGTTCAGTTTGTGAAAGCCATTGAGATGTGCACCCATGACAGAAGCATTTTTATGCTCATGTGAATCTGTGAGAAGTTTTGACTTTAAAGGAAACGAACAAGAGCAGAATGCCTTATGGAATGGATAGAAACACAAATAAAAGCAACTCCCTAGACCAGGGAAATGGAATGTTGTAGTAACTCCTCAGGGCTGGGGGGAGGGCTCAGCGATTAAATGCTTGCTCCAGCAGGGCACAGGTGTTCAGATTCTTGTAATTCACATGGATGCTGGGTGGCTGTGTGCCCTGGCCTGTATTTCAGGCCACAGACAGTAGAGACAGACTGTCCCTGAAATAAGTCAGGGAATGAGAGTATAGCAGTATCAAGGAGCTCATGGTTTGATTAAGAGACCGTGCCTCAGAAGAATATGGTGGAAAAGCCATTGAGGAAGATTGCTAGAATTAGTTTCAGGCAAGCATGCACACACACACACACACACACACACACACACACACACTCACACACAAACACACACAGGCACGCACGTGCACACACATACACATGCACACACATACATACACATGCCACATGCACACAGGTACTCCTACAGGCAGCCGCACACATGCACACAAGACACCAAGTATGCATAAACAGACTTGCAAACACACAACACACCTGGCAATATATCACACACAAAAGAAGAAAAACAATGAATAATTGTTCATGTGACTCATTTTAATTATCGGTCCTATATCACCTTATAACTGTGTTAGATGTGGGATATAATTATTTATGCTTGAGTCAGATGGTTCTCCTAACTGAAGGAAAATGGCTTTAATGTTGCTTCTAGCACTTAAAAAATCAGTAGAACATATTCGATATTTACGTGTTGTGAGTACACTGTAGCTGCCCTCAGACACACCAGAAAAGGGCATCACATCTCATTACAGATGGTTGTGAGCCACCCTAATGGTCGCTGGGATTTGAACTCAGGACCTCTGGGAAGAGCAGTCAGTGCTCTTATCCTCTGAGCCATCTCTCCAGCCCGATATTTACATATGAAGTAATATTTTATAATATTATTGTATTTAGTCTTCACATAGACTGAGGAGACAGACCTTTTTTGTGACCCACATTTCACAGATTTGAATCTTAGGCATGGTGCATGACCTGTGCAAGGTCTCACCACTAGGAGGCAAGAGAGTCTGGATTCTGAGCCCTTTGTGTGATGGTGCTTTTTCTAGGGTCCATCAACACTGCTGTCACATGAGGACAGAATAATTATATTTATACCTCATGAGGCTTTGGAATCACAGAAATATGCCCTGAATCTTCTATTATTTTTATTGTTGCTGTCCTCTTCTGGATGCAAACTACTATTTTCTTTCTGTGGTTAGCATTTTTTCATTCATTTCATTTTAAAAATATTTATTTATTTGCATCTCAAACATTGTCCCTCCTCTCAGTTCCTGCCTCACAGAGTCACCCTCCCACCCCACCCCCATTTCCAATTAGGTCTGAAAACTGTCCCCATTTGACCTGGCACCCATTCTGTAAGCGTAGGCAAAACCATTGTCTTAAATTTTGATGTCAGATAGGACAAGCTTTCTCATATTTGAAATGCAGGCAGGAGGAAAGGAAATGGGGAAAGCTGAGTTTTTAGAATTCCTTTTTTTATTATTTAAGTGACAAGGAAAAGTTTAGACTCTCACTTTGCCTTTCCTCTGTTTCCATACAAAATGTCTAACGCTTCAGTCTATGAAGAGGTGCGCAAAAGAACCAACCCATTCAAAGAATTTCATATGGGTTCCTTTTAGCACACACGTTTTCCAAAAACAATTGCTATTAGTTGTAAATTGACATTTCATTTGAATGTGAAAATGAAGCATATTTTCAACAAACACAAGAAGCATAAAATTTAATGGTGTCTGTGTGAGTAGTAACATTCTATAGTCCATGGGAAATCAAAGTAGTGCTCCATTTTATCACCCATCATGTAGCATTTAGAAATAGCTTGAAAAGTGCTTCTCAGAGACAATGTCCAATTAGTAGCCATCTACCATGCAAAGCAACTGTTGGTAATGGATGGGACTCCAGGGGCTAACAGTTCAAGTTTGCAGTGCCATCGAACAATAACCTCCAATTTATTTCATTCTCTAGACAAACGTTATAGATACTGATGGCTAAAAATGTTCCTGAAAGCATACAGTTCAAGTTGGGCATGGTAGTGTACACTTGAGTCCTAGCACTGGTAGGAAGGCGGGAAGTGGGGAACCTGAGCCCAGTCTGTATAGACAGCTGTTTCTCATGGTCCCATCACAGATGACGTAGATGCTCCACTCTACCTTGCAAGTCCTGAGGTATTGTGATTCTCCAGAACTGTGAGCAACATAGACCTTTATGTCTTCAAGTAGCATGTCAAGCATTTTGTCACAGTGACAAGAAAAGTAAAGAATACAGTTTCAAGGAATGACTTGGTATGTCCTATGTCTTCTCTATTTAGAAGTACATTGAAAACAAAATGGGAGCTACTGGCAGGAAGTACACATAGCTTCAGAATTCTGATTTACTGGGAGTCAGGTTTTTTAGAGGTCCACATGACAGGACAAAGGAATCTAGTTCTGTGTCATTGTCCAAGGGCAGATGTGGGAATGTCCAGTTTGGGATTGGAGCCAGGACATGGAAGGAATTGAGGTTTTAGTTTCTGGGAACTTAGCTCTTCTGCTCTGAAGAGACTGTAGTTACCAGTCCAAAGGCTGCTGTGTGCTTGGGTTGGGAGGAACTTGAGTTATCCTGTTCCCCCTGTGCAGTATTCCCTTATGAGCTTCCTGCCAACTCTGTCCCATTGTATGATGGCTTTCCGCTGACTCTGTCTCACCTTTTTTCCTCCTTGCAAACTGTATATAAGATGCTGTACTTAATAAACTTGCCTGGCTTATACGAGATCTCTGGACTCCAATTTTATTCATCCCCATTGTCCCCCCTTAAGACCCTGTTATTGAAGAACCCCCTGCTGGTTTAGGTTAATATGCATTTATATATTAGGGCTAGGTTTATTTAAAAAAATTTGGAAGGTTGATACAAAGTTACATTTAGCTCAACTCAATACTAAAAGGTTAGACATTTTATTCAATACTGAACAGGATAGGATCTATCCTCCTGCCACATCTTTGTTGGTGGGTAAAAATGACTAATTCTTAAATAGAGAAATACATCTCTAATTGGGGTTTACTAGGTTTAAAATCTTGAATAAATATGATTTTAACAGATTTTTATATTTATATAGGCGTTTTCCTTTTTTAATTTTATGTATTTTTTTACACTCCGGATTTTATTCCCCTGCCCATCCACCTTCCAACTGTCCCACATCCCATACCTCTGCCCTGCGCCCTATCCTCATGAGGATGTCCCCACTCCTTTTTCCATTACAAGTGACACTAATTGATTTTACCTGTTGAATCCAATATCCATCTTTGAAAAGAATAAATATAAATTAGTGTGTGATCTATTACACTTTTCTATATTAGTAAATTTGGTTATTAAAAGTTTTGGTGTATTTTATAAGATGATAGTCTCTGATTTCCCTGGTAAAGTCCTTGACAAGTTTGCTAAGGAGGTAGTGCTAGGGCCACAAAGATAGCTGGAGAAGACCCCATGTTTGTTTTTATGCTTCTTGTATTAGATTGACTCTAGCTATTTCTTTGTGTGTTTGATATTTACCAATGCAACTATTTGTTTATTTTCATAAAAGGCTTTACATTACAAATTTAATGCATATTTCCATTTATAAATTTATCTTTACTTATAAATCTATTTCTATAAATTTATAGATTTTTCTTTTATGTACATAAGTACTCATACTATAAACTTGAGTTATTTGGACTTGTGTTTTTCCCAGAAATTTATTCATTTTGTCTACATTTTGAAATATGTTGGCATACGGCTGCTGAAAATATCCTACTGTTACTATTTTAATGTCCATAGAATTTGTAAAATGTTTTCTTTGTAACTACTATCTATTTTTGTTTTTTCTCATGATGACTAATATCAAGCACTTATTAACTATATTAGTCTTTTCCTAGAACTATCATTTTATTTGTATGCCAGCTTTATTTATAAGAGCCTAAAATGGGGTAAAATATTGAACTGTGGTATACCCATGTGACAGAAAACTGACCGAATGATACACACGACAGTGTCAGCAACTCTCCAGAGAGTTACACTGAGTGAAAATTCCCGATTCTCAGATTCTACACAATCCATGATTTCAGCCACAAAACATCCTTGAGGTGATGCAATCATACTAATGTAGCTGTGATTTCTCAGAGGCAGGGATAGAAAAGCAGACGAATGGGGCTAAGACAGAGCAGAGAGAGAATCACCATCTCGGTGGCCAGAGTCTGTGGCTTTTCTGCATCAATGTCAATAGCCTGTTTACGAGATTATATTGTTATCTTGTAAGATGTTTCTGTGGAGGAAAACTTTAACATTAAAGCCACTATAGGACAGTAAAAAAAATCTGTATATGCTTCATATACGATTTAAGAGTTACACAGGGATGTATTTAACTACCTTATTTTTTCTGTACACATCATCCCTCTGCAAAATGCACCTCTGTTCTATTTATATTCAGCTTAGCAATGTCCAGCCCAAAGGCTGTGTCTTCTGACAGCAGACTTTTTATTTTATTTTGTTTTCTGTAGGGATAATTCCAATATCTTGTTTGACATGGTATTTGAACTTCTGATAGGTTTAACCTATCTTTGAGATTCCCTCAAATAATAATCATCTGATGTTGCATTTCTTTTGTAACAACAACCTTATGGGTGAGTTTTAAATACCTATGTGAACAAATGATTATAATTTCGCCACACCTTCAACAACATGGTTAGGCAATGGATGCCTCTCTTGGCTGTTGACGCCACTAAACTTTACAGTCCAGATCTTTGGCAGAACATTTGATTTCATGTGTGCTTTTGCTGACTGATTAACCTGATTGCTTCCCATCTTCAAGTGCATGAATAATTCAGTGATCTGCCAAGGTGCAGCTATTACTTCCTGGTGTGTCGCCTCTTCTCTTTGCACAGATGTGCCTCACCTTTTCTTCTTCAGTGGGGAACTTCTACTCACCAACTTCTGTTCTCTCCAACTGCCATACCAATGCTGTGGCCACATTAAGCTGTCAATGTCTTTTATCTGTCAGAGTGCTTCATTCTGAAGATTGCAGCGAGATGCTCCGTTTCTTGTCCTTCACACACTCAGGCCATGAAAATGTCAGGAGAATGCTCCTCAATCATGGGTCATAATATTACTACATGTGTTCCACGGGCTCCTCGAATGTTTGTGGTGGATTTGTTCCTGGTGGTGGTGATGGTGGTGGTAGTGGTGGTAGTTGTGATAGTGGTAGTGTTTTGTTTTTTGGGTTTTTTTTTTGTTTTGTTTTTAAATCTCTCCCTTCCTGTCTAAGATTCTGATAGGAATATAAGGAAGGATTGACTGGAGGACAGATTTGCATTCATGAAATCAGTTTTATTCCCTGCAGTGTAGTTTTGCCTGTGGCCTAACTTAAGTCATTCTTGACAGCGATCTTGTCCTCCAGGTGACCTTTTGATACCAAGTATAGACAACCTCTTGCAAACCTTACCCATCTGTCTTCCAGATGTGTGTAGACATTCCAAGGGTCACCACAGTTGGGTTATGCCAGTGACTGGAAGCTGGGCACAAGTTTCCAGGACTACCTCTCAGATGGCTCTTGGCTTTTCCTGTGTCGAGGCCTTTATTGCTGTTGTTAAACTGCCAAGCTGTAGGATTAGCAACTGATGCCCATTGTATGGTTATTGTGGGGTCCTGCATCCACTCTGCCACAGGACTCAGCTGCTGGGGGAGGCTGAATACTTACCTCATGCTGCTGCTAGGCAGGTGTTGCTGTGGGGTGCGGGGACAGAAGCACTGTCTGAGGTGCAGGACTGATTTGCAGTCTGAGCTGGCTCAGGGGTTTCCAGGCCTGTAAGGAGGCCCAGTCTGTCTGGTTCTTAGGCTCTTGGGCATCTAGGTGCCAATGGGATGCCATGGAAGAGCTGTTAATGGAATTGGGGCCCCACTGGGCTGGATCTAACCCAGGGCCAAAGGGGAATGAGGTGGGGAACTTTGGCTGGTCCTGAGTCCTTGACTGGAATGCATTAGGTTTGAGCTTTGAGGTAGGCGCCTCTGAGAGTGCATGGTGGCCTTCATAGTTACTTCACTAAGGCAAGTGCTCCTCCTCTGACAAAAGCAGAAATGATTGCAGGGATATCTAGAGTTCATAGAACCTCGTGGTATCAAAAAGTCTGGTGTAAATGGTTTCAAACAGTCTTTGCTGAGGCTACTCTTACAAAGCCAGAGTTGTTGATGGAAACCTTGGTATAGTTGTTTCAATATGTCCATGGGATGCTTTTGATGGCTTTTGCTACCAGAAGGACTGTTTGGTTGGCTGTTAGAAAGATGGCCCTTTTACTTAGGTCAGCAAGGAAAACCCCAAAGGCTGATGGTTAAGAAGTCAAATTGCCTATCCCCGGTGTATCTACTTATTCACAGGAAAATGAGCATCAGAAGGAGGGAAAGCTCATATTGCAATCTTCAAGAACTTATGGTTGACCCCGAGTTGAGCAATGCTTCATACATGTTGGAGACAGTAGGTCCCCCTCCTCTGTCAGCTTGAGCAGCATCCTTCAGAAAACACTCATATTCATCTAGCATTGCTGGGGGTGGAAATTGTGTGTGCTGAACACTTTGTATGCATTATTTCATTCCCTTCTCTCAGCTACCGAGTCAGGTGCACCTTGTCTCCATGTGAAAACAGTTGATCACTCCAGCCGTGGCAGATGGAGTATGGTGTGGTGTTCTTTGGGTTCTGTTGGAAGCCACACAATTATAATAGGATGGAGTAGTCCAGAAATCCCCAGTGTTCTTCTCTGCTGAACTGGCAGAAAGACAATCTAGTCCAGAGGTGGAAGACCTCTGCCATGTTTCCTGCAAATTCAGGAAAACAACATAACCTAGTTAGGGTCCTAAAATAGGCTGAGTTCCAACCCAGTCTCTCTTAGGCCATTGTCTCTGCCTGCTGCTGGACAATGTGATGGCCTAAGGTGTTACTGTGATAGACTAAAGCTTCCTGGTCTCTTAAAATAGGTAGAGAATGTGCTTCTCCTCCTCTCCAAAGTCAAAGCATGAAGCATTGTCTGGATTGTAAAACTCCTACTGCCATTTTTCTATATTCTCATACATTTGCCAGCATGTGAGACTTCACTGATATTTCAGCCTGAGCAGCAGCTTTGGGTCTGTTAGGGGCCAAGATATAAACCACAGTGACAGTTGGCATTTAAAGGAAATCCATCTCTTTAGTCGGCTCTGGCCTAGGTCCCTTGAATATTTTTCTCTCTAATCATTCTTACCACCTTATGGTGGATGGGCTCAGTTGGTTGCTTATATTAACTAGATGTGAATAGAGCAAATTTAGGCTCCTTTGTCTTGGGAGAGCATCTCTTTCTTTATCTCATTTCTGAGAGGGAACTGGCACTTGGCCAGAGTGGCTTTCCTGGGATTTCACAGTATTGGTTCCCATCTGCCTTAGAGTTTCCATTACTGTGAAGAGATACCATGACCACAGAAACTCTTATAAAGGAGATAATTTCATTGGGGTTGGCTTACAGTATCGGAGGTTTAGTCCATTGTCATCATGATGTGAAACGTGGCAGCATGCAGGCAGCCATGATGATAGAGGAGCTGGAGTTCTACATCTTGATCCACCGAAGGAGAATGTGTGCCCCACTGGGTATAACTTGAGCATATGAGAGCTCAAAGCCTGCTCCCAAAGTGATACATTTCTTCCAACAAGGCCATACCTCCTAATAGTACCACTCCCTAGGGCGCTATGGGGGCAGTTTATTCAAACTACCATATCATCTTTCCCTTAAGTCAAAAGGATGGGAAGTAGAGTACCCTTCCCTTATAGGTGGCTATGATTTCTAGGCCTATGATTTCTATTTTGCAGAGGGTGCCAAATGTGGGATCAGGGAGGTCCCAAAATGCAGCTTTTGTGCATTTTCGTGTTATTTGTAGATCCCCAGTGTACTCATAAGTTTAGGATACTCAGCCTATTACTAAAGTTCATCTAAGTCTCCTAGGTGACAAAAGCCAGCCTGAAGCTATCGAGGACAAAATAAACACACTAAAAACAGGATACAGAAACAATGAAACACTTTTCCTCCACCCTTGAGGTAAGTACATACACCAGAATCAAACAAACAATCCATGTTTTCACTGTGTACTAGGCAACTTGCCTTTCCCAATCTCAGCTTGGATGGTATTCGTTCTCTGCTGAGTCCATTCAAGCCTTTGTTATGTGTCAAGTCTTATACTTGGATCATGTTCAAGGGCTTCAGATTTCAGCCTTTAACACCCTTTTCTTTCTTTTTTTTATTTTTATTTTTTTTAATTTATTTAATACTTAATAATAATTCTTTGGTTTCCGGGCAAACATCCCCCTTCCCCCTCCCCTTCCTTATGGGTGTTCCCCTCCCAACCCTCCCCCCATTGCCGCCCTCCCCCCAACAGTCTAGTTCACTGGGTTTAACACCCTTTTCAACACGTCATCTTACTTTTCTTGAAAAGAAGTCAGAATTCCAAAAGGAGCTGGGCCAAGGTGCCTAGTTCAACTCTGTCTTGTTTTTAGGCTTGTTGACAGGTCACTCACTTCTGGAGATCCAGGGTCCTATCTACAAAGTGAGTGCAGTGATTGGCTTCCACTGATAACTAGCGCTGGCTTTAGCGGGAACACTCATTAAGCAAGTGCATGGGAATTACTTTGGATTTGCCTGGTAAAGAGTCAGTCGTCTTTTAATGTTGCTCTTCATTCATTGTTCCTCTTGCTAACTGAGTCTCTCATCTTGCTCTGTATGATTCCATGGTAATGTGATGGATTATGGCTATTGTTTTTCTCGTTCCCCCAAACACTCTGTGTATGTATCCCATCACTAAATAAGGCTCTGTCTTCTTAGGCAGATCCCTTGGGTGGCCTTGTGGGTTTGACTCTATTGCCAGCATAGCAATTCCCTCCCACACAGGACTGCATGCTTCTAGCTTTTAACATTCATTTACCCCTCTGGCATTCTCAAGGTCCCCATCTTTACTGTGTCTAGTGTTCAGGCACCGAAGCAGAGGTCTACTTTCCTCCTTGAGATCTGTATTGACTCATATCTGATCTGGCTTCCTCTGGAGGATTGGGCCTTTCCCTGGAGTCTTCTCATATCAAAGTGAGTATCGTTGCTGATGCCCAGAGAACCAACAAAGCCCTACATACCATTCCATAGCCAGGAACTTGTCGATGGCTACTTGATTCTAGGATATGCTTTCAGTTACAATATCAGGCTCCTAGGGACACTAATTTTTAAAAATTATTTATTTATTATGTATACAGTGTTCTGCCTGCATGTATGCCTGCAAGCCAGAAGAGGGCACCAGACCTCATTATAGATGGTTATGAGACACCATGCGGTTGCTGGGAATTGAACTCAGGACCTTTGGAAGAGCAACCAGTGCTCTTAACCTCTGAGCCATCTCTCTAAGCTTTCCTAGAGACACTTTAATGATGCTAATAGGTGTCAGGAGACAGGAGTGCATTGTTTTCTTAGCTATCTCCCTTCTAACACATCCTATGAATTGGACAATAAGAACATACAAAAAATGTTTTTTTTTTTAAGTTCACCAAAAGGAGTTTATACTTAGCTTGTAGGCATCTGTCACAGGCCCCTAAAGCTACTATCACTGGGCTGTCTTTGTGGATAGAGGTGTGGGGAAAAGAGAAGGAAAAGTGTGACATTATATGTAGCTTATTGGTAATAGCTCCATGCTGCGACGTATTCCACCTTTGAGCCCACTTATTAATTCCTGCTTTATAAAGGCACAAGGAAGAGCCCCACCTAACATAGCATTCAGCATTAATTAGAGTACTTTGTGGAAAGCTCACATCCCAGGGCCTGGCAAATGAGATGATTTCATTGAACCAAGATCTTAAGAATGAGAGTGTACCTTGGGTGAGTCATGTGACAGAGAGTTCTCATTAGTATTAATTATTCCTTCTAAGTCTGTGGGTCTGAATAAATCATTTTTAACCTGTTGATAGGAACAAAAGCATCCACCTCTATAAAAAAATTAAATACACTTTGGGGAAAGAATGAAGAATTTTTTCTATCCTAAAATATTTTTACTTTAAACTCTAAGTATCACACATGGAAACTCTTCATGCAGAGTTAAAATGGTATAGTTTTTCTAACTCTAATTTTCAGTTTTCTTCACATAGTCTTAAGCAGAAAGGTGAATTCTATTTTAGGATTTTTGAAAGTGTTGAAACCATCCTCACACTATCCATGAGTAAGAATTGTGTGCTCTTGGCTTTCTTTGGTGTGTCTCCAGTAGAGCTTGAAGAGACAAGTTCTCTAACTGCTACTGACCATAATGTATCTTGCACTGGAGAGTAATTTATAGTTTCGACTGATCAAATTTTGAATATTATAAATAAAGTTTACGTTAAAACTAGCTTGGAAACATCAATGCATTTTTTTTCTTTCAACTCCCTTCTTAGTGTTTGTGCAAGTGTTCAACTGAGTGTGTCTTGGGAGGGTGGGGGCGTGGCCTTGGGAGGGTGGGGGCATGGTCTGGGAGGGTAGGGGGTGTGGCCTTCATAACTGCCTTCTTTACAGTTTTCAAGATTCCCTAGCTTGTCTAGGAGGAAGCAGTATGTGGCATTGGGGACCAGGAAGCAAAGGTTGGTAATTATCTGATTACCATAAAAAATAGAAGATCTTAACCCAAATAAACACTATTCTCTCAGGTCAATCAACCATACTTTATAGGGGTGTTGAATAAAAGCTTCTGTGTCTCTTTACACCGTGGACCGCCAGCTGCCCAACCATATTTGCCCTTGGGGTTTGGGGATGAGGTGGTGCAGAATCCATGGCTAGGACTCCAGGAGCAGGACTCCACCTAAACTTTTGGTAATAAAATCCCTTAATCATGTTTGTATTCTTTTCGACTTGTAGTCAAAATAAACCTTTCCCCTCCCTGAAGTAGCATTTGACAGGCATTTAGTTTCAGCAATGAAAAAAAAAATAACCTGACACATGCCAGTGTTACAAACATTTCAGAGAAAAAAAATGAATGATGAATGTAAACATCCCCAAAGTTATTTGTCTTGGTGTTCTTATAAAATTATTTTTTTTCATTTTCTTACTGTGTGGTATATGTGTGTATATGTATTTGTGAGTGTCAGTGCATATGTACATGCCCATGTGTGTACAGGTGTGCACTCATATGTGTACATGTCAGTATGAAGGCCAGAGGTAGACCTAGGCTGTCTCTGTAGTTGTCCTTCTTAAGTTTTCAGACATGGTCTCTCCATGAACCTGGAGCTCAGAGATTTGTCAGGACTAGCTGGATAGCAAGGAGCCTTCTGCCTTTGTCTCCCACTGCTAGTTTTACAGGATCACACTGTGAAACCCAAGATTATGTTCTGATGTGCTCAGCCTCTAGTACATAACTTTAATCCCAAATAATGAAGGTAAAGTTAGTTTGTAGAAGGACGTACAAAAGTGATGTCTAATTGAGTGGAAGACGAAGGGATGAATCAGAGAAAGGTTTGACAACTCTCATGGAAAGAGAGAGGAAGGGAAGCTACTCAAGAGAGAAGGGCCCAAGAAAAAGAGGCCATTTTATCAGGGGAGTTTTACAGAAAGGATGCAAAGGGAGACCAAGAAAGAAAGAGGTAAAGACACAACAAGCCAGAGAAAGAGAAGAAGCCAGAGGATTAGAACACACTGCCAATGTGATGAGACCAAGCTGAGCAATTAAGGAGAGACTGAGAGAGAAGCCAGATTGAATCAGCCTGAGTCAGAAGAGCTGAGCTGAATGAGCCAGCGAGAGATGAGAAAGAACAAGGAAGGGGTGAGCTTACTCAGCAGCACGTCTCAGAGGAAGAAAAGTTGTAGGTCTAGATTAGATTGTATGAAAGCTAGACGCTTCCAGGACTAGGTCTAGGTTAGTAGACTAAGGCAGTAAACTTTGGACAGAATTAAATCAGACAAAAAGAAAAAAGATACATTGCAATTAGGGTTCAGAGGCATGCCATCATACCAGCCTTTTAAAAAGTATCATTAATATTGTTATTCTCTTATTTTTCTTTTTTCTTTTTTCTTGGATTTTTTAATTTACATTTCAAATGTTATCCCATTTCCTGGTTACCCCATCCATAAATCCCCTGTCCCATCCTCCCTTCTTCTATGATGTTGTTTCCCCACCCATCCACTCACCCCTTCCCGACCCCCTGCCCTGACATTTCCCTACACTGGGGGTCCAGCCTTGGCAAGACCAAGGGCTTCTCCTCCCACTGGTGCACAAGGCCATCTAATCTAGACTTACAACTTTCTCTGAGACTTGCTGCTGCATAAGCTCACCCCTTCCTTGTTCTTTCTGATCTCTCACTGGTTCATCCTACATCTGCAGCTAAAGCTGTGGGTCTGTCCAAGTGTACTCTTTGGATGGTGGTTTAGTCCCTGGGAGCTCTGGTTGGTTGGTATTGCTGTTTGTATGGGGTTGCAAACCCCTTCATCTCCTTCAATCCTTTCTCTAACTTCTCCAATGGAGACTCCATTCTCAGTTCAATGGCTCATGGTCAAATGCATCTGCCTCTGTATTTGTCATGCTCTGACAGAGACTCTCAGGAGTCAGCTGTATCAGGCTCCTGCCAGCATGCACTTCTTGGCATCAGCAATATTGTCTAGGTTTGGTGGCTGTATGAGTATGGGCTGGATCCCAAGGTGGGGCAGTTTCTGGATGACCTTTCCTTCAGTCTCTGTTCCAAACTTTGTCTCTGTATCTCCTCCTATGGATATTTTTGTTCCCCCTTGTAAGAAGGACTGAAGCATCCACACTTTTGTTGGCCTTCTTCTTGAGCTTCATGTGGTCTGTGGATTGTATCTTGGGTAATTTGAGCTTTTGAGCTATTATCTACTTATCAGTGAATGCTTACCATGGTTTTTTGGTATTTATTTATTTATTTATTTATTTATTTATTTATTTATTGTGATTGGGTTATCCCACTTAGGATAATATTTTCTAGTTCCATCCATTTGCCAATGAATTTCATAAAGTCATTTTTAATAGCTGAGTAGTGTTCCATTGTGTAAATGTACCACATTTTCTGTATCTATCCCTCTGTTGAGTGACATCTGAGTTCTTTCCAGCTTCCGGCTATCATAAATAAGGCTGCTATAAACATTGTGGAACATGTGTGCTTGTTATATGTTGGAGTATCTTTTGGGTATACACCCAGGAGTGGTATAGCTGGGTCCTCAGTTAGTACTATGGCCAATTTTCTGAGGCACATTCAAACTGACTTCCAGCGTGGTTGTACCAGCTTGCAATCTCACTAACAATGGAGGAGTGTTCCTCTTTCTCCACATTCTCACCAGCATCTGTTGTCACCTGACTTTTTGATCTTAGCCATTTTGACTGCTGTGATGTGGAATGTCAGAGTCATTTTGATTTGCATTTCCCTGATGACTAAGAATGTTGAACATTTCTTTAAGAGCTGCTCAACCATTCGATAGGCCTCAATTGAGAATTCTTTGTTTAGCTCTGCAGCCCATTTTTTTTCTTTTTTCTGTTTTCTTTTTTTCGGAGCTGGGGACCGAACCCAGGGCCTTGCGCTTGCTAGGCAAGTGCTCTACCGCTGAGCTAAATCCCCAACCCGTCTGCAGCCCATTTTTAATAGGGTTATTTGATTCTCTGAAGTCTAACTTCTTGAGTTCTTTGTGTATATTGGATATAGGATTGGTAAAGATCTTTTCCCAATCTGTTGGTTGCCTTTTTGTCCTAATGACAGTGTCCCCTTTACCTTACTGTAGTTTTGCAATTTTGTGAAGTCCCATTTGTAGATTCTTGATCTTACAGCATAAGCCGTTGGTGTTCTGTTCAGGAAAATTTCCCCAGTGCCCATCTGTTTGAGGCTCTTCCCCACTTTTTCTTCTATTGTTTGAGTGTATCTGGTTTTATGTGGAGGTCCTTGATCCACTGGGACTTGAGCTTTGTACAAAGTGATAAGAATGGATTGATTTGCATTCTTCTACATGCTGACCTCTAGTTGTATCAGCAGCATTTGTTGAAAATGTTATCTTTTTACAATTGGATGGTTTTAGCACCTTTGTCAAAGATTAACTGACCATAGGTGTGTGGACTCATTTTTGGATCTTCAGTTCTATTCCATTGATCTACCTGCCTGTCTCTGTACCAATACCATAGAGTTTTTATCAATATTGTTCTGTAATACAGCTTGAGGTCAGGGATGGTGATTCCCCCAGAAATTCTTTTATTGTTGAGCATAGTTTCACTATCCTGTGTTTTTTATTACTCCAAATGAATTTGCAAATTGCTCTTTCTAACTCTATGAAGAATTGAGATGGAATTTTGATGGTGATTGCATTGAATCTGTGGATTGCTTTTGGCAAGATGACTATTTTTACAATATTAATCCTGCCAATCCATGAGCATGGAAGATCTTTCTATCTTCTGAGGTCTTCAATTTTTTTCTTCAGAGACTTGAAGTTTTTGTCATACAGATCTTTCATTTGCTTGGTTAGAGTTACACCATAGTATTTTATATTATTTGTGCCTATTGTGAAGGGTGTCATTTCCTTAATTTCTTTCTCAGCCTGTTTTTCCTTTGAGTAGAGGTAGGCTACTGATTTGTTTGAGTTAATTCCACTTTGCTTAAGTTGTTTATCAGATTTAGGAGTTCTTTGGTGGAATTTATAGGGTTGTTTAAATTTAAGTTTATCATGTCATCGACAAATAGTGATATTTTGACTTCTTTCTTTTCAATTTGTATCCTTTTGACCTCCTTTTTTGTCTAATTTCTCTGGCTAGAACTTCAAGAACTATATTGAATAAGAAGGGAGAGAGTGGGCAGCCTTGTCTAGTCCCTGATTTTAGTGGGATTGCTTCAAATTTCTCTTCATTTAGTTTGATGTTGGCTACTTATTTGCTATATATTGCATTTACTATGTTTAGGTATGAGCCTTGAATTCCTGATATTTCCATGAGTTTTAACGTGAAGGGATGTTAAATTTTGTCACATGCTTTCTCAGTATATTATGAGATGATCATGTGTTTTTTTCCTTTGAGTGTGTTTATATAGTGGATTAAGTTGATGGATTTCCATATATTGAACCATTCCTGCATCTCTGAGATGAAGCCTACTTGATCATGATGGATGATCACTTTGATGTGTTCTTGGATTCAGTTTGTGAGAACTACACTGAGTATTTTTACATTGATATTCATAAGGGAAATTAGTCTGGAGTTCTCTTTCTTTGTTGGGTCTCTGTGTGGTTTAGGTATAAGCATAATTATGGCTTCATAGAAGGAATTTGGTAGTGTTACTTCTGTTTCTATTTTGTGGAATAGTTTGGATAGTATTGGTATGAGGTCTTCTATGAAGGTCTGATAGAATTCTGCATGTAACCCATCTAGTCTTGGGCTTGTTTTGGTTGGGAGACCTTTAATGATTGCTTCTATTTCTTTAAGAGTTATGGGACTGTTTAGATAGTTTATCTGTTCCTGATTTAACTTTGGTACCTGGTATCTGTCTAGAAAATTGTCCATTTTATCCAGATTTTCCAGTTTTGCTGAGAATAGGCTGTTGCAGTAGGATCTGATGAGGTTTTAAATTTCCTCAGTTTCTGTTGTTATGTCTCCCTTTTCATTTTTGATTTTGTTCATTTAGATACACTCTCTGTGTCCTCTGGTTAGTCTGGCTAAGGGTTTATCTATCTTTTTCTCAAAAAAAAAAAAAAACCAGCTCTTGGTTTTGTTGGTTCTTTGTATAGTTCTTTTTGTTTCTACTTGTTTGATTTCAGCCCTGAATTCAATTATTTCCTGCCTTCTACTTCTCTTGGGTGTTTTTGCTTCTTTTTGTTCTAGAACTATTAGTTGTGCTATCAAGCTGCTGATGTATGCTCTCTCCTGTTTCATTTTGGAGGCACTCAGAGATATGAGTTTTCCTCTTAGCACTACTTTCATTGTTTCCCATAAGTTTGGGTATGTTGCGCCTTCGTTTTCATTAAATTTTAAAAGTCTTTAATCTTTTTCTTTATTTCTTCCTTGGCCAAGTTATCACTGAGTAAAGCATTGTTCAACTTCTATGTGTATGACGGCTTTCTGTCATTTTTGTTATTGAAGACCAGCCTTAGTCTGTGGTGATCTGATAGGATGCATGGGATTATTTCAATCTTTTTATATATGTAGAGGCTTGTTTTGGGATCAATATATGGTCAATTATAGAGAAGGTACCATGAGGTGATGAGAAGTAGGTATATTCTTTTATTTAAGATGAAATGTTCTATAGATATCTATTAAATTCATTTGGTTCATTACTTATGTTAGTTTCTCTGTGTCTCTGTTTAGCTTTTGTTTCCATGATCTGTCCATTGATGAGAGTGGGGTGTTGAAAACTCCCACTATTATTGAGTGAGGTGTAATGTGCACTTTGAGCTTTAATAAGGTTTATTTTATGAATGTAAGTGCCCTTGCATTTGGAGCATAGATATTCAGGATTGAGAGTTCATCTTGATGTATTTTTCCTTTGATGAATATGAAATGTCCTTCCTTATTTTTTGTGATAACTTTTGGTTGAAAGTCAATTTTATTTGATATTAGAATGGCTATTCCAGCTTGCTTCTTAGGACCATTTGCTTGGAAAATTGTTTTCCAGCCTTTTACTCTTAGGTAGTGTCTGTCTTTGTGACTGAGGTGTGTTTCCTGTATGCAGCAAAATGCTGGGCCCTCTTTACATATCCAGTCTCTTAGTCTATATGTCTTTATTGGGAAATTGAGTCTATAGATGTTGGGAGATATTAGGGTCTGATGATTGTTGTTATTTATTTTAGTTGTTAGAAGTGGAATTATGTTGGTGTGGCTATCTTCTTTTGGGTTAGTTGAAATTAGATTGCTCTCTTGCTTTTTCTAGGGTGTAGTTTCCTTCCTTGTGTTGGAGTTTTCCATCTATTATTCTTTGTAGGACTGGATTTTGTATAAATTTGATTTTGCCATGGAATATCTTGGTTTCTCCATCTATGTTAATTGAGAGTTTCGCTGAATAGAGTAGCCTGGGCTGGGATTTGTATTCTCTTAGGGTCTGTATGACATCTGCCCAGCATCTTCTGGCTTTCATCGTGTCTGGTGAGAAGTCTGGTGTAAGTCTGATAGGTGTGCCTTTATATGTTACTTCACCTTTTCCCTTACTTCATTTAATATTCTTTCTTTGTTTTGTGAATTTAGTTTTTTGACTATTATATGATGGGAGGAATTTCTTTTCTGGTTCAATCTATTTGGAGTTCTATAGGCTTCTTGTATGTTTATGGGCATCTCTTTCTTTAGGTTAGGAAAGTTTTCTTCTATAATTTTGTTGAAGCTATTTACTGGCCCTTTAAGTTGGGAATCCTCCTTCTCTTCTATACCTATTATTCTTAGGTTTGGTCTTCTCCTTGTGTCCTGGATTTCCTGGATGTTTTGGGTTAGGATCTTTTTGCATTTTGAATTTTCTTTGATGCTTGGGTCAATGTTTTCTATGATATCTTCTGCCCCCGAAATTCTCTATGGTATCTCTTGTATTCTATTGGTAATGCTTGCATCTATGACTTTTGATTTCTTTCCTAGGCTTCCTATCTCCAGGGTTGTCTCCCTTTGTGATTTCTTTATTGTTTATATTTCCATTTTCACATCCTGGATGGTTTTGTTCAATTCTTTCATTGGTTTTGTTGTGTTTTCCTGTAATTATTTAAGGGACTTTTTTGTTTCCTCTTTAAGGGCTTCTACCTTTTTACTTGTGCTGTCCTGTATTTCTTTAAGAGAGTTATTTATGTGCTTCTTAAAGTTCTCTAACATCATCATGAGTTGTGATTTAAAATTAAAATCTTGCTTTTCCAGTGTGTTGGAATATTCGGGACTTGCTGTGGTGGGGAAACTGGGTTCTGATGATGCCAAGTGACCTTGGTTTCTGCTGTTTAGGTTCTTGCCCTTACCTCTTACCCTCTGCCTGTCTCTGATGTTAGTTGGTCTTGTTGTCTCTGACAGTGGCTTGACCCTCCTGTAAGCCTGTGTATCAGTATTTCTGGAGACCAGCTTTCTCCCAGTAGGATCTGGGAACAGAGAGCTGTGGCACCGGTTCTGCTCCAGGCACAGGTAGAAACCTTAAGGTCTTTTTAATTTTGTTATTAATTAATTAATTAACTTTACATCTTGACCAACTTTTCCCCTCCCTTCTCTTCTGTTGATCCTCCCATTTTCTACCTTCTCTCCCCACCCCACATTCACTCCTTCTTCTTCTTTCTTCTTCTTCTTCTTCTTCTTCTTCTTCTTCTTCTTCTTCTTCTTCTTCTTCTTCTTCTTCTTCTTCTTCTTCTTCTTCTCCTCCTCCTCCTCCTCCTCCTCCTCCTCCTCCTCCTCCTCCTCCTTCTTCTTCTTCTTCTTCTTCTTTTCTTCTTCTCTTCTTCTTCTTCTTCTCTTCTTCTCTTCTTCTTATTCTCTTCTTCTTCTCTTCTTCTTCTTCTTCTTCTTCTTCTTCTTCTTCTTCTTTCTTCTTCTTCTCTTCTCTTCTTCTTCTTCTTCTTCTTCTTCTTCTTCTTCTTCTTCTTCTTCTTCTTCTTCTTCTTCTTCTTCTTCTTCTTCTTCAAGAAGCCTCCCCTGGATCTTAATCAGCCTTGGCATATCAAGTTACAGTAAGACTAGGTACATCTTCTCCTATTGAAGAAAGACAAGGCAACCTAGTAGGGGAAAGGGGTCTAAAGACAGACAGCAGAGTCAGAGACAGCCTTGCTCTCACTTTGGGAGTCCCACATGAAGACACAGGTCACAACTGTTACATATGTGCAGAGGTCCTAGGTCAGTCCCAGGCATGCTCCCTGGTTGGCAGCTCAGTCTCTGTGAAACCCTTTGGACCTATGTTAATTGATTCTGTAGATTTCCTTATGATGTCCTTGACCCCTTTAGCTCCTACAATCTTTCCTTTCACTCTTCTGTAGGGTTCCCCAGACTCTGTATAAAGTTTGGCTGTGGGTCTCTGCATCTGTTTCTATCAGTTGCTGGGTAAACCCTCTCAGATGACAGTTATGCTATGCTCCAATCTGCAAGTATAGCAGAATATTATTAATAGTGTCAGTGTTGGGCTCCCTCTCATGGCACGACTCTCAAGCTGGACCAATCATTGGTCAGTCATTTGCTCAGTTTCTGTTTCATCTTTATCATTGCACATCTTGTAGGCAACACAATTGTAGGTCAAAAGATTTTGCTGGGTTGATGTCCCAATCCCTCCACTGGAAGTCTTGCCTAGTTACAGGAGATGGCTGGTTCAGTCTCTGTATCCCCCATTACTGGAGTCTTTGGTAGGGTCACACTCATTGAATCATGAGATTTTTTCCATTACCTTAGGTTTCTAGCTCATCCCAGAGATGCCCACTTCCCCCCATTCCATTTGTCTTTCCCAGAACTCTCTCCCTCTATCCTCCCTCAACCTGATCCCTTCTGTTTCCAATTCCACCCACCCCATGCATATTACTCCAATAACATGATGTCTATTCTATTTCCCCTTTTCAAAGAGATTCACCATGCCTACCTTTTTACCTGGGTTTTGGGGTTTGAACTCTGGTCCTTACACTTGCAAAGCAAGCACTTTACTTACTGAGCCAAATCCTTAGCCCCTTTTATGTCCTTTGAAGGATTGTGTTAGCTTTCTGTTACAGTTACAAGTAACTGGGATAAATACTTATAAAGAGAAAAACACTTCTGATACTTCTGTTGAGTGACAGTTTTGGATTTCAGGCAGTGGTTACTTGGTTTACTGCTTTTCATCTGTGCAAAGAGTATACCAGGACAAGGACATGTGGTGGAGCAAGATAACTACCTCATGGCAGCTAGGATATGGTGAAAGGAGGAGGACAGAACCAGAGCCACAGTATGAGGCCTTTGTCATTGATTGACTCAGTACCCAACCTACTTCTTTCACAAAAATTTATAACAGCAGCATTGAAGGGGTCAGACCTTTAATACATGGCAGTGTTAAACAAAGATTGTGTGTGTGTGTGTGTGTGTGTGTGTGTGTGTGTGTTCATATGTGCATATACCTATGTGGGTAGCAATGTTGTCATTCCTCAGACACTGTCCACTTTGGTTTTTGAGACAGGGTCACTCAGTGGGACCTGGGCTCACTGTTTTGGTTAGGCTGGTTAGCCAGACAGTCCCAACTATCTGTCTCCCTCTCCCAAGAACTAAAACTCAGTCATAAAGCACCACATCATTCTTGTTGTTTTTTGCTCTTTAGCAGGGTTTGTAGCTCTAATGTAGGTACTCATGTTGCAGGGTTACTTCTTTACAAACTGAGTGATATATTCAGCCTGGATTTTAGATTTCTTTTTTATTAACTTGAGTGTTTCTTATTTACATTTCGAGTGTTATTCCCTTTCCCGGTTTCCGGGCAAACATCCCCCTAATCCCTCTCCCTCTTCTTCTTTATGGGTGTTCCCCTCCCCATCCTCCCCCCATTGCCGCCCTCCCCCCAACAATCACGTTCACTGGGGGTTCAGTCTTGGCAGGACCAAGGGCTTCCCCTTCCACTGGTGATCTTACTAGAATATTCATTGCTACCTATGAGGTCAGAGTCCAGGGTCAGTCCATGTATAGTCCTTAGGTAGTGGCTTAGTCCCTGGAAGCTCTGGTTGCTTGGCATTGTTGTTCATAAGGGGTCTCGAGCTCTTTCAAGCTCTTCGAGTTCTTTCTCTGATTCCTTCAACAGGGGTCCCGTTCTCAGTTCAGTGGTTTGCTGCTGGCATTTGCCTCTGTATTTGCTGTATTCTGGCTGTGTCTCTCAGGAGCGATCTACATCCAGCTCCTGTCAGCCTGCACTTATTTGCTTCATCCATCTTGTCTAATTGGATGGCTGTATATGTATGGGCCACATGTGGGGCAGGCTCTGAATGGGTGTTCCTTCTGTGTCTGTTTTAATCTTTGCCTCTCTATTCCCTGCCAAGGGTATTCTTGTTCCCCTTTTAAAGAAGGAGTGAAGCATTCACATTTTGATCATCCTTCTTGAGTTTCATGTGTTCTATGCATCTAGGGTAATTCAAGCATTTGGGCTAATAGCCACTTATCAATGAGTGCATACCATGTGTGTTTTTCTGTGATTGGGTTACCTCACTCAGGATGATATTTTCCAGTTCCAACCATTTGCCTACGAATTTCATAAAGTCATTGTTTTTGATAGCTGAGTAATATTCCATTGTGTAGATGTACCACATTTTCTGTATCCATTCCTCTGTTGAAGGGCATCTGGGTTCTTTCCAGCTTCTGGCTATTATAAATAAGGCTGCGATGAACATAGTGGAGCACGTGTCTTTTTTATATGTTGGGGCATCTTTTGGGTATATGCCCAAAAGAGGTATAGCTGGATCCTCAGGCAGTTCAATATCCAATTTTCTGAGGAACCTCCAGACTGATTTCCAGAATGGTTGTACCAGTCTGCAATCCCACCAACAATGGAGGAGTGTTCCTCTTTCTCCACATCCTCACCAGCATTTGCTGTCACCTGAGTTTTTGATCTTAGCCATTCTCACTGGTGTGAGGTGGATTTTAGATTTTAAGATGCATGCCCCAACACGGGAGTATCATTATTTTTAAATCATGAGCATGGCACCTATTTTTAATCATTTAAAAAATTTTTTTACACATAAGTTTAATTCATCCCAAAGAACATCAGCAATCCCAAGAAAGTGAGAGCTAGGTTGCTGTGTGTGTTGTGCTTTTCTTTGTGGGACTGGGTGCTATTGAAAAAGAGAAGGCAGAATGAACCTGTGTCTTCCAGCACAAAGAGACCATCTAAGCCTTAGAGTGAGAGGAAGCAGCGTCTGGGCCAAGCTGACTCCTGGGAGAGAAATCCCAGTTGCTAAGGGCTTGTGTGTGTGTAGCTAATCAGCTTATTCAAACCTTCCATTCTGTAACTTTCCATTCATTATGTTGTGGAGGCGATGTTCTTTCTGGGTTGTTAAGTAGGAAAACTTGAAAAGAGCACAGACCCTAAATGGGTGCATTATCCAAGCAGCCTGTGTAAAGGAGAAGCAGTCAGCGAATGCTCTTGTCCACGGGATGCATTAACTTCCACTGATGTGGATGTGATTGTTTTACTTTTCACCAGCTGAAACCGGATTAACAAACCATGCTTAAGTTATTTAAATTAACTGATTGTCTGAGCAACATTACAGAATGCTGGAATTCTCTTCATCCCATGGGCCTGTCTCACTAATACATCAGGTAGACATCCAACCTATTGTTCAGAATACCTGAGTGCCTTTCGATTTTTCCTGAGGGTGTGTGAAAAAAACTAATCTCATCATAGGGAAGGTATCCAGGGAAGATCAATGGCATAACTCCACCCAGATTCTAGATTGATAAACCAATGTGTCTATTGGGTTACAAGAGCATGGCTAAAGGATGACTTACAGGGACGTGGGTAACTCAGAGGCATGGGCATTGACTCAATGAAACTCCACCACCCAGAATTTCCTGTGTGACTTGCAGACAGTACCAATGCAGACTCTCCCTTCACACAAGTATTTACTAGTTATACAACTATTCGAGGGACTCTGTGACTCTTATGTGTTGTGAACTTCATGGGCCTCTTTAGTTTGCTAAATTTCTTGGATAGTCTAAACTTTCCTCTGTTTCATTTGGAGGAAATAGTTTCAGAAGTTTCCATATGTAATTAAATACATACCTGGTATTCTTAGGATTCATTTATTCTTAGGACTCACTTATTGCTATAAAACTGCAGAGGAATTTTTAATTTCCTTGTATTATGATTATAGATTTACATTTGCATTTAAACTTTCTAACATTTTTTCATGAGGCCATAGCTCACATGAATGCCCAATAATGAATTAAAAGATTGATAAAGAAGAGTGAGAAATGAATTAAAAGATTGATAAAGAAGAGTGAGAACAGTAGATTGTTTTCTGAGTGGAGTCTTGGTTGTTTAACTGGCACACGAGACAATGATTTTTCTTATAGAATTAATGTGAGAAGTGAGAAAGAAAAATCAATGGAGACTGCTGGTAACTTCATTGAAATAGAATATGATTCTTATCCTAGTCTGATAACATTTTATTTGTCCGACATTTGATAGATAGAATCTTCAATAATCACTTATTTAGCTATCAGTAAAGAGTAATTAATCTGACAAGATACTTCTAAAATATGGTAAGTGCTGTAATTCGAGGAACACAATTTAGCCTTCTTCAATGACTATTATAGTAAAGCATACATCAAAGCAATAATTTTTCTTAATGTTTAAGACTTGTTAAATTGATGACTTTGAAATCAAGGTACTCAATAGGCCTGGAGTGAGTTGCCTAGGTGATATCCACCAATAGCCTCTTCTTACTAGCCCTAAAATATGACATTATTGCTTCTAAAACTGAAGACTTGGATGAAATTGACTTAATGGAGAGAATAAAAATCAAAACATATCAAAATAACAGTGGCTTGTTGAAAAGGTAAAGCAGTAATTTTTACTTCAAAACCCAGAGTGACTGCCTTTGCAAGAATATGGAGCAGCCTGGTCCACACTGGCCTCCGTTGTCACTGCACAATTGCCTGGAGTCATTTCTTCTATGGCAGTGTGGGATCTCTGATGATGGAAGCTCCCAGCTTTACTCGTTTCCTTGGAAACTCAAGATGCTTATAATGAGTTATTCTTAAATATTGCATAGGAGACCTGCAGGTTTGCTTTTCTGTTTCCAAACAGAGCTGATAAACAGCTTTTGAGAGTGATTGCAAAGTTGGTTAGACTCAAAGCCTGTTAAATGATTACTGTGTTTGTTAATAGTATTTACAGTTGATTAATCCACTTTTCTCCTTTAAATCACACTTGGTTTTTATTTTAGAGAGTTAGTATCTACTTAACAAATAAAAAAGAGAGAGGCACAAAAACATATATGTGAAAACAAAAATTGTTCTTTCAAACCTTTGGAAATTAATTGGAAGCAGTTGCTGCTGGCCAGAGCCCTTGAATAGGAAAGCAGAATACTGCTTCTGATAAAGTTTATAATAGCGGTGGAGTGTGGGATTCCTGGAAGCAGGATGTAAGTAACATGTTGCTGTTATTCGTATCACGTGGCTTTCCCACCATGCTGATGGATGGTGACTTTTCTGAAAGGTGAGTCATGTAATGGTCATTGTTGATTTCCTTAGGGGTGTACCTAAGAGACTCATTGAGATTTGAGTATATCCTCTTACTTTGTGCGTACATGTGAGTCTCATGTGTGTGAGTGTGGTCTCTGCAGGGGTGGGTGCGTGGAAAGGTGAGTAAAATCTATACTGGAAGAAAATCAACAACAGTTGCTACATAGGAATAGCCATTTTTTTTTTGAGTTCTTATTTTTAGACAAGGTCTCATTAGGTATCCATGACTAACCTGCAACTCACTGTACAGTTAAGTCTGACCCTGAGTTTACAGGGATCCATCTGCCTATACCCCCAGGTTCTGGGATATTTGAGAGCAGCTTTTACTTGGCATACATAGCACACATACACCCGTTCCCCAGTGGAGGTGAGCTCAAAGTTCCAGTCAGAAATTCCATCTGGACCCAAGTCAAACATTCTACATTGTGCATACCCAGTCGCCCTTTCCATCTACTATGTCCTGATTGTGGGTACTCTGTGGCCCCATCAACCGTTGCCCACCGGTGGTCTCAGGGTGCAGAGGAGCTGGGGAGCAGGGTCTTGGTCATGGTGAGTACTGTGGGAGACTGTTTCAGAGGATGGGTCGGTCAAAATGGCAGGGCTAGCTTATATAGCTTGAGTCAGAGGAGAGGATAAAGGACATGGGAGGAAATGCTGCAGTGTGGGGAGGAGTAGGTGGTAGATGCGTATGTGGGGGTGTTCCAAGCATATTAGCCATATTGGTCAATTCTCTGGCCGGGAAAGGGAACCTAACCCGCTTTATCATGATATGGCTTTTGTTTCCATGGAGTTGAGTAGGCCCAAGCCTGATTTGGATAGAGAGCACCCCACTTTTCTGTACTCTGTGAGATAACGTCCAGGGTTTGGGCAGCTCTCTTACTGTCCCTTATCTGGCTTGAAACCCCATACCTGATAACATATTGGTACAGATTTCTGTTTCCCATATCACACCAAGTTCAGTGGGCAGTGTATGAAAATCAGCTTTCCGTTACTGGAAAAAACATCTGGGATAATTAACCAATACAAATAAAAGGTTTATCCTGGGGCACACTGTTCACTTCCTAGCCAGGGAAATGCAGAGAGCAAGGGTGAGTGGGTGACTTCAAACTTTTCTCAGAATACATTCCCCAATGTCCTAAGGACCAGCTGCCAGGACCCACTTCTAAAGCTTTCTAATTGCATTCCTCCGGAACCCTGGCTTTAGAACGTTGACCTAAGGTGAGCAAGTAAGGTCCAAGCTACAGCACAGGGTCATGGGAAACTAATGAAAGCTGCCACTCAGAAAGGAAGAGAATGGGAAACAAGACTAGGAAGCAGCCATCTGACTCACCAATCTCACTGGTGAAGGAGAGGAACAGTTAGCGTTTCTTTCTCTGACTCATAGTGAAGAAAGATTGTGTGTGTGTGTGTGTGTGTGTGTGTGTGTGTGTGTGTGTGTGTGTGTATGTGTGTGTGTGTATTCTTTTAGAATTTCATACAACATATTTTGATAATCCTTTTACCCCCTCCCAATATACAGATATATAAAAGGAGTTTAAGTGGAGTTACAGTATAATGGGAGAGACAATGTTCCAACTAGTTATCAAATGCCACCAAATAAATTTGCCAATACCAAGAATGGGTTACATCTTTTTAATTCATTGGCCAAAGGGGTCCCATAACCCCCGCCCACATTACAGACTATTGCAGTCACCAGTGAGGGTCCCTTTCTCTGGCACAGAACGTTTTTGTGGAGTTTGTTCATGGTCTAGGCTATCCCTTCCATTCCTCACTGACCTTGTAGCCATTGCCACAGCTCTTCAAGAGATGGTTCCTCCTGCCGTTCCCACGACACAGTTAAAGGCAGAAACTGGAGAATAATTTTTTGTGGATTTCAGTGGGTGTCAATCAAAAACTCCTGGAATCTCTTAAAGTTTAGTAGGGGAGTGTTTTAGATCTCGTTGATAACAGCCATTCCAATGGCAAACCACCATAGCCTAAGAGATGCTCCAGGTCCCATTCTCTTTCCATTCTGCAGAATGACCTCCTTAAGATGGTCCTCAGTGATGACTTAGTCTTTTCCTTTTCATAGCCTCAGGCTCTTAAAAGGTAAGGACATTTCATGGTAATTCTGGATTCCTGTAAAATGTCTACATCTTATCTTATTTCATTCTCCTCTGATTTGCCAGGCCCCAGTCACTAGTCTCTTCTGTGACCAACCCTTGTTCAGTGTCATTGTCATATAGTTCTTTACTATAAAATGTTTCCCCTCTCATCCTTCAGTGAATGATTCCTCCCATCACCTCCCTCAGTTCCTAAGTTTAAACATCTGTTAAGAGTGTCTTTTCTAGCTACAATGTGTAAGTTTGCTTTCTATTTTAAGCATCTCTGGCTTGTCTTCTTGACAATATTTTCCTAATGGATGGATTCCCACCTTTCACTCTATCGTAGGAGTAGTATACCTTAATTTCTATCTACCAGAACCTCAGAATATTTTGGAAACAGTTTCTTAAAGAAGTAATTAATTAAAGGTCTGGAGTTAACATATAGAAGAACCATCCTACACTCACTTTAATTAACTTCTGTTATTAATACTGCCCAATTCTCCAGCAGTCAGTAGAATTTGCAGCTTGTCCTCATGGGTATAATAAACCTCTCTGTGCATATGACCAGGTGTCAGGAACTTTAAGTGATTGTCAAGAGGTGGTGAAGGTGGCCATAGCCTTTGTGCAGACGGTATTAGAGAGAAGTACTGTCTCACTTACAGTTTCTATTGTTGGAATAAAATCCCATGACCAAGAGCAACCTGGGAAGGAAAGGGTTTATTTCAACTTTCAACTCTCAGGTTGTATCCCTATACCATCATCAAAGGAAGTCTGTGAAGGTACTCAGAACAGTTCCCTAGAAGCGGAACCAAAGAAAAGGCCATAGCGGAGTGCTACTTATCGGATTGCTCTTCATGGCTTGCCCGGCCTACTTTCTTATAGCCCCAATGACTACCAGCCCAGGGGTGGTCCCACCCTCAGTGAGCTGAGTCCTCCCACACTAATCATCAGTCATGAAAATGCCCTACAGGCTTGCCCACTCGCAAATCTCCTGAGAGCATTTTATTTTTCAGTTGAGTTCTCCTTTTCCCAAATGACTCTAGCTTGTGTCAAGTTTACACAAAACTAGCTAGTACCCTAGTGTTAAATCTGCTACCATGGAAGTTTATATACAGTACTAAAATAGTTGCTATTAATTAGTACAATGTATCAGAAAGTGTCTTAGCCACACACATTTCTTCTACTGGACCTTTTCTTTTTCTGTTTTTCTTCTTTTGTCTGTGACAATTTTGCTTATTGAAGATATTTATTTTGTGTTCCCCTTATCTTTGCCACTGAACACAGCAATACAAGGCAGCCAATTTCCCTTTTCTCCTTTCTTCATGGAGTCAATATGATAAAGCACTTGGTTCATATTTTTGCTTTGCTAGTGTCACAGAGATAAATATCAATAATCAAATAAAAAAGCACCACCACCATCAATATGGATTTGGCCATCCTTGCTTTGGTTCTGTCTGACCCTGACCGATAGGCAATTCACTTCAACTATTTGTTTGCCTTTACAGAGTAACCTTTAACCTGGGTATATGAATGCTGACGGATCTGGAGAAATTTTGACATTGGTACTGTTTCATGCAAGGATTGGGACAGGAACCTGATATAGTGTCATTTTTTTGATGCACCTTTCTCCCTATGGATTCAGACTAAAGGAAATTCCATTTTCTCTCAGGATTAAGAACTAGATCTGTTTTAGGTACTTATAGGCAATGACGAAACAACAGAGGTTCTCAGGTTCCTTACAGTGTTGGATGTTGGACTGGGAGACAGCGTAGATGGTAAAATGTTCAGCACACAAACAGGAGAACCTGACTTCAGATCCTCACTGCCATATAAAACCAAGTGGGGATGTATAATTTTGTAATTCCAGCACTGGGAGAGAGAGAGAGACAAACATAACCCAGGAGCTCACTGGATAGCCACTGTAGCCAAATCAAGGAGCTCCAGGTTTAGTGAGAAAGCATAGAAACTAGGTGGTGAGTGATTGAAGAAAACATATAGTACTGAGCTCTGGACTCCTCATGAGCATGCACATATGCATACATGTCCTCATGAACACACACACATACACATACACACTCATACACACTCATGCACACTCATGCATGCTTTGTTATGCTATGCAAGCTTTGGATATTAGGCAATCTAAGGTTCCTATATAGGAATACCTTTGACAATATGAAGGAGCCCATCAACAAATGATTCACACCTAAATGAAAGCAAACTGGTAAAGATAGTTAGGACCATGCTACCTCTTCAGTGTGTGTGTGTGTGTGTGTGTGTGTGTGTGTGTGTGTGTGTGTGTGTGTGTGTAGGCTAGAGACTGACCCTGGAGGCATCTTCTTCTATTGATCTCTACCTTACATTTGTGACAGGTTTTCTCACTGAACCTGGCATTTACCAGTTGTTGGCTAGCCAGCAACCTCCAGAATCCCCCATTTCTTCCCCACCCCATTGGTAGGGTTACCACTGCACCACTGCACAGCTCAATGCTGAGCTACACAGGTGGTAGTGATCCAAACTCTGGGTTTCATGCTTGTGCAGCAGTCACTTTCCCCTCTGAGTCTTACTTCTTGACCACATGTGGACGACACCCTCTTACACTAATGCCTCTTTCTGCTCAGTCCTTATTTTCCTGTTCCATCAACCATGACTTCCACCCTCTGTCATGCTCTTTTGGACACCGATGTATGCATCGTGTGCATCTAACGTAGCATTATTCTCTATAGATGTGGCAATCTTTCATTTCTCATGAAAGGTGACCATAATAAGGCTTAAACTGATAAATCTTGCTAAGGAATTAAATGTATGTTGCCATCCCGTCGTTGTGATCAAATAAAATATATTGTTGAAAACCACACTGTTGAAGCAAATGAGGAGTGCCGAAGATTGCTTTGCGTTCAAGGTGTTCTGAGGAGTGGGGATTTATTTGCGCTGAAATGCTTCGTGAATAGTTGGTGTTGTTTAATGTGTCTGCCTAATCTGAGAAGGAGACACCACGGAGCTTGCATTTAAGAGCCCTGATGAATTTTTCACACCTCAGTCTCTCACTAGGGCAAGTCTCCAGGCTTAGCTCGCTGGAAAGATTGTGGGGACTAGTACTGACTATCACACTGAAGTTCCCAAAAGAGCCAATCTTCTTTTTGTTTTCTGCTGTCAAATCCCTATATAGCTTGTACTTGACCCGGACCACATTTTATTTAAAGAATAGTCTCACGCATACTCTAGAAATAATAGGAAAAATCCAGGCATGGTTACACACAGCCGTGATCCCAGCTTTCAGAAGTCTAAGAGAGGAGGGCCACTAGTTTGTCTGAGACCAGCCTGGGCTCATAAAGACTGTTTCTAGAAACCACAAACCGGAAGCAAACTAAACAGAAAGACAAAACAACAAAATAAAATTTTGAGGGAATTTGAGATAGTGGCTTTGGTATACTGTTGTCAACATTTGAGGCTTTCAATGGAAGCTGGGTCTAGAGAAGGTTCTTGTGGCTGCTAAGCCCTGCCTTTGTTTTTTTTTTTTTTTCCCAGTTCTTCCTCTGATTCCTTCAACGGGGGTCTTATTCTCATTTCAGTGGTTTGCTGCTGGCATTCGCCTCTGTATTTGCTGTATTCTGGCTGTGTCTCTCAGGAGAGATCTACATCTGGCTCCTGTCGGCCTGCACTTCTTTGCTTCATCCATCTTGTCTAATTGGGTGGCTGTATATGTATGGGCCACATGTGGGGCAGGCTCTGAATGGGTGTTCCTTCTGTCTCTGTTTTAATCTTTGCCTCTCTATTCCCTGCCAAGAGTATTTTTGTTCCCCTTTTAAAGAAGGAGTGAAGCATTCACATTTTTTTTTTTATTAACTTGAGTATTTCTTATATACATTTCGAGTGTTATTCCCTTTCCCGGTTTCCGGGCAAACATCCCCCTCCCCCCTCCCCTTCCTTATGGATGTTCCCCTCCCAACCCTCCCCCCATTGCCGCCCTCCCCCCATAGACTAGTTCACTGGGGGTTCAGTCTTAGCAGGACCCAGGGCTTCCCCTTCCACTGGTGCTCTTACTAGGATATTCATTGCTACCTATGGGGTCAGAGTTCAGGGTCAGTCCATGTATAGTCTTTAGGTAGTGGCTTAGTCCCTGGAAGCTCTGGTTGCTGGCATTGTTGTACTTTTGGGGTCTCGAGCCCCTTCAAGCTCTTCCAGTTCTTTCTCTGATTCCTTCAATAGGGGACCTATTCTCAGTTCAGTGGTTTGCTGCTGGCATTCGCCTCTATATTTGCTGTATTCTGGCTGTGTCTCTCAGGAGCGATCTACATCCGGCTCCTGTTGGTCTGCACTTCTTTGCTTCATCCATCTTGTCTAATTGGGTGGCTGTATATGTATGGGCCACATGTGGGGCAGGCTCTGAATGGGTGTTCCTTCAGTCTCTGTTTTAATCTTTGCCTCTCCCTTCCCTGCCAAGGGTATTCTTTTTCCTCATTTAAAGAAGGAGTGAAGCATTCACATTTTGATCATCCGTCTTGAGTTTCGTTTGTTCTAGGGATCTAGGGTAATTCAAGCATTTGGGCTAATAGCCACTTATCAATGAGTGCATACCATGTATGTCTTTCTGTGATTGGGTTAGCTCACTCAGGATGATATTTTCCAGTTCCAACCATTTGCCTACGAATTTCATAAACTCGTTGTTTTTGATAGCTGAGTAATATTCCATTGTGTAGATGTACCACATTTTCTGTATCCATTCCTCTGTTGAAGGGCATCTGGGTTCTTTCCATTTTCTGGCTATTATAAATAAGGCTGCGATGAACATAGTGGAGCACGTGTCTCTTTTATATGTTGAGGCATCTTTTGGGTATATGCCCAAGAGAGGTATAGCTGGATCCTCAGGCAGTTCAATGTCCAATTTTCTGAGGAACCTCCAGACTGATTTCCAGAATGGTTTTACCAGTCTGCAATCCCACCAACAATGGAGGAGTGTTCCTCTTTCTCCACATCCTCACCAGCATCTGCTGTCACCTGAGTTTTTGATCTTAGCCAATCGCACTGGTGTGAGGTGAAATCTCAGGGTTGTTTTGATTTGCATTTCCCTTATGACTAAAGATGTTGAACATTTCTTTAGGTGTTTCTCAGCCATTCGGCATTCCTCAGCTGTGAATTCTTTGTTTAGCTCTGAACCCCATTTTTTAATAGGGTTATTTGTTTCCCTGCGGTCTAACTTCTTGAGTTCTTTGTATATTTTGGATATAAGGCCTCTATCTGTTGTAGGATTGGTAAAGATCTTTTCCCAATCTGTTGGTTGCCGTTTTGTCCTAACCACAGTGTCCTTTGCCTTACAGAAGCTTTGCAGTTTTATGAGATCCCATTTGTCGATTCTTGATCTTAGAGCATAAGCCATTGGTGTTTTGTTCAGGAAATTTTTTCCAGTGCCCATGTGTTCCAGATGCTTCCCTAGTTTTTCTTCTATTAGTTTGAGTGTGTCTGGTTTGATGTGGAGGTCCTTGATCCACTTGGACTTAAGCTTTGTACCGGGTGATAAGCATGGATCGATCTGCATTCTTCTACATGTTGCCCTCCAGTTGAACCAGCACCATTTGCTGAAAATGCTATCTTTTTTCCATTGGATGGTTTTGGCTCCTTTGTCAAAAATCAAGTGACCATAGGTGTGTGGGTTCATTTCTGGGTCTTCAATTCTATTCCATTGGTCTATCTGTCTGTCTCTGTACCAATATCATGCAGTTTTTATCACTATTGCTCTGTAATACTGCTTGAGTTCAGGGATAGTGATTCCCCCTGAAGTCCTTTTATTGTTGAGGATAGCTTTAGCTATCCTGGGTTTTTTGTTATTCCAGATGAATTTGCAAATTGTTCTGTCTAACTCTTTGAAGAATTGGATTGGTATTTTGATGGGGATTGCATTGAATCTGTAGATTGCTTTTGGTAAAATGGCCATTTTTACTATATTAATCCTGCCAATCCATGAGCATGGGAGATCTTTCCATCTTCTGAGGTCTTCTTCAATTTCTTTCCTCAGTGTCTTGAAGTTCTTATTGTACAGATCTTTTACTTGCTTGGTTAAAGTCACACCGAGGTACTTTATATTATTTGGGTCTATTATGAAGGGTGTCGTTTCCCTAATTTCTCTCTCGGCTTGTTTCTCTTTTGTATAGAGGAAGGCAACTGATTTATTTGAGTTAATTTTATACCCAGCCACTTTGCTGAAGTTGTTTATCAGCTTTAGTAGTTCTCTGGTGGAACTTTTGGGATCACTTAAATATACTATCATGTCATCTGCAAATAGTGATATTTTGACCTCTTCTTTTCCGATCTGTATCCCTTTGATCTCCTTTTGTTGTCTGATTGCTCTGGCTAGAACTTCAAGAACTATATTGAATAAGTAGGGAGAGAGTGGGCAGCCTTGTCTAGTCCCTGATTTTAGTGGGATTGCTTCAAGTTTCTCTCCATTTAGTTTAATGTTAGCAACTGGTTTGCTGTATATGGCTTTTACTATGTTTAGGTATGGGCCTTGAATTCCTATTCTTTCCAGGACTTTTATCATGAAGGGGTGTTGAATTTTGTCAAATGCTTTCTCAGCATCTAATGAAATGATCATGTGGTTCTGTTCTTTCAGTTTGTTTATATAATGGATCACGTTGATGGTTTTCCGTATATTAAACCATCCCTGCATGCCTGGGATGAAGCCTACTTGATCATGGTGGATGATTGTTTTGATGTGCTCTTGAATTCGGTTTGCCAGAATTTTATTGAGTATTTTTGCGTCGATATTCATAAGGGAAATTGGTCTGAAGTTCTCTTTCTTTGTTGTGTCTTTGTGTGGTTTAGGTATAAGAGTAATTGTGGCTTCATAGAAGGAATTCGGTAGGGCTCCATCTGTTTCAATTTTGTGGAATAGTTTGGATAATATTGGTATGAGGTCTTCTATGAAGGTTTGATAGAATTCTGCACTAAACCCGTCTGGACCTGGGCTCTTTTTGGTTGGGAGACCTTTAATGACTGCTTCTATTTCCTTAGGAGTTATGGGGTTGTTTAACTGGTTTATCTGTTCCTGATTTAACTTCGATACCTGGTATCTGTCTAGGAAATTGTCCATTTCCTGAAGATTTTCAAATTTTGTTGAATATAGGTTTTTATAGTAAGATCTGATGATTTTTTGAATTTCCTCCGAATCTGTAGTTATGTCTCCCTTTTCATTTCTGATTTTGTTAATTTGGACGCACTCTCTGTGTCCTCTCGTTAGTCTGGCTAAGGGTTTATCTATCTTGTTGATTTTCTCAAAGAACCAACTTTTGGTTCTGTTGATTCTTTCTATGGTCCTTTTTGTTTCTACTTGGTTGATTTCAGCTCTGAGTTTGATTATTTCCTGCCTTCTACTCCTCCTGGGTGTATTTGCTTCTTTTTGTTCTAGAGCTTTTAGGTGTGCTGTCAAGCTGCTGACATATGCTCTTTCCTGTTTCTTTCTGCAGGCACTCAGAGCTATGAGTTTTCCTCTTAGCACAGCTTTCATTGTGTCCCATAAGTTTGGGTATGTTGTATCTTCATTTTCATTAAATTCTACAAAGTTTTTAATTTCTTTCTTTATTTCTTCCTTGACCAGGTTATCATTGAGTAGAGCATTGTTCAATTTCCACGTATATGTGGGCATTCTTCACTTATTGTTATTGAAGACCAGTTTTAGGCCGTGGTGGTCCGATAGCACGCATGGGATTATTTCTATCTTTCTGTACCTGTTGAGGCCCGTTTTTTGACCAATTATATGGTCAATTTTGGAGAAAGTACCATGAGGAGCTGAGAAGAAGGTATATCCTTTTGCTTTAGGATAGAATGTTCTATAAATATCCGTTAAGTCCATTTGGCTCATGACTTCTCTTAGTCTGTCTACATCACTGTTTAATTTCTGTTTCCATGATCTGTCCATTGATGAGAGTGGGGTGTTGAAATCTCCCACTATTATTGTGTGAGGTGCAATGTGTGTTTTGAGCTTTAGTAAGGTTTCTTTTACGTATGTAGGTGCCCTTGTATTTGGGGCATAGATATTTAGGATTGAGAGTTCATCTTGGTTGATTTTTCCTTTGATGAATATGAAGTGTCCTTCCTTATCTTTTTTGATGACTTTTAGTTGGAAATTGATTTTATTTGATATTAGAATGGCTACTCCAGCTTGCTTCTTCTGACCATTTGCTTGGAAAGTTGTTTTCCAGCCTTTCACTCTGAGGTAGTGTCTGTCTTTGTCTCTGAGGTGTGTTTCCTGTAGGCAGCAGAATGCAGGGTCCTCGTTGCGTATCCAGTTTGTTAATCTATGTCTTTTTATTGGGGAGTTGAGGCCATTGATATTGAGAGATATTAAGGAATAGTGATTATTGCTTCCCGTTATATTCATATTTGGATGTGAGGTTATGTTTGTGTGCTTTCCTTCTCTTTGTTTTGTTGCCAAGACGATTAGTTTCTTGCTTCTTCTAGGGTATAGCTTGCCTCCTTATGTTGGGCTTTACCATTTATTATCCTTTGTAGTGCTGGATTTGTAGAAAGATATTGTGTAAATTTGGTTTTGTCATGGAATATCTTGGTTTCTCCATCAATGTTAATTGAGAGTTTTGCTGGATACAGTAACCTGGGCTGGCATTTGTGTTCTCTTAGGGTCTGTATGACATCAGTCCAGGATCTTCTGGCCTTCATAGTTTCTGGCGAGAAGTCTGGTGTGATTCTGATAGGTCTCCCTTCATATGTTACTTGACCTTTTTCCCTTACTGCTTTTAATATTCTTTCTTTATTTTGTGCGTTTGGTGTTTTGACAATTATGTGACGGTAGGTGTTTCTTTTCTGTTACAATCTATTTGGAGTTCTGTATGCTTCTTGTATGTCTATGGGTATCTCTTTTTTTAGGTTAGGGAAGTTTTCTTCTATGATTTTGTTGAAGATATTTACTGGTCCTTTGAGCTGGGAGTCTTCACTCTCTTCTATACCTATTATCCTTAGGTTTGATCTTCTCATTGAGTCCTGGATTTCCTGTATGTTTTGGACCAGTAGCTTTTTCCGCTTTACATTATCTTTGACAGTTGAGTCAATGATTTCTATGGAATCTTCTGCTCCTGAGATTCTCTCTTTCATCTCTTGTATTCTGTTGGTGAAGCTTGTATCTACAGCTCCTTGTCTCTTCTTTTGGTTTTCTATATCCAGGGTTGTTTCCATGTGTTCTTTCTTGATTGCTTCTATTTCCATTTTTAATTCCTTCAACTGTTTGATTGTGTTTTCCTGGAATTCTTTCAGGGATTTTTGCGATTCCTCTCTGTAGGCTTTTACTTGTTTATTAATGTTTTCCTGTGCTTCCCTAAGTGTGTTCATGTCTTTCTTGAAGTCCTCCAGCATCATGATCAAATATGATTTTGAAACTAGATCTTGCTTTTCTGGTGTGTTTGGATATTCCATGTTTGTTTTGGTGGGAGAATTGGGCTCCGATGATGGCATGTAGTCTTGGTTTCTGTTGCTTGGGTTCCTGTGCTTGCCTCTCGCCATCAGATTATCTCTAGTGTTACTTTGTTCTGCTATTTCTGACAGTGGCTAGACTGTCCTATAAGCCTGTGTGTCAGGAGTGCTGTAGACCTGTTTTCCTCTCTTTCAGTCAGTTATGGGGACAGAGTGTTCTGCTTTCGGGCGTGTAGTTTTTCCTCTCTACAGGTCTTCAGCTGTTCCTGTGGGCCTGTGTCTTGAGTTCACGAGGCAGCTTTCTTGCAGCAGAAAATTTGGTCTTACCTGTGGTCCCGAGGCTCAGGTTTGCTCGTGGGGGTGCTGCCCAGGGGCTCTCTGCAGCGGCAGCAACCAGGAAGACCTGTGCCGCCCCTTCCGGGAGCTTCAGTGCACCAGGGTTCCAGATGGTCTTTGGCTTTTTCCTCTGGCGTCGGAGATGTGTGTGCAGGGAGCAGTCTCTTCTGGTTTCCCAGGCTTGTCTGCCTCTCTGAAGGTTTAGCTCTCCCTCCCACGGGATTTGGGTGCAGAGAACTGTTTATCCGGTCTGTTTCCTTCAGGGTCCGGCGGTGTCTCTGGCAGGGGTCCTGCCGCTCCCCCACGGGAGCCCAGAGGCCTTATATAGTTTCCTCTTGGGCCAGGGATGTGGGCAGGGGTGAGCAGTGTTGGTGGTCTCTTCCGCTCTGCAGCCTCAGGAGTGCCCACCTGACAGGCGGTTGGGTCTCTCTCTCACCGGGTCTGGGAGCAGAGAGCTGCTGCGGGCCGGGATCCGCGGGTGTGTGCCTTTGTTTTTGATACAAGTCATTGAACCTGGCTTCAAGAAGCTCAGCCTTTCACTTGTTTGAAACAGGCATCCCTTGCTTGCTGTTGCCTACGTCAAGCTAGCTGTCACATGAGCTTCCTCGGACTTACCTGTGTCTGTCTCACACTTTACCACAGGGGTGCTGGAATTGCAGACGCCTATTACCATGCACAGTTTCTACGTGGGTTTTGGGGTTTAAGCTTCAAGGCCTCATTCTCGTGTAGCAATTGCCTTACCCCTTGAGCCCCACATAGATGCTTAACTACATCTTGTAACAGTTGCTTGCCATTACCTGAATGATGAATCCATGGTGTCCATGGAACCATCTTCCCTGAGTCCGTACAGGCAGCTCCCATGTACTGTGACTAATAATCATGGGTACATTGATAGCTATATTCCTTTCTTATGGCTGAACTCCATCAAAACTTCTATTTCCATTATTCTCATTGATCTGTATCTGTAAGCACAACCTTGGAGGAATGAAATTTTCTGTGAAACACCTTCAGAAAGATGATGTCTTATTTAGTGAATCTTCTCTCAAAAGGGGTATGGATGGATCGAAAGCTACTCACATTCCAACAACATATTTTGATAAATTGGAATAGAGTCAAAAATAGTACCTTGTCTGGTGACACTTTCATATCAAGTGGACATATGGATGTTTTCATTCTAAAGTGATCAATCACTATTAAGAAAAGGTTCTTACTTTAAGACAAAGTTGATAGTATGCATGGAAAACCACTCTTGAACCTTGCCTGACCTCATGCTAAACACTGCACTAGGACACTGTCTTAAATCTGAACATTGTCTGTCCATATCCTTGGTTTCCAGTCATTTCACCTTGTTCTCCATACTTATGAGGTGTGGAATTGAGTCAGCCACTTTCCATCGCTTGGAAGAAGAACAGGACAATGTTTGTCATTCTATACCTGCCATGAGTTTGGTGAAGGACACGAGATCTTTTTGAAAAGATTTCTTTGGCTGCTCAGGGTAAAGGAGCATTGTTGACACTTGGGCTGAATTACGCTCTGAATCATGAAGTGACCATGAAGCCGGTGTGACAGAGGACTGCTTTCCCAAGTTACAAAGTCTCCACTCACAGTTTCCAGCTTGACCTCTTGTGTCTGACATGTTATAAAAGGGAAAGGAACCTCAAGTGAATATTGCCTAAGCCAGGTACCTCTGATCCACATCACTCAACAATGGCATGAGTTCTAAGTAGCCTTCCAAAAGTGTAAAGAAATATCTCAAGGCTAGACCTCTTTTTTCTATGCTGATTCACCCTTTCTCTCAGCTATACAGTTCTCACCCACTATAAACTTAGGCCACAATACCTTCCCTTCTTCTCATGCACTTGCTTGCACACAAACTGGCCTCCTTCCACATGACTTATCTGCCTGTTTGCTTTCTCAAGTCTGGAGTAATTTTTTTTCTACTTTTAATGCCCTTGGTACCCAAATTGAAGGAGCTTATTTTCATCCATTTTTAGTACGTGCCCAATATGAATAATACGATCTGAAGGTGGGTGGCTGAGCAGATGGATAGGTGGAAGAATGACTGTTTCTGCCTGAGGTAGCTGGGAAGCTTCCATGTATGGGCTGTTCTTGAAGGTTGTATAGGCGTTCATGAATAGGGAAAAGAGAAGGAGAGTATATCGAATTAATGAAAACAGATAGGGACTAAGAAGAGGAATGGAAGTTTTGTGTACAATGAAGGTGGGAGAGACGGGAGAATATGATGGGTAATGATATTGTGGCCAGATAAGATGAGATTACGTTATGAAAAGTTTAAAAGCCAGAATGAGGAGAAATGGAAGCATTACTATTTCTTGGTTATTACTATAAGCAGCTGATGTAATAAACATGGATTACGTGTTCACAAACAATATAAAAGATTAAAACAATTGCCTTTCCTTGGTGAATGCCATATGATATTGTCAAGTTTCCAAGCTCCATAAAGCTCCGTATATTTGAATAATTAAGAATACACATACCCTCCTGAATACTATTTTGAGAAAGGGTGTACAAAAAATTAATATATGCAGAGGCAGACAAATGGCTTCACAGATGGATTTGCAGTAAAATTGATTTTTATGAATTGCAGTGCATTTGGGAACTCTGGACGTTTTTGTTTAAATGACCTATAATGTGGTCTTTGAGGCTGGAAATTATAGTTCTAATCTCCTGTTATTTTTGACCTTGTAGTTTCAGTAAGTGCTATTGTATCATAAGGACTGGCTCAGAGACAAGGCCTAGAACTCTTGGGAGAAAATAAGTAAGGGCAGGGCAAGTGTTCTAATGGAGTTTCAGGGAGAGATCTAATATTCCATCCACACGGAAACAGGTGTGACTGGCCCGTTTCTCTTACAGCTTGTATCCACTCATTCATTCAGTCAACATGAAAATGCTGCTCCGTTAGTTGATAAGCATTATCTCTCTAGATTCACACCAAACTTGAATGCCTTTAATTAAAAAGTTGTAGGCAAAAACAGTCATTGGATAGATTGTAGGTTAGGGTCTATAAATCCTTGTACATTTTTGTGGTAGTGGAATTTTGCGTTTGGTGATAGGGAAGAATAGAACAGGGAAAATCTAGCTCTGAGAACCCCATAAGTACATTCACCAGAGAAGCAGTACCTTTGTCTATTTAGGGTTTCCAATGCTTGTGAAGAGAAGCCATGATCAAGGCAACTCTTAGAAAGAACAACGTTTAATTTGTGGCTAGCTTATACTTTCAGAGGTTTAGTCCATTATCATCAAGGCAGGAAGCAAGGCAGCATCCAGGAGCCATCATGCTATAGAAGTTGCTGAGAGTTCTTGATCAGACTGCAGCCAGGAGAGATTATCTCTTCCTCACTGAATGGAGCTTGACCACACAACCTCAAAACCCACCCCCACAGCGACACATTTCCTCCACCAAAAATACACCTATTCTAACAAGGACACACCTCCTATTGGTGCCACTCCCTGTGGGCCAAGCATTCAAACACATGAGTCTATGGGGGCCAAACCTATTCAAATCACTACAGGGCCCTAAGTTCCATAGCTTAGAATCAGTGAAGCTGTTTCCTAAGGAGTCAGATGGTGATTGTATTTGGCTTTGAAAACCATTAGACATCTGTTAATTCTGAACTCTGATCTTGTAGAGACATTCTGGTTGTTGTTTGTTTACAGGTCTTTTGCATAGTTTTCATTAAATATTAAGTTTTTCATTTCCATTCCATTGGAAAAATTTAAATCAGGTCAAACAAAAAGAGATGACAAGTCAGACCTCTTCCATGGACCAACCAATGTCTGCTGACCCTTGATAAAGGTTATTGCTTTGACATCTAGCATAGCCATACTAATTTTACTGATAAATCTTTTCCCAAGTTACATGGAAAAGAAGCATCCATTCCTTAGAAACAAATTGTCATTGAATTGTAGACGACAATTCAATTGCTTGATCGTCAATCAAGCAATGAATACCTCTATACTAATAATGTAACACAGGGAACAAACTAAGTCACATACTGTGACTCATAGAGGGGAAAGATGTGTGAGGGACTTCCTTAACTACTTCTGAAGGTTTTCTAGCCTCAGCCCCTCTCCTTTTCTCTGGCACATAAGAGCATCTACCTTTTGAGGTGCTTATGGTGACCACTGCTCTTGGAGGTGGGCAGATGCAATAGATGAGACATTTGCAGGAGCCAAGAGGCCGTTCTAGTCAAGCTTAATGTTGGCTGTCTTTAATTCCTCTCCCATTTTTCTTTTTTTATTTTTTGTAGGCACACAATAAAAATGACCATATTGCACCATCAGCTGGTTGAAAGTGTTTATTTTGTAATTAGTAATCAAAGAATTTTCTCTTTGTGGCAATTTGTCCTTGTAATAATAAATTTGTGAATGGTGATTGTTCAGTTGACTTTACGTTGGTTTTCTTTTTCATATCTCATGGCCTTCTTTCCCTTAAAATGCATTACTGTAGCGGCAACATGGCATAGTGGGTGAAGGCACTTGTGCATGCCTGGTGACCTGGGTTTGATCCCTGAACCTATCACATAATGGCAGAAGGAGAAAACCAACTCCACAGAGTTGTTTTGTTTTCCATCCCCACGTGTGCTATGATAAACACACACACACACACACACACACACACACACACACACACACACACACACACACATGTATGCCCACACATGCATACTCACACGTCATGTTTTAAAGAATGACTGTTTGGACAATGAATATATGTATATAATTTTTATACATTGCCGTCCTTGTTGACTACATCTCTCCTTGGCAAATGATTCATTAAATGGCCTCCAAGTCCATCTCGGCTGCCACTGGCAGTAACTGCCAGTCACTGACCCCAATTCATCTGTCACTTCTGTCTCCTCTGCGCATGTCATCTGCTGTGCCTCGGGTTTTTTTCTCAGTATAAATGTTCAGATCTGGATATCTGCAATAACAGCCTAAGGTGAGAGTCTCATTACTTCCTACCTGATACATTTCAATGGCTTCTGGCAAGTTTTCCTGATACTTGAGGAGATTAGCTTGGAACATGTTCTAAAATACTGTAAGTGCTCCACCTCTTGCAGGAGTGCCCTTGCTCCCATTGCCCATTGCTTTCATTCCGTTACTCAGAACCTTTGAGGTCAGGTAGTTTCTTCATTCTGCTCCTGCATGCTTCTTATTTATCTCTTCTGGGCTCACCCACTCTTTCTCTTTTTCCTGAGTGATCAAATCTATTGGAAGGCAGAATATTATCTCCTGGTCCTTCAGTCACCTTCTTTTCTGTGTGAGATTCTTTTTTCCCTATGTCCTTTCTGGTTTCTTTCTTCCTTTGCCCTTAGGATCCACTCAAAGATCAGTTTTCGCATCAGATTTTCCCCATCTTCTGACTCCAAATCCAGGCCTAATATCTTCTATGTTTTCCTTATTTATCCTTATTTCCCCTTTATCCGTATTCACATCCTGGATCAGTAGCTACAGATAACGCTGTTTTCTTACCTGGTTTCCCCACTAGACTGGCACCCATATTGCAGACCCATCTCTCTGCTTTAGTAAAATCCAGTGCTATGTGTATCCAGATGAAGAGTATTAGAGCCTTACACAGACCACCTGATGCAAAATAGTTCTCCAGAAATTAAAATATAGACAGATAATAGAATCAGTCCTTTACTTATCTAACAGCAGTGTGTCCTATAATGCTTCTGACCCCTTGTTTTTACTTTTCCTAAGAAATGCATTTCTATTCACATCAGATAAAGAGAGCAATGACAGACAAAAAAATGATTGCATCCAGGTATGAGTTGGTGAAACAAGGAATTTCTTGAGGCTACTTAGAGGAGCATGGGTGACTCAAGTATTGCAATGCTGAAAAGCCTGCTCCATCATAGAATGATAACTCATGAAAGCTATATTACTGGAGTCCCATGGGCAACTTGCAGGCAGCTAACCCACTGAAGAATCCATCCCACAGCAGTTTATTGTTTATACAACCTTGAGGAGGCAGAAACTCATGGGTCTTGTAAGTTTTGTGAACCTCCTGATTCTTGTAAGTTTCCTATGAGTTTCATGAACTTCTTGAGCAAAAGGGAATATATTCAGTCTGAAGAAAATAATCAAACTTTCCCACTTTCTCCAAAACTTAATTTAAATTTTGTTTTTTCCTTGAGACTTTTAAATAAGTAAATAGCACCAACTTCTCTGCTTAGATGTTGGATAAATTAGTCAAAACAGCCAGTACAAACAAGACAATTTCTCACCATCATAATTGATAAAGGCAATAGTTTCATCTGCCAGTAGAACTACTATGTGTATTTCTGAATACTCAAAGCAGACAAGGTTACCTATCAAGTCACAGGAAGAATCAACTTCTCTGGAACAGCAGCATAAAATCTCTTAGTGCCATTGCCTTGAAAGTCTTTGTAAATCTAAACATTTTCCACACTCAAATCATCTGAGCTCATAGTTATAATTTGCATAGCTGTCTTCCTTACTGTGTTGTGTCATCAATAACATAATGGCCATGACAAATGCTCAAGGGTCCTGAAGAGTTTTCAGGTGGCCTGAGCTGGATTACACCCTGTGTGAAGCCCTGTGTTTAGATGCACGGCATCTGCGCCAATCTCAGGGCCTTGCATCAGTTCTCAACACTAGAGATCCCAGATCAGTGGTGGGCCTGCTCTGCCCTGGCCTGAAAAATGCTTTCTTTACATCTGATTGCCTTCCTATGAATGAACGAAATCCATCTGTGGTTTACGTATAGATCCACAGGCTTACTTATCACTAGTGGCTGTTTATTCTGAGTGACATTTAAATGGGAAATGTATTATCTATATTTCTCTAAGTGCCAATTATATGAGACAGATTTATATTAATGTAAATATGCAGAGCTGTGCTCATCCCCATTTAGTGAGTGATCTGATCAGCGAGAAGATAGGCAAACTAGACATTTGTACTAGTCAGAGTAGATAAGATCCAGTGATAAATAACTCTCAAATCTCTTTAGTATGAGATACCTGGGGAGGAGCATGGCAATGTTATCAACACCTAGGGCTACACAGGTCAGGAATCAAAATCAATTGTGGTGTTCAAAGGCTTTAAGAAAGTCATGTTCCATGATGAAAAAGAGCAATTGCCATTGGTGGTCTCAATATTTTTGAATACCATGAAACAGTCTTAGTTAGCATACCCCGTCCATTCTTTAATGCGTAATATTTCCAACAGCGTGACAAAGGCATCGCCCAACACTTGTATTTTAGTCTCACTAGTCTAGTTCACTGAAAGCCAGGAAAGGAAGACACTAGGACCAACCAGAGCAATGAAAAGCTGGAGTGCATGGATGTACCTGTCCTCTTCTGCTCAGAGGAACTGGGCTTGGGATTTAGCTCAGTGGTAGAGCGCTTACCTAGGAAGCGCAAGGCCCTGGGTTCGGTCCCCAGCTCCGAAAAAAAGAACCAAAAAAAAAAAAAAAACTCTCAACTTTGTCAAGAACACTGCACCTATGGGATGCTAACTGACCCGTGAGGCCTGTACTTGACTACTTAGCTGATGTGAAAGAATGCCTGGTGGAATAGATAATGTTGCACTATGGTGTTTTATTGATGCTTTTATATTGGGAAACTTTCTGTCCCAAAGACAGAGTTCAAAGTATCATGCACACAGAGTGTTATTATGGTTTGGGTCTGAAATGATGTCATGGGTTCATGCTTTGATATGACCTACTTGTATAGGTAATCCAGTGTTCAAAGCCCATAGTGCTATTTCCTACTCTCACTCACATGATACCTCCCAGCTACAGTTTTCCTTGAAGATACCGATCCATTTCCTCTTGTGTCTGTTAGCATCTCTTCTGTCTTCAGCCATCGTATAATCTACCACACAAACTTTATTATAATTTCTAAACCTACAGTTTTGAACAAGAAGATTATCAGGTATTTTCTTATTTTACTTTTTTCCCCTTCTTTTTATTTAATCTTTCTTTTTTACACTCCTGATTTTATTCCCCTCCAGGTTCACCCTTTGACTGTCCCACATCCCATATATCCTTCTCACCCCGTCTCCATGAGGATGTCTCCACCCCTCACCCTACCATACCTCTAAACTCCCTAGGGCCTCCAGTTTCTTGAAGTTTAGGTGCATCTTCTCTGACTGATCCCAGACCCAGTACGCCTCTGCTATGTATGTGTTGGGGGACTCATCTCAGCTGATGTATGCTGCCTGGTTGGTAGTCCGGTGTCTGAGGGATCTTGGGGGTTCAGGTTAATTGAGACTGCTGGTCCTCCTACAGGGTCGCCCTCCTTCTCAGTGTCTTCCAGCTTTTCCCTAATTCAACCAGAGTGGTCAGGAGGTTCTGTCCATTGATTGGGTGTAAATATCTGCATCTGTCTCTTTCAGCTGCTTGTTGGGTCTTTCGGAGGGCAGTCATGATAAGTCCCTTTTTGTGAGCACTCCATAGGCTCAGTAACAGTGTCAGGCCTTGGGTCCTCCCCTTGATCTGCATCCCACTTTGGGCCTGTTACTGGACCTTCTTTTCCTCAGTCTTCTCTCTATTTCCATACCTGCAGTTCTTTCAGACAGGAACAGTTATGTTTCAGAGTTTTGACTGTGGGATAGCAACCCATACCTCACCTGATGCCCTGTCTTTCTGCTGGATGGGAGCTCTACAAGTTCCCTCTCCCCACTGTAGGGCATTTCATCTAAGGTGCATCTCTGAGTCCTGAGAGTCTCTCACCTCCCGGGTCTCTGGTACGTTCTGGAGGGTCCTCCCAACCGCCTACCTCCTGAGGTTGTCTATTTCCATTCCTTCTGCTGCCTCTCAGGGTTTCAGTACTTTTCACCCACCCAATACCAGATCATGTTCCCCTCTTCCCCCACCCCTACCTCTATTCCCTCCCAAGTGCCTCCTCCCTCCCTTCTTGTGATTGCTCTCTTCTCTCTCCCAAGTGGGACTGAGACATCCTCACTTGGGCCCTTTAGCGCTTGAACTTTTTGAGATCCGTAGACTGTATCTCGGGTATTCTATACTTTTTCCCTTGACTAATATCCACCTATTAGTGAGAACACACTGTGCATGTCCTGTTCGGTCTGAGTTATTCAGGATGGTATTATTCTAGTTCCATCATTTGCCTGCAAAACTCAGGATGTCCTCGTTCTTAATAGGTGTGTAGCATTTCACTGTGCAAATGAACCATATTTTCTGTATCCGTTCTTCTGTTGTGGGGCATCTGAGTTGATGATTATCAGTTTAATAGTGCCAATATAAATGAGGGACTATCAGTCCTCCTATTTCTTTTCTGGCTAGGTTTTTTTTTTTCCAAACCATAGATATAAAGATTAGGGGCCTGAGGTGAATCTGAATTTGAAATAATTCCATTTGAATATTCCTACCATAGCTATTGTTCTCAAACTCATCTACATGCTAATATGGAGTAAAAGCATTCATCTCTATAAATGAGTTGGACTTGCACATAATGCAATTGCATTAGTTACTAAGGTTTTTATTCCCAAACAATGTGTAACTATTTTACGGTTCCTCCTCCTCATATAGTTCTACATTATTTTAAATATGTTAACTCAGTCTGATACTCAACTGAAGTACAAGGGATGGAAGTGTTTCCTTAGCTCGGGCGTTGCTTTGGCCTGTGTGTGTGTGTTTAGGGGTGCACAGAAGGACTCTGAGGTGGTCTGAATGTTTCCCTCCTCCAGTCTCTGTTGCCTGGCAGCAGACATTGCTACACACGGCATTATTCATTCATCCGAATCATATACCGCTTCATCACCATGGGAACAGAGTACGGCAAGCAGAGTTAACTGCTGCTTCCTGCTACCTTGTGAAAGGATGAAGGTCATTCACGTGTAGAACTTCTTTGGAGGATAGACACTGGTCAGCAGTTACAGGGAGAAATCTTCAATATAGCAGAGACCGTGGCAGTGGGTTTAGTAAGAAAATCCTCACATCTCCTACCCATGAAGTTAACCAATTGCATTTGTTCACTCTCAACTTTTTTGGCTCATGTATGTAGACAGCAAAACACTTGAGAGTTCTGTTTCTTTGATTTGCTGGTGTTTGTTCTGTTGGAAACCCAAGTAACCGTGCTGCTTCCCATTGATCACAATTCCATGCAGTATAAAGATCTTTTAATCCAGTAATGGTTGGTCGGAATCTGAAAGCCTTTTAGTTTGTGCAGGCACAGCTGCATAACCTGTCACGCACCTGTAATCCCACCATGGATGTCTCAAGAAGGAGGTGATAAATTCCAAGGCCAGGACAGGCTAAAAGGTGAAACTGTTTCATTAAAAAAACCAACTAAATAGACGCCAAAAGCCCGAATAGTTGTAATTGTTCCTTTTTGCGTACACACATTAAGAGAATATTTGGAATGGTTGCTATGGTGTGAATGTGAAGAGTGCTGCATGGGGGTCTAGTCTTGGGCTTTGGCTAGTGTATGAGTCCTTGCTCTCCTGGGTATAGAAAATCCAGTAAGGGGCAGGAATGGGTGCAGGGGAGCCTTGGAGGAGCTTTCTGTGGGGATTGGGTAGCATGGCCTGGCTGGGATATAAGTCCCTCTTGGGTCCTCTGAGTGACCACTCATAAGGCATGTGGGCATAGGTAGACGATGTGCATAGGGAGTCCGACAGAAGTAGAGATCTATATGGCCTGCTGGATAATTCTGATAGACAGCTAGGAGGAAAAAAATTAATAATAAGAAAGCTCCTATCAATTTAAACGTGCATCACCCACCAAATTCTGCTGGTCTTCTTAATTACAAAACTACATGTATGTAAAACATATGTGTATTTATTACCTTTCTTGTCACTGTGACAAAACATTTCCTGCAAACAGATTAAAGGGAGAAGGATTTGTTTTGGATTTCAGTTTCATAGGGTTTGGCCCATTAGGGATTAGAGCTCCTAAGTTATGAGGATAATGGAATTCATATTTGGAGCCAGGTATCATGCCTCAGTTTATCCTCTCTGAAATTCCTTTGCAAATAGATGTATGGCCACATCTCTGAAATTATTCAAATCCAATAAAGTTTGCAATTGTAGTTAACTATTAGAAATTGATCCTTTGTCAGCCTGACACACAGATATGTCACCATAACCATAATATTCCTCTTGCTCCTCCGAAAGACTCACATCCATCCAATAATGTGAATGTTTGCACTGTGTCTTCATGTGTCCCTACAGTTTTGATGTCTTAGCTTTATGCAAAAGTCTAACTCCAGAATTCCTACTGAGACTCAAGGCAGTTTCTTTACTATGAACTCCCATATAACACAGGGCAAGCATTTCTTACTCTACAGTGGGGAGCAGGGGGATGGCAAAAAAAAAAAGGTCAGACCAAAGTAAAAGTAAAAGCAAAACCCAGCAGGACAGACATTAACTCTTTTGCCTCCATACCTAGCATCTGGGATACATGGAATCTCTTGGACCACAGCAAGCGTGGGCAGCCTCGTCCTGCAGGTTTTCCTGCTTGAGGCCCACATGGCATCTCTCTTGGTCTGACTCCACTTGGTGCTGGTATATTTCCTCAGCAGAAATTTCATATTTTTAGTATCTGGCGTCTCCACTGTGGCTTAGACTTTATTCTTAAAGGTTCTTTAATTGCCCTGAGAGGCACTCCCAAAAGGTCATTGCTAGCTTCCTAGGCTTTCCTGAAAATCCCGGAACAAGTCCACATGCCTTATCACTCTTATGATCCGCATGGCTATCTTCATCAGTACCAGGTGAGTGATGTCAAGTTCTGCATTTGGGGAATACTCTAGATTCAACCTTTATGCACAGGAAAATGTGTATATGTGAAGCTGTTGTAACATGTTTGTTCTGCGTTATATTTCTGTGTTTGCATACTATCTTAGAGCTTCTCTTGCTGTACTAAAATGCCATGACAAAAGCAACTTGGGGAGGGAAGGGATTGACTCATTTAAACTTATGCATTATAGCCCATCACCAAAGGCAGCCAAAGCAAGAACTAACCTGGAGGAGGGAACCCAAGCAGAATCCATGGAGGAATATTGCTTCACAGGGCTTGCTCAGCCTGCTTTCTTGTACTATCCAGAATCACCCAGGGTTAGCACAGACAACAGTGGAAAGTACCAACCCACATCCATCATTCCATCATTACCTGAGTAATTATACCACAGACTTACCCACAGGCTAATCTTGTGTGTGTGTGTGTGTGTGTGTGTGTGTGTGTGTGTGTGTGATTTTCTCAACCGAGGACCCCGTCTTCCAAAAGAATTCTAGCGTGTATCAAGTTAACATAAAAACTATCTAGCATATATATATATATGTGTGTGTGTGTGTGTGTGTGTGTGTGTGTGTGTCTGTGTGTGTGTGTGTATTCATACCTGTGACTAATAATGTATTAGTCTGCACATAAAACTGAAGTAAATTGAAAACTTGAAACAATGTATAGTCCAGGTAAGACAATTATGTCACCAAGTATGCATGTGTTTGTCACCTTCTGATGCTGTCTCATCTACTTCCTGGAAGACAGTAGTCATTTGCTGAAGCTTTGCTAATAGAGATGAGGATTGTTATGAATACTGTTATGTGGATTTGTGTTGATTCCTTACATATATTATTTCTTAATTTACATGGGATAGTTAATTTTCAAAAAGAAAATCAAAATTCTGTCACCTGGTGGGCTAGATCTTAAAGTGATTTAGAGATGTACTTACTGGCTGCCTGCACAGAAAAAAAAAGTGTTGAATTGCTCTTATCTCACTGACAACATTGCTGTGGTCACCTGAAGCACTATCAAACATTTTTCTATGAAAAACAGAAACAAAAAGTATGGTAAAGGAAAACTTTAGATGGTAAATCAACATGGGGAAAGATAATGTCTTCCCGTCAGTCACACAAGTCCCGAACAGGGAAAACAATCTTACATGTAGGCAAAAGATTTAGGTTAAGCTGTACTGCTGACAGCAAACCCGAAGCTACATTAAAATTAATTTAGATTATGCATCTGAAGCAGAGAAGGAAAGATCGCATCAAGGACAAACAAGTGAAGACTGATTTCTTGTCATTATTCATTTTTAGGGTTTTGCTATAATCTCTGGATCTTTCTCTGACTAGTCGGAGAATATTTTCCCTGTGTGATACCCTTGAGGGGAACGGAATTGTGCCTCTGCTATCTGTTCTCTGCGGTCGTCCGGTGGTTGTGATGAGAAACAGGACACAATAAATTTACAAGCAACAGGGAGAGAGGGAGAGAGGGAGAGGGACAGAGGGAGAGGGAGAGGGACAGAGGGAGAGGGAGGGAAGGAGAGGGAGAGGGAAGAAGAAGAAGAAGAAGAAGAAGAAGAAGAAGAAGAAGAAGAAGAAGAAGAAGAAGAAGAAGAAGAAGAAGAAGAAGAAGAAGAAGAAGGCCGCTATAGCTTGAATGGTTGTATTGTGTCGACATTCCAGTGTTGCCCTCCTTATAATCTGGGTGACAGTGATGCTGAGAATGAGATCACTGAAGCCTTTGGAAAATACAGAGGAGCTATTTTCTAAGGATCAAGCACCATAGAGACCAGAGAGTTAAAAAAAAAAACAATTCAATTCTGTTTCCTGAGCAGGTGGTAGGATGGGAGGAAGTGGCTGCTGACTGGTTAGGTAACCTTTCAGGATCCTTTCTTATGAGTCTGTAGACAGCCACCACTGCTCTCCACAGGTTCCTTCACAGTGTGAGTGAGTAATCATGTTCTGTGGAGATACTTTGTGCTTGCAAAATCAGGTCCATTGAGTTGGTTTCAAACTATCGTATGACGAGTTAGTTCTGGACAAACAACTCAAACGGTTTGTTATTAAAGGAAGGTGGGTATTCTTAGTGACTTTCTCTGGTACAAAGAGACTGAGTCTCTGGGATGAGAATTGTCCTTGAGGAGATAATGAATTGAATCAGTTCCTGTACCAGAGAGGCTGAGGGGTAGGATGATGCTCTGAGAGGAAAGCATATGAAGCAGACGTTCATTCCCTGAACTCGTGCATAAAGGCTGGGCATGGTTGCATACTTGTGTTCCAAGGGCTGGGAAAACTAAACCAGGAGAATGTGTCTCAACAAACTTCAGGCCAGGGGGAGGCCAAATCTTTAAAAAACCAAAGTGGACAATGAAGGAGTCACACCTGAGGTTTACCACTGACCTCTAACATGAACACACATGCAAGTGCACCTGCGCATACACATATATGCCTTGCACAAAAGAGAACGGTAAGGGAGAACCTTCACCTTTTATACCAAGAGGACACAAAGGAAAACACCTCATATGGATCAAGAAGTGGACACACATATACATGTTTACATAACACACACTTTTACGCGTACACACTCACACACACACCACACACCAAATGTTAGCCTTGGCCTTTCAGCTTCCAGAACTGTGGGAACTAATTTCTGTTGTTTACAAGGCATCTAGTCTACGTTATTTGGGTATAACGATGCATTGAATGGTGACAAGAATTATTAAATGTTTTTTGTGTGTGTGTGTGTGTGTGTGTGTGTGTAGTGAGTGACTTCTGAAGAGGAAGGCGTTCATCTTCCTTCCTTCTCTCTCTCTCTCTCTCTCTCTCTCTCTCTCTCTCTCTCTTTGTTTAAATTGAATTATTTATGATCATTCAGGATTAGTTTTCCAGATATTTCTTCTGCTGTTGACATTTTATTTCGCCACAGCAAATGACCAAGGCAGCCATTCAAACCCTTCATTTGAAGCCTTTGAGAGAGCTTGGGTCAGGAGGGTGTTTCCCATCCTTCCCATGTCTCCTTTGGCTGCCAGTCACCTGACCCAGCTGAGCCGGGCTGGACTGAGATTCCTGTCTCTTGTCTTCAGAGTGGAGATAAAAATGGCTTCTGGTCTCAGAGCAAGACTGCAGTGCTTCTGCTGTCTCCCTTAGAGGGGGACAGAAGAAACATGACAAAAGAATCTTTTCATTTTTATCTTCTAAACGGTGAGAAAATTTGGAAGTTAGCAAGGTTGGAAAGGCTCAAGAAAAATGCAAGGTGCAAAATGCATTCAAAGCCACCACTGTGTTGATAATTAAATGAGGTAACAATGTTGTAGCAGAACTCTAAAATGGCAGACATCTGTGGTGGCCACCCAATTCCAGCTTGGGAATCTGATGCCAGAATCTTGCTTGAGCCTTTCCAGTGGGAAGAGAAATACTGTTTCTTACATCACCAGCCATTTCATGATGCTCTAATTGGATTGAACTTCTACCTTCAAATGCAGCCTGTAGTAAGGAGGCACCGAGCATATTTTATACATGACAGTAAAACCTTATGTGAGAGAAGCAAAGACGAGGCCATAGTAGGAGTGAAGTCCCATATACATATATACACACATATACACACATATACAGGCATACACACATATACACATATGCACACACATCTATGCATATATACATTTATTCACATACATATTTTACACATATAAACATAAACAAATGGGCACACATATACAAGTTTTCAGACATACACAGTTTTACAAACACACACACACACACACACACATACACACACTTCCTGCTCTTCCAACTCCCCAAATCGCTCCATGTATCCTTTGGGAGTCTCTGGTTTCAAGGCAAACAAGGAGACAGAAGAGTATAACAGAGGTATGATCCTTTCATCGGTCTCCAAGACCCTGCAGAGAATCACTCAGCTGCAGGATTCTCTGCCTGGCAGGCAGCTGTGAGTTCCATGCTGTGGGTCTCTTGCTACCAAGTGGGAGAACAGATTTCAAATAGTCAATTTAGCATCCTTGGTGGGTATCTTGCTCATGCAGCCAGATAAACAGCACTTATGTAGGCAGACCCAAACCAGCACATCCGCTGAGATGATTAGATTTCTGCTGAGGAGTGCTGGCTCTTTGAAAGCAGTCACCTAGTGGGTTAATACTCTGCCTCGGCCACTCAGTGGAACACTGTACTCATAGCTTCCCAAGAAAGGGAGGGTTTTTTTTTTGAAATTATAAATTCACAAGGCCATGTCTGTGATTAAACCTCTGATCTGAAGTAAATTATAATGTCTGCAAGTTCTTAGAGATGAGGCTTTTTGCCATTTGTAGCTGTAAAGTGTAAGATTGATAGATTCTTACCTACTCTGTGTGTGTGTGTGTGTGTGTGTGTGTGTGTGTGTGTGTGTACATGTGTCAAATGCAGAACATCTCTGTAAGAAAGGCTCGTATGTGCTCAGAGAGAGGCTGCAACTGTAGCTCTATGATAATGTTCATGCCTAGCTCGTATAAGACCTTGTACCCTCCCCCACATCAAACACAACAGAAGAATAATGCATGAATTTATCATGAGATACTGATTTTAATAAGTACAGATGAAAAATCAAATATTTTAACAGCAAGACCTAGAGTTCATCTTCTAGATGCAATCCATTTGAAAAATCCTTTTAGTCTTACACACACACACACACACACACACACACACACACACACACACACACACAAAGCAAATTAGAATCTTTGCAACTCTATATATTGATGTCTTAGTCCTTTTGGAATTTTATAATGGAACATGTAAGTGTGGATGGCTTATAAACAACAGAGAATACTGAGGTCTATGGAGTTTTATATCAAGGTGCATAGAACTTAAGTATCTGTTGAGGGACCTCTCCTTTGTTCATAAATAATGCTTTCTTACTCTGCCCTCACATGGTGGGAGAAAGACATGGGTTCTCACAGACTGTATTATTCATCGAGTTTTGCGCTTCTGATGTAGCCACAGCCTGATAATCGCCTACCACCATCACATTGGGTCTTAGAGATCTGTGAATTTTAGGGTAAACAAACATGCTAACCATAACAGGTTGTTTAGATTGTTTATTCTTATGGAAATATACATCCCTTGCTTGCCTCAAGCATTCATTCAGAATTGTTTGATGGAGAGATATGGCAGACTTTGGGACCTTGTACTAGAAAAGTGGCTGAATGCTTTAAGTGGGGTTTAATGGAACCTCCTTGCAGGAACATGGAAGAGAGTATACTGAGGGCAATGATAACTGTTGGAGTCCACCATGAGAGGTTTTAGAGGAGATGAACACGAGTGGCTGGCCTTGAGACCTCTCTTGTGATATTTTGAAAAGGATCTGTGGCTACTTTCTGCCATTGTTCTAAAAGTGTGCCTGAAACTAAGTTGAAGTATTTTTGGACTAATGGCCTTGGAAGAAGAGATTTCTGGACAGCCTAGTATTGACTACGTCACAACGTTTGGTTATTAATGATCATTCTTGGGAAGATCTGCAATGAAAAGGAGCAGTTGGGCATAGAGAAACACCAGGTATATAGTGTGAAGGGAAGAACACCAGGAAATGTAAGGCTGTGGTCAGCTGCTGTGCTCAAGGAGATAAAATGTTTAATGAAAGGCCTACTTCAAAGTAGATTAAGGGGAGTGATGCTCTCAGGACAAGATCCCACCCAGCTATATAACTTCTGAAAAAAATGTTAAAGAGAACCTTCAAGAGTAAAGGAAATTATGTCAATGAAAAACTCTTCTCCTCTGCCCCTCCTCCTCTTCTTCCTCCTCTTCCTCTTCTTCCTCCTCTTCCTCTTTTCCCTCCTCTTCCTCCTCCTCTTCCTCCTCCTCCTCCTCCCCCTTCCCCTCCTCCTCTTCCTCTTCTTCCTTTTCCTTCTCTTCCTCCTCCTTCTCCTCCTCCCCCTCCTCCTTCTTCTTCTGACACAATATCTCACTATGCACTACAAGTGGTTTGAAAGGTGTGGTCTCCTCAGTGCTGAAGACCACAGATATTTGGTGGTTTCTCTTGAATTCTTCATTGTACAGAACCCTAAGAAGTGAGCTTGGTGCATGAATCCCTAAATCTCTTGCAACTCCATAACAAATGCCACTTTGCATGTAAGGCCTCCAGACAGTGGTCTTTCCTGTCCACATTCTTACCAGCCTATGGTTATTTCCACTTAAGTAATCCCTGAGAAGATTCTGACTCCACACACTCCTTTTCTGGGCCCTCACAAGAGTATCTTGAACGTTCTATTTATGACACCTAAATATTTTCCTAGCCTTTCAGTTTAAATTGTCTCCATCTGTACCCACTTCCCAGGTTTAAAATAACTTGCGAATGTGGGCTTGCTTGCATGCTTGTTAGGGTGGCACTCCCACTTCTTGGCACCATTTTTTTTTGTCTCAGTTCATCTTATGTTATTATAACAGAAAACCAGAGGCAAGGTAGTTTAGAAACAACGTAAGTTTATTTGGCTTCTGATGCTGGGGGCTGAGGTGTATGAGACTCAAGGACTAAACTTAGGCAGAACCATCTTGCTATTCCATATAGTGGAGAAAGCTCATGGAAGGATGTTGGGAGAGCAGGAGTAGGTGGGTCAGGTAAGGAGAAATAAATAAGACTCATTCTTTCCTCTTTTTAAATGAGAAACCCGCTCCTGTGGTAAGAACATTAATCCACCATTAAAACCATAGCCTGGTGGTCCAATTACTTCTTAGCTAATCCTCATCCTCCCTCAATACTGCTATAGTCCATGTGAGTTTAGAAAGAGACATTTAAACAATATCAGTAAAGTGGAGGGGATAATTTATTGTCACAGCTACAACATGGATAAAACCAAACATATATTATGTAAAATGAAAGTATTTTTTGCACTTACTGTATAATTCCATTTAAATGAAAAGCCAAGCTCATAGAAATTACCATGATGCACTTCTAACTCCCCATCATATTTGGCTCTCTTTGGCTTCGGGTTGAGAGCCGGACCATGCTGCCTCTGGGCTGCAGGAAGAGTGGGAGCTGCCGCTTCGCCTAATGCCAGGTGCATTTGTTCGGCCCTAAATCCAGATTACGGAGATTTCTTTTTTCATTTTTTATAAAATCATCTTATGGACGACAAAACCCGCAAAGCAGTTTAAAGCGATGCGAAAATAGCCACCCAAGCTTTTTAAAGAAATACTTGCCGAGTGGTATGTGGGGAAGTGGAGGTGGCTTCTCACCGCAGAGGGTAGAGAGGAGAACTACCACAGTGAACCGTAGAGCAGCCTGAAAGGTCAGAGAGCTGCCCTCTGCGATAGCTGGGTCAAGGCGACCGTTTTCATGCTGTCTGTAACCATATCCCACTGAAGTCAGGAGCGTTTAGATCAGCTTCCTCCTCATACTATTATTCATCTGGGAGCACCCTCCTTGCTCTCTGTACATTTGGTAGGGAATCTACCTCCAGTTGCCCAACGATACCCTGAGAGTTCCTCATCCAAAGTCTCTCCCTTTCCCTGACTCCCCGGGCTCGCCCTCCTCTCTGATGTTTCTCTCAAAACTGTTGCCCAATCTCTTACTTCTGATCCTTGTATCATTTTTAACCGACGTTATAGCTTCTGGCTATAACATTAGTTTTTAATGCTCTGATCTGCTTACATTTATTTACTGATGCTGTCTTCCCAAACAGTAGTCATCAAGCTACCATGGTTCATAGGCGCACATTGGAACAGTTCTCTGAAAAGGGGCCATGGTTTGCAAATCAGCCAGTTTCTGTGTGTATTTATCTGCCCATTATCGAAGTCAAGTCCTTAAATAAAATCAGCTACCACCTGCTTATACAGTTGCTGAGGATTTAATAATCAGCACCTGTAAGCAGATGTGTGCCGGCTCCAACATATACTATCTGGAGAACTGGGCCCAATGCTGTCTCCTAGTCTGCCCGAATGATCTAAATGTGGCCACTGGGGGAAATTAGAAACATTTGAGATTTAAAAATTGAATATGAATGCAAAGCTTGCCAGTTTGGAGTCATGGGTGACCTCATGCAAGCTCTGGCACATTTCGATTTCCTGAAGCCAGAAATGAAGGAAATGCAATATATAAACACATCTATAACCAGGTACACCTTAAGTCAACAGGAAGATGTATGTTTTTAATCCTGTTATGATTTGTTAAAGTTATTCATTGAATATAGACTCCGCATCTCTAGCTTAAGCTGAAAGTGTGAATGTGAGACCACGCAGCCACTCTGTCAAGGTATAGTAGAAAAGTCAGCAAAGCCAGAAAGCCAGGGGATACACAGTAATCAGTGGCAGAATCCTGAGACAGGCCCTGTATTATATTGGTAAAGTTCAAATTCCTTGATTTTAGTTGTCAGTAAACCTCCTCAGTAGTCAGATTCATTCATTCATTCATTCATTCATTCATTCATTCATGGTGGTTTGTGAAGGTTCTAGAGATTGAAGCCAGGACCTCTTATCAATCACTGAGCTATATATCTCAGTATACCTGCATTAACCAAACAGCTTACCTTGAGAGGTCATTTTTGAGAGTACAACCCAGGTCCCATGAACTGACTGGCCCTGCTTAGACGTGATGTCAGACTGTGGTCATTTGTTTCAGCTGTGCTATCCTTGGAACCAGCACAGGTCAGGGGTAGAACAATGAAGAGAGGCTGTTCACGAGTCTGTACTCGGGCATGGTAAGAGCTGACACTAAGACACCGCAGTTACCTTTTTCTTTGTGCTTTCTTTTTTTCTTTTTAAAAATGAATTCCCAGTTGGAAAAAAACTGCTGAGTTCCCTTTCCCAATCCTCTCACAATTTAGTTATCTCTGGGTATGACTTGTAAGAATAAGCTAGTGCTATCTGGATGTTTTCAGCATTTTCATTGTGTCCAGGAGAGCTTGTTCATGACAGCCCTGTTCATGAGTTCAGGAGTTCTCCTTTTACTCTTTATATTAATTTAAATCCATCACATTATCCAATCGAAATGGATAGTACTGATGGAACTTATAGTTTGCTGTCTTTTAAGCATCACGATTTTTTCTTTTCTTTTATTGGATATTTTTTATTTACATTTCAAATGTTATCCCTTTTCCTGGTTTCCCCTCCAAAAATGCCCTATCCCATTTTCCATCCCCCTGCTTCTATGCGGGTGCTCTCCTCCCACCCATTCACCCACTACCTCCTGCCTCCTTGCCCTGGCATTCCCCTACACTGGGGCATCGAGCCTTCACAGGACCAAGGGCCTCTCCTCACACTGATGCCTGACAAGGCTATCCTCTGCTACATATGTGGCAGGAGCCATGGTTCCCTTCATGTGTGCTCTTTGGTTTGGTGGTTTAATCCCTGAGAGCTCTGGGGGATCTGGTTGGTTGATATTGTTGTTCTTCCTATGGTGTTGCAAGCCCCTTCAGCTCCTTCAGTCCTTTCTCAAACTCCTCTATTGGGGTCCCCAATCTCAGTCCAATGCTTGGCCTCAAGCATCACAAATTCTTAACAGGATATTTAACATGACTCAGGTTGGTATAATGAGGCAGACCAATGACAAAATGTCTTCCGTCCTGTGCCTTGTTGATAAATACTTCCTCCATTTAACTATAGAAAGCCTAGCAAAAGGAGTCAATATTTTTCTTTTCCTTTAAAAAAGTTAATGAAATAACATTAGATGTTATAAGGACGGTGGACTCTATGTTGAACCTAATCTGTACTTATAGTTGGAGCAGTAAAAAGGGAAGTTAGGGCTGATATTTGAATAGTAAAGTTTGGTTGATCTCCATGCAGCAGTTTTCATGCCTTTTTATTTTACTTGATCAGTATTTTCATATACTATCCCCAAATTCTTAACCATGTGCTCAAGGAACAACCCCTTCTCACCTCCAGAGCCTCTTAGCAATCTCAATCTCTTAAACCCATAACCCATAAGGAGTCATAAACTGAACATGAGGGTCACAAAACCATTGACGCCAGGGAAATTTGAGTATGAGCTGAGAAAACCCAGTTCAAATGAAATTGTACAGTGAACATGCGGTGTTTCAGACAGTGCGCACTACACCGCACCCTGTGAATTCCCTGCAGCCTTGGTTGCAAACATTTTGACTGCAATGCAAGACTGCTGAACCTTATGGATCTTAGTGGTCTTACTGTACACACTCAGTTTTCTGGTCCCATAGAAACATAAAGGAACAGAAAGACTTTTAATATTTCCTCAGAGCCAGTTCTTATCACAGAAGTATCAAATTAGTGTGTCGTTGGGACGCAGCTGCATTGTGCTAGAATGTTTGGTTTTTTAAAATGGCGGTTTAAGTTGCAGGCTTGAGTCTTATTTTCAAAATTCTTAAATGATGTCTGTCCTGGGATTGGGACGGAATTTCTAGCAGTTTCTGAAATGCGTCCGCACGTACTTCTGTCGTTTTGTACACAGTTGTGAAAATAGTCAGTCCTGAAAACCAGGGAAGGGGAAACATGCTCTTCAGCATCAAATATTCAGACAAAACGTGCATCTTCGCTTAAAACTAGAGAGGCTCTCCATCTTGTTTTTACAGAAGTCGGGTTTTATCTATAATAAATGGTAACATTTTATATAGAATAAGGAATTTTTTAAAGTAAGTTTTTGTGATCCATTAAAAGTAAGTATTTGATATATGCCTAGGACTGTCTAAAAGTATCTCTGGTGAGATGGGTGTTACATGTAAAAAAATTTTAAAAGTCTTCTTTTAGCTGCTTTTAGGATGCTGGTTTTTGATGTGTGGTTCCCAGACTAGAACAATGGTCAATGAAGCCTGGAAAAATTGTGAAAAAAATAACAACGAATAAACCAATGCATATGTTCAGGTCCGCATTCACTAGTCCTGAGGGTAATTGTGAAGTGACAATAGTTTGAGAACTATTGTACAGAGAGTGAAATAAAATCCTCTCCGTGATACTGAAGTGACGGAGCAGAGACTCGGTTTCCCTGTATTACTAACTAAACGTCTGGGTTCTTCCTGTGTGAGCTACCTGTAAGAATCAGTGTCAACAACACTCTGAAAAGGGATGGAGAATTAACTCTAAAACCACGCAGTGGCACAAAGACACCATCCTCCAAAGTTGGCCTTCCATCAGCCTCCGCGATTAAGCTGTGTGCGCTTTCAGCATTGCTGTCCTCAGAACCATTCTGCAATCCCTTCTGATTTAGGGAGAGGATTGTCGCACTTTTTGTTCCCTTCCATTTTGCAATTAAGTCCCCTTGCTATTCTTTCTTCATTTAAATACTGTTAACACTGTTCTCCAAGATAAGTGGGTCAGAGAGAGAACTTGTCAACCTTAGGTTACAATTTGGAAGGGAGGATAGAAGTGATCAGACATACACTGAATCCAGGCCCTTCTAGGTTCAGGGAAGGGAAATGTTCAGGAAGTGTCTGGCGGAATTCAGACCTTCTGCGCTGTAGCTTGGTGTGTTTGTGGCTGGCCGTGAGATGCAGAATGAGGGAGAAACGAAGTGGCATCGAGTCAGCTTTCTTTCTGACCGTGCATTTCTAGTCTGTCTTCTCACCAGCAGGCACGAGCAAATGCAAGCTGCCTGCAGAACTGGCAATGGCAATTATTTGCTCAAATGTTGCCAAGCAGACAACTACATTCGTTCTTGGGGCATTTTTTTTTTAATATGTCAAAATGATTTTGGTACTTAGAAGTAGCCGTGAACAAGGGTCCATAATACAATTAAAAGGATTGGTTCAGAGCCGACTGTCTTTTTTTCCTACTGTTGTTAATCGGTTAAAATGGATAATTAACTCTCAAATTAATCCCCGAGAAATGAAGGGAACATCTGGTGAAGTTTTATTCTGGGGCGTTTTATAAAAGTGGTTGGCAGTGGGTTCTTTTTGGGCTCGGAAAAATTCGAGCTCCACCCCCATTTTTTCTTTCTCCTTTTTGAAAGTTTGTCAGATAATGTGCTCTACATGGAGGTGTTACAGCCTCCTCTGAATTGGCTCACTGAGGTGTGAAGGGTGCCATTGCTGAATAGTGATGGAAACTTCCAGACTATTCAATTCGAGTGCCTTAGTAATAGTGGCAGAGACATCTCTCAGGGTAATGATGGAATATAAAAAAAATTTACACTTCCAAAATACCCAGAGAGAGCTGGACCACACCTTTATGTCGATATAAAAGAGCTATAAGGCACAATATCAATGGACCTACATCTGAAGATCTTAATTGGCTTTGGGATTCTAGAATTGGCCAGCCTACTAATCCAAAATGGTTCAGACAGCTCCTCCCTACCACATGGACAGGTTTCATTTATAGCTGGATCAAAGAATGGAAAGGAGGCAGTGAGACCACATTTAGTGGTAGCTTGTGCCCGTTTTATTCCCTGTGGTTTGAGCAGTTGATCACGTGTGACTGGCTGAGCCCCTGCTACCTGTGAGAATGCTATAAGCAGCAAATCAAGCAAGGTTATAGAAACCTTTAGGCCAAGCTTAAAGTATGTAGAGTCAGCTGTAAGAAAAGCAATACGTAATTCATTGTAAGCATACATATATCATGATTAAGAATAGCAATAAGAGGTACAGGATGAGGTTTGATTGGTTATCTCAAACTCACCTCTCCTGACCTTTTGTAGCATATGCCCGTTTAAAATAAAACTTACTTTATGTGCATGGGTGTTCTGCCTGGATGTATAGCTTTGCTTCACTTGTGTCCCTGATGCCTCCAGAGGCCAGAAGAGGGTGCCAGATCTCCGGGAACGGAGTTAGAGCCAGTTGTGACCCAGCTTGTGTGTGTGCTGGGAGTTGAACCTGGGTCTTCTGAAAGAGTAGTAAGTGCTCTTGACCGCTGAACCTTCACTATCTCTCTGGGCTCCGAATGCCCAGTTTCATGTAGGTGTCTGAGCCTTCTCCCTATGCAAGACTTGTTCAGAAGGATTTTAGTTTACCTATGAGTTTGGGGAGAACACAATCTCACAGGCTCTCCCCTATACTATATGACATGGGGCCCAGAAACCCATTTTAATAAACTGTAAATTTCTCTGGGGTACACTCTGGTTTAAGAAGGCTCTTCTCTATGGTATGGGTAGAGGGGGGGGGTAGATTGCATCTATTCTGCTCTCTTTGCCAATGATTGGCTTATAACATGCACTTAACCCAGTTCTTGACATGACTGACCCAAAGGGATTTCTTGTGCAAGGATATTGTGAAAACTCGTTTGCTATTTATAGGATGGAAAAAACTAAGAAGTGGGAAACCAGAGACCCTAGAATTAAGATCCCAGCAGGAAAATCTACCCTGACAGTGAAAGGCCCTTCTACAGGGTGCCTGGAGCCTGGAGAAGCAATCATCTCCTGGGACACAGATTCCCCCAGTGCTAGTAACTGAGACACAGGGCCAAATCCATGTATGCATTACTTGTTCTCTTTTGTAAAATGTAGCCCGGGTATAGGCAATGTGATTACAGTTTATATGTGGCCAGTTTCCTACAATTGTAAATCAATTGATTTTTTTCTTTCAAATTTGTGACTTTTCCCCCCTCTAAGTAATGGCAAGATTTAAGAATCAGAGCCAAACTTAATAGCTGGAATTTCTGGTGATCATAGGGTCCCGCATTGCCTTTGGACATGGGTACATTAGAATATGGTTCTGCACACCACGGGACCACACAGTGACAATGAATGCCACATAGTCGTGGTAAAAGGTGACAGGTTAAAAAAAAAGTGGGACCTGCAAGATGGTTCGGACCACAAAGTCTCCTGATGCCGAGGATGATTGTGTTGTCTCTGGAGCACAAGTGCAGAAGGAGAGAGTTGACTCCTGGACGCTGTTCTCTGATTCTCCAGGTCTACTGCGACACACTCACTTCTCCAGGCATTGCATGTTTGAGTACGGGTTTATGTGTGTGCACGTAGGTGTGAGCACACACACACTCTCTCTCTTTAAAAGAGTGCTTTCGTTAGACCTAAAGTCACTCTACCTCGTGCTGAAAGCACTGAAGTGCAAAGCTAAAAGCCCTGGACTGTTTAACACATTGAGCACTGTTTGTTTTATTTCTAATGCTTCAAGTCCAAAGTGGTACACTTGATCATGCCAGGCCATTCAAGTAAATCTCATGGGGCAGTCATTATCTACCACAGAGACTGAGAACGAGAAACCCATTGCTCTTTTGTAGAATTAATGTTCTTGAGAAACCTTTTGAAAAAAAAAAGGGTCCAACTTTTAAAGAATTCTGTAGAGTTAAACACCCTCCCCATGGTGCTAACTACCATTAAATACTAACTCTTCTTCTGTTAATACACACGTGAGTGACTATCAAAGTAATTATTGAGTTACTTAATTGATACTTAACTTGCCACTTTAAGCCTATAGGAAAGGGGAATTTGGAGAGTTTCTGCCTCTTAATATATATATATATATATATATATATCATAGACTATATTTTTCTGATATTATAAATGAATTAGAGACTTTTAAATACGTCTTTCTATAGTTTCCCTCACATTTATTCTAGTATGCATTTCAAAGTTTATTTTTGTTAATTATTTTTAGTTGAACTTAATCATCTTTATGGATTTATCAAGTATGTTAAATTGCTTGCAGAGAAAAAGATTTGGAATTATGGTATATATATATATTTGTGATTTATATTTTTTAATATTTAAGTACTATTTTAATTTTCATTGCTGTGATTGTTGACTGGCATAGTAATTTATTTCTAGATAAGATGTTTTCTGGAGACTGACAGAAGTTTTGTGACTGGTAAAGGTTTGCATTTTTGTATCGAGACATGTAAACTTCAAATTTTAAAACAATATATCTACCTCTTAAAATACTTAAATACTGAAATTATTCCTGTTTTGAAACTTGTGTTCATTCTCAATACCTTGAGTATAATATTACCTTCTCAGAAAAAAGCCCATCTAATCATTTGAGGTAGAATTCAATGCGTCTTCTCCTGGGATCCCTCTGTGGTTATTACTTTGGTTCTGAATGCGCGTCTCTTCCTACACTATAAAATAGTAAACTTCTCCATTACGTATACCACATTCCCCGTGTGAATACTGCACCTTCTTACCTGTTGTGCTAAGTGGAGAAGAGGAAAGCAGGGGAAGGTGGGGCAAAGAAGGGGGAAAGTAGCCAGGAGGGTAGAAGAGGAAGGCTAGAGGGAAGGGAAGAAGAGAGAAGGGAAGGATGCATGGGAAGTGGGCAGCACAATAAAATATATTGAATTTGATCATATGCTGGCACTCTGCAAAGGCTTGTTTCTACAGTTAGGAAGTGCTGTCACCCAGACCTTAAAAAAATTGACTTTGGGGTGCTAAATAAAGAATTCACAGTTTGGAAAGAATAATAATAGCTAGCACTGATGTAGTGATTCTCTCTACCTGGCCCTTTCCCAAGCTCTCTAGTGGGTATAGAGGGGGCTGGGAGTAGGAGGGTGTAAACTCTTCTAATCCTTATAGCAACTCTGCTAGGTGGATGCTATTAATTATCACTTCTCTTGTTGATTCTGAGGTTATGGGACTAACATGCCGAATATCTTTCCCAAGGTCAGTGGTTAGAGTAGCAGACCTGCTCTGTTGACTTCAGGAGGCAAAACTTATGTTCAGGCTGTTAGAGTGCTCATGTTTATAACCTGTGGATGCGTACACACAAGGATGCCTCATGTTAGTTTTTTAAGATTAAAAGCTTTGAAGTTTGAAAATGTTTTATGCGACAACATGGTGTATATACATTATAGTTAGGAGGTAGCAATAAACTATCGTTAATTAGGGTTACCACAGAAACTGTATTCAAGGGTCACAGAGTTGGGAAGGTTGAGAGCCACTGCTCTTAGAGGAACTGGAAGAATCTTCAGTGTGGTAGAGTTCTTTCGTTATCCCCTCCAGTATTGAATGCATCCTGCAAAACCTCATTTAGTGTGCAGAGTGTGTAGATTTTCTTATGGGGATCAGTGGCCACAGAGAGTTTGAGTAGAGCTGAGAGAAGTAAAGAATTAGTAGAATTTCTGAGTGGCTTAAGATTTTCTACCTGGAGTGTCAAAGCAAACCTCGCAGACTGGGACATGTGCTCTTAGCTGACATGTGGTTGTAGTTCATAGGGTAAAGGTGTGGAACTGTAGCAAGGGGTTTAGGACTTCCAGAGACATTCTCTGCTTATTGTCCTGGGAAGGGACACATGCTGTAGTCTTTGAAGGACTCTTTCTTCATCTGTTGTTTTGAGACAGGATTTCACTATGTAGTCTAGGCTGGTTTCCAGTTGATAGTATAGATCAGGCTGGCCTTGACCTTCTCCTGCCTCAGTTTAACCAATGCTGGGATTGCAGGCGTGCCTTACATGTCCTGCTATCTACTTCTCTCCATAACCAGCTTCTCACTCTCTGTACAGAAACGTTCCATTCGTCAATGGACATCCAGCTTCATTTTGCCCTGATACAGGGGAGACTCATTTCATCAGTAACTGTTGGGAACAGAACTGGACCTGATCCAATTTTCCTTTACTGCTTCTGCCTCATGCTAGGCTTTGTTCAGGGATGATCTCCCAAGTGTCTTCATTGGAGGATGTTCATCCCTTGCTTCTTCCCTCACTCCCTAAGTGCTGGGATTCCAGGTGTGAGCTACCACACCTAGGTTAAGGCTTTATAGGTAGAAAGAAAACATTGCTTCTGAGAAGCATGGCTGGGGCAGCCATTTTACTCTGGTTGGTTGTATCAAGAATGCGTAGTAAGGGGAAAGAAGCTTTACTGTTCACTTGCCAACCACACCTGAGGTTCATGAGTAAAGGGCTTGGTTAAGCCTAGAGTGAGTGGCTAAAGCTAAGGAGAAGTACTGTGGTAAGAGAGGCCATCATACAGGTTATCATATAGCCTTTCCTGAGATCCTGTTTTCTTACCCTACAATGTTGATCAACATGTAGGAGAGATGCTGAGTGCCTGAGGTCTGCGACTGAACCAACTCAGGGGCAGTCTCCTTTGTGCTACTCTCCAGGCATTTGGATGTTAAAGAGCAGAAGGGATGCTGAATAGGTGATACAAAGACTAACAAACACATATTTATTTAAAAATTTCACTGTTTACTCTTTTTTCAACTTACCAACTATAGGAAGAAACAACAAGTGTTGAAATTCCTTGGGTATGACCCCACCAAACAACTTCCCAAAGGTGGAAACACCATCTGCACAGCAAAAGATTTACCTAAGGGAGTGTTGAACCCAAGAAAGCCATGCTGCAACAGAAAATCATAATTACCAAAGAATAAACTTTTTTAATCATAATCATAATTGCCAAAGAATAAACTTTTGCAGTGTGGGTGAACTAGTATATACTCTTTCTTCTCCAAACATCCAAGTTTCAAATTGGTTCCAAAAAGGAATTTGAAGAGCATGCTCTCTTGTAAGGATCCATCCAGCCCGGAATACTGCACTGAAAAGCCAAGTCTTGCCTTGTTACATTTTGTATATGGATACATCCATTATAAGAGATTTCCCCCAAAGAAGTAGTGTTCTACTTCATAATAAAGAAGAGTGACATATTTGTCTTCAAAAGAAGTGGATCCATCCACAGGTGATCTCCAGTCTCTACAGATGCCAGAAAGGGAAGGGCCAAGCCCCCCCAAACTCCTCACAGGAAGGACCCACAGGGCTGAAGGGAGCTGCCCTGTACTCACATCTCTCACGAGAGACTGATCTCTAGCTGATTGAGTCACTCTCCTAGATGCAGTCCATGGGTTATAATTCTCTCAGACCAAGAATCATAACATCGGGGCTGCTCTGGACATGATCAGTATTCAAAGCACCCTCTACCATTGTGACAGTGCTGCCGCCAAGTCCAACAACCCACCCCCTTTGTCTTCCAGCTGCATCACGTAGAGCAGCAGGGCTTCTAAGGTCCAGTGTCTGGCACTCTTCTAGAATCTTCAGGTGTGGATGTGTGATGCTTTCTAAGGCAGTAGGAAAGTGTGTGAGGGGAAAATTCAACGTGTGCACATGCTGACACCTGAGAACAGAGCCAGGTAGCTATGGCTTTGCTTCCTCTACTTTCCCTCGGCCTGGTCTTTGCCAGGGAACTATGGAGGCACACTGCACTCCACTCGCTCTTGCTGCCAGCATTGCACCAGCAGCCCATCATTCCTGCCTGATAACCTTCTGTGTTTTCTTTATTAAAAGAGATTAGTACAACTGACAGTTATTTCAACAAATAAAGCCATTATGTTTAGAGGGGTCCACAGTGAGTGAAAGGTGGCAGGTAACTGGGGCCTACGACTCCTGGGGGATGGAGAACTTATGTCAAGCCAACTGAAGGATCTTACTATACACTGTCTCCCTTTTTAATGGCCACAGTTTAGCTTTTGTGTCTAATGTTACTGCTTAAAATACAAAAACTCCATGTAGCTTCCTTTGACTTGATTTTTAAGTAACCTGTAATTAAATGGCATATACATTAAAAAAAAAACAAACAGACTGATAGAGCAAGGAACAGTGTACCAATGTGTTATCTTCAAGGCACACCTCTAGTGGCCTATCAGTTAAAACCTTACATCCCCACCATTACTACCCTCTACCCCCTAATAGTAGCACTGTTGGGAATCAAGGATTGAATGTATGAGCATGTGAGGGACATTTTCTATTTGCAACACATCATTCTCATTTTTCATGGATTGGCATTACCCAAAGACACACAATAATGACAAACTCATGGTTTCAGATGTATTATAAGTGAAACATTTTCCATGAACGGATTGAGCCTGTTACCTTAAGAAATGCACCCTAAAGTTGCCGATAACATTCAGATTTTTAAGAGAAAGTGAGAATTTCCTTTATGAAACCTTGTCAGTGTTGTGCTGATCCTGGAAATGTCCCAAGAGTGAAAGATGTTCCTCAGGACATCAGTGGTGTTATTGACAGATGTCACTTTTGATACTGTATAGTAAAGTATGTCCACATTTGCAATATCTGAATAATTTGGCACAGCAAGTTTTTCCAAATGGCCAGTGAGCACGTGGTCCAAATTGTCAGGAAGTATATTCTATTCCTGGACAAAAGGGTCCTCTTAACCTGATTGGTTTTAAGAGTATGAAAATTCACCTTCACTTGTGGAGGCTTCAGATTCTACAGCTTAACTCACCATCATGAAATTGCATCTTGTGCTATTTTGGTGTGTTGGCAAAGAGTGGCAAAAAGGAGTATCCATGATAATCCTGGTAGACCAGGAATATATCTTCTTCTAAAATGGGTTTGGATCTGAGACTCTAAAATAATACATCATGACCAACTGCATGCAGAGCAGATATGAAAATTCAGCATCTTCTCTCAAGCACTGAAAAGATTTGTAAAATTGTCCTCTTTGTGATCTACTTTTGATAAGCACTTCTACTGGACTTTATATTAGCCAATTCTAGTTTCAAAAATGATTCATATCAATACAGGTAACCCATCCATTTAAATGAACTCTTTGAAGTCATTTGTAATTTAAAAACCTCTTTCTGGGATGCTGAAACTCAACCTATTGAAACCCACTTGGTTAATAAGCTTTCTTCCCCTCCAAGGCAAGGTCTTACCTATCCTAGGCTGGCTTCTTCTAGTCCTAGCCATTGAATGTTAGGGTTTCAGATACATTCAGTTTTAGATAGGTTGACCTATAATTCTGTGTAGATGTCAGGAATGTCGTTCTTAAATGGTATGACGAGGTTGGTTGCCAGAAGCAGGACAGAAAGTCACTGATGTTTGTTTAATGGTTTGTCTCCCCACCTCCACTTTGGGGAATTATCTAATAATCTCCCCCAAGCTACACAACTGCTCTACTATTGAGCCCTTGTCCCTTGAGACAAGATCCTTTTATGTATTTCAGACTGACCTTGAACTGGAAGTCTTCATGCCTCCCCACTGCTGGGTTTACGGATATGCCACCAGACCTGCCTACCTGTTGGGGCGAATGTTAAAAATGAATACTACTTGCATGCATTTATATGTTTATTCCCCCCCCCGCCATGGAATGTACCCAATAGAATAATCTTTAGAAAGTGCCAGCTGTATTGTACCTCAGTAGGTCGTGAAAGTGACTAAGAAGTTAGCAGCTAGTACTTCTAATTAATGCACTCCGATGGTATAGCAAGTATCATGCTTAGCCTCTGATGGTATGGGATATCTTATTTGTAAAATTCTTATTTCAGTTAAATGGATTTGCTCAGGAAGATAAGTGGTTGTACTGGACCAGGATGAAAATTATTTATACTACTTATTGTAGGTTTCCTTGAGTAGTTCAAAGCCTTGTAGGAAAGAACAGAGCTGTCGCTGACTCTGCCCTGGAGTCTGACTTCTGGTATCTCCATTTACAGCAGAATGGCTCTTGTTCTCACAGCCTTTCTTTGACTTCTTACACAAGGGCTGCTTCATGTTTGCTGGCTTCTCCACACTGAATACAGGTTAATCCAAAGTGGATTACCTTGCAGCTCTTCTCTTCCCTCTGTTACCCACTGTTCCATGTCTATCTGTCCATGTAGCACGGTGGTTTTCCACCTTCTCCAACACACCTCTCATTAGACACAATCTGTTCTGTGTTAGTGAATTGTTTTGATTATGCCCCTTCCTCTGTGAATCTAATTTGTAGTCTATGATCTGAAATACCCCTTTTCTAGGAATTCATGCTTCTCTCCTTTCCTGTTATCACTAAGGATTACCCCAGGCTACACAGTAGATTTGGGGGAAAGACCATCTCTTTTAGTGAGATGTTCATAATCATTAGATAGTTATTTCAACAACTTCCCTATCGATAAATGATCCAGGTCTTATCTAGTGTGAGAAAGTCTGTGGAACCAAACCCAGCTCTGTAAATTGAAATATAAATGAAACACACTATATGAGAATTGCAAAGAACTAATAAAAATGATACAACAGTCTAATTCTATGTACCAATTCCCAGTGACTATGTAATTCCCAGGTAGGGCATGAGGAGAAACAGAACTTGAGGTGAGTATTTCAATCTTGGTTGAAATTCAAAGGACTCTTCTTCCTGGGCATAGCCAAAAGGCACATTTTCATCATGGTGTAAGTCTTTATACAAGAGAGGATGGTTTTCAACAACACTGAGATTTCGTCTCAAGGATTAAATGGCATTATTTTTCTCCAGCATATATCTTTTGAAATATCATCCTTTGTAGCCAAGTTCTGCACGTATACTTTTTCAGCTTCATTCCGGCAGTCCTTCTTATGAGCTGCCTAGCCTCAAACCCACAGTGTCAATGTTCAGAACCCTAGTTCTCCCACATCCAAGGTGTTAATGATGCATCATCTGTAGGATGGTCTTGTTGGCTACAAATGTGGAAAGGAGAAGACAAGTTTTCCTTACTTCACACATGAAGTATTGTTTATCATTTTGCCTCTTTTTTCCAAAGTTTGGAGAAAACAAACAAACACCAAACTGGAAAGCCCTTCAACAGTCAAGCATCCTGCCAAAATTTCCATTTTTGCCCAGCATCGGAGGAGAGGCCAGGAGGCCCAGTAGTCATTCATGAGAAAGTTGGTATTTATTTTTGTAAATAATATTTTTGTTGAAGGATCTCTAAAAGATAAAATCTCAGAAGAGTGTAAAAGATAAACCAGAATACTACATTGATAATTTGCATGACCATATTATGAGTATAAGCAGGCCCAATTTATTATAACAATTCTCATGCCTATTTACTATTTCCTGTCATAGATGTTTGGAAAGTTACTCATATAATACAAAATTTGGTGTCATATGAATTTCTGACCTTAAACCTTATAGATTTTCTAGAAAGAACATATTTATTGTGTCTTATTGTAGCTCATGTTAACATCCACGGGTAAAGCTTGGTGTAGTGGTATACATCTATAATCTCAACATTTGGGGACTGAGGCAGAAGGAAGGCAAGTTCACAGTTAGCCTGTGTAACACAAGACCATGTCTTTAAGAAGCATAAAGAAGCAACAGCAACAAAGAGTTCCCAGTCACCACAATGAACGAGGCCCAGCAGTACACTCTGTCCAAGTCCCCTCATCTCTCTGTAGTCCATTCTTACCCCTACCCACCTGTCTTGTCCTTCAGCTTCCTGCTGTGGGCCATGTCCCCTAACAAAACTGAATGTCACCAGATGTTCAATGTCCTCCACTCTTCCTCCTCCTTGGATGACGTAAGCAAGGTTGATCCCTGCCTCCCAAGGGCTCTGTCCATAGAGGCATTCAATAAGTAACCAGCAGAGAAATCTTGATGAATATTTGAACTAACAGACCTCAGATGATTACCACAAAAGAAGCCAGTGGAGGCACTCAGGACAAAATACATGTGCTACATCTCTGCCTGAACATCCAGAAGAGAGAGAGCAAGTCAGCTGCAATTTGGGAGACCAGTTTTTAAAGAGGCCGACTGAAGGAAGTCCATGAGATGAAGGTTCCTGGGTTAAGTGCTTCTGCCTCACTGGTGCTTACATGAGAATTTTCTAGAGCATAGTTTCCCTCCTATCCCTTGTCACTAGTATAAACCTTACCGCTTATATAATGTCACTTCATCATAGAACAATATGAATAGAGTCCCTACTCCCCAAATACTATAATGAAAAAACCTGTATCCTGAAAGGGAAACTGATTCAAAACAAATGCCTAGGGTTTCCAAGAAAGACAGGAGTAGCCAGATCCAAGCCATTCCCTCATTGTGTTGCCTTTTAACACTGACTAACTGTGGACAGTCATTTCCTTCCCATTGGTACTTGGATTTGCAGGACCCAGAAGGGTAAGCATGTGCATATTTGAAAGAGTGGATTCATTGCAGTAAGAGGAGAAATGTTACCCCCATAAGCTGTGCACCTGAATCTGGGCTCTTTGGTAAATTGCACAGTGAGGTAGATTGGATTTAATATGATCATTTAGAAATTTTAAGGTATGAAAATTTAAAGCAACAAACATCTCTACATATCCAGAGCAAATGATTTTCATACACATGAATAATGTATTTCTGGTCAGTTGTTCACCTAGTTGCAAAGTCACTGATTAGACCCTGGTATGTTACTTACACACAAATTTCACAACTGGAAGATACCATTGCTTTTATAAAATATATCACTGTCAGACAAAGATTGACTTCAAATCCTTCTCAGGAATACAGTGATATATTACGTATACTGTACAGGGAGATTTAACTGAATTTGTAAATGTGTGAAAGTAATGAAAGCCTACCCATGTGAGAAAAATAATCTATATTTGGCATTTGCTATAGTGTGTGAGTCACTCACTATTGATATGTTTGGCAGAAGCTCAAATGCAGGAAGGAAAGTTGGAAACATTAAAGAAGAGGGAGGGAAGGAGGAAGGGAGAGGTGAAAGGATAGAGGGACAAATGGATGAATGGGCAGAAAGATGGAGGGACAGAGGAAGGGACTAAGAGAGAGATTGAATAATTAGAAGCTTCAAGTGTGAGACCCGGTGAGAGAGAGACCCAACCGCCTGGTCAGGTGGGCACTCCTGAGGCTGCAGAGCGGAAGAGACCACCAACACTGCTCACCCCTGCCCACATCCCTGGCCCAAGAGGAAACTGTATAAGGCCTCTGGGCTCCCGTGGGGGAGGGCCCAGGAGCGGCAGGACCCCTGCCAGAGACACCGCCGGACCCTGAAGGAAACAGACCTGATAAACAGTTCTCTGCACCCAAATCCCGTGGGAGGGAGAGCTAAACCTTCAGAGAGGCAGACAGGCCTGGGAAACCAGAAGAGACTGCTCCCTGCACACACATCTCGGACGCCAGAGGAAAAAGCCAAAGACCATCTGGAACCCTGGTGCACTGAAGCTCCTGGAAGGGGCGGCACAGGTCTTCCTGGTTGCTGCCGCTGCAGAGAGCCCCTGGGCAGCACCCCACGAGCAAACCTGAGCCTCGGGACCACAGGTAAGACCAAATTTTCTGCTGCAAGAAAGCTGCCTGGTGAACTCAAGACACAGGCCCACAGGAACAGCTGAAGACCTGTAGAGAGGAAAAACTACACGCCCGAAAGCAGAACACTCTGTCCCCATAACTGACTGAAAGAGAGGAAAACAGGTCTACAGCACTCCTGACACACAGGCTTATAGGACAGTCTAGCCACTGTCAGAAATAGCAGAACAAAGTAACACTAGAGATAATCTGATGGCGAGAGGCAAGCACAGGAACCCAAGCAACAGAAACCAAGACTACATGGCATCATCGGAGCCCAATTCTCCCACCAAAACAAACATGGAATATCCAAACACACCAGAAAAGCAAGATCTAGTTTCAAAATCATATTTGATCATGATGCTGGAGGACTTCAAGAAAGACCTGAACACACTTAGGGAAGCACAGGAAAACATTAATAAACAAGTAAAAGCCTACAGAGAGGAATCGCAAAAATCCCTGAAAGAATTCCAGGAAAACACAATCAAACAGTTGAAGGAATTAAAAATGGAAATAGAAGCAATCAAGAAAGAACACATGGAAACAACCCTGGATATAGAAAACCAAAAGAAGAGACAAGGAGCTGTAGATACAAGCTTCACCAACAGAATACAAGAGATGGAAGAGAGAATCTCAGGAGCAGAAGATTCCATAGAAATCATTGACTCAACTGTCAAAGATAATGTAAAGCGGAAAAAGCTACTGGTCCAAAACATACAGGAAATCCAGGACTCAATGAGAAGATCAAACCTAAGGATAATAGGTATAGAAGAGAGTGAAGACTCCCAGCTCAAAGGACCAGTAAATATCTTCAACAAAATCATAGAAGAAAACTTCCCTAACCTAAAAAAAGAGATACCCATAGACATACAAGAAGCCAACAGAACTCCAAATAGATTGGACCAGAAAAGAAACACCTACCGTCACATAATTGTCAAAACACCAAACGCACAAAATAAAGAAAGAATATTAAAAGCAGTAAGGGAAAAAGGTCAAGTAACATATAAAGGGAGACCTATCAGAATCACACCAGACTTCTCGCCAGAAACTATGAAGGCCAGAAGATCCTGGACTGATGTTATACAGACCCTAAGAGAACACAAATGCCAGCCCAGATTACTGTATCCAGCAAAACTCTCAATTAACATTGATGGAGAAACCAAGATATTCCATGACAAAACCAAATTTACACAATATCTTTCTACAAATCCAGCACTACAAAGGATAATAAATGGTAAAGCCCAACATAAGGAGGCAAGCTATACCCTAGAAGAAGCAAGAAACTAATCGTCTTGGCAACAAAACAAAGAGAATGAAAGCACACAAACATAACCTCACATCCAAATATGAATATAACGGGAAGCAATAATCACTATTCCTTAATATCTCTCAATATCAATGGCCTCAACTCCCCAATAAAAAGACATAGATTAACAAACTGGATACGCAACGAGGACCCTGCATTCTGCTGCCTACAGGAAACACACCTCAGAGACAAAGACAGACACTACCTCAGAGTGAAAGGCTGGAAAACAACTTTCCAAGCAAATGGTCAGAAGAAGCAAGCTGGAGTAGCCATTCTAATATCAAATAAAATCAATTTCCAACTAAAAGTCATCAAAAAAGATAAGGAAGGACACTTCATATTCATCAAAGGAAAAATCAACCAAGATGAACTCTCAATCCTAAATATCTATGCCCCAAATACAAGGGCACCTACATACGTAAAAGAAACCTTACTAAAGCTCAAAACACACATTGCACCTCACACAATAATAGTGGGAGATTTCAACACCCCACTCTCATCAATGGACAGATCATGGAAACAGAAATTAAACAGTGATGTAGACAGACTAAGAGAAGTCATGAGCCAAATGGACTTAACGGATATTTATAGAACATTCTATCCTAAAGCAAAAGGATATACCTTCTTCTCAGCTCCTCATGGTACTTTCTCCAAAATTGACCATATAATTGGTCAAAAAACGGGCCTCAACAGGTACAGAAAGATAGAAATAATCCCATGCGTGCTATCGGACCACCACGGCCTAAAACTGGTCTTCAATAACAATAAGGGAAGAATGCCCACACATACGTGGAAATTGAACAATGCTCTACTCAATGATAACCTGGTCAAGGAAGAAATAAAGAAAGAAATTAAAAACTTTTTAGAATTTAATGAAAATGAAGATACAACATACTCAAACTTATGGGACACAATGAAAGCTGTGCTAAGAGGAAAACTCATAGCGCTGAGTGCCTGCAGAAAGAAACAGGAAAGAGCATATATCAGCAGCTTGACAGCACATCTAAAAGCTCTAGAACAAAAAGAAGCAAATACACCCAGGAGGAGTAGAAGGCAGGAAATAATCAAACTCAGAGCTGAAATCAACCAAGTAGAAACAAAAAGGACCATAGAAAGAATCAACAGAACCAAAAGTTGGTTCTTTGAGAAAATCAACAAGATAGATAAACCCTTAGCCAGACTAACGAGAGGACACAGAGAGTGTGTCCAAATTAACAAAATCAGAAATGAAAAGGGAGACATAACTACAGATTCGGAGGAAATTCAAAAAATCATCAGATCTTACTATAAAAACCGATATTCAACAAAATTTGAAAATCTTCAGGAAATGGACAATTTCCTAGACAGATACCAGGTATCGAAGTTAAATCAGGAACAGATAAACCAGTTAAACAACCCCATAACTCCTAAGGAAATAGAAGCAGTCATTAAAGGTCTCCCAACCAAAAAGAGCCCAGGTCCAGACGGGTTTAGTGCAGAATTCTATCAAACCTTCATAGAAGACCTCATACCAATATTATCCAAACTATTCCACAAAATTGAAACAGATGGAGCCCTACCGAATTCCTTCTACGAAGCCACAATTACTCTTATACCTAAACCACACAAAGACACAACAAAGAAAGAGAACTTCAGACCAATTTCCCTTATGAATATCGACGCAAAAATACTCAATAAAATTCTGGCAAACCGAATTCAAGAGCACATCAAAACAATCATCCACCATGATCAAGTAGGCTTCATCCCAGGCATGCAGGGATGGTTTAATATACGGAAAACCATCAACGTGATCCATTATATAAACAAACTGAAAGAACAGAACCACATGATCATTTCATTAGATGCTGAGAAAGCATTAGACAAAATTCAACACCCCTTCATGATAAAAGTCCTGGAAAGAATAGGAATTCAAGGCCCATACCTAAACATAGTAAAAGCCATATACAGCAAACCAGTTGCTAACATTAAACTAAATGGAGAGAAACTTGAAGCAATCCCACTAAAATCAGGGACTAGACAAGGCTGCCCACTCTCTCCCTACTTATTCAATATAGTTCTTGAAGTTCTAGCCAGAGCAATCAGACAACAAAAGGAGATCAAAGGGATACAGATCGGAAAAGAAGAGGTCAAAATATCACTATTTGCAGATGACATGATAGTATATTTAAGTGATCCCAAAAGTTCCACCAGAGAACTACTAAAGCTGATAAACAACTTCAGCAAAGTGGCTGGGTATAAAATTAACTCAAATAAATCAGTTGCCTTCCTCTATACAAAAGAGAAACAAGCCGAGAAAGAAATTAGGGAAACGACACCCTTCATAATAGACCCAAATAATATAAAGTACCTCGGTGTGACTTTAACCAAGCAAGTAAAAGGTCTGTACAATAAGAACTTCAAGACACTGAGGAAAGAAATTGAAGAAGACCTCAGAAGATGGAAAGATCTCCCATGCTCATGGATTGGCAGGATTAATATGGTAAAAATGGCCATTTTACCAAAAGCAATCTACAGATTCAGTGCAATCCCCATCAAAATACCAATCCAATTCTTCAAAGAGTTAGACAGAACAATTTGCAAATTCATCTGGAATAACAAAAAACCCAGGATAGCTAAAGCTATCCTCAACAATAAAAGGACTTCAGGGGGAATCACTATCCCTGAACTCAAGCAGTATTACAGAGCAATAGTGATAAAAACTGCATGGTATTGGTACAGAGACAGACAGATAGACCAATGGAATAGAATTGAAGACCCAGAAATGAACCCACACACCTATGGTCACTTGATTTTTGACAAAGGAGCCAAAACCATCCAATGGAAAAAAGATAGCATTTTCAGCAAATGGTGCTGGTTCAACTGGAGGGCAACATGTAGAAGAATGCAGATCGATCCATGCTTATCACCCTGTACAAAGCTTAAGTCCAAGTGGATCAAGGACCTCCACATCAAACCAGACACACTCAAACTAATAGAAGAAAAACTAGGGAAGCATCTGGAACACATGGGCACTGGAAAAAATTTCCTGAACAAAACACCAATGGCTTATGCTCTAAGATCAAGAATCGACAAATGGGATCTCATAAAACTGCAAAGCTTCTGTAAGGCAAAGGACACTGTGGTTAGGACAAAACGGCAACCAACAGATTGGGAAAAGATCTTTACCAATCCTACAACAGATAGAGGCCTTATATCCAAAATATACAAAGAACTCAAGAAGTTAGACCGCAGGGAAACAAATAACCCTATTAAAAAATGGGGTTCAGAGCTAAACAAAGAATTCACAGCTGAGGAATGCCGAATGGCGGAGAAACACCTAAAGAAATGTTCAACATCTTTAGTCATAAGGGAAATGCAAATCAAAACAACCCTGAGATTTCACCTCACACCAGTGAGAATGGCTAAGATCAAAAACTCAGATGACAGCAGATGCTGGCGAGGATGTGGAGAAAGAGGAACACTCCTCCATTGTTGGTGGGATTGCAGACTGGTAAAACCATTCTGGAAATCAGTGTGGAGGTTCCTCAGAAAATTGGACATTGAACTGCCTGAGGATCCAGCTATACCTCTCTTGGGCATATACCCAAAAGATGCCTCAACATATAAAAGAGACACGTGCTCCACTATGTTCATCGCAGCCTTATTTATAATAGCCAGAAAATGGAAAGAACCCAGATGCCCTTCAACAGAGGAATGGATACAGAAAATGTGGTACATCTACACAATGGAATATTACTCAGCTATCAAAAACAACGAGTTTATGAAATTCGTAGGCAAATGGTTGGAACTGGAAAATATCATCCTGAGTGAGCTAACCCACTCACAGAAAGACATACATGGTATGCACTCATTGATAAGTGGCTATTAGCCCAAATGCTTGAATTACCCTAGATCCCTAGAACAAAGGAAACTCAAGACGGATGATCAAAATGTGAATGCTTCACTCCTTCTTTAAATGAGGAAAAAGAATACCCTTGGCAGGGAAGGGAGAGGCAAAGATTAAAACAGAGACTGAAGGAACACCCATTCAGAGCCTGCCCCACATGTGGCCCATACATATACAGCCACCCAATTAGACAAGATGGATGAAGCAAAGAAGTGCAGACCGACAGGAGCCGGATGTAGATCGCTCCTGAGAGACACAGCCAGAATACAGCAAATATAGAGGCGAATGCCAGCAGCAAACCACTGAACTGAGAATAGGTCCCCTATTGAAGGAATCAGAGAAAGAACTGGAAGAGCTTGAAGGGGCTCGAGACCCCAAAAGTACAACAATGCCAAGCAACCAGAGCTTCCAGGGACTAAGCCACTACCTAAAGACTATACATGGACTGACCCTGGACTCTGACCCCATAGGTAGCAATGAATATCCTAGTAAGAGCACCAGTGGAAGGGGAAGCCCTGGGTCCTGCTAAGACTGAACCCCCAGTGAACTAGTCTATGGGGGGAGGGCGGCAATGGGGGGAGGGTTGGGAGGGGAACACCCATAAGGAAGGGGAGGGGGGAGGGGGATGTTTGCCCGGAAACCGGGAAAGGGAATAACACTCGAAATGTATATAAGAAATACTCAAGTTAATAAAAAAAAATCAATTCATCATAAATAAAAAAAACAAAGAAGCTTCAAGTGTGTTCTCCCTTTATGATTGGTGAGTGTTGGCATAGGGAAGCATCTCTTACAGTTCATTAGTTGAAAACAGGAGTAGGACTAAGGGAAGCCAGAAATTACTGCTCAGATCTTGACCCTCTGGTCTCCTTTTCTGTAGATCTTGTAGTGTGTTTTCTGGGTTGTGGTGCTGTGACTGTATGTGTTGTGAGTCAATGCCTTGTCTTTTCCTTGATTCTGTGTATTTAGTCTTTTATCATAATTCTTAGAAGTTTCATAGCATCGGGATGGTAAAACAATATTTATTTAGTTTTAGAGTTCAGTTTCTTGTGACTCCCTGACTCACTGAAGATATGAAGCAGGCTCCAGGCACTCTTGATCTCTGTGGCACTCATGGTGGTACAATTTGAGGACATAAGGGGGCTGGTTATTGGATCAAAAGTGGTGCATCTGTTAAGTTTGGACCAACTTCATGGTGGGTTTAATATAAATTAGTTTAGAACCATCCCTAATTTGTCTCTTGAGAGTGGAGCCAAGCGCATAGTTGCAGGTGAATATTGAGCAGAGAGCTCTCTTTCACAAATGGATCAGCAAGAAGAAAGGTTTTTCCAAAACCCCTTCTATCTTTCTAGCTATTAAAAAAAGTGACTCAGGAAAGTCGACTGAAATTTTCTCTGCTTTCAAGGCTACTGCCCAGTGGGCTGGAACAATCAATATTGTTGTGTAGATGCTTCTAACAAAGTAAGATCCACTTTAACTCCGTAGTACCTTGAATTGGCAGGACCACAGGAGGATCAAGGCTGTAGTGTTCAAGAGGCTGGAATGATCAATACTGCTATCCAGATGCTTCTGAAAATATAAGATCCACTTTATCTCCATAGCAACTTGAATTGGCAGGACCAGTGAGAGGACCATTAAAGTGGGAAAGCCCCTTTGCTTGCCTAGGCTTTACTTGCTGATCTCTAAAGAATTCTAGGAATTGGAAATTTCAAAATCACTATATAAAATAAGTAAAGCAGAAGTGTTGCCCAGAGGAAAAAAAACCGGACTCCACATCAACAGAAACCCATTTCAAACCTTGGCAAAGCATCCCACCTAAGATCGATTATCAAATTGCCGCACACAGGCAGCCATGTCGCCATGGCAGAGACCACGTCTTAGTCCTTTTCACTGTGTGAGAAACCGGATGGTACAGTCCTCCACACACCTCAGCTACAAACAGGTAGTGCCTCCTGCTGCTGCTCAGTGTAGGACACAAAAATGAAGGAGGCTAAATAAACATCATTGTGTACATAGCCAAAAAGAAATGATGGAATTGTAAGGCAGGGGAAGGAAGGTGTGAGGTGTTTGAGGTTACTTTGCAGTAACCATTTATTTACTTAGTAGAGTGCATATACTGTTTAAAAATTATTTTATTGAGATTATAACATAATTACATCATTTCATTTGTCCCTTTCCTCCCTCTAAGCCCTCCCATATTCCACTTTAACGATAGCATAGTAACCATTAACTGAGGTTATCAAAGGCTCCATGGACTGTAGCTGTGCTATGTAATTTATGGAGTTGGAAACTCCCTTATATTGCTGACACCAGTGTTGACACAAACGTGAGCTGGGCACACAAATGCATTGTGCTGTCTCCACATGGCCTTGTGGGGAATCTGGTATAATAATGGCTAAGCCATTAGCTGAAGACAGGAGACCATCACCATACATACAGTCAGTCATTAACCAACATGTCATGGCTCATGATAAGATTTGGCGGTATGTACACCAGGAATGGGCCTTCTTCATGGGCATATTCATATTTTGTCTTCTCTAAGTGTCACTGCTGTGTCTTCAGGTTATAATGCCTTCCTCCTGTTTTTCTTTTTCAAGTGAAGTTCAACTGGGTGCGTGCCGCTTATCTGTAATCCAAGGGCTCAGGGGGCAGAGAGCAGATCAGATGATCACTGCGGTCTAAGCCACACAGAAAGATCTCTTTCAACATAATCAATCATGGTCTGGGGCTATTGCATCAAGGAAGGGGTCTTATCTAGCATGGCCAAATGTCCAAAACCCTGCATCTTATCTCTGGCACCACGATAACAATAACAACATTAATAGTGATTACAATAAAAGAATGAGAATTAGACCAGAGTATTAATTATTGCACTAAGTTGACTGGGTCCAGGCTGGGCACTGCTTATATATATGGTAGCAGAGATGGTACAGTCACACATATATCAAATATTATCTCAGGCGTGTCTCTCAGGCAGATTTTATAATCAAAGCATCATAAAAGCCAGCTATTGAGTAAAAATTTATCTGTCTTTCTCATAGTTTTGGGCTTAAGTGTCTGTTCTTTGTTCTTTTCAAGTTTTCCCTGTGCAGACAGGTTGGTGTTAGCCCTTTATTCTATCTCTCAAGTGCTCCGATTGGAAATGTGTCCCCCATGCCCAGTATTCATTCTCTCTGCTTCTTGCTATCATAAGGGAAGAAGCCTTTAACTCCACACTCTTCTGTGATGTGCTGCCCCAGGGTGTGGCACTGAGCAAGCATTGACTGAAATTTTTGAAAACTACAAAGCACACATCCCTCCTTGAAGTTGATTTCTCAGTTATGTGTTCAGGGATGAGAAATGTACTACATGACCACTGTGTCTTTGTCTCACATTGATGACACTGACTGCATATGACAACCTAGAGAAATGCCTTTCCTAAGAGCTCAAAAATATGTCTCAGGTAATACTGATCCTTGTTTTTTTTTAGAAGGATATGAGAAAGCCCTTAAGTTTATAGTACAATACTTTTTTTAAAATGCAATGTTTCTTGAAAGCTTCCATAGCCATGGAACAATGCCAAATCACCTTCTGAAAGGACTTCTTAGCTCATGAGAAAGGGACTTGGGGGCAAAGTCTCTGGACAACTGATCTCTCTTTCACATACACAATACTGATCTCTCCCTCCACCTGCCCCTAGAGATTGGATTGTAAGTCATATAAGTCTCCAAAAATTAGTTTTCTTCCTTCCTTCCTTCCTTCCTTCCTTCCTTCCTTCCTTCCTTCCTTCCTTCCTCCCTTCCTTCCTTTCATTGTGTGTGTGTGTGTGTGTGTGTGTGTGTGTGTGTGTGTTTCTGCAATATCAGGTACAACTCAAGCTTAAAAAAAAGGTAGAGTTAGGCCATAAATCATCAATGACACACTTTGGTTTAACCACTGACTACAAATTTGTCCTTCTCTTTTCATTCTGGGGATAGCAGAGGCCATTTACAACATGGGATATGCTATTCCCCTGCCCTAGGTTTCAGTGTGGGACTGAACCAGAAGTGAGCAAGCACCTCGTTGTCTCAGAGAAGTGAAGAGCTTGGGGAGGAGAATACTTATTCCACAGGCATCGGGAAGTAGCTTTTCACTCTCCAGTAGCCAGAGATGACCCCGATTTTCATCGGTATTTGACCAGGTTCACAGTCAAAGATAATTTACATCCAGAGCGGATTGCTCATGGAGCAGGGGATCATAAATGTCTGAAGCAATATTTGCTAACACTTATGAATAGCAAATTCATGAATGGCTGCAAGGAGAAACTTGGATTTAAAGAACTGAATCATAAAACCAACCCCTCTATCCCAAAGTGCACACACCAGTCTTCTCTATGGGAGTGGGCGCTGTGAGTGTTCCCACCTTTCCTGAGAATGTTCTAAATGGCATGCTAAGCCAGGTACCCTCGACGTCTTTTATCAGTCATTTCTACCGAAATCTTAGGACATGCTCTACACTTCCTTTCAGCAGAGTCAATGGCTGTTTTCAAACTATTTATTAATGGTATTATCTTCATGGAATGACTGGTCTATTTTTGCTAAATGCTGTTGGCTGGATGAATTTGAAATTGATCCCAGATACTAAAATAAGAAGAGAAAGAAGAATGGTCCTCAGAAGTGAGCCACTGGCATCTATGACAAATTCCACAGGACAGGCCTGAGAGTTTCAGGAGTCCTCCCCCACCCCAGAGAGAGTTGACTTGATAAAACTATTGATTTTGTTTCCTAGGGCTAGAAGAGATGTAAGCAATGGAAAGGAAGATTACAAATGATTAGTCCCACTACCCTGGCCAGTCCAAGTTGTATTAAAGGAAAAGGGGGGGGGGCTTCCTTTTGGAGTAGTTTAAACCAAAAAGCTAGCCCAAATTTTAATTCTAAACTTCAGTCCTGTGTCTTCTGTCTGTCTGTGCTCTCTGTCCCTAGCACAGGGTTTTGCTCTATATTTATTGAACATCACAGAAAACATGGTGTTGGGAAGAAATGGGGGACCTGTTATTTTAATCATTTTTGTAATAGGCTACAAATGAAGAAATTACATTACTGACTCAGAATTGAGTTCAGAACTCACACAGATATTATCAACATGTATGTCTACACATTTCTTCCAACATTTATGGTGGACCCTTGCTTTCAAACTATTGGCTGTTTTCAGTAAATGATTTCTTCAACATACACGTGCACACACACATTCTGTATCAAGAACATGAAATTATATATAATTTGAGATAATTAGCTTAGGTTATAAAACTGATTGGAGGAGAAATTCAAGGCATAATAAGATTGGCTACACTGTCTTCTTCAAGGCAGGTTGAACTTAAACAAGCTAAGCACACAGTAGGGAAACAGACTGAGTACACAACAGGGAAACAGACAGAGTACATCATTTTAAATGGCCTCAAGCATATTATTAATCTGGTTGTTACAAGATCTGTCAAATGTTCAGTTTCTAAAGGCAAGGGATACATTCAAGAAATGCTTTTCTCAAATGTGGAACTTTAAGAGCTTTAAAACAGCTCATCATCAGTAGTCATCAGTTAGGTTATGAAAGGTCCAGGGAACTGTCCACAATGTTTACCAATGATATTTAACTTCAAAATATGTGACAACAGATGTGTGAAAACCAGGACTAAGTTTATTATTTTAATCCTATTAAAATGAGAATTCTTTAATAATGAAATAGGAAATGTCCCTAATTATACAGGTGATGATTTGTATATTTATGATAAAATCAAGCAAAAGTCTGAAATTTGTGGTGTATACATATAGTCCCAGCACTTGAGGGGCAGAGACAAGGGGATTGTATTTTCAAAGCCAAACTGTAAGACATGGGCCTCTGAAATAAACAAATGGCCAGGCAAAATACCAAACCCACCCCAGGAATTGCACAAACCAAACCAAACTAAACCAAAAAACAAAACAAAACAAAACAAAACAAAAACACCCAGAAACAAGCCCATAAATGCAAGAAAGCAAATCAGACATGCAAACAGGATAGAGGCTTATAAAGTAAAAACTAGATGCCTTCCATAATTGCATTCTTTGCTTCCTGGAGCAAAGGAGACAAAGACCATACAGGCATTGACCATAAAGGAGGTGCCACATATGTATGGGGGGGTTCATAGGAAGAGAGGACAGCATTTGCTGTGAGAGAAAGAATGGGCAAGACTTAGTAAGACGTTAACATTTGACGGGAACCAGGGAGTATAATTGGTTTTCTACAGGCACAGATGGCGACAAGAGGGACCCTGCAGAGAGCACGGGTGTGAGATAAGGCCTGAACCATTGGTAAGTGTGTGTAGCATGAGGTGTATACAGGTTGGTGTAGGAAAGGGAACGAGCTATGACAATTTTGTATTACACGAAGGAGAAATCTGAACAGCCATGCACATTCACAGTTCATGAGAATGGTCTCTGAAAGGGTGTGTGTGTGTGTGTGTGTGTGTGTGTGTGTGTGTGTGTATTTTCATGTTTATGTTTGTGCAAATATAGGTGCACATGTTTATATATGCATGTGGATGCTAGAGTTCAATTTTAGCTGTCATTCTTCAGTAGCTGCCCACCTTCCTTTTCTGAGACACCGGAACTTGTTGATATGGTAGGCTTGTGGGCCAGTCAGCTGCAAGGATCTTCCTGTTTCTTTCTCCCAAGTACTGCGATTGAAAGTCTGCCTACCCAGAACTCAGCTTCTTATATTTGCACAACAAAGACACAATTTACTGCCTAGCAACTGCAATGAAATTTATTTATTTTTTCTCAAAGTCTATGTCGCTTCTTTCAGACACACCAGAAGAGGGCATCAGATCTCATTACAAATGGTTGTGAGCCACCATATGGTTGCTGGGATTTGAACTCAGGACCTTTGGAAGAGCAGTCAGTGCTCTTAACCACTGAGCCATCTCTCCAGACCATAGTTTATTTATTTTTTAATTAATTTCTCTCCATGTGTCAGTATGTTCATAGTGCCCATGAATGCAGGTGCTCTTGGAGGACAGAAGGTGCTAGACTCTCGGGAGCTGGAGTTTCAGGTGGTTGTGAGAACTGGGAACTGAATTCTGGTCCTCTGCAGGGGCACAAACCTTACACCACGGAGCTGTCTCTCCAGCCCCTGTGTGAAAGTTTTAAAGAAAGGACGGACTATCAGCCCTTTTCCCGGTTGAAATCCTGGATTTGTCAACAGATCAGCATGGGTACAAACCGGTCAAGGAACCCATTTAAGAGAGGAGCTTTGAGCAAGCTATTCAAGAGCGGCTGGTGGTATGAAACACCAATGTTAAAACAAACTTGAAGATATTCAGAAGTTTAAAAAGTGCTGTGATTCTAAAATCAGGCAGCCCCTCATTCTATAAATCAGGGCTAGTTAAGAGTGGGAGGGGAGGCTGCTGTTAGAGGCAGAAAAGGGCAGAAGAAGGTTGAAAGAAGAAATCGCCTAAAACCGGTCCCGTCATTTCAAACTCAATCTTCTTATAAAGGTGAAAACTGTAGGGCCTTCATAGCTAAGCTACCCCCTAATTGGCCTGTCTAGAAATTGGTCTATTCTCTTCATCTCTCTCTCTTGATGCCCTGCAAAGTCACATGACCACAGTGCTGGCTTAGTACTGTGTAACCATTTTGCCTCAGTCTCTTATAAGGAGCAGGTGCTGGAAACAGCAGGACCTCCTCTCCACTTTCACAGTAGAAAAGCAGGCAGGCGTGGCCTTAGGTTACCAAGGGCACCTTTCTGAGAGTCTTAAAATCCACCAGTTTGTCCAGGAGACTTACTCATTTCCACCTCGAAGACAGAGGGCACGCAGACCCCGAGCACTTCCGTGTTCTCCGTCTTCGTCACCATCCTTTCTTGAACCTCCAACCCTCTGGCTTACTTGGCTTAGCTTTGTTTACCAAGAATTTTTCCTGGTATCTTCCCAATGACTCTCCTACTTGAACTCACAATTGAAGGTTAAAAAAAATGCCACCTCATAGGACCAAGGCAATTCTGAAAACTATGGCATGTGTGCCGTGGACAAAGATTTCCTGACTTACCTTGCTCTTCCTCTAGTTTTAGAGCTAGAAGCTTCTTGAGTGGTTTTACCTTTTGGCCAAAGCACTTCTGTGTTTCAATTCTTGTTATTGTTTTATTTTTGACTTTCATTATCAAGCATCTCCCCTCAGTCTTCTGTCTCCCAGATTTCCTTTCTTGTCGACTTTCTGTTCTATGACTCTATCCCGCTGTCTTGTTTTCCCACTGAACAAGACAATAATGGACGCCACTCCACTCCCTCTAGCTTTCTCTCCCATTCCACCATCCTCCGGGGTTATAGATCAGAATTTTTTCCTCAAATTCAAGTATGGGAATGACTAGGAAAAGCAAAACACACAATAAAAGCTATTTATTTTTTTTAAATAAATTTAGGCTTTAAAATTAGCTACTGTTTTTGAAAAACAAAATTGTCCAGTGAATGATCCAGCTTAGATTTACGTAAGTAGCTCCTATTGGCTTAAACTCACAGTTGTTACTAATGAGGAAGCATCAGCCTCATACATGAAATGAGCTGCGGTGTGGGGGAAAATCATCAATTAGAGTCTTAATTGAGTTACCGCAGCAAAAAAAAAAAAAAACAAAAAAAACAAAAAAAACCAAAACAAAACAGTTTGTGTTGCAAATTTTTTTTCCATTGTCTTTTTTTTTTTTTTATTAACTTGAGTGTTTCTTATTTACATTTCGAGTGTTATTCCCTTTCCCGGTTTCCAGGCAAACATCCCCCTAATCCCTCCCCCTCCCCTTCTATATGGGTGTTCCCCTCCCCACCCTCCCCCCATTACTGCCCTCCCCCCAACAATCACGTTCACTGGGGGTTCAGTCTTAGCAGGACCAAGGGCTTCCCCTTCCACTGGTGATCTTACTAGAATATTCATTGCTACCTATGAGGTCAGAGTCCAGGGTCAGTCCATGTATAGTCTTTAGGTAGTGGCTTAGTCCCTGGAAGCTCTGGTTGATTGGCATTGTTGATTCATAAGGGGTATCGAGCTCCTTCAAGCTCTTCGAGTTCTTTCTCTGATTCCTTCAACAGGGGTCCCGTTCTCAGTTCAGTGGTTTGCTGCTGGCAATCGCCCCTGTATTTGCTGTATTCTGGCTGTGTCTCTCAGGAGCGATATACATCCGGCTCCTGTCGGCCTGCACTTCTTTGCTGCATTCATCTTGTCTAATTGGATGGCTGTATATGTATGCGCCACATGTGGGGCAGGCTCTGAATGGTGTTCCTTCTGTGTCTGTTTTAATCTTTGCCTCTCTATTCCCTGCCAAGGGTATTCTTGTTCCCCTTTTAAAGAAGGAGTGAAGCATTCACATTTTGATCATCTGTCTTGAGTTTCATTTGTTCTAGGCATCTAGGGTAATTCAAGCATTTCGGCTAATAGCCACTTATCAGTGAGAGCATACCATGTATGTCTTTCTGTGTTTGGGTTAGCTCACTCAGGATGATATTTTCCAGTTCCAACCATTTGCCTACTAATTTCATAAAGTCGTTGTTTTTGATAGCTGAGTAATATTCCATTGTGTAGATGTACCACATTTTCTGTATCCATTCCTCTGTTGAAGGGCATCTGGGTTCTTTCCAGCTTCTGGCTATTATAAATAAGGCTGCAATGAACATAGTGGAGCACGTGTCTTTTTTATATGTTGGGGCATCTTTTGGGTATATGCCCAAGAGAGGTATAGCTGGATCCTCAGGCAGTTCAATGTCCAATTTTCTGAGGATCCTCCAGACTGATTTCCAGAATGGTTGTACCAGTTTGCAATCCCACCAACAATGGAGGAGTGTTCCTCTTTCTCCACATCCTCCCCAGCATCTGTTGTGTTGCAAATTTTAATCGCATTATTACTTAACTCCCATTAGAAGCTGGCTCTACTCTCTCTGCTCAGCGCTGCTCACCTCAGAAGCGCACATCATTTTTTTCCCATGGAAAAACTGTCTGAAAGAAAAAGAATTACATGGGCGGATTAAAATTTCAGCATACCTGCCTCCGCCTAATTGCCTAAGGAATCTAAGAAGCCCTTTAGCAATCATTTCTTCCCTTTTCACAGCTAGCACTTAAAATGACTTTGCGCATGAGAAAGACCCATTCAAGGTGCTCAGCGAAGCTCTCATTAAGTCTCCAAATGTCTGCGCTTAATGGTGGGTTACAATACAAGGTTGGAAAACTTCCTTCGGAATTTTGATCAATCCATTTTTCTCTCAGAACCAGGGCAGTACAATGTGTTTCAGCTCCACTTTGGTGCTTTGCTGGCAGTCTGGGAGAGTGACTGGGGCTAATGAAGTCAATGCTAATGATATTGTAGAAACCTTTCTGGTAAATGTAACTACATGGCTAATTGAATTGAGTTCCCATGGTCGTTGAGAACACTGGAACGCTAGGAAGGTTTCCCATCAGTATGTGGGAACATGTCTGGGTCCTTTCTTCAATCATTTGAGGCTTTTTAGAGATGGGTCTTCACAGTGTGCTTTTCCGTTGATAGCCCCCAAGTGTGTGGGCTGAGACCATTTAACTTGATTGGTGTGTTAAAGACATCTGAAAGCACGGGTCTATTGTTTAAGCTCTTCCAGAAGAAAAGGTCATCGTTATGAATTCCTGCAAAAAGAGCCTGTGTTGACATTCAACAGAACCTTTGGCTGTGAACTGGAGTCACACCCTTAGGCAGACAATCTCAGATTCAGCCACCAACTTAAGGTGACACAGGGGAGAAACTTTTCTAATATATGAATCGAGAGATCCTTGTGTTATATAAAACTGAAGGAGAAGGGAAGTTTTAGATTACAGACAGGGCGCAGAATATCATTATCCTGCAAGGTCTGACAGGGGCATGTTTTATACTACATATTAGGTAAAAAGAAAAGGTCATTTCACATACCCCATAACAATGTTTTGAATTAATTAAACTTTCCTCTTGGACCTTTCAGAAAATTTAAAGATATGTCTTTAACAACAATTTGTCTTTTTTGTTTGTTTTTGTTTTTTTTAATCGAACCTCTATCATTGATTAGACATTTACTATATTAGTATTACGAAGATGAATGAAGTAAGATTTATTTTCTCAATAAGTTTCCATGTAAGGGAAAAGCTATGTTTTCTCAGAGTTCAAGTGTGAATTATTTGGTAACATAAACTTTAGAGTGTTTTCAATGCACTGAGCCATATGTGTCTGTGTTGGCAAAGGTACATTGCAAAAAGACCATTGCTCAACTTTCCTCAAACAAGTGTTAGCTTCTGTAGAAGGAAGGGTTGGCTTTGCCAATAGTGCTCTATTGGACTCCTCGTATTCATTCTAAATAAGTTTATGATGGAAATTCATGAAAAAAAAAAACCTGAGGGCAACACTTTCATCTCATCAGAAATAGATATGGCCTCATTTCTTCTACATAAACATTTTCATAGTTTACATGGTTCTTGAGTAGATATACAAAGTTTTTTTCCTAATCAAATCCTGTATGTTTGAGGAACTAATACAAGCAACATCTACAGGAATCTTTCTTTGCTATCATTTCTCCAAACTGGAATAGAGTAACTACACACAGCACCCCTATAGGTAGGTACTATCAGTAATCTGAAGATGATATAAAATATGCAGAATGATGGCCAAAGATGATGTCATTTAACAGAGGAACATGAAAGTATGTGGTTTGAATGTGTCTGGCAAGTACTAGAATTCATCTCTTGAAGATAGCAGCAACACTGTGTGTGTGTGTGTGTGTGTGTGTGTGTGTGTCTGTGTGTGTGTGTGTGTCTGTGTGTCTGTGTGTCTGTGTGTGTATGGTGTTTATGGATACATATGCAAACACATACACATACCACATGCACACAACATACATGTGTGTCTTAAATCTTCTCACGGAACTCTTAAAGTGTGTGGTTGATTTTTCCCTTTGGTCTTAAATTAAATAGTCCCAGAGACTTTTAATCCTTGTTAGAATTAATGTTACAATCTTTTATTTTTCTTCCTATCCACTTTCCTCTATTGACTGGTTTGCCTAGGTTTAGTGTTCTTTTTCATAACCTGCTGTTTCTAATGTTCCTAAGGCAGATAATTAACCTCATGTTAAAGACTGACAGAAGATCAACACATCCCAAGACAGAAGTTGGAGGATAGGTTCTAAAACATGGCTTTTGTAACTTAGGTACCAAGTTGGTGTCTTTTCCTTAGTGTTTGATTTTTGGCTTCTGTTGCCTTTGATTTCTTTGTTCATTTATGCCCATGTAGTCCATAGTGATGTTTATGGAGAAATCATAAAGAAACAAACATTGGATCAGCTAAATACCTTGCCATATGTATATTCTCAGTCCAGAGAAAAAAATCTGTTTTCACATTACAGTTAAAATTTTTCCATTATAAAATTATGGTTAGATTTGTGCATTCAGGAGATGGAAGGGTACATTCAGGAGGCAGCGACAGAAGGCTCTCAAACTGGTCCACAAAGCAAGACCCCACATCAGGAAAAAAAAATAAGAAAGAAATGGTGGTTCAGGAAAAATCAAAAATTGTGAGATGTAACAACAGGTCACTTTAAATTTTCATCCTCCTCACTTTGCTCCAGAGTGCCCCTCAGCACGGAGGTGACTTCATAGAAAAAGTGCCTACTCAGTGATATGTACTGGCATTCATCAGTGTCACACTCCTGGGTAACCACAGGGGATTCAGAGGGGACTCTTCGGCTGTCTAATCGGCCTGGTTTAAGCCTTTAAGCAGATAATACAGGGGCTTAAAGGCTGACACGAGGCAGGCGAAGCAGCTTATTCTTCATTTCTGAACATTCTGTCAGGTGAATCAAGGGCAAACAGCAAGTAAAGAGTCAGATAGAATATCTATTTCATGTTTCTATACTTAGATATCTTCATTACTCAAGTGGAGTACTTGAATACTGTTAGGGGTTCTGGAGGACTGATAATCAAGATTTCTTCCACTTCTACTTGAGTTGATCGCATCAGTTAAAAAAAAAGGGACAGGCAAAGGTGAGAGGATAACCTTAATGCCACTTATTTGTGCACCTGTGTGTCTACCCTGAAGTCCACTTCTCTGAGCACACTTGATAACTCATTTGAGGCTGCCTCCCTAGAGCTGGCCTGGGTGTAGACTTCTAGCCAGGAGAGGAGGATTGACCCTGGGGACTTGCTTCTCATTCTGTAGTCATACCTGTCTGGCTGATGTACTCTTGGACCTGACTCCCCTGGAGTTAGTGCTGGGATATGAGGAGGCAGCAGGACATGGAGAATGATGTTTGCATATGTCAAGAAACCTGAACATGCAGAAGAGACATTCCTAAGTCTCAGGTATATAAAATATTCCAAGTCCAATGTTTATTGCCTAGTCTGTTAGCCAGGCATTATGTAGGCATTGTATCACTTAATTTTCAAATATTTTACTGCACCCCAGTCCTGACATCAGGTCTCCATACAGCATTGGAAAGATTCTAGGCATTGTTCTCACTATTTTATGAAAGAGTAGAGTGAATCTTAGTGAAATGATTTAACTTGTTTAAAGTACAGTAATTATAATAGTTAAGAGCCAAATCCAGGCTTGTCTTACATGAAAACCCGTTCTTCCCACCCGGGTATTTCACATATTAAGAAATCTAATGACATTCATCAAAGCAAATTAGATTTCTTAGTTGAAAATCACTCTGAAACTGCGTGGTGGGAATTAGGTGACTCATTGACATAAAGTATAAAGTGTGATTTTTTTTTTTACAAAAGCTTTTTACTTTGAAATAATCTTAGACTTACAGAAAAGATGGGACTATAACACAGAGATTTCCTCTTGGGCCATTCCTTGGCTTCCCTTACTGTTAGCGTCTTACATAAGCATGGCTTAATTACTGAGATGGGAAATTGATCCTGGTACAGAGGTAACAGAACGGCAAGCTTTACTCAATTTCACCTTTGGCGTTACTGCTGGCTGGGACAGGTTTTTAGGGCAGAAATGCTCTTATATAGGTTTTCATATCTCATGCCTGATGGCCAGTGTGATCTAGAGCTGGCGACCACTGGCTGACTACAGAGTGGACAAAGGAACAAATGGTCTTTAAGTGCCACACTATAGCTTGGTGATTCTTGTGCGAGTTTATGGCACAGAGCTGTAAAGCACAGAAGGGAGTTGGAGGCTTTGATTTGAATGGTTCCTGTAGAACTAAATTTCACCTTAGACTTGGTGATGAGGAGACTTAAAATTAGGAAAATATTTTAACAATACCAGGGAGGGTGTTCTAGATGAAAGAAAGAGATCACAACACAATCGGCCAAGTGGGCAGTCTCTGGTGGAAGGTTCATCTCTCTCTCTCTCTTTCTCTCTCTCTCTCTCTCTCTCTCTCTCTCTCTCTGTTGCGCGTGCGCGCGCGCGCGTGTGTGTGTGTGTGTGTTTCTTCTCACACTGGCAAGAAAAGAAACCAGCAGTTTCCATTCTGTTCTATTTTTCATCCCAGGTTGAATGCAAGTGTTAATTAAATCTGTAGAAGTTCCCCCTCTAAAGGGAGCTCCACACGGGGCATTTCAGGCTTCACTCTTTTGAACTGAGTTCAGTTGTGATACTGTGAATTGGCCAACAGTGCTTTCTGATCCAAACACTGTTTATTACAACTTTTAAAGCAGAAGAGTATGTAACTTGGTCAAGGGCAACAGTCAAAGCACAAAATTCTTGTCAATAGTTCAATGCATCTCAACCAGCCTGTCTCACCACTTGCTACTCTTTCCCATCTCCTGCTAGCCACACTAAAAAAAATTAATGTACCAAATCCTAGAGAGACAATAATATAGAATTCTTCTTCATTACTCAAAGCCAGTGTTCAAAATTATACAAAATAGCAATTTTCTCAGAAAGTACAACCAACTTTCCATTTTTTCCTTTATTTTATCATTTAGATGGAAGATGTCATAGCACGTATGCAAGATGAAAAAAATGGAATTCCCATCCGTACCGTCAAAAGCTTCCTTTCCAAGATCCCCAGTGTTTTCTCTGGTAAGTGACCATCCAACACAGCTATGTTTTCTTCTACATGTGTCATGCTTTCTTCCACATGTGTCACATAACTGGTTTTTAAACCTCTAGAGTATTGTTAAACAGCAATGTATAAGGTCCCATGGCACATTCGTCATGGTGATAAGTAAATGAGTGGAAGGCATGGCATCTACTGGGACTTCTAGGCCAGCATGAAGTTACTTGGAAAGACAGAATGTACATATATGAAATAAGAGAAAAGAACAATGTGAAAATAATTAATGATGTGTAAAACTATGCTATACAGACTACATGTGGAGACTGAGTTAGAGATGATGCAGGAGAGGTCAGGGAAGGAGACTGCTCAGAATTGGCCACTTCTGGAAGGGTCCTATCACCTGGAGGACAAAGCCACATCAGCTATACCTGAGAGCTGGGCAGTGACACAGAGGGCAAGCAGGGGACCATGTAGGAATGGTTTTGGCTATAGTGGGAATCTCTAAAAGCTAATAGGATTCAAATTCTGACATATAGGTGCGACAAAGAGCTTTAACTTTTTTGCATAGAATGTTATGATAAGGGATTTGGGAAGATAGCTGTGTCTGTAAAGGGCCTATCACACATGACTTAGGAATCAATTTTTGGCTCCAAGTAACCAATATCAAAAGCTGGGGATGATGGGGTGTCCCTGGAACACTAGCCTTGGTGGGTAAGGGATGAAATAGAGAGGAAAATTCCTGAACCTCATTGACCAGCTAGTCTGGGCTAATAATGAGCTTCAAGTTCAGTCATGGACTCTGTTAAAGATGGAGAAGAGTGAAGAAAGGCACCTGATGGTAACATGGGAACTATGCAAGTGCACTTTCAAGCATCTATATGTACATACAGACATGCACGCGCATACTAAAAAAGAAATGCATGCAATGATGCATGGCCATGGCTCTTTTAGGAAACATTTGTAGACTAAGTCTCTAACACCTAGGGACTGAAGGACAAGGAAATGTAAAAGAATTTTGTAACTGGGCATGTAGGATTAAAGAGGACACACATCATTTTTGTTTTTATCTTTGTATCCATGAAGGAGAAGTAGAGATCCCATCTCAGAAATAGGAGACTATGAGTATCAACCAGCTAACACCAGCTGACTCCATGAGCCTATGGCAGACCCCATTGTGGGGCCCATATAGTAATGGGCATGACTCTGCCCAGTTAGGGAAGAAGTAGTTGAGGTTACATCCATCAACGCCTGAGACATAGCCATGGTGAACAGAGATAATCCAAGACACAGAGATTTGGGCACAAGTGACAGGGTGCATGGCAGGACCCTGTGAAAAAACTGGTCATGATTTCTTCTGAAGGAAGGTCAAGGGAAGGCTATGATCAGGAAGTCTGAACACTGGACAAGAGCGAGATTGAACACTGGAGGGGCTCTTAAGCCGGCCCTAGTACTGGGGTGTTATAGCTGCTAGTTTCAGAGAGAAAAGAGGGACCTCAGTCTTGTGAGAGCTTCCGTAGAGTGCCATGTCCCTGGTAACATAAGGTATCCCCCCCTTTCTTTTCATGTCTACTTCAATACAGTGTCTTGCCCTTTCTTCCTATACCTGCCACTTGATGTCGTTAGCACCACGCCCATCAATCTATGTCAGAACATTCTCCTTATGAAGATGTATCTTTTCAATAGTCAGTTCAGATAACTTTATAAACTATCCTAAGCTGTTTCCTCTTCCTTAGTCTCTTCCCCTTCTCCGATTTTTTTTACCCCATCCACTTTTCCTCTTTCTCTTGCCCAATCCCATATTAAACAAAACAAAACAAACAAACAAACAAACAAACAAATAACAGTAATGAATACCTTTAGAAAGTTGAACTTTTCTAAAAAAATTCTATTTTCATTATTTTGCAAACTAATCTTGTTCAACTCACAGTAGTTCTACATCCATGCTTTTCTAACCTCCTTTTGATAATATTTTAAGTTTGATTAATAGATTAATGAGAAAATAGCAAGAACACAGTGTGCATTCGGGACTTAGAAAGTCCCCAGTAGAAATTTGGTGCTGGAATATTGCCTGTCTTATTTCCATATTCTTTGGTTGTAAAATTTATCTATTTTACTGGGTTCTGAAATTACTGAGCAAGTTCGTCAGATTAAGGAATTCCTCCCTAACAAGTTACTGGAAGGCTTCTTCACAGAAAACATGGCTGTGTTAATGGAAAAGTGGTTTTAGTATTTGCTGATATAAAAGAAGAGCAATAGCAGTTAAACAAAAACAGATGTGCAATATGATACTGAGGTCTTTGTGTTAAATTGAGACTGTATTCCTTAGAAATTTTAAGGAGTTCTGGCCTCAGAGTTTAGCTAGTTACTTTGCAATAAAATTGATATGTCTAGAATTTGTTGTCTTCTCTCTAACAGTAATTTCAATTTATAGTGGCCTCAAGCTCTCTCTACTTTATTATTTTTCAGTGATTTTTGATACTTCCTTTCCCCAGATCTTCACCACCACCGTCTGTCTCATTGTTAATTTCTTGGCCATGTTGCTGCCCCATTCCTACTGCTGATGGCTGCCATTCCCTCTGTGATGCTAATTTCTTCCCCTGAACCTTTCTTAACATTTGTCTCACCCATGACACAAGGCAGGTGTTGACTTTGCCACCCTCAGTATTTCTAGAAACAACTCTGGTGAAGGCCTCAGGTGGGTTGAAAAGCTAGTGCTAAGATAATCAGTGACAGGAGGCTGTGGGCCTCAGGTACCATTCTGTAAAAGGCAAAGAGTCTTGATACCATTCACCCAACTTTTTCAGGTTAGCTACTCAGCTTCTTAATGGTCATGAACAGGAGAGAAGATCTTTACCCAGATGTGGAGCACCAGACTGCAAATGCCTTCCAGGGATAGTTTAACATTGCCTGGAAATTATTATAAATATAATATCCAGGACCATTGCAATAAATCAAAACTTCAATTTTAACAATGAGGTTTAAGACGCATTTCTTTTATGTCTCCTAAGAAGCTGGTTTACAAGTCCGGTCAGGGCTCAAGTAATAAATGCTTTACTCAGATGTTAAACACTGTCCAGTTTCCTTGTGCAAGTCTTTTGGTTATTTTTGATCATCTTTTATTTTCCTTTTCTTCTTTGGAAAAGCTTAAAAAAGAAAAAAGGTAGGCAGCATAGATCATCCAATGGCTTTTTGTTTATTTTATTTTCTGGAGAGGGATAAACAGGGGATAGGGTAAGCAACTTAGCTCATTGTGCTAACTATACCAAAGCCAAGGATCTCAGCAGTTCATGACTGTGGATATCAGCAGCTATGCATGGGGATGGCTACTGACCAGCTTCATAAAGCAGAACCCACGTTTCAGAGGTAAAGAGGATGCTGAAGATCTGGCCATCCACCTACCCCATACGAGACCCTGTGTTCAACCTCAAGAGCTAAAAGAAAGAAGTATATGCTAAGTCATAGTCTCCATTCTCTGCCAGCACTAACCTGAACTGAAGACATCTAGTTACAAAACAGGGAACTTAACACTTCTCCCTGCCCCGTCTGGGAACCATACCCAGAATGTATTCTATTCTGATTTAAAGCATGTCATATAGGTTGATTTGTGTTTTGCTACCAATTGTGTTCTTTCTCCCCCCAGATAAACATCTCCTCTGTTTTATGGTCTTAAGAGCAAAGGGGGAAGCTTTGGACAGGTCTTTCATGCTAGTCAACTTAGGAACTGTCCTTGGATAGATCCACTTACAACACAGTCTTTGTCCCTCACTGATTTTTCAGTTGTAGAAATAGTTTGGGCACCACGATAAATATGGCAGATCTGGGTACCAACTACAGCCTGGTGTATCAAGTCCCTGGGGTTCTGATGAGCCTCTTTAAAATGACAATGTGGAAGTATTGGTGGGGGCTGATAGATAAATAGACAGACAGATAGACAAACAGGCAGGCAGACAGACAGACAGACAGACAGACAGAAAGAAAGAAAGAAAGAAAGGAAGGAAGGAAGGAAGGAAGAAAGAAAGATAGACAAATAGAAAGAAGGACAGATATCCCATAATTGCATCAGGCAATTGGGATATAAGGAGATGTTGGCCTAGAGGTAGAATAATAACTATGTGCAGAGAGGAGAGAAAGCCTATCTGCACATGGAGAGCAATGAAACACATGGAGAAAGAGAAGCAGAGAAGACGGGGAAGGTCATTCCTGGTTCCTGGAAGCTTTGCAGCTCTTGTCCTAGTCCTCGGGGTCACATACCTGTAGTTTCTATGAGAGCTCTCTTCCTCATTCCATTCAAACCCCCACCATCAGACATCCACCTTTGTTCAACCATGCGCACTGCTTCTTTTTCCTCTTTTAAGCTTTTCCAGTACTAGGATTCTAATTAGATACAAAGAACAACCTTCCACTTTAGAAAACGGATAAAGCATTCTCATGGTTGCAGAATGATAGTGATAATGGGAAGAATCCAAAGTATTTTTTTATAAAAGAGGGATTGGCTGCTCTGTCTGGAGCCAGTGCTCATTTGGAATGTGGCAACCACAGATTGATTAGGGTGAAGAACCTGTAGGAACACAAGATTCCAAATACGCTATAGACATTCTGATTTGTTAAGACTGAGATCAATGTTTTAATTGCACTAGAGAAATCCATCACACTACATGTCCAGGTTGTATCAGAGACCAAAGTGTGTTCTTTTAGTAGAAGTTTAAAAAAAAATCATTAGTCTAATGATGCCTATTACTTTGAATGCTAATTGAAAAAAAGACAAAGAAATTTAAATGACAGTTGTGGGAAAAAGAATTACACAAAGGCTTGCACTATTCAGATGATTTGACAAAAATCCTGGCTTACAGGCCCTTAAGTATGCAGGTTTAACTATTATGAGAATGGTCTTCCGTGTATCATGGGCATGAGATATGAGTGATTATTTTAGTGTGTGGTGTACATAGGTGTATGGGCTGATTGGTGTATATGTGTCTTCTTCAATGGCTTGCCCATTTTTATTTTGAGGAAAAGTTTCTTCCTGAACCTGGAGCTCCAAGTTCCAGCCAGGTTGGCTGACTGGTGAGCACCTAGGATCTGTCTGTTTCCTTCTCTCTAAAGTCAGAGTGACAAGCCTGACACTTCCATGGATGTTTTCTGTGGATGCCAGGGACCTGAGTTCAGATCTTCATGCCCATGGTGCATGTCTTTTACTCACCAAGCATCTCCTCAGCCTGTCTAATTTTTTACTGAGGTAGTTTGGTATGTGTGAGCATTGGATGTGAATGGAGTAGAATGTTTAGAAGACACCCGAGATGTGAACTCTGAGACAGTACCTAAGAAATGTCTTCTGAGTGTCCAGGAGGGATTTTTTTTTTGGTTCTTTTTTTTTTTTTTCGGAGCTGGGGACCAAACCCAGGGCCTTGCGCTTCCTAGGCAAGCGCTCTACCACTGAGCTAAATCCCCAACCCCCCAGGAAAGGTTTTTGCCTCAGATCCTCCAAGTTCAAGTAAGGTAACGCATATCTAGATATAAATAGTTCATCACAATATAAAATGGAAGATGAAACTCAAACATTACTGAGCAAGGTTTATTAAAATGTTCACTCAAATGTGTACCGTGGTATCTGGAAATTGGAAAGGATAACTGTAAAGTTAAAGCCACGCCTGCAGATTTTATGAAGTGTTTTCTTTAAATGAGTTTCATAAGTCACAGTTGGCATGGAGACCATTTCCCTAGACTCCATATCCTGTAACTTAGGGAGTTTATTCATCTCAACGCTGAAATATTCAGCGAGGCGATCCATGGCCCTGCTCTCTGTCGAAGAGGCTTTATATTAGAGTCTGAATGTAAATACAATAGAGACCCGCATCCCACATAGAGCAGAGAAGTTTATGAATGCGGGAGGAAATAAATGGTTTCACATTTCAAAAGCGTTTGTTCGTAGTAATAATGTTTTACATCCACACTACTTTATCTTGGCTGCATGCTATCTGAAAGAATCAAAATGACAACGTAGGCACTTTGTTGCCCAACAAGGCATTGAAATAGTATACTTTTGTGCTTTCTTATTAGATCATATATTACACTATAAAAAGATTTGAATGTTGGTTTTGGGTTTATATAACCATGGATGCCTAGGATGCCAAGGAACTAGTAGGCTTATAATACACAATGGTCCTTAAGTCCTAATGAGAGGAATACTTGTACATGTCCAGATTTGGGTAAGCCTCCGAGGTCCATTCTTCTTGTCTACATGAGACTCAGTGTCATTCACTGAATGACCAGGTTGGCCTCATATTTACAATCTCCCTCCGTTCTGAGATTGCAGGAATGCCACACCATCCTGGATAAGATTTTCTCTCTTTTGCTTTTACTGATAAATTTATCTTTATGTTGACTTCGGCACAGGTGTTAATTAGTAATTTATGAAACTGCTACATATTTAGAAACTTTATATATGGAAATTTATTTTTTTACAATATTCAAAGTAAATAGTGTTTCAAAGTGAATGATTTGGAGGGTCAAGAAGTTCAAGCCCTTGACCCACTTTTGTACAGCATGGTAATATTCTATCTACAGTGGAGCTAATTTTGATAACCATTACTGTCCTGACCTCTGCCTTGAGTTTTCCTCTGTAAAAGTGTATGCTGTTATGTTACAGCATGATAAAGACATACTATTACTTGTAGATCTCTGGGTGTTCTAGATGTTTCCATCCACCCTTCAGCCTGCAGGCCTTCCAGATGGAAATCTTTTGGTGTGCTTATAACAGGACCCCGGTCTTTGTTTCCTTTGTGGTTCAGCATGACCTTGAATAAACCTCTCTAGTTTCTCTAAAATTTGGGGATTTCTTAAAGTTCTCCTTCCTTATATTGTAAATGTAGAATTCAGACAGTCAGAGGTGGGGAAAGCAAAAGTGGTGTGGGGCTGGCTAATGCAGAAACTAGAGTCCCCCAGGCTGACTGTCCTCATGCAGACTATCGGAATAAGTGAAACTCTGACTTAGTGATGGGATTCTCACTCTACTTTTCTCAAGGCAACACCACTTGTGCTTGTGACTTTAATTATGATTTTTGTGCTATATTTGTGTAATTCAAAATCCAATCTCCACTATTTCTACTTGAACAACCAAAAAAAGCCTCAAATTCACCATGTCCAAAACGAAATTCCTTTGTACAAAGGATGGAAGGAGGGAGTCCTGACTGCATCTTGTTTCTCAGTGGTGTTTAGTTCAAATTGTCAGTGCCCCAAAGTGGGTTTTTTTTGGGGGGGCAGTATATCCTGCTTCCCTTCATCCTTGAACAACAACATGTCTTAATGAACTCTTGGTCTCCACTTCATAGTGATGCCTAGGTTCCAGCCATAGAAATCGCTGTCCAGCTCTGTCTTGGCATGGATATTTCCTGTCACCATGTTTTTCTGTTTGGACCACTTCCCGCCCTTCCCTCATTTGCTCTCATCAGACACCCTCTCTTCATATCTACGCTGGTTTCTTTTCTTGTATCTTCTAACACCATGCTCCTTTTCCTTAGAGTTCTTTATTCCATTTAGTAATTCTGAACACACTCATGGTAGCAGCTGGTAATGCCTTTCTCCTTGAAAATCATGTAAACCACAGGGAGACTCCATATGTTCACTCTTATCATCTCAGCATCAAAGTCAGCATCCAGCATAGGAGGTGGTCATTAGCTATCTGTTAGCTGGTTGAACCATTATTATCATTTTTAGTGGGAATATTTGTTTTCATGGTGATTTAGAAAGTGGTTACACTTCCGTGTTTGTATAGGTTTGTCAACATATGCAAATTATTTAGCTTTAAACAGAAATTCTTGTAAAAAACCAGTTTAATCTGTTCAATGGTATTTGAGTGAACAGAAATTCTCTAAAGCCATTTTCACACTAAGTATCACATAAACGGAAACCTAAACACCAATTTCTTGGTTTAAGACATGGTGTTTGGAGCTGGCTAATCCTCAGGAATGCAGAATCCTCCCTGATAATTATAAATTATACATGACTTGGGTGTTTGTGGCATTAGAAATGCTTTTATTTCTGGCTTGGAGAAAGAAGACATGGTCTCTGTGAGATGATCACGTAATAGTGAAAATGTAAGGAGAGGGAGAGAGAGAGAGAGAGAGAGAGAGAGAGAGAGAGAGAGAGAGAGTCCTTCCAGGGCTTCCAAGGTCAAAGACATTGGTTGGTAAAGGTGACTGTTAGCTTAGAGTTTTGCAAAGTATGAATCAGTCATACCTGGTTGGAAGGGAAACCTCTAGGTCAAGACAGATGCCTGTAGCACACACATCACTCTGCGATAACCTTTGTGAAAAGATTGTGTGTTTGCAGAGTACATGGACTTCATGAATTTAAGAGGGAAGGCAGAAGGTAGGAGCTGAAATTCTAAGAAGACAATCTTTTTCTGAAGAATAAGAAGAAATTAATATTTTCATATATTTTTAATTTAATCCTTGAGAATTTTTTGCATGTATATATTACATTTCAATCATTTATTCTCTACTCCCTTGCTCCTTCCTCCTGGTTCTCTCCACTCCCAAGACATCTCCCAACTTCATAGCCACACACACACACACACACACACACACACACACACATACACACACACACACACTTATCCCATATACCCATATCTATATACCCATAGGTCTGAGCCATCTTCTGCTCAAGCTCATAAGGAGCAGACTCCTTCCACCATCATTAAGTACAGCGTCTTGAGTGTGATAAGCGATTGCCCTCTGCTGAGATAAACCCTTAGCTCTGTTTAAATCAGGGAAATAGTATTATTGATATTTAAAATTGGTTGCTCTTGAAAAGAGGGATAGAGAGTATCAGTTTGTGGCTTATAATTGGAGCAGAGATTATAGAGGTCTGATTCAAGGCAAAGCAGAGAAACTTTTAAAATGTATAAAAGACTTGAGGAGCTTACATAGGACTTCAAAGTAGCCCAGTGGCAGGAATGGGTTGGGAGATGAGGCAGGCAGATTAAGAGAGGGGACACAATCAACAGCCACACCTATGTTTACACCACTAGAATTAGCACGGCCTGATCATTCCAAGACTTTTGTCATGAAGGGGTGTTGAAGTTTGTCAAAAGCTTTCTCAGCATCTAATGAAATGATCATGTTGTTTTTTTTTCCTTTGAGTTTGTTTACATAGTGGATTACGTTGATGGATTTCCATATATTGAACCATCCCTGCATGCCTGGGATGAAGTCTACTTGATCATGATCGATGATCGTTTTGATGTGTTCTTGGATTCTGTTGGAGAGAATTTTATTGAGTATTTTTGCGTCGATATTCATAAGGGAAATTGGCCTGGAGTTCTCTTTCTTTGTAGGGTCTTTGTGTGGTTTAGGTATAAGGGTAATTGTGGCTTCATAGAAGGAATTGAGTAGCGCTCCTTCAGTTTCTATTTTGTAGAATAGTTTGGGCAGTATTGGTATGAGGTCTTCCATGAAGGTCTGATAGAATTCTGCATTAAAGTCATCTGGTCTTGGCCTTTTTTGGTTGGGAGACTTTTAATAACTGCTTCTATTTCTCTAGGAGTTATAGGGCTATTTAAGTGGTTTATCTGATCCTGACTTAACTTTGGTACCTGGTATCTGTCTAGAAAATTGTCCATTATAGAAGAAGGGGAGGGGGGTTGAATGGGGACTTATGGTCGGAAAATTGGAAAAAATAATAACATTTGAGAGGTAAATAAAAAAAATCCAATTAAAAAGAATTAGCACCGCAAGATATCAACACACTCAGACACATTTTCTTTATGAAAGTGATGGAGGAAAACAATGTTTGATGTTAGCATCTTCTAGAATAATTAGGAGCAATGCTTGGCAAAATATAAGATACATAGGTCTGCAACACAGGGGGACTTATGAGCATAGATATCTATAACTTAGGAGTAGATGAGGATCTACCTTGGTAAGATATTGAGAGGATGTACCTTAGAACAGGAACAGGAGCCAATGTGGTTCCTCTGGGCACCCTCTCCTGTTCTGGTGGAGAGTGTTGTTTGGCTGAGTGTACTTGGAGATTCAAGAAACACAGAAGAATAAAGACACCCTAATGACATAAAGTAAATACTTTTTCTTCTCTTCAAGTTACATTGGGATCTGTGTTCTGTAAGAACAGAAGGAGACATTATTGATATGCTCATGAAGTAGAAGCTTAAAATCAGGACTTGACCAAATGAAAACCTGGTTGTGATTTTAAAGACAGAGCAGAGAGATATATGGGAGGAAATGGAAGGGCAAAATGTTGTAATTATATTAAAATCTCAAAATTAAACACAAAAGGAGTAGTTTGTACTGTATTTTAATTAAATACCAAGACTGACTTTATAGAGCTTGAAATAGTAAGGGTACCTTTGTAAAGGCAGCTTTTGGACATTAAAAAAATGATATTCATCATTTAGATAGTCCAATTATTAAAAGATAGAACACGTTACCAATCATGTCTTACAATATACACAGTTCAAAAATCCACTTAAAATAATTACTAATAAGGAGATATGAACAGAGAAAAGGGAGTCCTTGAGTAGTATGCTTACTTTTTATTAAAATGTCACTGAACAATTCAATGTTTCTAACTAGTGTGAGTGTAAAATGTAAAAATGATCAATGAACAGAGACTTGATTTCAGCTGTCGTTACCAATTCAAATAATGAGTCTATTAGAATCCCAGGGTTAGGTTGGATGTGACGCTTCTGCTCCTATTCCTGCTGGATAGTTAATCTGTTGCCGGGCCAACAAATTACCTACAGTGGATGCAGTGCAGTAGCTGGAAGGCATTTGTTAAATTCCTTTTTTTAAAGAAACAAGATATATTCAGTTTTGGTTGTTAAAAGCAGCTATCATGGTTTATTTATTTTTTCATTCTTTTCTGACTCCCTTGTAATGCTATTAGAGTCACTTGGTCAATGGCAGCCAGTGTGCACGCTTTGCAGTTGTGTCTGCATGCTGTGCCCAATTCAATCTTATCGCCACTACGGAGAAGATGCCAATTGTGTCCAACATAGCATAGTGTTCTAGCTCAGATTTCCTTAAAGCCTGGCACTTGTTGGTGACAATTTCATTTTCCCCTGTCTGATCATCCTCAGTTCCTGCTTGGACCTCAGCACGTCCTCCCTGCTCTCCTTAATAAATTAGAGCTGAGAGCTGATCTCCTTCAGCGACTTCCTTGTCTTGCTCTGTGGTTATCACTTCCTGCCTTGGGGTCTGGAACAGCCGCTAACCAAGAGTGCTGCCAAGAGAGCTGGGCAATGAGAAAGGCGATCTGTTGGATCCTTAACTGTGCCTTTCATTTAATTATAGCCATGCCCATGATCTCAAGATGCCTCCTAGCCTTTAACACTCTCTCGTGAGTACTATCTTTTATTCTTCCTGACAGATATCCATCTAAGCAGGACTCTCCTAGTAGATGAGAACCTTGCTAATTGCTCTCAGATCTCATCGTTAGTTTTATATCGTTACATACAGACTGACCGTCCCCTGTAACGTGCATTCTGACTTTGTTAACTAATTTCTATTATGATGTCAGTACTTCTGGATGCTGCTGCTGATGTCAGTCCATCAAGTCATCTTGAATGTTACTGTAAGAGTAAAGCATGGCAAGTCAGACATTCTGTTTTGGGAGATTTCCCCACTGTTGTTCCATTTTCGTTTTGTAATGATCTATTCTGGAAATTGCTTATCAGGAATGCTGCCATTTCCTTAAAGCAACAGATATGGAAATGTACTCTGTTGGTTGCTGAGGGACTCTTTAGATCCTGTAAATGTCAAGTTGATACTGCAGTACCCCTGATGAGACCTTGGGGGAGGGCTTCTATTTCTTCCGCTTGCCACCTTATCATTAGATAGGTTCCCACGGACTCTTTGCTGTCGTAAAAGGGAGTAAATATTGTTGATGGCAGTGTTGTTAATATGGACACACTTCTGTGAAACAGTGAACTAGAACCCACTGTACATAAAGGGCATGCGTGTGCTGTTACGCTGCCCTATCTTTTATACATACGAAGCCATATGTATAGTTTTCTCTTCGTTGCCTTCACTGTGTCTCCGAGCACATGTAGAAGGGCTCCAAAGATTCCTTTTCTAATCACTGTTGGGGCAACCACCACCACCAAGTCCCTTCCAAGGCAAGCTTGCTCTAACCTGGAGGAGGCACAGCAAGCCCAGTTGTCAAGGGACACACAGCTATGATACAACTTTCCCATGACAGCCAACCTGAAGCCTGCCTGGGAGCCTAGAGATTGGTGATACAGACAATGGCAGCCAATCAGGGACTGCCAATTAGAGGACATGCTTGCTTGGGACCAATGGGACGCTGGTGGAGAGTATAAAGGGCACTCCCCAAGAATAAATAAAGGAGTTTGTTGCCACATTCTTATCTGTTCTCAGAGTCTAAAGTGGACATCAGGCGGGATGAAGGATGCAAGCAACACTCACCATTTCATTTTCTTCAAAAATTTCTGTAGCTGTGCTCTTCACTGAATCAGGTTTTTCTGGCTTTTGTCCCCATGGATGGGTGACATGATTTTGGTACCTGACGAGTGCAGGATTCATCTCTTTAGTCCTTAGTGCCTCATATGTAGACAGTGTCAATAATGTAAAAAAAAAGTGACACATTTTAGACACATCCTCAGCAAATGATGTTTGCCATTGGTTGTCTTTGTGAAGAGTGCTCTGCCTGAGCAGGCTCCGTTGTGCTGCCCCATGCTTTCCTCTCAGCAGGAAATGATCATGGCTGTGCTTTGCTCTGTGTTGCTGCCTTGTGGGGGTGTCATGGTGGATAATCAGGAAATAGAACACAGTTTTCAAGTCCCTTCGGAATCCTCAGTGACTCCCAATGTAAGTTTTGGTGTTTGCGTTTCACTTAAGTTTTAGAAGATTGGATATTCTCACAGTTTTGTCATTCGCTGTCTGTGTACAGTGAACTCCAAAGGTAAGCGTGCTACTTAGCTGTAGGCTTGCGGAATTGGTGACACAGATCGAGGTTTTACTGTGTCAACAAAATGACAAGTTTAATGCCAGATCCGTGATTCCGAGTACTTGAGGGGCTGAGGAGGAAGATTCCCTAGCCCAAGGTCTGTCTGAGCTAAAGATTGAGTTCAGGACAAGCATAGTAATTTGATGAGACTCTGTCTCAAAATAAAAAGTAAAAAGAGGGGCCAGGAGACAGCTCATTGGTAGAATACTTGCCTAACATGCTTGAGGACCAAGATTCAATTCCCAGTGCTAAGAGGGGAAAAACTTTGACAGCGCCACCCTTTCTTTAAATACATTGGACTTCTTTGAGCAGCAATATTTTCTCTTTATTTCTCATATCAAATAACATAATTGACCAAGAGTCCCAAGAATCAGACTGAAGTCTGTTAACTATTCGATAGAACAGAGGTTAAGGACAAATGCTCTTCCTTCAAATACATGGAGTCTTTGTCTAACTGTAGGAACACAAATTAGGTCAGGAGATTGATTTCTCTTTTTTCTTTTTTCTGTTCAACATTATTGGTATGGTGATCACTTTTTACCTCTCACCAATTCCAACTGAGAATCCAAACTCTGATGATTATTACAGCCTCGAGGATGCTGCATGGTGTTTGCCTCTCTGGCTTTAGATCGTCTGTAATGGAGTTCCTCAGAGTTAGGTAGGCATGAAGCTAAGTATCTATACTCATCCTACTGAAATTCTGGGAGTGAGCTCAAAGGTTCCCAGCTGAAGTCATTTTGGAGGAAGGTGAGACAGTATTGTAACTCCCTGCTGAGCTGTGCCCACCTCTGGGTGTTCAGAGTGGAGAGTTGCTGTTGGAAAAGCAGGGCTTGTCAGGATAGCTCAGCTGTAGGAGAAGGACAGGAGGACATAGAGGAATATGGGGAGACTCCTGAAAGAGGTAGAAACTGAAGACTGAATGAAACAGACCATCTATGTTGCAGATACTTGCCTGAGAGAGAACACCAATGCTTCAATGTCCTCTTTGTAAGGTCCTTCATATTGTCTACCTTGTTGTCGATCAATCCTGATTGTCAATATATAGCATTGCAAGTTGGGACCTGGCAACTGCTTACTTAAAGGTAGTTTGCAAATGCGTTTGGTGATGAGCCAGAAGATATGGTCTACGAGTTGTGCAGACCATGCAAAATGCCTGCAAAGTGCAGCATGGTGTAAGCAACAGACAGACTCCCTGGCCCCAACTTCCTTTCACTTTGTGCCTTGAAATATCAAGGTAACAAGCGAAACTGATGGCTAGGTCTCTTAGAAGGATAATTTTTGTAATCTGTACCTATTCATAAGTGAGTGCAGGTGTGTGTGTGTGTGTGTGTGTGTGTGTGTGTTACTGAAGATCAAACTTGGAGCATTACTCATACTGGGAAGTTGTTCTATCAGTGAGTTATATTCATAGCCTAAGATCACATGTTTGACTGCTCTTTCACTCATAATAAATACCCTTCCTGAAGTCTACCGAGTCCCAGATTGACCTATGTGGAACATCTGTTTTTCTCCAACTTCTTCCCCCCGGATCCAAACATTTTAATCAAGGGTTAAAAATGATCCCCATGGGCAAAATCTTTTGCTTTTAAAGCTTTTTGCTACCTGACCTATTTCTCTGTATCTTAGCCTAAGCCTGAGAAAGCCCAGAGGGAGTTAAAAATAGAATTAGCATTTTTATTTAAAAACATAAAGAATCTTCCTCTTTTGAAGGAGAGCGAGAAGGTTTTCTTTAATATTTGACTCCTTTCCACCTTTTATTGAAGGGAGCCTTCAAATGGACAAACCTCACTGAAGTCATTCTGCCCTGAAAGCAATTAAGATCAAATACCACAAGGCTAAAAATACTAATGTTACACTTTCAGCAGCAGTTCTTGGCTGTTTTGCTCCACCTTATGGTCAGGTGGCCTTTTAGCAAGAGATGGATGGTAACGGTTGCCAGGGACTGATGTGGTGGGAGAAGAGTAAATAATTCGAAAATAGCTGCTCTCAAGTGCTAAGCAATTTGGCCCGTCTCAGAACTTAAAGATTTTCTTTTTGTCTGAAGCTGATGAGAAGGCCTGTATTATCTAAAACGGTTTCTATCTGTGGGGTTTACTGGATTGCAAGCCCTTCCACTTACAGTTTTGGTGGGGCCTTTTGTTTCTTTGGTGACAATCTCACCCCAGCTTCATTCTGTGTATTTCAGTCGGACATGCTAATCCTCTGGGTGAAGGGAGGAGAGAGAAATGAGGGCTCATGCTTGGTGAATCCGAGTCTCGTGTCTCTTTCATCTATATGATGGACGAGAGGATCTTTCCTTGTGGATTGGTCAGCTGGTGTGCAAACAGGAAGATGAAACCTGTCTGAAAGTGAAGCTGATGCAGAAGAGTATGGAGTTCAGGGCTGTGGAGGAGAGGGAAATTCTGCCCTAGCTTTAAGCACCTAGATCCATCTATGCCTGAAACTTTTGGGCAACAAGACAAGAGAATCCCCACTTTTTCCCTCAGAGCTTAACTTGGGCACCTGTCAACTAACTATTGAGCTATTTTGCCTTTTTATGCATCCATTCTTTCTCCATTTGCAGTTGTAAAAGTTATTTGCATCTAACAATAACCTTGGAGCTCTAACAGTTTGAAATGATTTTAAAGTTTTATATCCTCGTGGTTTTCTCTCAGAGTGAGAAAACACTATTTTTCCTCTTAAAGGCTGATGGGCAGTGGACCATCCCCACTCTGGCATAGCCCGCAAGGATGCAGTGAAGGAGGACAGCATGCTTGAAGGATGGCGTGTTCATTACTTTACATCGCCACTGAAAGAGCACAAGACACCACATTCTCAGCACAAAAAGATTTCTTATCTCAGAGGGGGCAAGTCGGGATATGGGGATGCTTCTGGATCAGAACAAGACAGCAGTAGGTGTCCCTGCAGAAATTGTTTTAAAGGGGAAAACAGGGTGCGGGGAGTCTGTGTTAGAATGAGTTGGAAGCTCTAATTGCACATGTCAGCCGAATAATCAAATGAATTTTGATTGCTGGACCTTGGTGTTTTTTGGCAGAAATGAGTCAGTGGCTAAATAAAGGAACGGACCTTGAGGGCTAGCTTTAGGAATGTACTCTAATGGTTTAGCAAGGGAGAGGGAAGTGGGTTGGGCAAGACCTGCCAACGCCATGTTTGCAGGGCTTGGACCTGTCAGAGAGCCATACATTCCTGACCTAACATGAGGCAACTTTGGAATGACTTCTGTCAGTTCACAGTTTGAGGGGACTTCTATCATGGCGAGGAAGTCGCAGCCACAGGAACATGAGGTGTCTGGTTGCATAACATGGACAATCTGAAAGCCGCAAAGGGACTAGAGCAGAGCTAAGCTAAGACCCTGAAGGTCTGCTTGCTAACAATCCTTTTTCCCAAGTTACACCCCAAGTCCTATACAGCCTTCCAAAACAGCACAACCAAATGGGGACCAAGTGTTTACACACACAAGCCTGTGGGGAATATTTTACTCCCAAACTATACTGTATAGCAAGGGACCAATCCTTGTCACTAAGTGGTGTCCACTAACTTCTCCACTGTATTATTTTAAGCCGGTTCTTGAGACTTTGTCTTCCTCTCAGATCTCGAGAAGTGTGGACATAGATTTAGATACTGGATTCTTATTTCTACTGCAATTTTATTGTTTGCTCTTTCCTAAGGCCAGGAAATTTCAGTGAACTACTGACTCTGAAGAGTAAGAGCAATTCTTTATGTGCCTCACAATATGCATCAGATGTCCTAATGACATTTGCAGAACCCTCCTAGCTTTGTATATATTTGTCATATCCAGCCAGTTCCTCAGTCACAATTTGTGGACATGGTGTACTGTCAGGTTTTGTGAATTCCTTGATAAGACAAAAATGTGGTCATAGTCATCTGGCTGTACTAGATATTTCTGGTTACAGCAGAAGGTTGACCAGTAGTGTCTATCTTTTGATCTTCCCTAAACCCTAAGAAAGAGCAGTTGAGAGGCTGGGGATACAACCCAGTGATAAAGTGCTTCCTTGGCATATGGGAGATCTGGGGTTCTATCCCCAGAACAAGAAAAAACAAAAACAACAACAACCAAAAAGAAAAAAAAACCCCAGCAGATACAAAAGTAGAAAATGTCATTAGCCACCAAGACAAGAGAAATGAGCTAGAAAGAGGCAGTGGGAGAGTCGTAGGAATCCCTTTCTCTCCAGAACAAGGGGATTGACACACGTACAGGGATTGCTTTGCTTCGCAGACCTACAGCCAGCCCTGAATCCAGTGGGGAGAGGCCCGTGAGAAGCAGCTGCCTTTTAGGAGTGTTTACTGTCTGGTACTTAGTTAAAGAAACAGGTAGGTTTGTTGAAGGGTTGGATCTAAAGCAGCAGGGTCCAGGGCCTTCCTTCCTTCCTACTGTACTTCCTGGTGAGGTCATGAATACCTGTCTGGAATGTTGAGAAGCCCTAGCCACAGTGGGGAATCCTGGGTTAGAAAAAGCACAGAAGTACAGATCTATATTACGGAACGTGGAGCTGTGGGCTTCTTCCCTGTGTCCAGAATGTGCCAACTATCACTTGGCACCATGTAGGTAAGATCTTTTAGGGGGTTCTTCTCCAGAGAAGCTCACTAACTCAAAAACACCGGCCTGTGTCCTTACATTGTTTTTAGCTAAAGAGACTTAGCGGGACACTGGAGTGACATACTTCAGGAAAGGTACCCACACATGTGTGGTAGAGAGGTGAGGGGTCAATACTGGCTTCCTAAAGTGGCTTTTGTCAGGGAACTTCCCTCAGCAGCAGGAATAGTAGCTAATGCAGGGGATAAAAATGGCAAAAAATAAGAGGAAATAAAGGAAGAAAGGAAGGAGGGAAACTTCCTTTAAAATATGTTATGCAATACTTTTTACTAGTTTAGTTATTTACTAGAGTAACTTTTGGAATCATTAGTTTAAGAAAACAGACTGATTTAGAAATCAGTGTTTGTGTTTTTGTTTGTTTGTTTCTTTGTTTTTTTCTGTAGACCCACAATCTATCTAGGTGATAAATATCGTGTGAAAGATAATCTGGTAACTACACAGCATGTTTCATGATTTAAATGAGGTGGAGGTAAAAATGAAATCTTTTATTAAAATATCACAGTACAGGCTGGAGAGATGGATCAGAAGTTAAAAGTGTTTGTTGCTTTTGCAGAGGACTGGAGTTCAATCCCCAGTTACCACATCAGGCAACTTACAACCACATGTAACTCTAGCTCAGGGGACCTTCTTGTGGCCTCTGAGGGTGCTCACATGCTCATACATACATAGACATACAGACAGAAAGACAGACAGACACATGTCCACACAAATAGATAAAAATAAAATGTCTTTAAAAGTTATATATGTATATGTGTATGTGTATGTATATGTATATGTATATTTTATAGCACTCGAAATTTCCACAAGAACCTGAGGAGTGTTATATGTAGGTGACTGCTCAGACAAAAATGCCCTGTACTCCTGCATGCTCCTAACTTAGACCTCATGTAGCCAAGCTAAAATATAATCTGAGCCATATATGGGCAGAATATTCAATGCTCTTTCCTAGAGCATGGCTGTCCACCGGCAAAAAACAGTTCTTATCTCCCCCACCCCCTTCTACCAGGAGGCTGTGTCTAGAACCAGCTCACTCAATTCTGAGAGTGCATCTTCTTAGGGCTCTCACAGTTTTTGGTCACTCTCTAAAGTATTTGGTGAAGTCATCTTCATGTTGGGGGGAAACTTGCAAAGCAGTTTTACATCAACACCAGAAAACAGTTGCTTGACTAACATTAGAATACTTCTAATTCCTCAGCTTCAAACAGTGGCAAGTCATAGACACATTTTATGTGGCCTACTCTAATGGCTTTTGGCTGGTGTCTTCTTTTTCAAACATTTTTCCTCCACTATGGGAGAGTTGCAGGGTGTAATTGGTTCTTAGGACCGTTGATTATCATCACAACTTATCCAAGATCAACTGGGCAATCAATTTATCCTTTATGGATGTGGTCACAAGCCCTGCGCCGTTTCCGTTCTCGTCTTTGTGTTTCTAGGTGCTTCAGCACCACTTCCTGGGTCCTACCAGCTCTGTCCCACCTGCTCACCTCACCTTGACCAAGCAGCAGGTGTGAATATCATCTCCCTGCTTCTAGGATCACCACTGTCCTTTGAAAAGCTATGATTCGCCATAGGTGTAGGCTTCTCAATCAGAGCAAAATAGTCAATGCTCCCATCTGCAAAGCGAGGAAAATGACTCCTAGTAACAGTCGTGCAATCAATGATTCAAGTATTGGCACGTGTGATCTGTAAATTTCTTGTGATATACTGTATGCTTCCTGTCCTCATCAATTACTTCAGCTTCAATGGGGCTGTCTAGAGGCCTGTTCATTTCAACAGTGCTCTTGAATAGGATATTTTCTGATGCCTTGAAAATAAATCCTTAAAGCATTTCTCTTGCTTTGAGTCCATCCGCCTTCCTGGATGCTTTCCTACTTCCGAAATATGAAAACACACATAAGATAAAGGTAGTAAGTGGGGGAGAGAGGGTGATACCCACTTCCTTCTCCCCAGAGTAATCATCATGTGACTCATCTTCATCAGCAATTTCATTCATGTGATTCTTTCCCATGTTCTCTTATTGACTCACATAAAAAGCATGATCATGTTGTAAATGGTCTTCTTAGACTTTTCCCTCACAAGATTTCCTCTTGCAAATGTTACTGTTCGTTCATCTGAGCTATTAGAGTATGTCGAGGCCATACACAGAAATGATAATGTTTGTTTACTCTCCACTTGCCCTGTGGTGTAGAAATGCAACCCATGGCTTCACAGACGCCAGCCAAGCTCTCTAGCACTGGGCTAGAATCCCAGGCCAACCATGCTATTTCATTAGGCAAAAGCCAACAATTAGACAGTGGAGAAGCTGAATTAAAAGGAATCAGAGTTATTAATGTATTATATGTACAAGAATACACCTCCAGCTGGAAAACATCTACACGTTGCTAGAAGTTTAAAGAATGTGGTGCTAAACTTTGAGGGGGGAGGGTTCCCTCTTACTCATGTGCTTCTGAATCATGAGCGTCTTCCTTCCGCTTGTCAGGCTTTAAAGAACACTGCTTTCCACTAAGTTCCATGCCTAACACCCCTGGAGTAAAAACACATGGAAGAGAATAATTCTGGATGAAGACCCTACTTAGGACTTCCTAGGTTACACTCAATTCTTCCGTTCTACCCATCAGCTTGCTGGTTACTCCTTCTTACTGCATGTTTGTCTCCTTGTCTGCCAAAAGAAAGCAAGGTAGTAGTTATCATGTAGCACAGGACTCCAGTAAGCGTCGATAGTGAATGTTCAGCGTCTTGATAATGTTTTGGCATGGCAAAGGCTAAAGACTGTAGAGTATCCTAATTTGCTCAGCTTCTGTTATGTCCTGTCAGAATGTGGTCAACAGCAGTTCCCACCAGCACTTCACTTCTTTCTGCATTATTATTGCTTTTGCTTTTATTTTTGAGGCTGACTTGAAGTTTATCAAGGAAAGATTTTAACACACATGAAAACACGAACATTAGGAGAGAAAAACACTGTATAAAAGGTGGTTCATGCTGAAGTCTGAATAGATCCCTCAAGGGGCCATCTCTATATTATTGCTTTGGGAGATGTTTGAATGTAGAGAAGAGCTTTGAATTCGTGGTGGCATCTTCTTGGACTCAGTGCATTAACACTAGTGTTTGCCCATGCTTGATGGTCACATGAACTCATACCCATGAGTTCACACCCGAGCTCGAAACTAATTAGAAACTTATATTTTTCTCCTTTTGATTATTCCTGTGAGTATTAACCTACTCTGACTCTTAGTAAGACAACTTAACAGGACCAGAGAGATGACTCAGCTAGCGAAGTGCTCACCAGATAAACACTATGACCTCAGTTTGATTCCTAACACTCGTGTAAAATATATAACTGTAATCCTAGTTCTAGGGAAGCAGGGACAGGAAGATTCTTGGGGTTATATCCAACCAGTCTACATGAAGCAGTGAACTTAATTCCAGAATCAGTGAGGGAGAGACAGGATAGCCTCTAGTTTCCATATGCACGCACATGCATTCACATGCAAACACATAGACAGGAACCTATACTTACTCAAAGCCATAACCAGTGTTGGGACATAGGTAAAACTAAGTAAAATGTTAAGGCCTAGATATCTATTACCTGGTTAAATCTGCCTTTATAAAGAAACTTTCTCATATGATTCTGCTGTTACTAGGAAACTTTCTATCACCAAAATTGATTACATATTCCTTTATGTTCCATGGCCTTGGAAACCACTCATAATAGAAGTCACTAGAACTGTTTTGTATAGTTAATCACAATAAGTTTTGACCCAAAGCAACTACTTAGCAGCACTTCCTGAACTTATGTATAAGTTTTTATGTTATTTCCCTTTATAAGCTGCCCCTGGAAGGGACCACAACATAAGAGAGGCACCTGTACCAATATAAAAAACTATTTGAAATAAAACTTACATTTATTAGTGGTCTAGTAAAGTTTAAGTTCCCAAGACCTCACTGGGAACTGACATCCTGGTTGGCAAGTTAAAATATAAATGTTAGACAACTCCCATCCTGGTTGACCGATTAGAACATGAATGTTAAACAAGGCAAGACCCCTGCCACAGTTGGATACCCCAACCAATGGGAGCAGCATGAATATACAACAAAGACATGTTCCTAAGGAAATCCCCCATCCCTAAATTCTGATTGGTGGAATAGCTTTGCACAGATGTTTGTGGATCTAGAGCTTAAAATCCTGTAGGATCTTAACTCAGTGTCATGGTTCAGTTTCTGAATCTGGACCAAGGCCCTGATCCACTAGTCCTGGGGTGTATGCTCAATAAACTAGCCCTGTCTGACTGAGATCAGTGTTCATGTGCTTTGTGAGGCAATTCCTGAACCTGAACAAACAGACCAACAACAAGAAGAAAAATAGAAGAAAAGGTCTCATTTACTTGTACGTGTATGGTTACTTATTTCTTTGCTTGTCTTTGCCCGTTGGATTCGGTTTGTTTTGGGAGCACCAAGGATTGAACTCAGGAGCTTGCACACGCTAGGTACAGTGATTGCTCTATGTCTGAGCTGCATCCTTAGCTCCATTTCTGTTTTTTTGGAATTTTCTCCCACAAGGTGTACAGGGATCAAACCCTAGAATCACAGTTCTCAATGACGCTCTGTCTCTCGCCTTCTGACCAGCATTGATTGAGTACCTACTAATATCAGCTGCAAGTGTAGCATCCAGACTTCTGTCAGACAAAACCTGTGACTTTCAGGGGGTTGGAGCAGGCAGGGAAAGAGAGGATCTTCATTGTGCCCCACGATCTGACAGAAACGCAAAGGACACAACTGAGTGAAACCTTGACTCAGCAGAGACCATGCCTTTAGCTTCGCCTAACTGCAGCTTTTAACCAGAGAAGGGGACATTAAGGTTTAATAACACAGGACTGCAGCTCACACAGTTAAGTGGCAGTCAAGCTCCAAGCAAAATTCTACTTCTTGAGGCTAAGCTATCCAAAGAAGGACATTCTGTGTTTTAATCCAGGAAGGGAACATTTCCCTCCTCTTTCTCCTATAAAATAAAATAGTTGATTATTTGTTTTGCTGATCCCAGAGCTTCCTTAACAAATGTATTTGTCTAAATATTTTTATTCTATTTCTCTTCAGGTTACCTTGCAGTATTCTTGTACACAACACATCAAAGTAGATGTTCATTTTGTGCTTTTTGTTCAGAAACTGATCACACATCTTAAGTTAAAAGCACCAATTAGTTTCAGTGAAGTTGAGATGTGATGGTGACTATGGATTGTAGAACAAGAGAAGGAAAGGCAGACGCCTAGGAGAGAGACACTTAAGAATGCTCCCTTGCAGACATACCGTGTGCAGATGAAAGCAAGAGCTCATAGTTTTCCAGTTAATCGACAAGCCTGGATTGTGGGTAGGCAGAAGGAAGCAGAAATGAATTCGCCAGCTGGCTACTCAGAGGCCTTAAATCTTGTTTCCTTGTTTGCGTTGCTAATGCTGTGAGACAGGAGCAATTGGAGCTGAAAGTGGTTCCTGCCCTTCAGCAGGATTCCTGCAAGTAGAGAGCACTTAGCTCCAGAAGCCTGTGTCCAGCATCTGTTGGCCTACAGATTTCTGCACACCCCTCCAGTCCCACTCAACACAGTAAATGATGAACACTTTCATGAGTAATGGAAGCGACTGTAACAGTAAATGCAGGTGGTGTTTGTATCTCCTCACGAAAGACGAAACTTTCTGCCATTCATTGCTAGATACATGCTACAGAGCACTTAGCTTGCTTATATGTCTTTTCCTGTTGATTTTCTTTTAACTAGGAATCATCGAAAACAACTCTTCCCCTCCGGTAAATAATATTTAAAATGTCAATACTGGAGTCATGCTGAATATTGGGTATTGTTCTAACTGGGATGTATAATTTATTTAATCGCAATTTTTTGAGATACATTTACCAGCTTTATTTAATATTTGAGAGGTTTGAAGCTAACAAATAGCACATGCTTGATCTCTCAGCCAACAACTGACGATTATTAACATCTTGGCTGGACAGTGTACTCTCTCAATGAATTTATTAAATGTCTCAAAGGGTTTTTTTAAATAAATACATAAATAAAATGCTGGAGAGAATAAGAATTATTTTCTTAAGGTGAGCATTTATTTTTAATGTTCTGATAGCAAGATAAGAGAAAATATAGAAGTTTACCAAATCATTCTTGTTATGTAGCAAAAGGTTTTAACATTTTGTGATGTAGTGAGTTTGATACTGGCAATAAATTGTAAAGAAAAGTCAATATTCAATTAGCATAAAGACCAATATCAGCAAGAACATTCCAGAACATCTGATCCAACAGTTCTTCCAGAGCTACTACATGGGAGTTGGTGGTACAAACTTGGGTAATGTCCAAGTAAACAGACTTCTGTGCCAGATGTTTACCTCTAAGGCTTTTGATCTGAACAACTGTGTCGCCATTAACTCCTGCTGCGGTCTCCTCTTTGTATTTGTGAAAACTGACTCCCGAGACAAGCTAGTCAAGCGTGTCCGAGCAGTTCATCTTCCCATGAGTTCCCATGCCTTCTAGCTCCTGGAAATAGAACATGGGGTAGGAAGAAATAGAAAAGCAGGTGACAGTAGAAAGTTTAAATGGCTCTAAAACAAACAAACCTTGCACAGAACAGACCTGTGTTTAAAATAGCTGCTTTGTGCCTCTTCACTTTGTCACCTGCTTCCTGGGGACACACATGCTGAGAGACTGTAGTTCTGCTCTGAGTCTCAGTGAGAAAACCTCTATGTCTCATGACATTTGGGCAGGCCCTAACTCAAGTCGCAAAGGAGACCTGTGCTGTTCAGAGGGGAGCATGGCACATACACAGGCGGTGATGGATTCTCCACTTCATACTCAACATCAAAAAGTGCTGGGATGTCTGCCCCCACTGCAGAGTGATTGTTCAGTGCTTGAAGATTCAATCGTTCCTTTTCTTTTTTATTTTACCTCTTTTACCATGTTAACATTTGGGATAATCCACACTGGGTTTCCAAACAAAAGGTCTAGTCTTGAGATGTTGTCTCCTTCTTGTTCACTATGACTGAATTTAGCAAACATCCGAAGACAGTTCATGCTCTGAGTTACATGGAAGAATGACAAATCTGCAGACTACAGGATATTCCTGTCTGGGAGCTTGTGAACTCAGTGGACAGGATGGTGTAGCCTCTCCCAATCCAGTATACAGTGTGGAGTGTGTCAATAACAGTACTGTAGGGCAAACTTCTAACGTATTCAAATATATTCATGAAGGTGAAGTTTAAAAAATAAAGCTAGAATCTTTACCAAAATATGGCAGCTTTTGCCATGCTGTTTTTTTTCTCAGTCTCTGTAGTAGGACTCTACTATAGTTTTGTCCCGATTTTACTGCCCATGAAGCCACTTTTAAAGCTTTTAGTAGGAAAAATTCAGAGTTTAACAAATGTGCATTGTTAAGTACAGTGTTTATAAGGGAGCAAAGAGGTCTGAGGAAAATGGGGACTGTGTGTGTTTTATTTTCCTCTTCAGAAAGCTGACGATATTCGCAACCTCAGGAGACAGCTCAGTGAGTGTGGATTCTAAGGATACAACTCTAGTTTTAGGTCATCTATTTTGATAATGCTCCCATGTGAAATGCTCTAATTCTTCAGAACTATTAAATTCCATTAATGAGATTTCAGCAGTTTGTGGCTTTCTCCCCTCCCTTCCTCCCTCCCTCACATCAGATTTCCACCAGTCATCTGGTGTGGGAGAGGAGCACGGAGCAAGTAAGCTAAGGGGAAGCCACATGAATTCCATGATGCTTAGAGACTGCATCTTCTGTCTGTCTGCCAAGCATTTAAGAGGACAGCAGGACAGTGTGAGGCAGAAAGCGACTGGATACAGCCAGCTGAGGAGTTTGCCATACTGGCTTTGTGACCTTGGCTGTGGCACCTGTTGCTCAGCATGTAACTTTGCACACTCCCCTGAGAATATGTAGAAAGCCATGTAGAGGAGGCTCATTGAGTGGTTAAGCGTGTATACAGTTCTTGTGGTGCCAGAGTTTGATTCCCATCCCCCCAAGCTGGTTGGTTCACATTTGCCTGTTACTCAAGCTTCAAGGAAGCCAAGCCCGTCTTCTGAACTCTTCAGGCATGCACACTGGAGTGCACACACCCCACTCCTGCTCTATGTGTGTGTACACAGGCATGCACATCATTAAAATAGAATAGATTTTTTAAAAGATTTCTAGTCCCTTCTTGAGCAGGAATCCCTTTATTGCTACAGAAGGCAGCTTATTCTTTTTCTTCGTTTTTGAGACAGGGTTTCATTCTGTAACCTACGCTGGTCTGATTTGATTGCATGCTGCTCATGCAAATCTTTCTAACACGGCCTATGGTTATAGTTATGAACTATCATACCTGGTCTGAAAATGACCTTCAGCAAGGTTTTGAGATGGTGATTGTGTTAGCTATGTTTCTCTTAATTTGACAAAACAATGTGACAAGAGCAGCAAATGGAAGGTAGACTTTTTAAAAAATATTTATTTTTATTATTTTCATTATGTATAGGTGTGTGTGTGTGTGTGTGTGTGTGTGTGTGTGTGTGGCCTGACATTGGTGCTGGGTACTCAGTTTGTGACCTAAGGAAGAAGAGTAGCTTCTCTTAATCACTGAGTCATTCATTTTGGCTCACAGCTCAAAGGTACATGTCCTGGGTAGGGAGGCAGGGTGGCATGAGCTTGAGAGTGATGGTCACAGAGCATCTGGTAGTTCCTTGCGCCCTCAGTCCAGGTCTCCAGCCTATGGAATGTGATTGCCCACATTTAGGGCTAGTATTCTCACCTCAATTAACCCAGTCTATAGTCCCTTCCAGACATCCCTGGAAGTCTGTTTCCATGGTGATTCTGAATGTCATCAGATCAGCACTCAGGGTTAACAAGCACAGTGACAAGGCAGGCAGGCATTTGTACAGTGACCAGCAGAAATACAAGTGTTTGCTGAGAGAACGAAAATAGAACCTTCCAGGGATGGAACCAATGGGCTGGGGAATTGGAATGCTGGTGTGTAACTAAGCCTGGGACATGGAACTGGATCTTCCTCTTAGGTGCATAGAGTCAACTCCGTGTGGAGGAGCTTTGACACAGCAGATTAAAGAGATCCCAGGGAGAAAAGGGAGGTTAGTCCAGTAGATCAGAAATGCTGGGGGGCTCTCATAGTCCTCAGTAAATCTTACTAAAATTATGTCACCCACCTCTTCCAGCTTCACCCAAATAATTGCCTCTTACCACTTAGCTCAGACCCTGGGCGCCTCCCTCTTCTTCCCTTTCAGTCTGTAAACCTGACCTGCACCCAGCCATTTCATCAGCCTCTGATACTTCTGACGCATGATGCTGCCTTAGTAGCACTCACTGTGAACAAGTTAAGACACGAGAGATTCATTTTATTGGGGGCTCAAAATGATGGTACAATTACTGTACCTTAAAATAACCGTAGTAATGATATAAACTAAAGCTCTCTCAATTGTTTTCCTTTCGATATCATTGTCAACATCTAGTTTTTATCTCAGTGTCCTTACTGCCCTTCTATGCTCAGTGAGGGCTGCCTGTTAGATAGCCGAGTTACAAAACCTATTTACTTAAGTGACTCACCTGAGTGTTTTTATTTTCAACAGTGTGAAGTGAGCTCGTAAAGAGAGCGCATGACTCATTCATTATTCTATTCCTGGAGTTTGTCAATAAATATTTGTTGAATTGGACTTTCCTGCACTTGATAGAAAATGGAAAAGTCTATGGCACCAAGCTTAGATTGTATGTCCAGAGGAATAAAGAGAGCTTCTACTCTCTGGGCCTAGGACACATGCTAGTTGTCAAGAAGGCAACTGGAGATCAGGGGACCAGAATAGACACAAGGGAAAGAAGCTGGATCAGTCTTTCCTACAGACATAAGAGAACAGGACAGACAGTAAAACACAAACTTGGCCTTCACTACCAGACCTGAGAAAACGTGACAAACGTGGTTAATGCTGAACCATAAAGTATCAGAGCGTGGCATCAGTCACCCCAACTTATGTTACAAATCAACTTAGAAATCAAGATGCTAGTGACTCGGTTGAAGATATGGGTTTATTGGCTAATTAATCTTTCCAGTTCTTGTCCTTTCATAAACAAAATGACTCTTTTGCCTGCTGCGCCTGAGGTGCTCAGACATAGGGGATGGAAGCCAAGCACTCCAATGCGACTCCCGCACTGCAACAATGCCCTGCATTGCGGGAACAGCCTGGCCTCTCCACGGCGGGGCCATGACTGCTCTTCACTAGAAGTTATTTGATATTTGTCCTGAAGAGTTAGTGCCTGAGCCATTACTTGCTATTTTTCATACCAGTCTTATTTTATCATAATTCGTTATAATTGAAATGCAGTTTCTCTTTCATGAGATGATTGCAGTGCACTCAATGAAACAAACAGAGCAGAGCTGTGGACAGGTAACTGTAGTTGCCCAGGTAGGAGAGGAAATGAAGGCCTAGATTTGTTCTGCGCCAAGGAAGATGGGGAGAGACAAGTACACCTGAGATATATTTAGGTGATAAATTGATGCAACATGGTAGTTGGCTGGACATGGGATATATTTATGGCTTGGAACATTTCTCAGATGTGGGTCTATTCAGTGAATAGAGAAATTAGAAGGAATAGCTATGCTAGGCCTAGCAGAACTCATCCGCTGTAGGGTGAGTTAGGTGGCAAAGTGCTTTGTGAAGGAAGAGACTAGGTCTATTAAGACTGGTGCTTGAGTGAAACTTCAGAGGCATTTGTGAGTGGGCTGGCTGGACCTTCACTTAGGTCTCATGTAAATGAACATATTTATGCATTCCACACAGAAGAGTTACTTATAGCATTGTTATCTAATTAAGCCTGTGGGAGGGACTGACAACAGAATGTGGTACATTGGGAAGCAACCCACAGAACATGAGTTCCCAGCTAGGGACTCAAATATTAGCTCTCCATCCCTGGGTGCAGATTCTATTTTGGATTCTTTAAATAACTAATCTATGTTAGTATTCCCATTGAACTGCTTTCAAGTGAGTTATTATTTTACCCTGTTACATAAGGTCTGAAGCTCGTGAGAAGTATCTCTGCTGCTGATATAGATGTTAAAATCCTTAGCGTGTGAATGGCAGGACAAATCCAGGAAGAGAAACAAAGACTTCTGTGGAACAGTAAACCATGCCAGGAAGCATGGCGGGTAGAGCAGGTCTGAGACCCTGGAAACTTGGTGGATACATACCTGAGACAGCAGGTACCTACCTCCCTGCTCATGGCCTGGAACATGTGCTGTACTTCCCATATAAGGAAATGACCTGTGGTCATGTAGGCCTAGAACAGAGTTCTCTATTACTAATGACGTATCTAGAGACCCTGAGAGTTTAGCCAATAGCGTTCACTTCCTGGACATGCTTCCCTGCAAAAGGTTTTCTGTTTCTCCCAAGAAGTTGGTAGGTATCCATTTTCCATGTTGACCAACCAATAAACAGTTTGGAACCAAGGATTGTCTCTTTCATTGAGATCTACCTTGAGGAACATGGAGCAGACCTTCACCTACAGAGTAACTGCCTAAATCTTCCATAAACAACACATCTGTGCCTCCAGAAAACCTCTGCTACCTTCCCTATTGAGCAAGTCTGAGCTCCCAGTCCTGGCCCTGGGCTAGATGAAGTCCTCCTCAGCATGAGGGCTTTCAATGATTTTGACCTCATCACAAGCCTGCAGATGCCTGACACTCCTTTCCCAACATCTGTATGTGGTTTTCTCTAGCGAATAGATGCCTGGAAGTTAAAGAATACCAGCTTCAGTTTTCTGACATCTCAGACTGCACTCTTCCCACCTCAGAGGGCTGTCTCAGTGCTTCCCTGAAGCCCAGCACCTGATGGTTGTAGCCCAGCATAAGCATAGTTAAACACCCCACCCAAGTGGCAGTATCCTGAGGTGGGGCTGAACTCGGACCCACAGACTTCAGAAGACCAAGTCAAAGTTGAGAAAGGAAGATCACGACAGACCTTAATGATATGTGAGTCCGAGCTGAAAGGTGAAGCTAAAACCATCCAGGAGAACAACACACAGAGAGAGGGCAGGGAAAGGCTGTACTCTCCAGTTCAAGAGAACATGGGGTTCCAGCAAGGACTAGCCATCAATACAGGTTCCCACAGGTTCAATAAGCTGTCATGAGAAGTACTGTGAAGTTTGCCACTGACGTTGGCAAAGACCAAGGTGAGATCGGTGTTAATGGGGGAGAAAACCAGGTTGCAGTGGACTGAGGAGTAAATCAAAGGTATAGTTGTGCAGACACCAATGGTAACTTCTAGAAGAATGTTCAGTACTTTAATCACAGACGTTGACTTATTTGTCTAAGACTTGTCAGGTGATTCCAGCTCAGTTGATGACCATTGTAAAGTAGACATTGACTGTGCAGCAGCACTGAGCTAAATGCCTCTGATTACACTAATAGGCCCACAGTTGTCAACCAATGGGGACAATGGGATGAGTAGACTAACATAAGATGCAAGGACTTGCAACTTGTCAGCTGGTCTTCATGAATAGAAGCAACAAAGACCAAAAATGAGTGTAGATTTGACACTAAGGTAACCCCAGGTTTAAATCATTTCCACCACTAGGCTTCTGTTCTCTCTTCTTCAATATCCTCAGTATGGAAGAAATGACATCGCCAACTTTTCAAGACTTTTATGGGGATGAACTGAGGATTAGTTTAAAATGATGTTCATACTACAGTAAGTTCAAGTCAATAGTAGAAGATTGAGGAATCGAGGTGGAGGATGGGGAAATCAGGATCAGGTGTTGAGAAGGACAAGAGATTTGGCCAGATGACCATGAGAATGAGTAGAAATCTGAAATTTATGGTGGTGAGGATGAAGGGGTACCTCCAAGATGAGACAGAGACCTGGGATAAGAAAGATGTCCAAGAATCAACCCAGGTGACCTTAGCTGTGACTCACAACATTGGTCACATATGGAACCTGAAGAGGCCACCTCCTGTAGCCAGGCAGAAACCCCAGTGGAGCTATAGAGACACCAACCCACCCACAAAACTTTCAACCCAAAATTTATCCTGTCTACAAATAGTGTAGGCATGAGGGATAGAACAGAGACTGAGGGAATGGCCAACCAATAACCAGCCCAACTTGAGACCCATCCCATTGGCTAGTACCAATTCTTGACAATATGAATGCTACTCTGCTACGCTTGCAGACAGGAACATGTTGTCCTCTGGGAGACTCCACACAGCAGTTGACTTAGATACAGACAGCCACAGCCAATCAGTGGATGGAGCTTTGAGACTTTCTTATGGAAGAATAGGAGGAAGGATTGAGGGCCTCGAAGGAGAGAGGAACTCCACAGAAAGACCAACTAACCTGAACCCTTGGGGCTCTCAGAGTCTGAACTGCAAACAAAAGAACATATATTGGCTGGACTTTGACCTCCCCACACCTATGTAGCAAATGTGCAGCTTGGTCTTCATGTGAGTCCTGAACAGTTAAAGTGGGGACTATCTCAAAAGCTGTTTCCTGTACACGGGATAGGTTCTACTAGCTGGGCTGCCTTGTCTGGCCTCAGTGGGAGAGGAAGCAATTAGCCTCACAGAGAAGTTCCAGAGTTGGGGGGATACGCAGGGGCCCCTACCAGTTCAGAGGAGAAGGGAAGGGGGATGAGGAAAGGGTTGAGGGAGGGAGCCACCAGGAGGGGGCAGTGAGTAGGATGTAAAGTAAATAAGTAAAAATTTAAATTAAATTAAAAATATGTAGAAGATTACCCTTTAGCTTGTCTTATGAATATGCACACCTGAGAAACTGGAGACCATGCAATTCAAGTGACTTATGAAAGTATTTTTGTTAGTAAACATAGTAGGTAACTACATCTAGTTCTGTATTTCTTTCTGTGATCTTTGTTGTTGTTTGTTTTGAGATGAGATGTCTACTATTCATCTCTAGCTGGCATGCAACTGGCTATGTAGACCAGGGTAACATTGAACTCAAAAAGATTCATCTGCCTCTGCTTCCTGAGTGTTGGAACTAAAGACCTGCACCACAGTGCCTGACTTTGGTGTTTTTACTTTAAAAAATCTACATTTCATCTCTTTTAAATACAAACTCAGACAAGGTGATATCTACAAACTACAGGTAATAAAAATTCAACTTGGATAATTCTGTACAGCATAAAAAATGTCTATAATGATGCTAATAAAATCAGCAGTGCAGAAAACAAACCCTTGTCTGGGAAATGAATTATATATATCACAGTTCTTTTAGTCTCAGACATAAAGTGCATATGCATGAGTTAAGAGAACAATGAGGAGAAAGGAGCAACATTGTCTGTATTCTGAAAAGGTAGACTTCGTGTAGGTGAGAAAGGCGGTGGAATCCGGCAGGTCAGCCTGTCCTAGATTTAGAGAAAGGGCTTTATGCATGAAAGGGTTTGTGCCATTTTAATTATGCTTGTACTAAAAGAAACTACTGCTTATTAAGGGCTATTTAATAATAACTATTTATTCCTTCTCCATAAAGAAAGGCGATGCCAGATCCCATAATTAGCAGCTTAATGTACTGAAATGAATGGCCCCTCAGACCAACACAAAGCCAAAAGGAGGGACCTTGGATGCCGATTCGACTTTTATAATGGGGGTGGGGATGCCAGGAGATGCTGCAGATGGCCTGTTAGACTTCTACAGAGGAGTGTACCTCAGTGCCCATTACTTGTTCAATAAATATGTTTGGTAACCAGACAAATATGGTCCATATATTCATGTAGTCCATTCTATTCTAATCGGAAGAAGCAGAAATGAAGACACCAGGAAATATGTGAATGTACAGAGGAAGTTTAGCCCGGATGTTGGTCGAGCAGGGGAAAGACTGGAGAATGAATGTAATTGTTGAGAGACTATAGATAAAATGAGATATAAACGAAAAGGTCTATCTATATAAAGACTCTCAGGAGACTTTCCTAGGTAGTGGGAAGAGGGTCTGTGAATATTCTCTGATGGGGATAAAAGTGTTCAGTTGAAGTCTGGGATGAACAGTAACACAACACAGCCTAATAATAAGCAAGAAAGGGTTTAAATGAGGGAAAAATAAAGTTTACATGGCCAGTTCATATGCTCTGTCTTTTAACAATGATTCATATCAAGAAATACATTTTGTGTTGCAGATAAATATAAATTCCCTAAATGCAACCTTGTGGCATGTGTGCGTGTGCGTGTGTGTGTGTGTGTGTGTGTGTGTGTGTGTGTACATATCTTGTTTTCCAGCATTCAGTTTTCAACCACTTGGAATATGTAATATGTACTTTTTACCTACAGTGATGAGATAACTGATGGCCAGGCTTCTGTTTTAGAGTAGAGCTGGTGCCAGAGGAAAAGACAGGGCTGCACGACTGGAATTGCATAGCTGGAAGCTTCACCCCTCTACTTATTTAGGACAGAGAATGTTTAGACATCGGCTAGTGAGGTAATATACATGCCTATCAAAGTTGTTATGAGAACCCAGAAAGGTGAGACTCGGAAATGTTGGAGTTATGAACACTTGGAGGTTGTTCGAGAATGGAGCACTAGGAGAGGCTATGAGCTTAGTGGATTCCCCAACACGCTTTGCCCCGTGCTTGCCCACTATTGGGTGTTTCCTCTACATCCTTTAAAAGACACCTAAGTGAAATGACTAAACCATTTTTGTACATTTTTCTGAGTTTTACAAGCAGCTCTAAAAAAGTAACCAAAGCCAAGGACAGAACCACAGAAATCTTGATTTGTAACTAGAGGATCAGAAACATTGGTCAACCTGAGACTGTGGTTGGCATCCAAAGATGGGCAATGGTTCCTGTGGACTGAGCCCTAATCTGCTGAGATCTGATGCCGTAGAATAGTAGAACTCAATTATATGTCATTTCTAATTTTTCCTAAATTTTATACTTACAATTATATATAAAGTGAAAAACCATCACAAAATAGTACAAAACATTATTATGCATTTATTTACAGTGTCCTGTGGATTGTGGTTGGTTTTTATTTATTTGTTATTTTGAGACAAGATCTCATTCTACCACCTAGACTATAAATTTAAATACAATAAAATGTAATTTAATTGTCAAACTAAACTCACGATCATCTAGACTCAGCCTCCTGAGTGCTAGTCTTACATGGTCAAGCCTATTTATATGGTAATGTTTATTTTCAATCAATTTTTTAAAAATGTGGGTCACAATGTACCGAAGAGATATCATGAAGAATGATTTGTGATCTGTTGGAATCTTTCACAGCAGAGTAAAAGAGTGCGGATTCTACTTCATTAGTTATTAAACCACTGAGGTGCTTTCTCTAGGTATATGGGTGTGGAAGCAGGGCACAGTGAAACCATTGTGTCTTTCACTATCAAGAGGAGCTGGTGGTTTGCACTGAAGTAAGGCTGTGAAGAGGTAAAATGTGACTGAATAAGCTGACAAATTGGATGCAGGGAATGAAGAAACCAGAAGAGCCATGGGTTGGCATCAGCAGTTGGGTAAACACCGCCAGCCTTGTTATATCCCTATGATAGTAATTGATGAAGGAATTGGATTTAAACATTAGGTTTGGGGAATGCTGAACATTACCATTATCCATCAGACATGGGAGTAGAGCTGACAGCAGAGTGATCTTCCGATCACATTCATGCAGAGAGCTTGACAAGGGTTATCAATTAGAATTGTTTTCATGTATACATGGAAGTGGACATTGTCAGAAAAGAAGATAAGGCAGGCGTAGCTGCTGGGAAGAGAGGTGAGAACCGAGTCTTAGGTCATTCCAGCACCGAGAGGATAATGGCTCAGATATAAAGGATTTGCTAGGCAACCATGAGCCAGAGTTCTAAAAAACAAACAAACAAACAAACAATCAAACAATCAAACAATCAAACAATCAGACAAATGTCATGTGTTGTCTGTGCCTGTAATCCCAGCACTGGGAAGGTGAAGACAGGAGGCTCTCTAGACCTCACTACTCAACAGTTAGCGAGTTCCACATTGAGTGAGAGACCCTTTCTAAAAAGAAATCAACACAGACAACATCTAAGGAAAAATAGTAAGTCATCCTCAGGCCTGCACACATGCATGCCAACACTAGACCATACAGGAACACACACACACACACACACACACACACACACACACACACACACACACACCCCTTAAAATTGTAAAAATAAAAAGTATCAGAGAGGGAGGTGGCTGCAAAAGACTATGGCTACCTTTGGTTTGAGAAGCATCCTATTTTGGCCAGTCATCCCTCAGGGAAGCCCTCTGACTGCTCTGTCACATGGTGGCTGCCCCACACCTTACACCTTTTTGCTGAACCTTTGCTGTTCAGTGCTCCATTACTTTATAAATTGCTCTGGGATTGTTTGAGTCTAGTCTTATAGTTTTTCTTCCTAAATTTTCTACAAACTGACTACAATCCAGACTTCTGCTTTTCCCGTTGTCTGTCTGTCTGGTCATCACTTCAGTGTGCATGTATTGAGTATAGCGACCATAAGTTACCAAGCACAAGTCTGAGCAAAAGTGAAAGGAAGCTCACTAAAAACTCGTGTATTACAACTGACGTGACAGTAATAGTTAACATCTAGCTAAGTAGCATCCTCTTAACTAAACTTATTTAAATACAGTCATCCCTTTGTGAAAAGGTGAACTGGTTTTGGAGCAGGATGTTAAAATCTAAAGATGTAAGACTCAATGGAAATTGACTGTATTTACATATAACCTATGCACACATTCATATATATTTTATCATCTCTAGTTACTTATAATGATACATAATACATGTAAATACTGATAAATGTTTTTACAATTATATTCTTTTGGGACCAATGAGACAAACAAGTTTGTACATACTCAGTAGAGACATATTCTGTCCCCAAACGTTTAAAACAATCACTTCCTCCCTTTTCTCCTCTTTCCCTGTCACATTTTAATTCTCACCTCCTTTTCCTCCCCTTCTTTCTCCTCTTCCTCCCCTTTTTCCTCTTCCTTCTCTTCTTCCTCTCACCCTCCTCATCTTCCTCCTCATCCTGTATGTACGAGAGAGAAAGACAGAGAGAGAGAGAGAGAGAGAAGGAGAGAGAGAGAGAGAGAGGGAGGGAGTGAGGAAGGGAGAAGGAGGTAGGGAGGGTTGGAGGGAGGGAGAGAGAGAGAGAGAGAACACTTGTAGAAGTCAGAGAGTATCTCTTCCATCTTTACGTGGGTTCTGGGGATGAAACTCAGGTCCCCAGACTCATGTGGCAAACACTTTACCTATCCCATCATCTTGCTAACCCTACATATATTACTGATTCCAGGCAGTGGACCATGGATCTGGAATCCATTATGTGGAGAACAATGGAGAATTAATAAGGGAATAACTTGTGATATATCATTGAGGGTTTTCCACATTTTCTGCTGATTACAATTCAGTGGGATTTTATTTTCAGATTGTCAAATCGTTTTTTTTAACCCTGAGAAAATATCCCCAAGTTCTTGATTCAGTATGGGAGGCCTTTGCCTGTGGGACTGTGAAAGGTTTTGTGGTTCTCAGTTGAGCTAAGGCTAGATGCCCCAGAGATCCTGAAGGGACAGTAGGAGTTTTGCCTGCTCCCAGGTACCAGGCTTCTGTCACTAACTTCAGTCCCCCATAGATTTGTGGCCATCAATCATGTAAGGGCAATGGCCTAAGCCCTCCACATGTAGATGAGGAAAAGAGATGTGACCACACGTCACATAGGCTCAAGACAGAAATCTCCATTACAATGAGAAACCTAGAAGCCTGGAGAACTTAGCTTTAAGTTTTCCTTCTCAGACATCTCTGCTTACAGGAGGTATTCAATCTCAAGTCCACCCTGAGACGGGGTGGGGGTATGGTTATACATCCACATTCTGCCATGACAATAAATGCCTTAAAACCATGGACCACGTCTTTTCATCGGAATCTGCTGTGGGGAGCTGTGGAGAAGGCCTTTGCCTACAGAGCTGCCATCTAGTCTCCTGTAGAAGGCCTCTCTGCATTCCCAGCCAAGACCACTACCAAGCTCAAGACCCCACAATCAAGCCAAGAAACATCCCCTCAAGACCATCCAGAGCCTCCCATCCCTGCCCGCCCCCCCTCCAGCCTTTGGGCCCAGATTCCATTCTTAGTTCTTCCATGACTTCCAGAAGCTCCTGTATGTCCAAGACCCTAGAAACCCCACAGTCCCAGCCTCATCACAGGCCTGGTGACCTCAAGCCAGCTCCGGCTGTCCCACACCTCAGACTGCACTTCCCTACCCCTGGAGTGGTGTCCTGGGGCTTCCCTGTCACCCACCCTGTGACGGCATGGGGTAAGCACAGTCACTTCTTACATCCCACCTGGCAGAGGGGCCACACCCTGTGGCAGAGCAGACATGGGACCCACGAGCCTACATTCGCCCATAAAGAAAGCCTGTATCTTTGAGGCCACATTAAACGGCATCTTTCTGCACAGAGGGCAGAGGCTGGATGGTTCTACAGGATAACTGTCTGTCTAGAATAACTTGATATTAATATTTAAGACCTCATTTGAGCATTGTGTGTGTGCAGCCAAGCAATAAAAAGAGATATCCAAGGACATAGGCTGGAAAAATGGGATTTGTTTGGTGGTTTATATGTGTGAGTCTAGCCCTCAGAGCAGAAAAACAACAACAACCTCAACAACAACAACAACAACAAACAAAATTGTGGCTTCTAGGTGACTCTGGGCACAGTACATAACCCTGTCATAGACAAGCAAACAAACCAACAAAATTGGATATACTTAAATAGTTATTCTGTCTTTTTGTTTAAGATAGAAACCTACTCTGTAATCTATGCTGGCCCAGAATGCACTATGTATAACAAGGTGGCCTTGAATTCACAGCAGTCCCCCTGGCTTGGGCCTTCTCCTATTTTGCTTTTGATTATAACACCTGGCCTCCAAGTTTCACCAGAACATCAACACATCAACTGTGTTCCTTTTTTTTTTTCATTTAACTGCTGAAAGTCCAACACTTTCTCAGTGTTACTCTATGTTAAAGGATTCCCTCTCCCAATTCAGTCTTTAGGAGGAAGGTGTATATGACATTGAAACCCAAGATTTAATCAAACCTAGATGATATCTTTCCTATCAAGCAGAGATGGGGGTAAGAGTTAGTGTGAAAGTGAGCAAACAGGTCCGACATGATTAGGCTGCATCCAAGGCCAGCAATCTAACTGCCTTCCGCCACTTCTCTTTGACAGCATTGTGTAAAGAGAGAAAAACAAGGAGATGGGAAGCTTGAAGGTATGCCAGAGGCTCTGGGTTCAATCTGCGGCTTCAAAAATACATAAATAAACAACTTAATCGATAAATAAAAGCATGCTGTGCAAAGAATTCAAGCTCCAAAGTGCTGGTTTTAAATTTTCAGCTTTTTGGATCATTTCCCCTGAGAAAATTGCTTTGCCTTGAGGAATAGGTATTGGCTTCGTACATTTTCTTGGAAATTGTTAAGAATTAGATGAGGTTTATTGGAGGATCCCCAAGGCAAAGTCAACTCAGCAAATTCTGAACTGGATGGCTTTTCAGCCTTGACACAAGAGGCCGGAATAGGGAACAGCTTCACTGTTTATGTAAATCATGACATTCAAGCTGGAAGGAGTCGACACTCAGAGAAGGAGGTGTGTGTGGCACACATGACTCTGAATGAACACTGCCTTCTCCAAGGCTGGGCCGGGTGCTGCGCCGCACTCTGAATGGAAATTCTTTCCTTGCCTTCTTCCTCCGGCGGCCAGTCTGTATTCATGTGTTTAGATTCTTCCTTTCTATTTTCTTTGATAGTTAAACGGGTTCCTTAACCTGGAAAAAAAAAAGAATAACTGTGCCTTATGGAGTCTTTCGGACATAGTTTTCCATTTAACAGTTTTTAAATTTTATGCATACGGGAGTTTTTTTCTGCATTTGTCTGTGTACCTTGTATGTGCCTGATGCGTAGGGAGGTTAGTGGAGGTTGTAGGAACCCAAGGAACTGGAGTTACAGTCAGTTGTGACCTTCATTTTGGGTACAGGGAATGGAGCTCAGGTCCTCTGGAAGAGCACACGATGCTCTTAATCACTGAGCCATCTCTCCAGTACCTCATTTAACATTTTCTTAATTAATTAATTAATTAAATTTTTAAATAGAGTCTTACTTTATGTGTCTGACTATCGTTGAAGTCACTATACAGATCATTTCTGTATTCACTGACTATAATAATGTTTGTTTTTCTATTTGCCATATGAAATTAAGATTTTTTAAGCACATGGACATTTTCTTACCATTTTTATATTCCTAGCATCCAATATGGATCTGGTATACATTAGTCTCTTGGGAAATGTTAGGGATCAATGAGCCAGCTATGTTCATGGATGCTGTAGCTTATGGGAAATGTTTTTAGAGCTAAGAGAGCTGACCCTGGAATCCCAGGAGGGTTATGGTTGTGGACACAATGTGGGGCATCAGTGACTGGGTTTGGGGTCCAACTCTTTCACTTCGTATACGTCTCGTCATAGATACAGCATTTCTTCTTTCCAAGCTTTCTCGCATCTCTGAAATGAGCTATTATCACTGGCGGTACAAACTAAAGAAGACAATTATCATGGCTAAATAAAATAACACAATACAGTGTCTAGCATTGTGTTTGCTGCAGAATAACTAGTATGCATTGATCAGTATCCATACTTTATACATCTTGCTGTATGTGTTATGTTATGTGTGTGTTTGTATGTGTGTGTGTGTGTGGGTGTGTGTGTGTGTGTGTGTGTGTGAGAGAGAGAGAGAGAGAGAGAGAGAGAGAGAGAGAGAGAGAGAGATTTACAAAATATACTTAGCTTTTGTATTTTCAGTTCTTCCAGCCTAGTGCAGCTATTTAAACGGTGTGAATGATTTGTCAATTTAAATGGGGGTGCAGTGGGGTGGGAAGAAAGTGGCAATGGTGAAAGAGACACCGAAAATAATGAAGAGAGGAGTTGATGAATCAAGAAGCAGGGCAAAGCACAAAGGCAACAACAGTGTATGGACTTGGCTTCACTTTTAAATCTGGCTTCTTGATGGTCCCCTTTCTATGGAGTTGACCTCAGTGTAAGCTCAGGGAATACTTCATTCCTCACCTGATGACATTTCTTTCTTTTTTTCTGTTTTTTTTTCCTTTCTTGGCTTTATTTTGTTTTATTGGAATTTTTTAGTTTATATTTCAAATGTCATTCCCTTTCCTGGTTTTTCCTCCAGAAACATGCTATCTTCCTCTGCTTTTATGAGGGTGGTCCCCCACCCACCATTCCCTCCTACCTCCTTGCCCTGACATTTCCCTACACTGGGACATCCAGCCTTGACAACACCAAGGGCCTATCCTCCCATTGATGCCTGACAAGTCTGTCCTCTGCTACATACACAACTGGAGCCATAGGTCCATCCCTGTATACTCTTGGGAAGGTGGTTTAGTCCCTGGGAGTTCTAGGGGGTCTTGTTGGTTGATATTGTTGTTCTTCCTATAGGGTTGCAAACGCCTTCAGCTCTTTCAGTCCTTTCTCTAACTCCTCTATTGGAAACCCTGTTCTCAGTTCAGTGATTGACTGCAAACATCCGCCTTTGTATTTGTCAGACTCTGGCAGAGCCTCTCAAGAGACAGCTATATCAGGCTCCTGTCAGCACATACCTCTTGGCATCAGCAATAGTGTCTGGGTTTGGTGACTGTATATGGGATGGATCCCCAGGTGGGGCAGTCTTTGGATGGCCTTTCCTTTGGTCTGTGCTCCACACTTTCTATCCATATTTCCTCCTAATACACAGCTAAACTATGTGTGACCACAGTCTGTAACAGGCAGAAGAGTGGCACACAAAATGACAACTTTTTTATTCCCAGGAAACTGGGATTAGACCAAGTTACATGGCGAAGGGCAGTCACGTAAGCTAACCACACATGGATTTCCTCCTGGAATCTGCTTCTTTCCCGTTCTTTAGATGTCCAAGTGCCGCCTCCCTTCTATTGATTTCTTGGGGCTAAACTCTTACGAGGGTACCCAGACGTACCCGTAATATTGCAAGAGTTGTAAATAAGCATGCTTCACATTACAATCAAGTGCAGGAAACATCCAGTATATCTGATATTCTCTTCTCTCCTGGCCTTTCCTACCTCCAACACGATAAGGATGGCTAAATTCTAATTTGGCATTTCATGATGGAATATGGTCAACCTGGAAGATTGAGCTTCCAGTTGTCACTCCCAGCCCTCAGCTCACCCTGGCATCTCTTCCCAGTCATGGCTTTTCATGAAATCCCACGCAGAAAAGTGAACAACAGTGTGGCTGTTTCAGCCTATGTATCAGACATCTGCCCTTGCTCCTTCACTAATATTCACCCCTTGCCTACCTCTTGAGCCTTAGAGATACGAGCTGAGCATGGGCTGTGAATGCTGAGATCTCAAAATCTTCCGTCTGAAGATGAGATACAGAATAGGCAAACGTGAAGCGCTTTAGTCTAGCATGTGCTACAGACCTTTCAAGTTACTCCAGCGAGCATCAATCTGTGCTCTACGCGCTGGGGCCCCAAGACTGTAAAGCTCCGGAAGTGCTGTCCTCTCAAGCTGTGATGACAAGTAATTTAAAGTCATGTGAGAAGGTCTGAGTCAGGTTTCTGTGTAGTCTGGGCTGGACTTCGAAAGAGTTGTCATAGCTCAGGAAATGAGAGAAAATATAGGAGTGACTTTTCAGTTTTATCTTCCAGGATCTTGAATTTTTATTTACTTTAATTAAATGTTTTAATGTATATTACTAGTTTAACCAATTAATTGCTTCTTCTAGAGATATTTTTATGAGTCCCAACCCCCCTTTAAAGGACTCAGACATCTTCCTGACCTGAGTCACTTGGGAGCTTTCAATGGCCGGACCTTTCCCGCCCTGCCATGATGGCTATTAGATGAATACATTGTGGATGGTGTGGGGACAGGCAAAAAACCATCAGTAAAAAGGAAACACTTTCCAAGGCAGCTGAGGCTCTTTATAAACCTTCGGCATGGTTTACGTGGATAATGAAGAAAGATAAAAGATACTTTCCACTTCAAACGTCTAATGACCAGTAAGAGGGAAAGAAGTTGTAACATGGCAGAGATCTACCAAAGGTCAAAAGACACTATTTCAAAAGCAGTCTCATGTATGCTACGAACTATTTTTTCATGATAATACTATTAGTAGCACGTGATATTTGTTTCAGGACAGTTTAGAGAATAATAGTATAAGGTAACTTAGAATACCCCTTTAGAAAGACTAGCTTGGGATAGAGCATAGCTTTCTTAGCTGTTAGTATCCAAAGGCCTGATTCTTCGCCTGAGGTGACTCTAAGCTTTGTGGCATGGTGCTCAGCAGTTATGTGACAGACTTGATTTCTGGGAGAATTCTCAAGAACTGTTGAGACAAATGAAATTAGACTGTAGATCTGGGGTTTTTCCTCTACATGCACCAAACTGATGAAGACAGACACGGTTTATTAGTATGTATTGTGGAGATCAGATGAAATGATAAAGAGGAAGAGTGACAGTAATTCCATGAAGTCCTGGTGATTTAAGTGTGCAAAGGTGTCTAGAGTCTCATATTTTCTCATCACATTCTGCAAAATGTAGTCAAAGAGCCTATGAAAGGAACATATTTGGGAAAGGCTGGTTTAGGAATAGGTTTTGGACATATCACTCCTTAAGATCAGGAGAAAGCTTCTACACAAGTGCTTGGCAACTTGAAGGAACTTAATAACATCTACTGCCTGCCATCTACTATTCTGATAGTGGAGCTGGAAGATGGGAAGAGACAGTGATACAGGTGAACTGGATGTAAACAGGGTTAGCTATACTTTGGGAATAACTACTGTTGCAGCAACGAAAACTTCAGAATCTCCAAGAAAAAAATTGTGTAACAGAACTGTCTATATCTTGGTTAGTATTCTATTGCTGGGAAGGGACCCCATAATCAAGGGAACTCTTATAGAAGCAAGCATTTAATTGGGCATTGTTTACAGTTGAGGTGGGTAAGTCCATTATCTTCATGAACTGTACACAGAGGAAAGAGAGAGGAAGAGGGGGGGGATGGGGAGAGAGAGAGAGAGACAGAAAGAGAAACAGAGAGAGGAAGGGAGGGAGGGAGGGAGGGAGGGAGGGAGGAAGAGAGAGAGAGAGAGAGAGAGAGAGAGAGAGAGAGAGAGAGAGAGAAATATTCAGGCTGGTGTGGGCTTTTGAATCCTCCAAGCCCACTGACATACTTCCTCCAATAAGGCCACACCTCCTAATCCTTCTAATTTTTTCTCAAAATTTTCATTCCCTGGTGACTAAGCATTGATATTTCAATTCATATATTTATGAGCCTATGAGAGGCATTCTCAGTCAAACCCCCACAGTCCACAACTGGGAAAGGACAACTAAGAAATTGCCCAAAACTGAGGGGGAAAGAGACTAAAAGGACTCCTTGCAGTAATGGTAAACATCTAAGCATTTGTTGAATGTAGAAAATACTGTCATTTCTTTACATGTATTAACTTCTCAAAGAGAGATGATACATTCGAAGTCAACAAATGAATGCCAAGCACACTGATTATTGCTAATCCTCAAGATTATATCAGGATAAAGTAACAAAAATTTTAAAGTAAATATGAATCCAAGTTGAAAATACACAAGATTGCAGATGTTCCAGTCACATGTATTACAAAAAGCCACACGCCAAGACTGAAGAGCAGCTGGAATGCTCTGCAAATATCCTAAAAGTAGACATACAAAAGATATATATATATATATATATATATATATATATATATATATATATATATATTTCCACCTTTTTCCTTGGCACTGTGTATTCTACACAAAACTAGAGTCAAGGTGAAGCATCGTGAGTTCAAGGCCAGGTTAGGAAACTGCAGGGAAAATTTACCTCAACATTAAAAGTTTAAGAAAGGGACCGGATATAGATGTCTCTTGAGAGACACATCCAAAGCATGTCCAACACAGAGGTCAATGCTAGCAGCAAACAACTGAACCGAGAATAGGACCCCCTTGGGGGGAATTAGAGGAAGGATTGAAAGAGCTGACGGAGCTTGCAACCCCATAAAAGCAACAATGCCAACCAATCAGAGCTTCCAGGGACTAAACCACTACCCAAAGACTATACATGGACTGACCCAGGGCTCCAACTGTGTATATAGCAGAGAATAGCCATGTTGGGGCACCAGAAAAAGGGGAAGCCCTTGGTCCTGCCAAGGTATATATGGGGGGGCATATGGGGGGCAATAAAGGGGATATATAGGGGGAATACCTGCATGGGGAGGGGGAGGGGAGGGAATAGGGACGTATGGACAGGAAACGGGGAATGGGAATAACATTTGAAATGTAAGTAAAGAAATATATCTAATAAAAAATTAAAAAAAAGAAAGGAGCCAGGGCTATATCTCTGTGGGAGAATGTTTTCCTTCCATATATAAGGCTTTCTTTGCAACCACCAGGACCCTCAAAAATTAATTCATTAATTTTTAAAAGGATATAAATAGATCACACACCCATTTTTTTCCTGCTGTTATCATGCATCTTTCAAGGTTTGTGGCTGGTTAGTGCCAAGGTGAGAAGGGCAAAGACATGGGAGGACCTGTGAAGGAGACATCCTGCTCTGTCCTGGAGACAGCACATGCCATTTCACTGATGCGCAAGTCTCACAATTCAGTTACTTCATACAACTGACCTCAAAGCCTTGTGAGAAATCTTGTCCCACTGCAGAACAAGGAAAAGGAAGAGAACAAGTCTTGTGATCAATTAACTCGCCTTTTCCACAGTCTTCTTTCTGGTGCCCAACCATCTGCTTCCTTTCTCGCGTCTTGTCACACACTGATACCCCACCCGTGTGCCAAAGATAACCCCAGACCTCATTCTGCCACTGTGTCTAAATCAAAGAGTGGGACATCTCCAGTGACATACAGTCATCTCTCAGAACTAGATGAGGCTGCTCATGGGCTGTCTAACTATGAACGGAAAGAAAACAATTCACTCTTCATGAACTTTCTACCTCATTTCCACCGTTCTGTCTCACAGTAGAGGAAAGATAAGCCCAGTGCTACGTTCCACTAGGAGAGGTAAGAGGGGGCACTCTCAGCCACGGTCACTGGAGTCTCACTGAGCTTGTATTGCGCATGTTCCAATCATAGCAATAGAGCCAGTCGGTTGAGTAAATTGTAAGCTGTGGATATATCCCTTTGCCTATTCATTCTCTTTGATGCTGACACGGAGGTACATTCTGTCCTTGAAGACTTTCATTGCTCACATCTTCCTACCTTAATTTTGGAGTTCTGAACGTTTCCTTGAAGTTCAACCTGGCAATTAAATTTTAGGTTCTGACAGGCATGGTAGAAGGTATTTGTATGCTGGATTTCTTAGTGATGGAGACAGGGAATCATTTGAGCCCAAGGAGTATAAGGCTATTCTGAACAGCATAATGAGCCCCGGTCTCTTAAAAAATAAAGCGTGAGATCAAGGGTGATCTCATGATATGATCAGGATAATGATTGTGGAGGTAGTGGTAGAGGTGGGGGTGGTGATGGCGACGATGATGATGGTGATGACGATGATGAAGGTAGAGAAGATAATCATGACTGGTGATGCTGATGTTGGTGATGCTGGTGGCGATGAAGGTGGAGATAGTAATGATGATGTTAGTGATAGTGGTGATAGGGGTGGTGATGATGGTATTGGTGGTTATATGAGTTTATTCGTGGCACAAATATTTTTAATATACCCCTCACATTCTCAATCACTAAGAAACCTCAAGAAAAAAATCAGATCACACAATTATTTAGACCACATTTTAAGATATAATCCTCAGTTCTAACAGTTATCACGTGTATCCCAGTGAGAAATCTTCTGTTTTCTGGGCTCAGTGTTTGAAGTGATTGCTGTGTAAGCAAGAGGACCAGACTTTGGTCCCAAGAACCCTCGTCAATGCCGATGGGTATGACTTCCTGCCTGTAACTCTAGCCTCAGCTGTTTGTGATGGTGAGGATAGGGGTGAAGATGATGGTGGTGATGATGATAATGTTGTGTTTCAGAAAGTAGTTCCATAGGATTCAATCAGATCTGACCTCCCTAAGAGGCCTGCCTGCATGCTTGTAGGCACACATGCAAATGCGTGAATGGGAAGGAAGGAGTCTTAGGTTGTGATACTTGCTCCATTGTTGTTCTACCTCATTTTTGAGTCAGAGTCTGTCATTCGTAACCAGAGCTCAATGATACAGTTTGTCAGTTTGTCCAGAGAGCTCCAGTCTCTGCCCTTTGAAGCTGAAATCACACACTAGCTGTTGATGTGTCCTGTATTTAAGCAGGTTCTTTGGATCTAAACGCCAATCCTCTTGCTTAGATAGCACCTAATTCAATTGCTGGCTCCTCTCTCCAGCCCATCTTTCATATTTTCATGGACCATCTCAGCTGAAAGTTCAGGAACAAACTCCAGCATTTCCTCTGACCCACTTTTCCTTGCTCATGGTGTGAATGCAGTTTCACTTACTGTAACCCTGTGTTCTGCTACCTAACTGAAGTTGTGGCTGCCTGGTGCCAGTCACCAGAAACAGATGCTGTCTTTCTTCTGTATGCCCTGAGACCCAGGCCTCTCTCATTCCTTCCCTATCTACAGAATGAGCAACTTCGACAGTTTCAATTTGTGGTATATTCTCTCTTGAAGAAAAGTCTACTTGGCAGTGATTTTTCTCTTAATTGTAGGCACAAGAAGAACTTGTGGGTTAAAGGAAGTGATGATGAAGATTGATGCTCCAAGATCGTAAATGAATGCTGTTCCTGCTTACTAAGCCATTTCCTATCAGTTTCCTGAGCTGAGCCATAATTACACTGGGCTTACTCATTGACTTGGTTTATTAAACAGCAGCACATTGGCTGCCTTTTCCCCCATATGGCTGTAGTCAATATGGAGAATTTGAGGACATCAGAACCTTTTTAGGTTCTCCATGCATGGCATAGTATCAGACGTCTGTAAACAAATGCTAATTATAAAACTACTTGTCATCCGTTATGTAACCAACATAGTTTTATTCGGTACTTAAAAAATATGCATTCTCTATCACATAAAGCACGAGATCCTCAACTTCCTCACGTACGCAGATGAGTATGCCATCGGCTACTTCAAGAAGCAGGGTTTCTCCAAAGAAATCAAAATACCTAAAACCAAATATGTTGGCTACATCAAGGATTATGAAGGAGCCACTTTGATGGGGTGTGAACTGAGCCCTCAGATCCCATACACAGAGTTCTCGGTCATCATTAAAAAGCAGAAGGAGATCATTAAAAAGCTTATTGAAAGGAAACAAGCTCAGATACGAAAAAGTCTACCCTGGACTTTCATGTTTCAAAGATGGAGTTCGGCAGATTCCTATAGAAAGCATTCCTGGAATCAGAGAGACAGGCTGGAAACCAAGTGGAAAAGAGAAAAGTAAAGAGCCCAAAGACCCTGAGCAGCTTTACAGCACGCTCAAGAACATCCTGCAGCAGGTGAAGAGCCATCAAAGCGCTTGGCCCTTCATGGAACCAGTGAAGCGAACAGAAGCTCCGGGATATTATGAAGTTATAAGGTTCCCCATGGATCTGAAAACCATGAGTGAACGCCTCAGGAACAGGTACTATGTGTCTAAGAAGTTATTCATGGCGGACTTACAGCGAGTGTTCACCAACCGGAAGGAGTACAACCCCCCCGAGAGCAAGTACTACAAGTGCGCCAGCGTCCTGGAGAAGTTCTTCTTCAGTAAAAGTAAGGAAGCAGGCTTGATGGACAAGCGATTTTTTTTCCCCTTAGATACACAACAGCAGTGTGCCTAAAGCAGGTCATTTAGGTTTTTGTTTGCTTTTGTTTTTTTTTTTTTAATTGTACATCATGTGTATTACAAGAGACTTGTAATAATTAGCACTTTTGAAAAACAAACAAAACCTCCTTTTAGCTTTTCAGAGACATACTTAAATGGAAATCATAGATTTTTTTTTAATTTTGTGGAATAGATTTTAATCTATTTACTACTATCATGTAATTTTTCTCTGGCATGTCCAGTAGCTGACTATTGCATGGTAGATGATCAGGGGCTTCCTCAAAACCTGTATGTGAGGAAATTGCACACAGTACCAAGATTTGGGGGAATCTAGAGAAAATTTTGACCTTGAATGTCTCCATTTTTTTCTAATGGAACATGAGAGTTTATTTTATTCTGAAGGACTTTAAGGGTCCATGATACACCTGTGCGGTGAATGAACTGTGTGGTGTTTGAAGTCTCACTGTAGACTTTTTATAAGTATATATTTTTAAAACACTCGTCTAGATGAGGTGCTTTGAGCAGTTCTGAAAAATGCAGCTTCCATAATAGCAGCTGCTTTGACTCCTAAGGAAGGGACTTTTATAAGCTCCCAGGGCTTTGATCATTCTGTCTACCTATTACAGACTTGAGAATGCACAACCACTATTTAATAATTCTTGGCAGATATGTGTCCATCTCATATTTGACTTTGCTTGTGCAGGGCCCAACTTCTAAAAGATCCGCTGCCAGGCCACAAAGGTGTCAATTTGAAAACATTCAAGGTTGAGTCAATGTTATGACATGTGGCCTACACATGAACCCAGGGGAGCCTTGCTCCAATATGTAAGGATTCTTTGTATTTTCTGGTACATTTAACCCCATCAACAGTGTCTATGTGAACATTTCCCATTTGTACTTCCAAATTTATGTTTGTCTGAGGTGAACTGAATTCTTACCGAAGTTTAGGCCAGTATTTTAACACCTGCATTGTTTCATTGGTCCAGGCTTCTATCCCACTAACGTTCTCTGTACAAACTCATTAACCAATTTGTCTTGGGACTCCAGCTTAGTGCCTGGATTTGTGTCCTAATTACACTACATAGAGAAGTGGAACCCCTGCCACCCTGACTCTGGGAAAAACCAACTAATATACAACCATATTAAACGAAGGCCACCTTAGTGGTTTCGACACTAATTTTTATGATGCAAATTTATAAACTGATTTTTTTTGTAAAGGCTGACGTTTTAAAAATGTATTTAATGTATGTTTTCTATCACCATAAATTATATTGGGTCACTAACAGTCATTAAAAACAGCTCGCAGAGGGAGTGTGCTTGAAGGGAAATATCCTGGCATTGCTATCGAGTGCTGCTTCTGACACGGATGGCATGTCACATGTTCAGCGTGTTCACCGAGGATCACACTGAAGCTGCCTCAACATTTGGAAGTGTAAGGAACACTTTGGGTGGTGTCTAGACTCTTAATGAAGAATGATAATACAGGTCGCATTAAGGATCTCAGACTGGTTTAAAACAGCTTTGTACCAATCTCGCTGAAGCGTCTGTCCAGCTTGGTATCCTGTGAAAGTTTGTTAGACATTCTTAAAGAGTATTGTCTTTAAAATCAGATGGTCTCTTCTATATTGAAAGCATTTTTATGTTTTCTAATTTAAAATTAATATTTTCTTATAGATATTGTGCAATAAAGCAGAAGTAGAATGTGGTTTTTGCAAATGCTTTAATGGCCGACAAAAACTTTACATTTGTAAAATTAATATATTGTACTGGTACAAAATAGTTTTAAATTATATTTTGAAAAGCTCAAAAAACATATGCATTCTCCTTGGTAGGGATCTATTTAACTGTCTCTTGACTCTGTCATGTGATAGATATTGTCACCCCTAACTTAACAGGTGGGATAATGGCTTCCAAACCTCCTGTTCCTTCCTTCCCCTATTCTTGACTTATTCAACTTTGCTGATCTGAGTGGAGCCTGCTCATTTTCCCCTGCTCTAAGATGCTTGATCGTTTCTTTGGCAATGATAATAGAAGTTCAGGAAAGGTCTAGAGATGGCTTTTCTACCTTGAGACAGCAGCTTGGCATTTCAAAGTCATCTGGGAAAGCAGAAAATTGGGAATAAAGAGTGCTTTTCAGAAATGTGACAGAATATTTCAAAAATACTAAGGTTAAAGGTAATAATACAAGTCTCTTCTCACTGTAACTTTTTTCTTGTGTCCCTTGGTGTTCTCTTTCCCTAAACAGTGTAATGATATTTCTGTTTGCTCAGAAACACCAGATGTGTGGTGAAGTAGGTCATGGGTATGTGTGTGGATTTCTTGGAATAAGATTCTGAAGTAATTCTTTATAAAGAGCCTTTCCAGATCAAACCATCGTGGGTGTGCTCTATGCTGTCTTCTGGTGGGAACACAATGTATGTTACTATTTTTAATCTTTGGTAAGTCCTGTGGTGGTAGTGCATACCTGTAATCTGAGGATTTGGAATCTGAGATGAGGGAAAGCAAGTCTCAGGCCACCTTGAGGCTTTGGCACAATAATGATAATAAATTAAATATGTTAAGAAAGATTTTTAAAGCCAATAACTCTGAGCATATTTGGCAATACATTTTTGTCTTTTCTTTCATAGGCAATGCCCCTCAAACTTTGAAAATGTACATTCTAAATTGAAAGTTCCCAAAGGAATTTAAGTAATCTGAGATTATTTAAGGAATAAGAGGTATATGGAGCTATAGACATCTGTTGACCTTATTTTGACAAAGACATTAAAAAGTTACAATCTGCTGTTGCTATAATTTACTCCAATAAAGTACAAATTATCCCCAACAACAATAAATTCAAATGGCAATAAAGTTAGCATTTGTGTTATTCTAGGTTCATTTTGAAACAATGAGAAATCCATCATGAACATGTGTACATCCTTCTTTTGATTCTGGAACATCCCTTCCCCTTTCTTTTGATACCGAAAACCTAGCTTTTCTTCATGGAGAATTCATACAGTTTGGTTCGTGGGGCAGGATTATGGGGAACAGGTACTCCTTCTTCAAGGGATGGGGCATTGTGCATGCTTCCCAGTTAAGACTTTCATTCCTTGATCATAACCTGGTACAGTCAGTTCTCATCTTCACTACCATGTGTGGATATTTCATGAATGGTCACTTTGGCTGTTGTGTGGAGCTGGAAAATAGCTCCAGGAGTAATGGAATCCAGTGACCCACAGGCTCCTAGAGAGTCACAGAATAACACAGGGGAAAGGAGACAATGATCAGAGTTATGTGCTTGAGAAAGGAGATGAGAAAGAAACCAGTTTTCCAACTCTTTTAGTGACAGTCATTTGTTGATGTGGGTAGTGAAGAAACCAGTGAATGAGGACACTCTATGTGTTGGGTTAAATTATGGGATGGAAAGTAACTAACAACATAGATGATCACATGAGAGTGAGTATTTGTGTGTGTGTGTTTGTGTGTGTGTGTGTGTGTGTGTGTGTGTGTGTGTGTGTGTGTATAGTCCTTGATAACTATGGACATTCATTCATGGACTATAATTCCCCAGGATTCCTCAGTGATACTCTATTTGCTTATATACAACAGTGTATCATTTGTACATATGTATACCCATCTTCTTGTGTGTGACAAAACAGCTCCAAATTACTTGCATTGCTTAGTATGATGTGTCACATGAATGGTTATGATACTTCATCATTTTAGTAATAAGAGAACAAGTTTACATATTTAGGTCAGAATCAATTCCTTTTTTCATATTTTCTATCTCTTGTCCATTGACTCCAAACAAGACTCAGGGCTGCAGAAGGCTGAATGTGTGCATCTGTGTACATTTCCTTCAGTTTGTCCATCTATCCATCCATCCATCTATCATCTGTCTCAGTCCATCTACAAGTCTGTACTGTGTCAACCTGTAGCGTTTCAGAACACCATGGTCCATTTAAAAGCCCCGAGGTAACACCTTCAGTCTCACAGTCAATAGTCTTGTCATTGTCTTAATAAACGCATCTACATTTAGATCACGCCTTTAAAGAAATACTAAACATTAGTGAGGAAGTGGTCATCTAAAAACAGTACACTCTATCCTCACAGTAGGAGCTGAATTAAATAATTGTGGGCAAATGCAGAAGCTGGGAAGCTGCACCGAGTGTCATTTGAGAAATCCTGCAAGAGAAGACTGTGCAACTGTCATTAGTGTGATAAAAATGTGTATCTCTGTGTCTGTCCATTTCACACATTGTCCCGACAAATGACATTTAAATGGGAGAAGTATCACTAAAAAGAAATGTAATAAGCAGAAAAATAAAATATATTGAGGCCAGTACAGTCTTTTTAGAAGTATTTATAACTAGAGACGATGCATGTATTTCTGTACCAATGCTGTGAAATGCCAGAGTTTAGGGACAAGCTGTTTTTAAGAGTATGCTATGCCCTTTAGGGGGCATTATTCAATTTGCCAGTAAACAGATGGGCATGCTGGGAAAGTTGGTGATAAATAAGACCCTGGGAAGTAAGGTAATTGAATAATCATGACATTTATCCTTGTTCAGATGTTGTAACATTCATCTTGGAGGCTTGAAATATTAAATTTGTGATTTTCCTGGGTGTCAACGCTCTCAGAATATTTGGCTCGTGGAGCAACCGCAGGCTCTTCTGTGGGTGTGTGCTAATTTACTTCCGTCAGTTCTGAGCTGCCCCCCAAGTCATCTTCAGCTGGGATTCCAAGCTCCAGCTCAGGTTTTTCTTTAAACTAAAATAAGCTACAGTGTTTATATCTTAAATGGATGAACATAATTACACAAGTATTATTATTATTATTATTATTTTTTTGCTAATTCACAGAAGAATGAGGGAAGTAAATATTGGATTCTGTGCCTAAAGCTAAAAGAAAATTGGGAACAATATATCTTACTAGACTGTCATTTTTCTCCCCTCAGTATTTCTGATTTGTACCATCTATTAGAAGGGTAGACTGTCTATCTTTAGTTTCTCTCTCTCTCTCTCTCTCTCTCTCTCTCTCTCTCTCTCTCTCTCTCTCTCTCTCCTCTCTCTCTCTCATGCTCTTCTTCCCTCCCCTTCCCCTCCCCTCCCCCCCTTCCCCTCCCCTTCCCCTCCCCTTCCCCTCCCCTTCCCTCCCTCCACCCAACTTTAAATTTTAGCAGCCTTAACCTACAACCTTCAGAGGGTTGGTTGAGAGAATTCTTCTTTCCCTTTAACTTTTCTGTCTTCCATCTTTTTCTTCATCGCCCCCAACCCCTTCCCCAGTCAAATCTCTTACCCAGGGCGGCATAACCGATTTCTTTCGTAGTAGCTCTTGGTTAACCCCTTTTTCTAAGATGCACATTCACTCTCTCTCCATTCAACTTCTTCCCAGTTTGTTGTTGTTGTTTTGGTTTTTTTTGTTTGTGTTTTGAGCAGTGGCAGTTTTATTCTTCAGCATCAGTCTCTCACAAGATGGGACTTAGGGAGTCTTATACTGAGTAAATGAAGACAAAATGAATTCTTTACTTTGCCTCTGAACCACATGGAATAGGAAATTAAAAGGTGAGTGACCGGGATAGACACTGTATCTGCCAGGCCTTCCCATGCTGCCCCAGTTCACTTGTCTTTTCTATGCGCTTCTCGTGTTAGTGTTATGAGCTGTCTCATATGATTATGCTCTGCTTTATTAATGCAGACTGAATGAATATTCATGTGTAAGAAGAAACAATGAAATGTTCTTCTCTTACATAATATCACACACTTCAGTGAGAATAAAAAATGACTTTCTTATTCTGGTTAATATTGAAGGATCCCCGTTCATTCCTTAATCTTTTCCCCAGCTCTCTGGTACACTTCCCTATATAGACCTCCCGTTCTCTTCAAAACTACTACATTCATTCTTATTGGGAGCATTTTATAAGCTCACAGATCCTTCCTGTTGAGTCATTTATGAACATCTTATGATCGTGCCCAGACAAAGCTTCTAAACCCATGGTACATCGGCCACCCATTTATCTCTTTCAGGAGACTTTCAATGTTTTCCCCACTGTTTGATGTCACCTCCTATTGATGTATGCAGAGATTAGAAGTAACCATCTCTGACTTTAACATAAATGATAGCAGAACATGACCTTGTCTGTTTGTTTTATGCTAGCTTTCTAGTTTTTAGAATAGTGTTCTACAGGTAAACGTCACTCAATAGAAACTTACTCAAGTTAGCCAGTCAATGTAGGGGTAGAGAGATGTTTTACATTTCTAATGTCAATACATATTCCTAAGGCCTGTCATCATATCATACTCTATTGAAAACCAAGGACACAAAACATATTTCAAGAATGTGTTCCATGCTGTACATCTAGAACTGTATTCAACTTCTCAGGTAACTGTTTACAGATTTCGCTGATCACCACAAAGGGTTACATGATGTATAGCATTACAGAGATAGCCCAGCAATGCTTGTCTAGAATTGCTTGCTTAGAATGGCTGTTTCTATGTACTACTTGCAAGAGGAGTGTAAATAACTTAAAATGCAGTTCACATGAAGGATATGCCATCCTAATATGATTTAGTTTGAGCACCAGTCTGCCCTCATTGCCAGCAAATTTAATGTACTATCAATCATATTTATAATGCTGATTTTTGAGAATCAGCTGCTTGTTGTTCGAGCACTTAGAGTCTTGGTTACTCTCCAGTGCCTCCAACAGATAAACGAGTTCTTTGGGAATGACTCCAGCAATAGATTTTCCTCCCCTCAACCTCCTCTCTACTAGAATTCTTCGAATCTATTCTAGGGCCTCACACATGTTAAGCAAGAGCTCTCTATCTTTGAACCTTTTCCTCGGCTTGATAGCTATGTTTACATTATCGACTATAATATCTTCCATTAAAAATAATCTTATAAAATTTTCCACTTTTGTGCATGATCCTTCTCTTTTGGCATCCAGGCATGAGCAGAGGAACTTGCCCCTGAGTCCCAGTGCCAGCCCTGATGGTTATGTTCTTATTACAAACTACAGTGTCATACTTTCCATAAAGGGAATTCCCTTTTTCCATGCGTACTAGGTTGTGAATATACTGACTTTTAGAGACAAGAAGACAGAAAGCTTGCCAGGCAGGGTGGCAAATCCTGTCATCCCAATGCTAGGTGTGATGGAACAGGCAGATGGTGAGGCTCAAGGCAACTTGGACTCCATGTAGTTTGAGACTAACCTGAACCTGGGTCCGCTTGTAGGTTCATATCTCAGCCCTCTTTGGACCATCAAGGGACTTTCCTTATGTCTTTGATCTGAATATAATGTTAACATCTAAATGATTGTTTTGAAAACTGACATGATGATGACATGCTCAGTCTAAACCATGTAGTAACACACAGGTAAGTTTGCGGAGCCATGTTCAATCTCTGTCCCTATCACCATGGTTACTGCTAGCCACCAGCCTCTCTTCTTCCTTCCTTGTATTTATACTTTCTGAAAAGCTACTGTTACTAGATGCTGTACATGGATGAATGCCCCCTAAAAGCCTGTCTGTTGAAGGCTTAACCTGCCATGTCCTAATACTACTGGGATGCAGAAAACCCTTTATGAGTTGGGACCTAGGCATAAAGCTTGGCCATTGTGGTTTCAAACTTAAAACTGATAACAGAATATGTGGTCCCTTCTTGTGTCTTGTTTCTTGTAGTCACAGAACAAGTAGTAGTTTCATCATGTGTCTCAACATGGTATACTGACTGCACAACACAGGTCCAAGGCCAACGGAACCAACTGACTATGCACTGAGACATCCCAACCTATGAGTCACAGTAAACCGTTTCTCTTTTTAAAATCGCTCCTCTCCTGTATATTGCTGTAGTCACTGAAATTTGGCTAACACAACCAGTATCCTCAATTACTTATTTACATGTGATTGCACATTATGTCATTTAAAATAATTTACTTTCTGAAAAGAGAAAGTTGTTTTCTCTACTGGGGATGCTAGCTACTCTTTCTGACAGCATTTTAAGATTGCCTCCTAACTGATTTCCTGAAAACAGTTGACCCTGAGTCAACTCCTGGGAACCCAACACCATGAAAACTACTTCAGCACTTGAAAGTTACTCAAATCAGTAGCTCTCAATAGGAACTTACTGAAAATTAAAATGGATAGAAATTTGCATTCTAATTTGCAATCACCAGTCTCTAGTTCTTGTTCAAGAGGTGAGGTTATCACATTTGACTTTCTGATATAGTCACAATACAATGCGGGCCGAAATTATTCCTTTAAATTAATGCATGTTTCAAATCCGTGAGCTGCAAGATCTTTCAGAACACCCATGCACAACCCTCTCCCACTTCTGTTCTCTCTATACACAGGTTAGTGTCTGTGATTCACCTTACCTTTCTGCCCTTCCATTTTGCCATCTGCTTGGTACATTTAAGCCCGATTAATAGCATTTAGGTTTGATTTGTTTGTCTTCTAAATGATCAGCTCTCATTTCTTTTTTGCCCACACTAATAGAACAAGGAAAAGAATATAATAGATTATTATTCAGGAATGTCATTGGCATCTAACTCATCATTCTTCCTATATGCTTGCATCATCTTGTGCAAGCCTTGCCCTTTTATTCACCCACAGGAGAATGGTAAGTGCTAACCTCTATTACCATGCTCTGTCGAGGTAGCGGGATTACTGAGAGGCACTGACTAACTCCAAATATGTCTTCTTGGTATGTGCTGTGTTTGTCTTCTTATCCACAGCCATAGCTTTTGAGTACCTGCTGCCATGACCTGAAGATTTTGGGTTTCTTGTGCTTCCCCTCAGACCTGGGAATACACTATTTCCTACCATAATGAAGTGGAGACTATAGAGATGCTCAGGTGGCTAAGAACTTGCATGGCTTTTTCAGAGGACAAGAGTTTAGGTCTCATTGAGCATGTGAGGTAGTTCCCAATAACCAGTATCTCTGTAGGGATCCGACACCTCTAGCCTCTACATCTGTATTCATGTGGCACATACCACAAGAGAGAGACAGAGACAGAGAGAGAGACAGAGACAGAGAGACAGAGAGAGACAGAGAGAGAGACAGAGAGAGAATTAAACATAAAATAGATCGTTTAAAATGCACATAGAACCTCTAAAACCAGACTACTATGCCTTAATCCTCCCTCTACTAGTCATATGACATTAATATGAAATTATTTATCTCCTGAGATTTACATTGTCTTCCTTTTAAGATAGCTGTTTTAAAGTCAAGTTACTATCAAAGCAAACTATGTTGAAGAGAATCAAGAAAGATGGTATTCAAGGCTGCTGTAGTAGTGAAGAGAACTGTAAATGTGGCCAAAACTGGGGTTGGGGATTTAGCTCAGTGGTAGAGCGCTTGCCTAGGAAGCACAAGGCCCTGGGTTCGGTCCCCAGCTCCGAAAAAAAAGAACCAAAAAAAAATGTGGCCAAAACTCACTCATATCAGTGGGACAGAGGGTAAAGTGCTTTCAAAAAAGGGGTGGGGACATTCCTGGACAGCTATGCTTGCATATTGGCTGTACCTGAAAGGAAGGGGAATTTCCTCATTCATGTGACCCGTGGTTTTGAAATTTAGAATGCTCAGCCTGTGCATATCATTCTATAGGGATCCGGAGGTAGTCATTTTTAGCTGTTGGGTTTCTCCCCAATAATGGGGAGAAATGCCTTAGAGAACAGCCAGAGTGAGTTACAAAATTGGATAAGGAGCTTTTGAAAAGACATACAACTCAAAGGGGGTTGGGGAAGGGAGAGAGAGATTTCATATTAACAGTTTCTAAACACAATGGAGGGTCAGGGGGGTACAATCCGGAAGTGGATCTTGGGTGAGGCATGGTCATCTAGGGGTACTAATAAATTGGTTCCCAGGAATCTCTTGGCAAAAAGAGGGCAGACAGGAAAACAAAGTAATAGTTAACGGCAGAGAAAAGGGTCTCCTGGGAGTGAAAGCAATGATTGCTAGTGTGGGTTCCTGACAGAAAGCAGCAAGGATCTGAGGCAGGTACTGAAAGCATGAGCTCCTGAAGAGTCAGACAAAGATCCTGAGGGTCCAGGACATGAAATAACAGTGATGGATAGAGGGTGACAGCATCAAAAGCAACAGTTGCAGTCTGGCATAGAACTGAGAAGTACCAGCCACAGAGAGAGAAAAATAAAACAAAACACAGACAAGTGCTCCCATCAAGAGGACGAGATGCTCCCCAAAGCTGTTTTATAGTCTTCTGTGGTCCTTCTTCCAGACTGTCTCTCATTCATGATGGATCCTCCTGGGGTATCCTCCCTTGAATAGGTTTTTCTCCTTGACAGCAATTAACAGTTTTGTAACAGTTGTAATGATAAGTCTGGGAACAAGGTACAGCCCTTCTTAAAGGCTTCAGCTTCTATTTCCAAGGCTGACCCAAGTTCTGGTGATCACCTTGCCCCTTTAGAGGAATCATGTTTAAAGTTTGATCCATATAAGGAAAATGTTTAGTCCCCACTTCTAATGTCTAAGTCATGATTTTCAAGAAATATTAGTTACTAATGATTGGTAGCATGGTCAGGGTTAAAGGTCAAACTTCTCTGAAGTGAGTTTTGTGAGTCTTGATAGAAAACAGCCAGAAAAGAACCATGGTCTAGGACAGACTTCACATACAACAACCCATAGAAAGACTAGAGAACAGCAGAAATTATGTCTGTTGGAACTAAGAGCTTTGTCAAAACTAGATAAGACTGATGAAGCTAGAAAATACATGCTGAAAGGGACTGGATATAGATCTCTCCTGAGAGACACATCCAGAGCATGTCCAATACAGAGTTCAATGCTAGCAGCAAACCACCGAACTGAGAATAGGAACCCCTTGGGGGGAATCAGAGGAAGTACTGAAAGAATTGAAGGGTCTTCCAACCCCATAAAAGCAACAAAGCCAACCAACCAGAGCTTCCAGGGACTAAACCACTACCCAAAGACTATATACATGGACTGACCTAGGGCTCCAACTGCATATGTAGCAGAGAATAGCCTTGTTGGGGCACCAGGGGAAGGGGAAGCCCTTGGTCCTGCCAAGGTTGGACCTCCAGTGCAGGGGTATATGGGGGGCAATAAGGGGGATGTATAGGGGCAATACCAGTATGGGGGAGGGAAAAGGGAGGGAAGGATTATGGACAGGAAACCAGGAAGGGGAATAATGTTTGAAATGTAAGTAAAGAAATATATCTAATAAAAAAATGCTTGAAGTCTAAAAGCATAAATTCTCTACCTCAAACTCACAGTGGCTTTGGATAAAAGAAGAAAGGCAGTGGGAAGCAGGGGTGCTTTAGAATAGTAGGGCATTGAGTAAGAAGAGGCGATTGTTCCTCTGGGTGGGTTAGGATCCGTGGTGCAGAAATCTATGCTATCAGAGCTGGTGGCTCTTGACAGTTGACTGGCCAGCATGCAGTATTATATTAAAGTTGTTCCACAGTCTCAAGGATGTGCAGGTCCTTTGGTTACAGCCAATAGCAGTCAACTGATTAACCTCTCTTATCCCTCTCTTCCACAGCCTTGCCTACACAATCACATAGGACATCTTGGAAGCTTTGGAATTATTTTCTGACAAACACAGGGTCCATAGTCAAGCCAACCTGGCACCAAATTCCTCCTTATGAGACCAGTACACTAACTACCTTTTAAGCTTTCCCCTTGACATAGTAATACGAGATTAAAAGCACCCCCTAATAGTCTCTAGTTTGGATTAGTGATATCCTTGGTACTAAACACCACATAGGCAGTTGTCAATCAGCAATAGCTGATATTGCCACCCTAGTTAGCCTGGTGACTAATCATCCCAACAGCATAGACTAAATAACCAAAGTGGATACAAGCACAAGGCTAGTCTCACTCTTATTGACTTTCACCCACTCCACCGGAAGGTGTCACGAGCTCACTGTTGATACCTTCACCATTCCTCTCAGGCTACCCATGGATTTCGTCAGTAACAAAAATGAAATATTATGGTGGCCACTAGAAATGTTTCCGAAGAAAATTTTAATAGTCAATTAAAAATCTTAGGTGCCATATGCTAGCCACTCTCCTAATGAGCTTTGTACCTTTATAGATTTAAAAAAAAAATGTTGTTACCAAAGATCTGGTAATGTCAACCTGGCATGTGACTTCTGAGGAAACAGGAGAAATCTGCTTACCCCTTGCCCCCCAAGAAAGCAATGAGGACTGCACAGGGAAATGATTCTACCCACGTTCATCCTGGTGAATTGATTGGGCTCACTTACAGACCATGGGTGAAGGTTGACTTACAGGAGCATAGATCATTTAGATCACCCATGTTAACAGGAAGGTCTCCCCACAGGTGATGACTCAAGAAAGCATTGTTCCTAGAGCTCAGTACATGAACTTCAGGCAGCATAGCCAGTGGAAAAGTCTCTTTTCGAGTAATTGTTTACTGTTGTATAATCTTGGGGATCTGGTCTTGTGAATATTATAATTTTCTACATTCTACGTCTCATAAGTTTGGTCTACTTCCTGAATCTTACAAGCTTTCCTTGTTTAGGGAATATCTTTCAATCCCAATGGAATTGCAGCATACCACTACGTCCCCTATCACCACCACCTCCATCACTACCACTACCACCTCCACCATCACTAACATTACCACCACCACCACCACCACCACAGTCACTATCACAATTACTACCATATATCCTTCAGTCAGTGAATACCAAATTTTTATCACGGAACTCAATAAGCCTTCTGCATAAAGCCAGCCCTCTGCTAATGCTGTTGAGAATGCCATGGCTGTTCACTAATTAGGGATGTGCTTGCTGGATAAACATTCTGTATGCGTGCTCAGAAGCAGAGTCAAGACATTGTCTGAAAATGTCTCTAAACATTTTGAAAAAGAACCACAGACCTTGGAAAGGAAAAGAGGAAGAAAGAAAAATTTCAAACAACCCTGTGTTTTGTTTGCTTATTTAAAATGGACTGTAATTGTCTTTTTATTCCCCTCTACCCAGTCCTTCCTGTCACCCTGCATGTGTCCTGAACCGCAGATGATTAAACAGAAAGCCTGCTTCTCACAGGAGAATGATAAACCCAACAGCGGCTGTCCTGTTACAGAGAAGAGCTAAGAGCAAATTGATGGTTGTTAGTGATGTAATCAAAAAAGCCAGCTTCTTTGGGTATACATATTAAAGTGAAGAAAAGCAGTAGGAAACTCTACAGCTCTGTTGACAGCAGTAATGGGGTGCTCTCCCAGCACTGCCTGTCTGTCTGTTAGCATTTGTAATTACACTGTAAACATTAACTCCATTACTCTTCTGTCTCCATTCCGCATTTGCAACATAACAACCATTTTGCTTGTTTCCTTTCTACTCACAGAAATGATCCAAAATTGCCTCTGTAGATATAATATCATCATCTATTTGAGGGAAAAACAGTGGTTGTACAATTCAGATGATATTTTTAAATATATAACCTAGAGTTATTACAGTGCATAAATGAATAAAAACTCTTTGTTCTTCAAGGCAGTTTAGAATGTTATAAAAACATCTCTTTTTTCCTATTTATGTTTTGTCCAAACTGAAAGGCTGGCTTAGTTTAATAGCTAATTTAGTTATAGAGAACTTACAGGGCTGAGTAGTATTGCATGCCAAATGGGGAAACGTTGTTTGGCCACACCTTAATCCACAGGTGGATGAGCTCTTATTTAAGAAGAGAGACTTTATCACTGAATGAAACTAAAGAATTCAATTAAATCTTCCTGGGTTATGTGGATGGGCTATACAACTGGTTGAGGAGAAAAAACTTTATAGGAGATTAAGAATGGAGGCTAGAGAGAAGGCTGTGTGACCAAGACCTGCGTGGATTCCACTGACTGTGAAGAATGCTGGCAGCTAATAAACACTGGAAGAGACTGGATGTGCATGCTCCTTACCCTTCCTGTTAGACTTCCAGTCTCCAGAACTGTGAGGGAATAGATCCAAAATTTTTATGCCACTAAGTTTTCCCTAGGAAATTAGCATGAGCATATTGTATTATCTAGACCACAGCCCTGGAAACAGCAGTTGTCTGCTTCACCTGTGAAGCAGCTAGTTGACACATAGGAAATAAAATGCACTTAGTTAAAGAAATGTTTGTAGTACTCTAAATCAATTAAGTATGTCAATAATTAATTTGCTAAAATTGGGCCATACTTTGAGCTTCCTCGTGCTTCTTTCTTTACCAAATTACATTTTTCAGATCTTTCTGTCATCTTCATGGCAAATCTGACTACAATCAGTGTATAGTAACCATGCCACAACTGGTTCAAACTTCCCTCTACTTGACAATTTAGCCTATTACTTCTGGACTCAGCCTTTCAATTTTTTGGGACACAGGCAGATTGCAGCTTAATTATTTGACAGAATACATATGAATATTTTCCAGTAAATTTCTAGTAAAGTTCTTTGTTGTCCTCAAAAATACATTTCAATAACTAAAAATTAAAAATAAAATTTCCTCCCTATTCCCTGCCAAGGGTATACTTGTTCCCCTTTTAAAGAAGGACTGGAAGAGCTTGAAAGGGCTCAAGACCCCATATGAACAACAATGCCAAGCAACCAGAGCTTCCAGGGACTAAGCCACTACCCAAAGACTATACATGGACTGACCCTGGACTCTAACCTCATAGGTAGCAAAGAATAGCCTAGTAAGAGCACCAGTGGAAGGGGAAGCCCTTGGTCCTGCCAAGACTGAACCCCCAGTGAAAGTGATTGTTGGGGGGAGAATAGGGAGGGGAACACCCATATACAAGAGGAGGGGGAGGGGCTAGGGGGATATTGGCCCGGAAACCGGGAAAGGGAATAACATTCGAAATGTAAATAAGAAATACTCAAGTTAATAAAGAAAAAATGGAAAAAAAATATAATTTCCTTGATAATAATGGCAAAATCAGTATAACAAAACAATAAAGTTAATGAAAAATGAGTTTAACATTTAATGCCATTGATTAGTGTGAAATAATCATTTAATCTAAAATTTACATACAAGATACTAATCTCTGTTGGGAACAAATTAACCCAAAGGGTTTGCTTTGGTATAAAAACCTATGAAATTAGGCTGTATTGGTCAGTGGTTTGAAAGTTTATTATGATAGATATTTAGTAATAGAGAAATTGAATGCATTTTACTTCTTTGGTAATTACGAAAAATCTTGGCAGCTTCTAACAGTGATCAGCTTTATTGACTGCTTTCTGTATTTCACAGTATATTCTCAGTAGTGAGAGAGCAATGTGTCTGAGGAAGAACTTAGGATATGAGCAGAGTGGAACTTAAAACTTTAGTCAAAGGGAAATGAACTGCTACTCATTCACAGGCATGGCCTTTCTCACATTTTCCAAAAGATTGGTTGGAGAAATCTTTGATTTTCTTGAACAAACCTGAAGGTAATAGGACTTTTCCAGTTAGAGTTGGGGATGATTTATTTCTTCTTAAGCCCTCACATAGAAATTTTTACACATAGCTATTTATGAGAATGGTTTCCTTCTCTCATGTGACTGTAGACATCTGATAATCATAGTGCCTCCTGGAAAATAATATATATCCATAGTATACTAATGAATGAATGCATGAGTTGAGCCATTTCCAGGTTATTACTGCAAGTCATTCATTCCAAGAAATGATTAAAAAGCTATGTGACAGGCCCAACAACTATCTTAGCCACTCTGTGACATCACTGGGAATAAGGCTTTCTAAAGTTCATTCCTCAAAAACTTGTAGAACGTGACACATTGCAGAGAAGTACACATTGGTCTTGCCAATTTAAAATTTATAAAGTGTTATGTTGTCACTGGACTTGTGGGTTCTTCTTTCTTCTACCCTTCTCCACCTCTTTTCTTCCTCCCTTCTCTGTCATCCTTTCCCCACCCTTTTGACATCCTAGCACAAGGGAGAAAAACAAAAAGAAGAAGAAATGGAGCGACATTATCATTAGACTACTTGCTGCTGATTAGGGGCACTGAGTCCCTTGAGGCAAGTTTGACCTCCACTGTCACTCAGCATTCCTAATTTCTTCTTGCTGTTTCCTCTTTGCACACGACTATTTAACAATCTAGAGTCAATAGCCCACCAATCGCCTCTCACAGCCCTAGCATTTAAAGACACTCTGAAAAGTCCCCAGAATTCCAAATGTCACACAACTGCAGAAACTATCTGCAGCTGGCAAAATCATGCCCATGCTAAAGCATGAGGCAAATCATAGGCTGCTGCTGTGGATAATCTGAAGCAGCCCCATACTCCACACCTGGGATTAAAACAAAAACATTCCCCCATAATATTGCTATGCCTTTCAAAGGAACCAGAATTCTCACTGCATTATGTGAGGCATTCATTTTTTTTAATTGACCTCCAGACAGCATTGTACAGAGCCTAACATAAATGCATACAGCTGTTTGAATGACCCCGCCTAATTGTCAGTACGGTCACATCCTGTATACCAGAAAGAGCAAGTGTTAGGACCAAGTAAGAATTAATGGGGATGATTTGAGCTCATGAGATCAATACTGTTGGACTGTGCCCTCTCTAAATTTTAAAGCAGAACTTGAGAAATACAGATAAGGAACTATAAAGGAGTGAGACCCATTATATAAAGAGAAGGGGCTGGAAATCTAAAATGATCTGAGTCTGCTGTTTGACAGCTCAGCCCTTTAAAGTCTCTCATGGAGAAGATTCAATCACTGCCGTTCTTTGAATGAATGCCCAGTGACAGTGAGGTGAATTGAGGGCATTCCTCTCTTCAATTCTGACGTGGAGACTTTGCCAAGAGTAGGACATAACAATGTCAATTACACTATCAATCTGACAGACCCAGTCAGGCAGAGGCTCTCAGCAGCACCATCTCTTTGTTTTGTCCCTTACCACTAAGATATGAAAAAGTCCTTTTGATGATGTTGGGTCACACTGAGGAGCTGGGGGTAGGTAAGATCTCTACAGTTCTACTTTCCAATAACATCGTAAATCTCTTGATAAGGTTTTGTTGTTACACATTAAAGGAGGTGGCTGGTCATCAAGGTTTTCAGTAGCAGACAGGAGCCAGAGTGTGGAGAGCAGAGTCCCCATCAGCGTTAGTCCCCTGATGCAGCTTATCTACAACTGACCATAGATAGCAACACAATGGACAGGACTGGAACACACATGAATTCCCTATATTGAATCACTGATTTACACATCCATGTGAGCTTTTCCCCATCTATTGATACAAAGACAGAACAGCAGGCAATAAAAGAAAGGGCCACGTGGCTTGCCCTTGTATGCTTTGTGTAGCTGAGGATTGCTAGGTTATCCTTTGAGTTCTGGTGACTCTATCACTGAGGCAGTTCCTTCTCAGCCTCCCTTTCTTTCTATATTTCTTTCCACTTCAGTGTTTCATTTTAGATCTTGCTACACAGTCCACGATAGCCTCAAATGAGCAATCTTCCTCCAACTTCTCAATCCCATCTCTTCTTCTTGAGCATCATAGCTTTGTGGGAGGCGCATGGGGCCTTTGATGAACTCCTGGCTCCTGGCTTTCACTGACTCATCATGTCTTATGAAGTCTTTTGGATTTGCCCTGTGCTGTAGCTACCTGTTGTTCAGTTTCTCGGCATTGGGTGGAGGTTGTGGTCTATCTCTTCTCCATAATTATCTATACCGCTGCCTTTCATCCACACATGCCCTGATGTCCAGCAGAAAGATTCTGATTCGATTCATCCCCCCACTCTGTGTGCCTGTCTCTGTCTGTCTCTCTGTCTCTGTCTCTGTCTCCGTCTGTTTGTCTGTCTCTCTGTCTCTGTCTCTCTCTGTCTGTTTCTCTCTCTCTCTCTCTCTCTCTCTGTGTGTGTGTGTGTGTGTGTGTGTGTGTGTGTGTTTAGCATAGGGTCTTTCTATCATAGGCTGTCCCAGAACTCCCTATCTTCCTATCTTAGGCCCACAAATGCTAATGTTAGTCCTGTCTCATTACACTTAACTCTTACTTTCCATCTGGCCTCAATATCCACAACTCAAGAGGCCGTAGGCACTTTGGGATGTAGTCCTGTTGTTCTAGTTCCTTTTACAGTCCTTGCTGTAGACTTCTCTGGTTGCCCCTTGCCCTTTAGCCCCTTCAACGGATTGCCTGTCTTTTCTATTTGCCATCCTGTAAGGATAGTTTCACCCTGGTGCAGGAGGGAGGGAGGCCGCACATTCATAAGCTTTTGGGTCTCTAAGGTTATCTGAGTTTTTCTAAAAAGATGGATTCTCATCCTCTAAGAGTCAACCACATAGTTTCTGTGAAATATTCCACTGCAACTTGTAAAGAAATTGCAAAACAAAATTCACTTGTTTCTTAGATATAACCTAATGAATCAGAATTGGGGATCATACTCTCTCAGCCCTCTCTTAAAGATTTTTGGCTGCTTGAGTCCAAACAAAAAAATCATTTCATTTTACTTTTGATATGTATTCCATTTGGCTAAAGTGGGACTCATCCCAGTCCTGGTTAGAGGTGTGTGTGACGTGCACAGATATATGAAACTGTTTTACTGTATGGTTTCACCAAGCACTGGGCCACACTGACAGAATAAAACCATGTGGGAAGAAGGTAGCTACACAGTTTCTGACGAGATAATCAAGCTTTAAAGGAGTTCACACTTTCCCACCATAGGTGCCCAAAATATATTAATTTGAAAGTCACAAAACCACAGATAGGCTGATCTTTGAAAGTTAACTAACATATTGTTACATTTCTGAAAGCTCTTGATATATGGAGTTTAATTTAAATTGTGCCTCTTTGCTCTTTAGGGAGGAGAGAGTAAGAATGCTAATTTTCAGTTTTATTATTGGCATATTATGTATGGTCAACTCTTATTCCTTTCTCTGCAGTGAACCTGTCACGGGGGGGCTCAGTCCAGAGAGGGGTTCTAACTCCAATGGGACTTCCTCCTGATGTGCTTAAAGCATTGAATTTGTGGTTTCTCTGTGTTTCAGTCCAACAATGTTTAACTTGAAGCAAGAATTCCAAGAAGAATCTCAATTCTTTAACTGTGTCCGATACTTAAGTTGTGGTGGGCTGCTGTCATTATCTGGTTTTCATTCCAACAACCCATAGGGTGAACACTCCCAAGCGAGATTTCCTTTAATCGCTTAATCCTAGAAATTCCAAGTCCACGTTTTTCTCATTATTTATCATCATCATCACCACCACCACCACCACCACCACCACCACCACCACCACCACCACCACCATCACCACCGCTAAAGTGATATTTTTCTTTTTGTATCATCCTTCAATCTGAATAATCTGTCTTTGACATAGCAGTTTTTATAAGCAAGCAAATATTCCCTTTTCTCAGCTCATGCTCAGGAAAAGCAAAGGTCTCAAACATACTGTCATGTTTTCTGTAATCTCTTTGCTGCCGTCCACTCCCATTTCCCTAGGGCTTCTATCCGGATTCTACCTTTGAGCTTTGGGATTTGTTACCCTTAGCCTGGATTTGACTGCCCCAGGCATGCATATAGTAGATTCAAGTGGTTTTTTTTTTTCTCCCTTCATACTGATAACTCGAATGTTACTTTACCAGCAACATGTGACTTTCTTCACTGTAATTATGATGATTTGAATACTTAGTTGCTTATGGTCTCTCTACCCTCAATGAAATAGAATGAAGATTTTTTTTTTACTGACATCTCCTTAGCTTTTAGGAAACAGCTACCATGCAAAGTTGAGTGAAAGCAAAGTTAGAACGGGTGTGTTAATCTCACACAAAGGAGGTATTACTATGAGGCAGAAGTAGGAAGGAAGGTTATTGAACTATTATAAACTGTTCATTCCTCCAAGTGGAGACAAATGGTAACCTACATAGACTAGAAGAAAGCCTTAGAGTGCACAAGAAGAGGTAGAGCTCCCCTCAGCACCTGCTTCCTCATTTTCCTATCAGCTATGTGCCACTAGCCCCCTTTCCTGAAGGCATCCCCACCTGTAACAGCCCATATTTAGTGTCCTGACTCTGAAATACTCAAGTTAATCATTCAAATGTAAAGATCTGACTAGGATCCAAATGAGAGAGAGAACACATGCAGAGTGTCCATCTCGGTCTGGCTTATTTCACTCAGTATACCTCTTTCCAATCCATTTATTTATTGAAAATTTTATAATCTCATTTCTCTATATTGTTAATTGTCATAGACCAAGATTTAAAATGTTTCTTTGATTATATCTCATTCATATTAGTTATAGACAATTGAGAAAATGGGCTTTACATTCTAAGTTACATCCAATTTCAAACAGTGTTGAGATCTTAACTTTTTTCCCTCCATCTTTATTAAATTGGGTATTTCTTATTTACATTTCAATTGCTATTACCTTTCCTAGTTTCCAGGCAAACATCCCCCTAGCCCCTTCCTCTCCCCTTCTATATGGGTGTTCCCCTCCCCATCCTCCCTCCATTACCAATTATTAGAGAAATAAATTCTTTTTTTGTAGATGTATATGAATGTGATATGTGTGTAGGGGATGTGGGTTTGTGTACTTGTGACCATACTTTCCAAAGACTAGGGGAAACTGTCAGGTGTCCTCCTCTGTCTCTCGTTACATTCATTATTCAACCAAGACAGGGTCTTTTAACTGAATCTGAGACATGGTTGTCTGGCAGTTAACAAGCCATAGACATTCTTCTTCACCTCCCATAGCATTGGGCTACAAACAGCCATGGCCAGTTTTTTACATGGGTCCTGAGATCTGATCCCATTGCTTATACAAGTATGCTTACCCACTGAGCCATCTATCTAGTCCTAACAGTAAATTCTTTAATTTAAAAATGAAATTATAAAAGCATCATCACACACAAATATACCACAAGGTTCCTTTAAATAGCTATTTTAGTATGCATAAAATGTGACTTTCTTCACATGCCATAAAAGAAGCTTATACTCTTCTCTTCGAAAATATAGTAAGCCCACAGAGCAAATCCCATTTGTAGTCATAAGACAGAAATGCATATTCATTTTATTCAAAAATCTGACTCCAAGTGCCTCCCCCCACCATGGAAATGTAACAGAGAAAGCTCAGAGGAAGCTATCATGTTCAACCCTTGTTTGTCTGTCAAGATCTATTCTTTCTAAATTATGTTTCAATCTACCTATATTTCAGTAGTTATGCTCTGTGATCTTAACTTTCTCTCCTCCTCTGAATAAAGAAGAATAGGAATCCCATACCAAAGCTGAGAATCAGAAACTATGGAAACACTGTTTTAGCCCCAAACTAATGGCTGGCTTCAGTTCCAGAGATGTAAACACAGGAGCTATGAGACTTCAGTCCACCCTGTTGTGAGACAAATGACTAAGGCCAGTGAGCCTGTTGCCTGTTAGGGTTGGTCTTGTATCAGCACAATGCAGGTAACTGCAGGTGATGCCTATTAACAATTATAGTAACTGTATGGCATCTTTTCATCTTTCAACATTTCTTATGGTGCTTATGAATTTCCTTTTCCTTCTTCTGCACTCTTCCATGAGCTTTTGAGAGGGTGGTAAGAGGGACTTATCTGGGGCTGGTCCCATATTGGTTGCCTACTTTCTGCATCTTGGTCAGCCATGGGTGCATCCACCATTGTTCATCAAAAAGAGAGTGGCTTTACTGATTCACATTGGTTGCTTTTCTCTACTTGGCATGACATCACCTGTGGGCTTAGTGCACACTTCCTTTATTAAATTGAGACATGCCTCTGGTGTTCTTACATTCTCCAGGACTTTTATCATGTGGAGATGTTGGATTCTATCAAAGGCCTCTTCTGTAACTAATGAGATGATCATGTGGTTTCTGTTTTTAAATTAGTTTTTGTGATAGATCATGTATAATGATTTACATATGTTGAAATATCCTGCATCTCAAAAATGAAACTGACTTGATCATGGTGGATGGTGTTTTTAGTATTTCCTTGAATTCAGTTTGGAAATATTTTGTTGAGAAAATTTACATCTATGCTTACCAAAATGATTGGCCTAAAATTCTCTCTCTCTCTCTCTCTCTCTCTCTCTCTCTCTCTCTCTCTCTCTACCTCTCCCTCTCTCATCTTTATCTAGTTTTTGGTATCAGAATAATACTGGCTTAATAAAAAGAATTTTGAAGTATCCCTTCTTTTTCTACTTTACAGAATAATATGAGGAATATTTGGTGATAGTTTTTCTTTGGAGATCTGGTATAATTCTCTACTGAATATATCTGTACCCAGGCTTTAAAAAAGATACATTTCTAATAGAGAGTGCAAACCCGAGCAGTGAGAAAGTTTAGTAGCTAAGATGACAAATGCTGTACAAGAGATGGGCTTTTATGTTGCATTTTGTGGGGTTTTATGTAGATTCACATGTGGAGCTGCCTGCGTATGCCTGTGTGACTGTGTATGCATGTGTGCCTGTGTATACATATATGCATGTTTGTATGCATGTATTTGTAAATGTGGACCTACCTGTGTGTGCATGTGTGCCTGTGTATGTATGTATGCCTGTGTGCCTATGTATGCATGTGTGATGGTCATGGGTTGACAGCAGTCAGCTTTCTTTATCACTCTTTGTGTTATTGCTTGTGAGACAAAGTCACTGAGCCTAAAACTCACCATTTCAATTATACTGGCTAGCCAATAACCCCCTGGGAGTGGTCTATCTCCATCTCCTGTTGTAGTTCAGGTACAAACTACCACACCTGGGTTTTTCAGGAGTGCTGGCATCCACAATCAGATCTTCTGCAAGCCATCTACACATCTTCATGTGGACCCTTGCCAATTTTGTATAATATGAATATTGTCAATCATGTCTGTCTGTTATATGCAGTTTACATACAACTTGTTTCATCTCTAGTGTCATTAGCATCTTAAGTCTCTAGTGGGTGGGTTTATAGTGTTGTAATGGGTTATAGTTTGCCTTGAGGCACATTGGAGTGCCTCTGTGCCTGGGTCACTGGCTCCAGCTGGTTCTAGTTGGTCTTGACTAGGGAGTTTCTGCTTTGCCAATGGATTTTATGGTGAGCTAATTAGACATCTCTGGTGTAAGGCCTTCAGAATCTCATTCTCCTCACCCTGACCCCATCCTTTTACTTCAACTCAGTGGCCCAGGATGACCTAGAAACATCAGAGACTTGAGAAGGAGGAAAAAATATTTAGTATACAGGAAGTAAAGGGAAACATCTTCCAAAAAATTATAGAAATGACATAAACAGCTGGCTACCTGGATAGTCCCCAATAGTCTATAAAATATTGGAGCACCATCTCTAGCCTTCTGCTGAGAATACCTGACAGATTGTGAAGGACTTGCTTACCCTGTATTGGTAGAGCTTGGCAGTTAACTTTCCTGTATCCATTTGTCCTTTCTGGACAACATTCTGTCATCACATGATGTTAGGGAATTTTCTTTGCCCAGTGGCTACCTTGCCATAAATGATGCCACCCTCAAATGAGAGGTCCTTTAGTATTCATCATCTTCTTCTTCCATATCAAGTGGGGTGCTTCCAGGAGTTGTCTCAATGTCTAAAAGATTTAAATTAATCAAAGTATCTTTAAATGTCATATTCTGTGGGTCTCTGAGGTTTTTGAAGACCATCTATCTATTTACAGAGTATCTGAACAAGCAAAGTTTGCCTTTACTAGATCTCTATTATCTGTTCAACCCACAATACATATTTCTATGATGATCTAGACTAATAGTTTGTCACATGAGTTTGACTGTCTGATTATTGTGTATTTTTAACCACCCCTAATAGTTTGTAACTATTCTTAATCATCGCAAATGGTTTGTAATAGCAGCTTTCAAGAAGACTAGAACAAGAGAACTATGTTGCATATTTTAAAATTATATGAGTACAATTCATCAAATAAACATTGAAAACACACATAATGTGTATCAAAAATAATCTTAAATTTGTATCAATATATAATAACCTATACCAATGTATCAAAATAACCTTTTTCTTATATCAATATACAAAATTCTGTACCAGTGTAACAAAATATAACCTCAATTTTGCATCAAAATACTAAGTTCTCTACCAATGTACAATTGTGGCTATAAAATGATTTTCAGTTTAAGAGTACGTTCAATAATCTACCCCCCTTTTTCTTACTTTTCCTATAATATTCCTATACATTCTTCTCTATCTCTTTTCCCTTACTAAAGAAAGAAAGGGGGAAGTGCGAAAATGAAAGAAATCCCTGAGTCTAATTCCTAAATTTTGCTTTATCCCTGTTCAAGACTTTAACTATTTTACAACTAGCCTCTGTTAAAAGATCACAAACATCCAACACCCATTGAAAGTCCAAAAATCAGCCACCCTATCTCTTGGAAATGAGGCATAGATTTCTTATAATTGCTTTCTGTTGATTCCTGACATCCTTTTTGGGACCCTAAGAAAATTAGAAAAATGGTTAGTCTTCAGAATGATGGCTGTAGCATTTATTGTCTAGTATCTGTACACTGAGAAAGGACAGACTTAAATGAAGTCCTGATTGGAACAGTCTGAAAGGGTGGAACAAATGAGCTAGCTGTTTTGAAGTTGTCCTGGAAGCAAGTCTTTAGAGAAAAAACCAATGATATAATCTGATGTAGGATTAGGCAGGAAGCTGGAAAAGTAAGACTTAGCATTTAAGCATCCTGAGGGTGAATCTTGTCATGGCTGTCCTTTTGGTTGATATTTTTCCCCCTGTGAACATGAAGCTTTCAAAGGTAATAAATAGTTCTGTACTAATGTATGTATGGGATGTGAAATGGGTACATATCAGTTAAAGATGATTATTTGCTCTCTGAGCAGAGGAAAGACAACTGTCTTTCTTTAGAAGTTAGTTTGATATATATTCAAACCAAAATAAGTTTCCTTCTATGCCATTTGAAAATATGGCATAATGAATCTTGAGGACCTTGTGGCCAACAAGAGATACTTTCTTATTTCTTATTAGGAGGCCTGCTTTACTTAGACTTATGAACTCCTCACTTGTAAGCAGACACTGTGCTTCAAATAGTCAAAAATGAATTTGAGACTCTGCTTTGAGGAATGCTTTTTTCTTCTCTCATACAATACATCCTAACTTCAGCCTCTTGTCCCTCTACTCCTTCCAGTTCCTACACACACACACACACACACACACACACACACACACACACACCCCAAGATCCACTCCTCTTCGTCTTTTTTTCTTCAGAAAGGAGCATGTCTCCTAGAGATATCAACCAAACATGGCATAGCAAAATGCAATAAAACTAGGAACAAACCCTCATATCGAGGGTGGACAAGGCAACCCAGTAGAAGGAAAAGGGTCTCAAAATTAGAAAAAGAGACAGCAACGCTTCCCATTCCCACTGTTAGGAGTTCCACAAGGAAACCAAGCTAAACAATAACCATGTATATGTAGAGAACCTAGCACAAACCCATACAGGCTCCAAGACTGCCACTAAAGTCTCTGTAAGCCACTACGAATCCTACTTAGTTGATTCTGTGGCCATGTTATCGTGATGTTCTGCTTGTAGAAATATTCTTTAAGGATTTGATTACATAACTGAGTATGTTGTTTATACTCTGATAAAGGATTCCAGATATTTCTGTGATGTAATCCAGTGGCTGTTGTACCTGAGAAGACAAAGCAGAAATGGAAGTTCTCTAACATCAATGAATCTTGAGGCTCTTGAAAATGAAAGTGCTCCATGCAATCAGAAAGAATAACACTGTAGTGTCATAGTGGTCTATGGCCTGCAGGCCTACTAAAGATCTAAAGACATTCTAGAGCTGGCTTGACATAATACAAGGACAAGATAAGGACAATCAGAAGTGAGGAGGGGACTCTTCTAGAAAGTTGTACTCATGCCATGGTAAGATTTATACCTGAAACATGGCATCCAGTAAACGTAATGACTAAAGCATTTAAATCAATGAAAGCGTAATATATGTATTACTAAGATACATCATTAGTAACTTTCTAACTTGCACCTTGGCTCACTAGAGAAATGTATTCACACTGACATTTTGGGTACTTTATCCATGCATGATCCTTCACTGCTTATTGCAATGATTAGAAGAGTTTTTACTGAAATGAGAACCCAAAGTGGAGGGTTCTTAATGTTAAATGCATAAACAAAAGGTTCATATCTATTTGTGTTTTTCTTTTTCTAGGGTCAGACATTGTTCAGTGGTTAATAAAGAACTTAACTATAGAAGATCCAGGTAAATAAATTATTTTCCCATTGCTAGACTCTTTTCTTTGTGGTTTTGATGAATATGTTTTTCTCAAGGCAATCTAAAGTAATAATCGAGCCAATCTCATGATAATGAATAATTAAACTTGAACAGTATGGTTACCATTTACAAAGTCAACATACATTCAACTAACATTGAATATAGTTGTATAATTTTTTTACAGATATAAAAATCCATTTCATTATTTAATTACAATTAATCGTGATTTTTAGAATAGATTTTATAGCTATATATCAATAAACAACTATACATGTAATCTATAGCAAATGATTATGACATATCTCTTTAGGATACTTTAAAATGAATCTAATTAATCTATCACTTTTTCTTAGTGCTATATTGGAATGATATTTATAACCATTTATGTTTTATAATTCTGAATTTTGGTTTTCTGTGTGTGTGTGTGTGTATGTGTGTGTGTGTGTGTGTGTGTGTGTGTGTGTGTGTGTGTGTGTGTAATACTCTCACTGAAATTCTGAACTTATTTATTCTGGTAGATATGATCAGTTCTGAAACAAAACTCTAAATTCCTAAGTTTGAAACAAGTTTTACCAGCTTGTATTTTGTGTGTCCTGGAAGAAATCCCTACACATGAGGCATTCAGTGACTTTTGAAAATATGATGTGAAAGCCTTTCAGGTGTGACCAACTGTTCAGGCCTGAAATACAAATAACCCTGATTCTGAGGACATGCTGACAATCCAACAACTTTTAAGAAGCTGCAATTCCAGCCACAGGAGGAGGAGGGTCATGGTGGAGGGCAGTGTGGCTGGTGCACCGACACGTACCGCCCTCCATCTACTGCTTATGTCTTCTGTTCCCACTCTTCAGATTAAGAGATTACCACATTAGAACTCTTTAAACTTGATACTGTGTGGAGATAAAAGAGTATTGCCCTTACTCTGTAATAGTTTAATGAAACCATGCCATCTGAAAATGTGGCTTGAATTCTGTATATATCAATCTATACATACCCATACTCATTTGATACATAAGCTTTGAATACACTTCCATAGTAGGTGTTAAACAATGAATGATGAAGCTGTTGTATGGCACTGTGCTGTCATTAAGTGAGAGACGAATTGCTTATGACAAAAAGAGGCCACGCTTTTGTCAAGGTCATGATTTGGTTTTATGCCATTGGTGTTCCAGATTTGCACAACTATAGTCATTCCAAAATGTACTACTTACTTACAACCAACAATACTAATCATATAGAGTATATAGATCAGAGTGTTAAATAAATTCAAAGGAATATTTTCAATAACAACTTTCTAAAATTCTGGCATTAAATTTACCCTATAGTCTATGCTGACTTGGAATTTACCATGCAGTAAAAGCTTTTCAGTTATATTATGAGAAACAACAAAGGGTAGTTTTTAAATTGTGTGTTTGTTTCTTTGAATGAACAACTTTACTCTATATGGAGTGTAAGCCTCTGTGTTAGGATTAAAGATATAAATTGCCATGGCGATTGTCCTGCTTGTGTAACATTGCACACAAAATCTCTCTGGTAACCATTCTCTTAACTCTTCTCTTAAGCACTGTTAATGACAGAGCTGACATTAGGAAAGTCACTTTGATGGACCCATGTATGGAGCTGTTTAGAAGGGAGACCGTGTTGTTATTAAAATGTCTTTACATATCCTGAACTGGTTTAAAAATGAGAGAGAATCTCATGCCTGGTTTCTGCCTGGCTGGTATTCTATCTGGTAGCATAATGTTGTTTGATACCCTTCCTAGAAAATCTGAAATTCTAAATTTCAGTAATTTGTTGAAATAAGGTTTTTGAAAAAAAATAGCTGAAAAAAGATAAGACCAATTGTGGACCCAATGACCTGGGTGGAGCAAATTTCGTGATCTTCAGAGTTTGTCCAAAACTAGGAGTATGCATTGTTTGCATAGTAATATTCAACATTTTGTTAAGCAAAGCCTAAGTCTCTTTCATTTCCATTAAAACAACTTAGTATCATTAGACCCCGAGGCACACTGTACTGTTTCTTTAAAAGAAATAAAGCTTAATAATCTTTTACTTAGAATTTAAGATTATTCTTAGTTATATTAACACACACACACATATATATGTATATATACATATATATATACACACACATTATGTACACATATACAATACAAACTTTCTTATTTTGGGTTTTATTGCTGTGATGAAACTCTATCACCAGAAAGCAAATTGGGTTTTATAGCTATGAAGACACACCATGATATTAAAGGGAAATAGTTAATTGGGGCTGGCTTATAGTTTCAGAAACTTAGTCCATCATCAACATGGCGGGACACATGCTGGTTTCCAGGCAAATATGGGCCTGGAGAAGGAGCTGAGAGTTCTACACCTTTATCCAAAGACAGCAGAAGCAGACTGTGTGACTGGACGTAGCTTGAGCATAGGAGACCTCAAAGCTTGCTTCCACAGTGACACACTTCTTCCAACAAGGCTACACTTTCTAACAGGGCCACTCTGTGTGGACCAAGCATTCAAACACATGAATCTCTCGGGACCACCTCTTCCAACCACCATACAAACTACCTTAACTACTCTTGTGTTGCTGTGAAGAGACACCCTAAACAAGACAACTTATAAAAAGATATTTATTTGGGGGCTCGTTTACAGTTTCAGAGTTTGAGTCCATGACTATAATGGTAGGGAACATAGCAACAAGAGGCAGACATGGCGCTATAGCAGTACCTGAGAGCTTTGATCTTAGCTATAAATTGGAGGGAGAAAGAACATATTTACTGGAGCTAGCATGGGTTTTTAAATACCAAAGCTCACCCCCAGTGACATAGCTTGTTTAAGAAGGCTACACCTCCTAATCTTTACCAAAAAAAATTCTATGACTTGGGGAATAATCATTCAAATCTATGAACCTATGGAAAGGGAGTTTTCTCATTAAAACCACCACAGAAACGTACAAGATTTGTCTAATGTGTTGGATTTCTTTGACCCTTCAGTCTAGTTGCGTAATACAGGAGCTACATGAGAATATTATAAGATGGGTGTCTTTGTCAACTTATTCCCACTTTGGTTCATTTAACAAATATTTTTGAATTCTCACTGGAGGCTATGGGAAAACTTCTCCTCCCTTGAATGGGAGATTGATTCAAAGCATCCTACTTTCTTTTTCAATGGTTTGGCTTCACTCTCCCATGATGCCTTTTAACCAAGCTATAATGAACCAAGCAGACTGTGATGTTAGGTCCTGTCTCTTCTTATCCATCCACACACACTGTTGCTAGGTAACACAAGCCCAAGAATTTCCATACCTGTAGTGTCTATGGCACTCTTGCTGGCCTCTCCAGGACCTTTGTACTTTTATTCAATGCCCATTTGGGTCTCTTTGGCTGGTGGTGAGGAGGGGGCAGAAATTAAAACAACTCAACGCAGAGCCTAGACTGACTTTTCCACCTGTATCTTGTGTTCCCATGAAGTCTTTGCTGTTGAATATGTGACATCTTCTGTTCAATGGCTTGTCTGCGAAAAGAGAACAGAACAAAAACCAAACAACAACATTAATAAGAACTGCTTATCATAGCATCCCCTGAGATTTTCCATGTCGCTTCCTGCTGTGTCTACTTGGTAGACCATTCATTGCTTCCTTATTGTTACCTCTTCCTATTAGCAGATGCCTTTCCTATGGACTGACAACTGTATGGTAGCCAGGATCTGTGTGTGGGAGCATAGCAACAGACGGCCTGACACAAGAAATGTGGGCTGCGCTCCCTAAAATCTACCCCCATTTCCTTTTATATTTTATCCTCAATTGAAAGAAGTTACTCCCACTTTCTTACCATTTCAAAGTCCAGGGTTCTCTGAAGCTCCCCATCTAGGACAGCCCACATAGTTTCTCTTACATTACATTATATACACAGTTTCTCTTACATCTTGTGGGTCACCAGGTACCTTTTGAAAAGCAGAGCAGATTTTTCAATATTCTCTTCCCTTAAATATAATATTTTTGCTTGTTTTCTTAATTGCTTAAAGCCATTCTTTAATGTTCATTAGGTTTTATTTTTGCCTTTGGGTTTGTTGTTGTTTTGTTTTGTTTTGTTTTGGGCTCTAAGATAAACCGTCTCAATCAGTTTCAGAGGAAGTACACATCTGTCTTAGCTGGTGATCTGGTAAATCCTTTGGTCACCTCCACTAGCCCGAGTTAGCATGACCGCTTTCTGCTCTGCTCTCTGAAACACTGTAGCCAGCTGGAAGGGCCATGCTATCGGACTTTCGGCATGTAAGAGCTTGCTCCGCTGCCAGCTAGGTAGTGTTTCTCTTACCCTGCAGCCTGCTAGCCCTGCTTCCTCATCGTGTTCTCAAGCATGATGGGAATTCCTGCTCATGTTCCTTTCATTATTAGCTCATTCATGACAGCAGACTAGGGACACAGAAACTGACATCTGTGCCTCTTAAGCCCACCCCGCCCCCGTGGTAAATATTACAATGCATCTTGGCTTTGTTTGCAAGATCTATTTCCCACAACCCGTAACAAGCTTATGGCAGGAAACCAATGATTTCTTGACATGGTCCTACTCACCTGTCATCTTTGCCTCCTCTCGCTGAAGGCTTAGGAAGCCACACTGATCAGAATGAAGAGTCTGAGTGACTGGGATCTAAAATGGGCTTCTCTTCTCTCTATCAGCAGTAGCAAGGTGCCCTGAGGTGCTGTGTTCCTTTAGTGGTGCCTAACTGCTGCTCCTAGCTCTCTGTCATCCCATACTCATACTATTTGAGATTCTTGTCTTCCTCGTGAGGCCTGTGACATAGAAGATGTTCCTGGTCTTTGCACACAGGAAGCGGTGATGCATGTCCTAGCTGACCAGTGGTCTGAGTGAGTTAATGCCTCTAACTGCCTCCTATGTTAACAATGCCTTAGCACTGTGCTTTGTGAAGGTTCCACAAATCAGTGTAGAAGCTGGCCAGAATCTTGATTTTGTTTTTAAATCTCACTCGTTCTGTTTAACTTTCTACAAAGACATTTGTCTGAATTGATTTTTTTCTTTTGTGCTGTTTGATACTTGTCTTCAAACATAACCAGTGGCATGGAATCTTCAGTTCCCATTCGCTTTTCTTTCTTTCTTCCTTTCTTTCTTTCTTGCTTGCTTGCTTGCTTGCTTGCCATGAACTTCATGCATATTGAGTGGTCACCGCGCCATCTATTTGTTGATTATGTAGGCTAAGTTTCTCTTTTATTTTATTTTACAGGTGTTGCTCCTAACTCTTTTTTTTTGAACAGATATCATGGTGGAAGGCATACACTTTCTCCGATGGTTAAATTAAAGTGTTAGAATTGATTAGTTTTCAGCAATCAGCTGATCTTGTTAACAGTGGGAGTTGACTTGAATATTATCAAATATATTTTCCATTGTGATTCAGACTTTGCTCTCCTAAATAAAACAGGAAAGAGTAGAATTAAGAAACACTAAGCTCTTCGACTAACTAAACCTGGTGCTTTTATTCAAATCTTGAAGCAAAGACCGGAAATAATATTAGGTATAAATATCAAATTGGCCAAAGTAATAAATTAATTCAAAATAGGCACAGAACATACCAGAACAGCTCCATGGCTCGGTGGATAAAGACTGTTGCTGATGTCATGAGTCTGAATTCCCAGACCACACAAAGTAGAGAAAGGAAACTAACTCCTGAGCATTACCTTGTATCTCCAGAGGTGTACTGTGGCACTCCCTCAAACACAGATAAATAAATGTAACCAGAACCCTTTTACAAGAATTATCTTCAATGAAATTGCAAGGAAAACGTCAAGATTTGAAACCCAACCATAAGTGTAAATCATGTACTAGCAGCGGGTTTAGTCACTAGACTGTCACTGAATGAATGAAATCAACTCATGGTGTCTACCATTGCAAAGTAAATCTGCATGGCAAAGGCTGCAGGACTCTGAAGAAAGCACTCAAGTCCTCTTAATTCAGGTGATGAAAGTCCATTATCAATGGATTCTCATTCTACATAACTAATGAGTCTAGTTAGTCTGCTCCTGAAATCCCTGCCCTTGGAGCCTGGGCTCATGGAAGCTTTGGGCTCACAGGAACTTGGCATGAAGGTAATGTCTGTTTGCCTTAATGATATTTGGATTTGATAGGCATTTTATACCTTTCTCAATCATTTATGTGGGTTATTTCTTTTGATTGTCACATCAATATCATGAAGTAGCTGATGAATGTTTTACAATTTTACAGTTGGAAAACCGACAGAGAAAAATGTGAAGTTGAAATTGGCACAAACTCCTGAAGTAGAACCTTAGTTTCTCATTCTCTCTGCTCAATTCATCTCCAACTTGTTGAACACTTATTTCCAATCTGGATATTATGTTTTCATAAATCATGGCTGCAGTGAGAGAGAGACACAGACCTGCCTGACAAGATAACTTATGACACAGTGGATTTTTTCTTTTAATATTAACTTGATCCTTCTGAATTTGACATAATACTTACAGTCACATTCTGGGCACATTGTTATTAGTCTTTTTGTGTTTGTTTCTTTTTTTGAGTTTTTTGCACTTGATTACTCCTGTGTTTACAAGAAATAAAAAAAATAATCTTTTCTACATGCATTCAAATTGTTTTAAATAATAATCTTGCCCAGTAGAAGGATTAAAACACCTTGTAACACCCAAACTGTCATGGGCTCCTAAAAATATTTTTTTATTGCTCCTTCTGCAAGCTATCATGGTAATTTGTAGCAAATTAAGATAAACCCTTTATTACTGTTCTAGACCTGGAAGATGAGTACATCCAAACATTTTGAGTTTATAAGGCATCATTTAACATTGATGCTGGATGTCCTGAATCAGAGCCTTCATGTTCACCTCTAGCAACATTGATACAACTAGTTTCAAGATAATATGTATTACCCAGAGGTCTCTTGTAAAGGTGCATACATTTTATGTTATGAACAATGCTTCAAGAAAAAAAATACATCTTATTGGTATTCTTATATCTTTGAATATCTGCTTGTGTTAACTACTTCTGTTACTATGACAAAATACCCTGACAAAAGGTATACTTCATGAAGGAAGGTTTTGTTTAAATTAACTGTTGAAGGATATACAGTCTATCATGGTGGACCAGAGAAGGCAGCAGGAGCATCAAGCAACTGGTCACATTGCATCCATAGTCAGGAAGAAAGGAGAGGTTACTCTTCCTTTTCCATCAGCTTCTATATTTTTTTGCTATGTAGAACCTAAGCCCAAAGTATAGCGCCATTCTCTTTAGGAAGTGTCTTCCCTCCTCAGTTGACCTGATCAAGATAATTCCTCTCAAACATTCCCTAACATAATAAAAACAGTCCTTCACAGGTGTGCCAACAGGATTGTTTTCCAGATTGCTCTGTATCCTGTTAAGATAAAAGAAAAAATCACCAACTACAAGTGATCTTAATGGTGGTCCTACTCCTACAGACAGCAAGCTTTATGTACACAGGAATCCTATATGTTCACCTAGTTGTTTCATGCGAGATATGCAAGGAAAGAGTTTCCTTCGTGTTTTGTTTTTCATTATATTATTGCTTTCTTCTAGGAGAAGCAATTCCCTTTTTGTCATATTTAGTTGACACTCACCTTTAATAGTACAAAGCAATACATTGGCTTAATCAGTAAATGTATTCAGTTGTCATGGTTATGGAAGCTGGAAAGTCTAAGATCAGGGCACTGGTGTGTCTGGTGTCTTGTGAGAGTTCACTTTCTGGTTCACAGATAGTTTTGTCATGGTATGGTTTCCCCTGGAGGAAGGGGAGGAAGAGGAAGCTTTCTGAGCCCTCTTAGTAGTTAGTTAGTGTAGTGTGTAAGGTTCGGTCTTGTTATGTCTTGTTACCTAGTTGTCTCAGCCATCTTCATCGCTAAGAACGGTCCCATTGAGGGCTAGGTTTTAACATTTCAGTGGGAAGGAGCACTGGTATTTAGTCTATCAAATTCCCTAAATTTTAAAAGATCATTTTACCATACATTTAGTTCCACTAGGATTTTTCTTTCCTTTCTTTTTTCCTTCCTTCTTTTTTTTCCTTCCTTCCTATTTTCTGTCTGTCTGTCTGTATTCCTTTTGTTTCTTTTTTACTTGTTTGCTTTTTTCCTTTTCTTTCCTTTTTTCATTCTTCCTTGGGAAGATCTGATAAAGAGGAAGCAATTTTGCCTGTAATTTTGGTCTGCATATACTATCTGCCCGTATAAGTAATAAAGTCCTGGTGCAGCCCAACAGGGCCAATCTCTGTCAGAAACATCACCTTATTTAATGAAGGTCGCCATACTCTATTCTTTTTCACCCTTCCTTTTATTCATATACTTAGCATTTTCATTTGTATTGGTCTACTTCCCTTCTTACTGAAATCGGTAACTCCATTTACATCACATCACCTAATTATCCTTGTTCTAAACAAAAATCAAAACCCATTGTCTCATGCCATGAAGATAATAAGGCAGGAAGCCAATATTTAAAATGTCTCCGGACATTTATTTTTAGAATATGATCATTTGGTGCAGAGGAGAGGGCTCAGTGTTAAAATGCTTACTGAGGGAACCTGGGTTTAGAATCCCAGCAGGGTAGAACCCCAAACCTGTTGTGTAGACACTGGTGTAGGTCCTGGGTGTTGTTCTCCAGTCACTCTAACTGAAACATCCAACATTTTGTCTATAGAGAGATGTGTCTCAGTAAATTAATAACATATGACAAGCAATTGAGGAAGATATCTGTATATGCAGCAGGGATTCAGAGCACTGGTGGTGAGAGCAGCACAGTGTACTTGTTTGTGTCTCAACAGGTACTCAGCTATCCTACATGCTTCCCTACGTTGGTTTGGACTGCCCATGTCTTAATCACTGTTCTATTGTTGTAAAGAGATACTGTGACCAAGGCAACTATTACTAGAGAAGCATTTAATTGGGGCTTGCTTGCAGTTTCAGAAGTTTAGTCCATTATCGTCATAGCTAGAAGTATGGAGGCGTGCAGGGAAGCATGTTGCTAGAGAAGTAGCTGAGAATTACATCCTGAGGTGCAGGCACATATGGATAGATAGAAATGGATAGATAGGAAGACAAAGAAACAGGCTGAGGATTGGGCCTGGCAATCCTCAATTTTGAAAATTCAAAGCCCATAGACAATGGCACACTTCTTCCAACAAAGCCACAAGGCCATATCTGCAAATCCTTCTTAAATAGTTCTACTCTAAGGTAACTAAGCACTAAAATGTATCAATCTATGGGGACCAATCTTATTCAAACCACTGCAGCTATTGTCCCCAATTGTCTGGATGGAGTATTGTGACTTCCCTTGTACTTATAGGTTTATGCATTGTTTATTGGATTTGGTAGCGATTAGGGACACCTCCAAGGGTGTAGAAAACCTAATCAGAACTTCTGTCCTTTCTGTTGTAGAACTTGTACATTTGTACTACATTTAATGGTGAGTAGAAGTCTGACTCCACTTAGAAATACTTCCTATTGTAGTGTAGATGGACAGTTCTTCATTGTCTACTAGAAAAGATAATATTTTCCTCAGAATATTTGGAAAAATACCAAACTGTCTGATTATATCACTCAGCTTCCCAGTCAATAGATGTCTTCCTTGTTTTCCCCTTAAATTTCTGTGTTGTTAATATTTTGGAGCATTCAAATTCCTTTTATATAACAATTTGAATTTTCATTGACAGAAAAATTTAAAAAACAATTTTTTTCTGGACTAATTTTATATCTTTTTTGAGTTAGAATTTTAAAAATATTGTATACACTTAAGGTGACAAATTGATGCTTTGAGATACATCCTGAAATGATTACTGTAATCAAGCTAATAACATATCCTGGCTTTTCCCAGTTACTGTCATTTCCCTTTAATGATTAGAAATACATAAAATTGGACTCTTCACCATTTTCTAGTACACATCAGTGTCATAGTAGGGTTGTGGACTAATGATTCCACAGAGAATTGCTCTCTTTACCTCAGTGGGTCTACTCAAAGAACCATATATGTACCTTTAAAGTGCAATGCAGTCCCCATTTATGTGAACATAGTAGTTAGGTACAGAGCTCCAAGCAGAAGGTTGGAAGAAGATATAGGATGAGTGAAGAGACACCCATTGGGTTGTCCCAGTTGGACCCCAGCTCCCCAGGGGCCCACTGTTGATAAGCTCAACTACATTCACAGAGGTCTCAATCAGCTGTTTGTGCTTTCCACTCATAAACAATCGGAAAAGGAAAGAGATTGCCAGAAAAGCATAAAGGGGAGAGAAAGTAAGTGGACCTTGACAAGACTCGTAAGACCGTAGAGTGTGGGCATCGACTGAAGATCCGCTTACTCATCAGCTCTGCCCATCAGAAAATGGCAGGGAAATTAAGCAATTATTTCCTTTATCTGGAAGGATCCAGGAACAGTTGTGTCAGAGCTGACTAGAGCCAGACTTCTTTGACATGGATTAAAGAGAGTGCAGGAGTTTTATTTGCCAACCTGAGAGATGACTTAGGAGTTTCTCCCCTAAGTGTTGGACCTGAGAACAAACGCTATTTGTCATAGTTTTGTCATAGTCTCTTTGTCATAGTTCAGGAAGCTTTTCTGTTTGTTTCAACTATGAACAATGTGGAATGCTAGCTATACAACTCTATAAAGCATGACAAGAGTGCTAGTGGGCCCTTTGCCATCTCCAGAGCTTTCTGTGAGATTTCTCCAACTCTTCATCATCACCTGGCCTCACGTTACACATGCAGACTTATTTTGACAGTAAAGTGATCATCCCTGGTAAAATGAGTCTAAAAAATTATCACTGTCACATAGAACATGTGTTTGAGTTTTAATTTGCTACTAGTTCAGTTGATTGAAGCATTTGAATTATTCAGGATTCCTGCTTCCTGCTGTGCTCGCTAACACCTGTGCTGGGAGACCCATTAGAGAACATTAAGCTCACCACATGTAGAGTTCTGATTAACTCATTTTACAGGAGGCCAGGCTCAGATTGCAGTTTATGTATTTTCTATCAGTCGGTTGCTCTTTTGATGGAAAGCAATTTTTGGAAGATTTGAGTATGTCATTGACTCTACTGAATTCCCAAGGATAGCTTTCAGCAAACCTGACATTGGATTGTCCCCTTGCTGAAGGTCCTGGACTTCTGTGTGAGAAAAGGCAGGATCCTCCCCACACCCCAGTTGCTGCTGGCAACTTTACCAGTGATGCATAGGTGTTCTCTAAGAGAACACCAGGGCTTTCTTAGGTATTTTCCATATTCTTCTGATAACTTCTTGGTAGATGGTTAAGCAGCCTAGGTTTAGGGATAGATGTAAGAAGTTACCGGTAGTACTTTATAACATAGATTTTTAAAAGTAATTTGAATTCTTAAAGAGCAATAGGAATCCACTCTAGGTAGTTTGGGAAATGAACGAAAATTTTAAAAGATACAAATAAAAGGTTTCAATAGGCATCGCATCCAGGTCTTCTCGTAGGCTCTTCCACCCGGGGGCAGTGACCAACAGCTTCAGAACTAAGCATAGAGGTTTTGCTAAAGTGAGTTGTATTCCAAGAAAAAAGAGTTTAATTTTCTTTTATCTTACTCTTAGCCACACTCTCTGAATTTACATACCTGACTCTTGGTCGACCTTCATTAGTGACATCTTACCCCAGAGAAGGGGGATGCTGGAGAGGGCATGAGGTAGGGGTGGGGTAGTGGGTGGGGAAGCCTCCTCCCAGAGGCAAAGAGGAGGGGGAATGGCGTGAAGAACTCTGGGAGGGGGTACTGGGAACGGGATAATATTTGGCATATAAATAAAATAATTTAATTTTAAAAAAATAATATTTTTTCCAAGGATGGTTCCTTTTTAAGACAATTCTTACTATGCAGCCCTGTCTGGTCTTGAAATCATCACCTCCCGGCCTCAGCATTCCAAAGGCATTTTACATGCAAATGTCTTGGTTGCTATACACCGTCCCTCCACCAGTACATAATGATCTGTATTTAGGGAATTTGCTAAAGTCTGGAGTACAATTCCTGGAATATATTCTTTGTAAATAGATAAACTACTTCTCTGTCTCTTATACAGCATTTCATATAAATTGTATGTACAATAAGTGTTGAATTTAGCATATTAAACAAAGAGACCATTGACATTAAAAACATGTTTTCAATCTTTAACATTTTACCTAGCAAAATAGTAGAAACATTTCTACATTCATACCAGGCACTCATACTGAGTATGAGCCTTCCTTGCAGGTTTTCCTCAGAGAGAAAGCCCTTGGGCCCACAGCTCTCCATGACACAGAAAATGTTTAATTATAGAAAAGAAACAGGGTCATCACCCATAGGTTTCAAATGATCTATTTATCTTTAAATATGATCAAAGAGAGGATAGCAGATATAGAAAAATGCTCAGAATACTTCAAAATACTCTAACTTTATTTCATGAAAAAATGAGTTTTACAAGCAAATACTAAATACGACGTGTTGTATAGAGCATGACAATTTGTACAGAGCCCTGAGAACCCAAAGAAGGTCATCGTGAGTCTCACAAAAAATTTCTTCAGTTAGATATTAAACTTTAGGTCTAAAATTATATTGTTTCAATGGAAGTGATGGTGGTATGCCATCCTTTGATTTTTACCCCTGTGAATTTTTTTCCTCACAGATAGACATTCTGTCTTCTTAAGTATGATTTAGCCAATCAAGGTCAGATGTCTTACTCTTAGCTTTAAAAGTGTGATACTTGCGAATATGCCTTTTTCTATCGTTCATACGAGAAGGCCAGCAGTCCTAGAATGACTGGCTCGTGCTGGAGGAAGTAAGATGGAGTCTCTGGGTGGTTGACTCACACACAACCCAGCATTTCCCCTGACCTTTGCTGCACAGTCTAGCGGGCAGCTCAGTCCCGGCGAGGGAGAACCTCTCATCGTCGGCAGTAGGTAAATTTCCACTGCTTTGTCTCTTTTATTAACATTGGCGCTTTGTTTTATTAGTGCTCTCAGACTCCCAGCTGGTCTCCCAAATTTGACAAATGGACCAGATTTACAAACAGATATCCAATGGCAGCCTGATAAATTTTTGGTCACTCGTGCAGTACTGTAAACAGAAACAAATTAGCTTGCCAAGGTTAGAGCCAAGACAAGCTAAAATGCCCTTAACCGGAAATCGTGACATTTCACCCGGCTGTGCCACTGAGCCCTTTAGAAGGGATGCGAGAGCAGACAGTGGAGCAGGAAGTGCCTGGCAGCTGCAGCCCCATCTTTCCAGCCCATTGCCCTCAGGACCTTTCCCTCCTCGCCCCAGCCCCTGCTGGGAAGAAGAACTTTTGGCAGCTACTCCTAAGGCCAATGTTCTTTTCCATGTAAATTTTATAGTCATTTTATTAGTGCTCCCGTTACATATGCACTTAATCTAGGGAGATCTTAGGGACACAGTGTCCAAAGAATGCCACCAAATATTAATTAATGCTTGGTGATAAGGAACAAACATCCCCAAAATATGGAAACAAGCAATTTGCTAAATTACTTACTTGGGTATGTGAAGTCTGAAGAGAAGATCAAATTAAGTTGGCAGTAAGGTGTAATACTTCAAAATGAAGGCACACTTAGAGGAATTTGTATGTTCACATTAATAGATTGCTATTGCTTAGGTCATGCTATACAATGCATTTGGGGATTCTCCTATCACCATTGTGAAATAAATGTCTATGATTAGAGACCTGGGAGAATGTTAATTAAGAGATACCGGCATCCTTAAAGAGGAAACAAAACATAGCACAATAATTTTAAAAAGGAGCTGGAAACATTTTCTCAGGGGATTTAAGTATAAGGAGCAAAACTCAGTGCAAGACTCTCTTTAGCTTAGAAGACTTAACTGATGACAGTCTAGATGTGGCAAGCAGAGGAAATAGGGCTCCAGGTTAGCTCACACCCAGTCAAGATGTCACAGGAACTCTCTCGAAGGGAAAGTGTTTCAAATTAACAGGATGTTGGTTAAACAAATGAGTGTTTTATTCTGGGGGTCTTCAGAAATAAATTTTCTGTTGCCCTTTTAATGATTGAAATATTCTAACTTACGTTAGAATAGAAAAAGTGATGTGTTCTGTTATGAAATAAATACTATAAAAATCTCTCTCTGGCCTGTAACCAGAGAGAAAGTTTTTGCAGGTGGGACTCATCATGTTTAATCAGTTATTAATACACTCACATAACTTGCCTGTGTCTGCATGTGTCAGAGGTATAGCATTAACTAAAATAATTAAGGCATGCACTGAGGAAATCAATACACCAATAGTAAAATAATTAGATACTTCTGCTCACATAGATTCATAATGTCCTTCCAGTTGTTTTCCCAATGCTTTCACTATGAGGAAACAGAGTATAGAATCATCCTGTCTTCAGTAGTCTGTCTACTGAAATCATGTGCAGTGGTTTGGAATGGTCACTTGGTGTTACAGATTACTCCTACTAAAGTCTGATGATTTCCAACCCATCAGGGTTTTAAGACTTTTTGGCATTGTGTTTTCCTAGTAAAAGTTATTTCTTATTCAGTAGAATGATTATTTAAAGTGTTATATAGCTCATGGATTGGCAGGATTAATATTGTAAAAATGACCATCGTGCCGAAAGCAATCTACAGATTCAGTGCAATCCCCGTCAAAATCCCAAGACAGTTCTTCGCAGAGTTAGAAAGAACAATTTGCAAATTCATTTGGAATAGCACAAAACCCAGGATAGCCAAAACTATCCTCAACAATAAAAGAACTTCTTGGCGAATCACCATCCCTGACCTCCAGCTGTGTTACAGAGCAATAGTGATAAAACCTGTATGGTATTGTTGCAGAGACAGGCAGGTAGATCAATGGAATAGAATTGAAGACCCAAAAATGAACCCACACACCTATGATCACTTGATCTTTGACAAAGGGACTAACACCATCCAGTGGAAAAAAGACAACATTTTCAACAAATGGTGCTGGTTCAACTGGAAGTCAGCATGTAGAAGAATGCAAATTGACTCATTCTTATCGCCCTATACAAAGCTCAAGTTCAAGTGGATCAAGGATCTCCACATAAAACCAGATACAGTGAAACAAATAGAAGAGAAAGTGGACAAAGAGACTTGAACACATGGACACAGGGGAAAATTTCCTGAACAGAACACCAATGGCTTATGCTCTAAGATCAAGAATCGACAAATGGGACCTCATAAAATTGCAAAGTTTCTGTAAGGCAAAGGACACTGTCATTAGGACAAAACAGCAACCAACAGATTGGGAAAAGATCTTTATTAATCTTTAATCTGATAGAGGGCTAATATCCAATATGTACAAAGAACTCAAGAACTTGGACTCCAGAGAGTCAAATAACCCTTTTTAAAAAATAGGCTACAGAGCTAAACAAAGAATTCTCAACTGAGGACTATAAATTGGCCACAAAGCACCCAAAGAAATGTTCAACATCCTTAGTCATCAGGGAAATGCAAATCAAAACAACCCTGAGTTTCCTCCTCACACCAGTAAGAATGGCTAAGATCAAAAACTCAAGTGACAGCAGATGCTGGTGAGGATGTGTAGAAAGAAGAACCCTCCTCCACTGTTGGTGGGATTGCAAGTGGTACAACCACTCTGGAAATCAGTCTGGAGGTTCCTCAGAAAATTGGACGTTGTACTACCTGAGGACCCAGCTATACCTCTCCTGGGCATATACCCAAATGATGCTCCAACTTATAACAGAGACACGTGCTCCACTATGTTCATAGCAGCCTTATTTATAATAGCCAGAAGCTGAAAACAACCCAGACGCCCTTCAACAGAGGAATGGATACAGAAATGTGGTACATCTACAGAATGGAGTATTACTCAGCTATCAAAAACAATGACTTCATGAAATTCTTAGGCAAATGGATGGAACTGAAAATATAATCCTGAGTGAGGTAACCCAATCATTAAAGAACATACATGGTATGCACTCACTGTTAAGCAGATATCAGTCTGAATGCTCCAATACCCATAATTCAATTCACAAACCACATGAAGCTAAAGAAGGAAGACCAAAGTGTGGGTGTTTCAGACTTTCTTAGAAGGGGGATCAAAAATACTCACAGGAGGAAATATGGAGACAAAAGGTGAAACAAAGACTGGAGGAAAGGCCATCCAGAGACTGCCCTGCATGGGGACACATCCATATACAGCCACCAAACCCAGACAACATTGCAGATGCCAAGAAGTGAATGCTGACAGGAGCCTGATATAGCTGTCCCCTGAATGGCTCTGCCAGACCCTTATAAATGCAGAGGCAGATGTTTGCAGCCAAATTGAACTGAGAACAGGGTCCCCAATGGAGGAGTTAGATAAAGTACTAAAGTAGCTGAAGGGATTTGCAACCCCAGAAGAAGAATACAATATCAACCAATCAGACCCCTGCCCCCCCAGAGCTCCCAAGGACTAAACCACCATCCCAAGAGAACACAAGGTTGGACCTATGGCTCCATTCTCATCTGTAGCAGAGGATGACCTTGTTGGGCATCAATGTGAAGAGGAGAGGACCTTGATCCTGTCAAGTCTAGATGCCCCAGTATAGTGCAATATCAAGGTGAGGAAATTGGAGTGGGTGGGTGGGTGAGGGAGCACCCTCATAGAAGCAGGGTGGGGTGGGACAGCAGGTTTCTGGAGGGGAAGGTGGGAAATGGGATAACATTTAGAATTAAAATTTAAAAATGCAATTAAAAATTAAGAAAGAGTAAAGTGTTATCTATTTCCCTTAGTGCTGCTCTCTTGCTGTGGTCAGTACAGAACTGTAACCTTTGGGAGGAAATAGCAGGCAAGGAAAGAAATTTTTCTCTAATATTATGACTCCTTCTGCAAGAAAATGATGTCCTCCTTCTGTCTACACCCATCTTGCCTATTTTCCATCATTGTTGAGCTTGTCTGTCATCACCTTATCCTCATATCACCAACAGGTTACTGTTCCATCCCTCATATTTTACCTTTTAATAAACAATTCTAGCCTGTGATCTGCTTATTGACTTTCTCGATACATTTTTTTCACTGTAAAGTATTGCCATGTGATTCCATGGTATTTTCTTCCTATTTTCCCTTTTCTCTCTTGATTCCATAAACTCAGTAGCATTTATTAATCACAATCTCACTCTAATTTATATCTTGGTTTATTGGAGTGTTGCTTGTACCCCTCTCTTATAGAGTGAAACTTTCAATCATCATGCCTTTGTCTAGGATATGCATTCTTTGCTGCCATTTGGTTTTCTTGTCTCACATTGACACATTGTTGGCTACATTCTGGTTTCATTCTCTGACACACTATTATCGTTTATTACAGCCTCTGTCTCTTTCCTGAGTCTTGGAGACTTGGACATAAAAATCCTTGTGTATCATTTCTCCACACCTGTACGTTCTCAGTTTGCTCATGGTAGACCTGAGTCCTGCTACAAATGTGCAGCTACACTGCCTTTTTAACATCTAATGTGCAGTCCAAACACTCCTCTGCCAATCTCAGCATGGATGTGTCACAGGCGTCTTAAACGCAACATCCTAAAAATGACCTCCTCATTTTATTCTCAAGTAAATTAGTGTAGATACTGCATCTAAATTTTCCCCCAGTCTGATCACCAGTCTCTCTACTTCCTGTCACATCTCATTGAGAACTACCACATCGTTCTAGCTCATACACAGTCAGCCCCACATACTCAAAGTCCTATATCCATGTATGAATGCATAGTTATAGATAAAAAGATTATAAGAAAATCCCTTGACTAGAGAGATGGCTCATTGGTTAAGAGCACTTGCTGCTCTTCCAGAGGACCTAGGTTCAATTCCCAGTGCCCACATGGCAGCTCACAACTATCTGTAAGTCCACATTGAGGAGACCCAACTTGACAGAGACCAGTGTACATAAAATAAAAATAAATTATTTTTTTAAAAAAGAGAATCACATTTGTATTGAGCATACATAGACATTTCTCATGTCATTATTTCTTTAAAGAGAAAATATATCAACTATTCATATAGTCTTTACACTTTGTTAGATATTTGAGTAATTTAGAGATTATTTGGGGGTACCTAGGAAGATGCGCGTAGACTACATAAAATTATTATTCTGTTTTGCTGAGATTTGGAGATCTTTATAATTTTGTGTCCTCAAGGATTCCTAAAATCAAACTCTTAATAAATACCAAGGGACCATAATACCTTCTTTTTTTGTTCTACCAGTAAATCCATATCTCCGGAGCAATAATACCTTTCCAAGATCTAGATCTAATTAGACCTTTTTCAATGCTCTATGACTCTAATTGGTCCCCCATTGCCTTGGGAGGATGTATAAGCAAAACCATCAAGTGAATGCGCATGTAGCCACGAAGTCCAAACACTGCAACAGGATAAGTGCATCACGTTCTAGAAACATATTGCTTATTTTTAAAACACATTAAGTCTGTTACAATAAATCTATTTATCTTCATATCTCTCAGATAACTGAGACCATCATCAGTTACATATATGCTGCCATATTTGTTTGGAACCTCTTCTTACTTTATATGTCCTGTTCTTGTGTTTTTGTTGTTTGTGGTGGTGGTGATGGTGGTGGTGGTGGTGGTGATAGGGGTGGTGGTGATGATGGTGGTAGTGGTGGTGGTGGCCATGGTTGTTTCAGAACCTGAATTAAATACCAACTCTACTAGGAAACATTTCTGAGCTCCAAAGACTAGATGGGATATTTACTTACTGTTCTATGTGTTTATCATTGTTGAAGTTCTTCACAGACTCTAGTTAGCTATCTACTTGTTTGCTGGTTTCATCGGCTAACTAAATTGTAAAGTCTCAGCCTCTGCTCTTTATCTTTCTCCCATGAACTGCATGCAGATGACTGAGCCATACATTTGATAATCAATTATGTATACTTGTCAGAGCAAAAGCAGTAAGGACAGAGGCAAGAAACAGGTCATAATGGAGACACTGAAGGGAAATGTAAGGCACCAGCAGGAGAGACAGCAGAGTAGTCAGTGAAGTTGTGGAGTTAGTAGAGTTGTGGTAAAAGGCTCAGCAGTCAAGGAGAGTGTAACTCGGACAGTAGGATTACAGAAGAATGTCTATAGGAGTTTTCTTGTAGGAAATCACTGGTAACCTTTGCGAGAAAAGATTTGGTAGATTTTTGGGGACAGAAGACAAAAGTATAATGAACTGAATAAAGTAATGTGAGTCTAAACTGAGGGAAATATACACAAAAGCACTCGTTCATAAAAAATAAACTCAGAGGGAAGAAAGGGGTAAACTAATGGAGACATATTCTTGGGAAGTTTGCAAAATCAATAAAATCTCTGTGTGTTTGTCTCTGTCTTTTTTCTCTCTTTGTCTCTTTCTGCCTCTCTGTGTGTGTGTGTGTGTGTGTGTGTGTGTGTGTGTGTGCGCGCGCGCGCGCGTGTGCGCGTGCGCGAGTGTGTGCATGTGTATCTGGGCTATTCTCTGTCTCTGCCTCTGCCTCTCTGTGTCTCTGTGTCTGTCTCTGTCTGTCTCTGTCTCTCTGTCTCTGTCTCTCTGTCTCTGTCTCTGTCTCTCTGTCTCTGTCTCTGTCTCTGTCTCTCTCTGTGTGTGTGCGTGTGTGTGTGTGTGTGTGCGTGTGTGTGTGTGTGTTTTTCTGTCTCTCTCTTTCTATCTGCAGTTTCATGGAGACAGAGTTTAATTTTTCAGAAGGCACTGTTGGGGCACAGTTCATGACATTGTTGCGTGAGCAAATGTCCTCATTAAAATCCTACATAAAATTCCCTTGAATATAAAGACAAACGTTCCTTCTTTTGTTTCTTGTGAAATTAGAGAAGAACAATTAAAGGCAAGGGTCACTTGTGAGTTAGTTGAGGAAAGACTGATTAACAGAGCTGAAAGTCAAATGTGTTGTTTTCCCAGTAGAGAATTATGTGATGACAGGCATGTTTGCAGGGATAAGTGTAGTTATCTGAGCTTTAGTAAAAACAAAGATTTGGACACTATATTAATCAGTTAAAGGTAGAACATAGGACCTCAGACAACACCAAGACTTTGGAATTTGTATGACTAGAGTTTTTATGGTGCAAACCCGGACTGTATATTATTCCAGCAAGCTAAGCTTGCCCCCACATTCTGAATAGGCTAATTAAAGAGATAAATAATGGCAAAAGCTGAGAAATATTCAACCAATGTGGCCACATCAGGACGGGAAACAGAGACTTCCTCTCATGCAGCTTTGACACTCTAACATGAAGATACAGAGTTAATAGAAGATAAGAAATATGCTAATCCAAGGATGGTCCTGCCCGTGGCTGACCCAGAGTTGTCATGACTCCAGACTGTTGTTCAAAGTGATGTGTAAGTTATCAAAACTCTACAACATCTATTTCTGAAGGACAAGTTTCATCTTTGACTGGTATCTAACTTCATCCTTCCCTGTTTCCCAGCAAGAGATCCTTGGAGAAATTCAAATTCTTCTGCCTTCTTTGTTTCAATAGTCTGGCAACCAAGGGGAGACAGGTGTTTCTCTTAGCCTTTTAGTGTTCTTTTTTTTTTTTTTTTGGTTCTTTTTTTTCGGAGCTGGGGACCGAACCCAGGGCCTTGCGCTTCCTAGGCAAGCGCTCTACCACTGAGCTAAATCCCCAACCCCGCCTTTTAATGTTCTTGAGACCATTCTTCCTTCTAGAAACTCTGATGCTGGGAAGGATGCTAAGTTGGTGCTGAACACTACTTGCATTGTTAATTGTATCCCACTATCAACATTACAAATATCACAAGGGGCATGGCAAATTCAGAAACAGAGTATCCCAGTGAGTAGTACATTACCTACATTACCTAGTGAATCCCTGACCTCTTCCTGGTATATTGGGCCCTCACCAGTTTGACAGCAGTTTTCTTTTGTAGTTAGTGATTGTAAACATGAAAATACTGACAGTAAGTTTTTAAATCCCCTACTTAAAGCTTAAATGAATTCCTGACTTGTAATAGATAATTTCTGTTGTGTAGCAGATGTGTGTTTAGACACAACCTTGCCTAATATATTTAGGCTACTCTTGTACTGTCTGAAAGAGAGGAAATGTCAATAAAAGAGAAGAAAAGAAACAAAACACCGGTGTGAAATGTTCTCTCCCCCACAATTCCTTTTCCTGCTGATGCATACAATTTTTATGAAATAAAGGTCAGTGATTTAATTTCCAGTTTGTTTTTTTTCCAGCCACTGGGTCATTTTGCTCAAGCTATCTTTATTTATATACAATCTCTTACAGATTGTTTTTCCTTACTTTCACCATCGAAATCAACAAAGACTGCATTATTAAAGTAATTAATTAGTTTTACTATCTGAATACAAATTTCTGGGAATAATTGTTGCTTATTCATAGCTTTTGTCTTTTTTATCCCAGTTGCAAAACATCTCCATATTCAAATCCAAACTCTGACAAGTGCTAAGGTAAAATAGATTCTGGCCTCCAGCCCATCTTTGTTCATAGTTGGCCTTGGACTACCATTCCTGTGTTATTGTAATTAAACTGAAGGCCATTAATAATGTTTTATGTAAGAAATACAAATCCTTGTGTTTTCCCAGTATAATTGGGTCTCAAGCTGTGCTGCTTTCCAAGTTGTCTTACTTTAGAGATTTATTTCAGTGAGTTTCTTCTAAAATGTGATTTCAGGACATGAGTAGCAAAGATAACTCTGATTCCCATGGTAGATGGCAGCAAAGGTCAAGGTTTGTTATCTGAGAAGGGGTGGGCAAGCCTGAACCTCCCAGTCCTCTCAAATATCATCAGCTTACTGTAGCTTTTTAGTTTCCTTGTCCCTCTCACTTTAGACAATAGAGTCATATAGTCATACCATATAGTCATGTCCCTAGCCCTTGGGATTTTGAGACAGACTTCCATGGTGTAACCTAGACAGCACTTGAACTTACAGTCCTTCAGCCTATGGAATGCTGGGACTTCAAGTGTCCATCAACATAACTGAAGGTGTACAGAGATTTCTTTTTAACTGGATTTTGAAAGTTGGTTTGAAGACTTCTGGGTGAAAAATGAATAGATGTCTTATCCATTTTCCATTTTGAAAGCATCTAAGGGTGTACTTACATTGTGAAATACACACTGGTCAGTTGAAAGGAAGTTTGTGCTTATGTTCAATGTTAATGACACACAAATGATGTAACCTAGTATAGCCATTATAGAAAAAAAGTCCTCAAAACACTACAAAATGGAACTGCCATCCTATTAACTAATCCATATTCCACTACTGAGTACACACTCAAACTATTCTGTTGGTGTACTAACTGCAGTCTATGATCGTCACATAGTTATTCTCAAACAGCCACGACTCAGCCTGCATCACTTGTACATGCTGTGCACAAATTCTATTCATCTTCAAAAGATAAGAAAGGAAATTATATAGAATTGCAAAACTTACAAACTTAAAAAAGACATAATTGTATTGTTGATTATAAACAAAAGTTTATAACATTAACCGAAAATGGTGAGTTAAACCTACCTACCTGAGAGCCATCCACTCATAATTCCTGTGCTTGAGAGCATGCGTGCATGTGTCCATGCTCTGTGTGTGTGTGTGTGTATGAGAGAGAGAGAGAGAAACAGAGAGAGACAGAGACAGAGAGACAGAGAGACAGAGAGAAACAGAGAGGCAGAGAGAGAGAGAGAGAGAGAGAGAGAGAGAGAGAGAGAGAGAGAGAGAGAGAGAATATATAGGAGATAGAAGGTGACCTAAGGTAGAGTTTTCTTGGTTGCTGTCTACTTTGGTTTTTGTGTGGCAAAGAGGGTCTCTCATCCTGGGATTCTGAAGATGGGTAGCGAGCCCTAGTGATCTGCTGGCCTCTATACCTTCAGTCGAAATGTTACAGGAGTTTCACAGATGCAGATTTTTAACTTGGGTTCTGGGTTATTGATCTTAGGCCTTCATACTTCAGAGCAAGCACTTTAGTGACTGAACTACCACCCTAGACCCTACTTGTTTTTTTTTAAGTGTTGAATTTTACTTCATAGTATTTTGTTAAAGATGTCTGTTTTTCATACAATAAGAAAAATAAATGGTATATTTTTCTTTTTCCTAATGTCCTAATCTATCTTTAGTGTTAAAATAATGTTGTTATATTACTTTTGTAACATTCTGCAAAACACATTATAGAACAATTGGATTTTTTTAATACTGAAAAGATTTCATCAAAAAAATCATCTAGATCCATTGTTTTCTTTTCGGAGGTTATTAATTACTGATTCAGGCCCTTTAACCGAAATGGAACTATTGAGTTCTTCATTTTGTCTTAGGTGGGTTTTGATAGTGTCTTTAAACATACGGTCCATTTTAACCAAGTTATCAAATTTATAGGCATGCTGTTGTCACAGTGGTCCTTGGGTACAGCACAGCAGCTATAATTCACCAATTATGACCTCTGTTTTATCTCTGATATTGGCGATTTGGGGGATTTTTCTCTCTCTCATAGTTATCAGGCTAGAAATGTATGAATTTTGTTGATGCTTTCCTAAAAACACGAGTTTGGTTTGGTTGTTTCATTGGTTTGCTGTTTGTTTTGAGTTTATGTTGGCTTGTGTTAGATTTCAAGTTCTCTCTGGCTCAAGGTTCCCATACTGATCAGATTCATAACTTATTTTCTAATGTATACACTTACTGCTATATATTCCCGTGTTTGTACTGCTTTTGCTGTAGCCTGTGTCTCAATAGATTGCATTTAATTAGTTCAAAATAATAAAAAAGTTGTTAACAAGTCTGTCTTCTATAGCTGTGTGCTATTAATGAACTACATTGCGTAATTTATAGGTATTTTTGAAAGTTTTTCAAGGTATGTTTGATACTGATTTCTAGAATAAGCTTGTAATAACTGTTATGCTCCTAAATTTGTTAAGATTTGCTTTATGACCCAAAATGTGCTCTACCTTGGTGAATATTCCCTGTAAAGTTTAGAATACTACTGTTTGGGGGAAAGGATATTAGAGGAAAGACAATTCTTATCAAGTCATTGGTAGTGAGTTTTAGAGCAAGATATTTCAATGCCATATTGTGCCAACTGATCTGACACTTCCCATCAGAGTAGTGCAGCTTGGGTTGTAAAGTGTGATAAAAGAAAGGAAGGGAGAGGAAGAGGGGGGATGGAAGAGGAGGAGAAAAGGAAGGAGGAAGAAGAGAAGGAGAAGGGGAGAGGAGGGGAGGGAAGAGAAGAGAAGAGGAAAAAAGAGATCTAAATAGTTTCCTTCTAGTATAGTTCTATCTTTGGATGTTGTTTGGAATTTTTGGTGGCCTTTCCTTGAGTCACTGTCTTCAGGCCACTTATATTCAAGGTGATTATTGATAGAAGGAGGTTAATATCTGCAAACATTGCTCGTGTGACTCTCCCTTCTCTTTTCTTGCCCTTTTCTTTTCAATTCAGTCATTTAAATGATTGCATTTTATCTCCTGCCCACCAATTACATGTATCCTTTTCACATTGCTTGCATGTTCTGAGGTTTGTAGCATAGATCTTACCTAATCTACTTCAATCTTCACATGACATTGTCCCATCAAACTATCTTGCTTCTCAAATATTTTACAGACCTCATGCCAGGGTACTCCTAGTTCATTCCTTCCATTTCATTTATTGATATTTTCTAATATTCTAACACATTGGTTCTCAACCTTCCTAATACTGTGACCCTTATTACAGTTTCCCACACTATGCTGACCACCAGCCATAAAATTATTTTCATTGCTATTTCAAATCTATAATTTTGCTAGTTATAAAGCATGTTGTAAATATGTTTTTTCCAGTGATCTTATGTGATTCTGTGAAAAGAGATGGCAACCCTAAGGTTGAGAACCACTGCTCTTACACAGTTTCAACTGTTAGAACTCTTAACTGTTATACTTTAGATAAGTTAAGAATAACTACATAAATATTGTTTTTAACCTTTACTTTTTTCTTTCCCTGATATTTTCCATTTCTCTAAGTATACATGTTTCTGATCCATAATTCTTATGTTTCTCCCCGTACGACTCATTTTCATAATTTTGAGAAGATAGGCTGTCTTAGTTCATTTTGTGTAGTTATATTACAGAGTTCCATGAACTGAGCAAATGAAAGTTTAATGATTTAAAGTTCTAAGACTCAGTGGCTGGGTATGGACAGAGTCTTTCTGCTACCTTGCCCCATAGAAGGAGGAATAATGACATTAGCTCATTCACACTTGTGGAACCCTTGTGGACTAAATGCCTCCTGAAGATCCGATCTCCCAGTAATGTCTTTGAAGAGTATTTGGACAAAGAGAACAATGAGTTGTCTCCATTGTTCATTGGAAGAAGTATTCCCTTTTCAACTGCTGAAGGGTATTGTCATTGGACATTGAAGATCATTTAGTTTGGGGTATTCTAGGAGCTTTGGTGACCTGAGATTTGGTTTACATCATGTATTTTAGGAAGTTCTTAGCAATTTTTATATTTCTTTCTCCAAACCACCTTTTCAGCCTTCCTGATATTTTATCGAGGTATGCTACAACTTTTGTTACTATCCATAAACCCTTAGGTTCACCATTTTATGTTTTCCCTTTCATTATTTTTCTCTCCTTGAATTTCAGTATGGAAAGTCTCTGATGACTTGGCTTCAAGCTCCCAAACTCTCTTCTGCTTGTACCATCTACTAATGAGTCCAGTGAGATGCTGGTCATTTTTTGTTGCAGTGATTTTTATCCAGGCCATTTCATCTTGATTCCTTCTTAGAGTATGTTTTACAGAACCCGCTGCTTACTCTATTCCTCTATTTGCGTGTATTGCTTTATTCTCACTAGAGATTCTAATTAAAAATCACATGCTTAGGGGGCTGGGGATTTAACTCAGTGGTAGAGCGTTTGCCTAGCAAGCGCAAGGCCCTGGGTTCAGTGCCCAGCTCCGAAAAAAAGAAAAAAAAATCACATGCTTTGTGATTTTTTTCACTTAAAATTGTCCATCTTGTATCTTGTCTTAGAAGTGAGGCCTTCAACGTGGAGGGTTATGGTAGTCTGCTTTATAATTACCCCATTTTGAATGCTGCTTTAGATAAAGATAGTAGAGTTTCCTAAATCCTTAAAAACTCTGCTTTTCATATGTCTGCTTGACTTTGGACTTCTCTAACTACTCAGCCTCAGACAATCTTCCTTTTATATTTTTGATCAATAATCCATTGCAAACCAGAGCAGAGGTGCTGTTATAGAAGTGCTGTGATAGGTGCTGGTTATAAACAGTGTCTGTCCGTGATCTTCTAGTTAAATCTTCCATTGTCCTGGGCTGTCTCTTAGAGTAGTAATGATCTTGTCTTTCCAGAAGAATTATGCATTGTTTCTCTATCTTAGTCTTCCTATGTTGGCCATACAATATTCCTAAACTGTCTTGCTGTTTGTTTTTCTTTCCCTACTTCCCTGAGACAACAAGTCCATTAGAGTTTGTAAGCTTATAGCCAATGTGTCTTTCTACTCATTGAGTAACAAAGATTACAGTATTTTCTCCTGGACTGAACGCTTTGTTGTGCTGAAGACTGAACATATTTTACAACAATTATGATCTTAACAAAAAGAGAAAAGAAAAAAACGTATTTCAGTCAGGTGTGGTGGCATGTACCTTTAATTCTAACACTTGGTGGGCAGAGGGAGACAAATTTCTGTGAGTTTGAGGCCAGCCTGTTCTACATAGAGAGTTCCAAGATATCAAATTCTCCATAGAGAGACCCCATCTTAAATAAACCAAAACCAAAAGCAAACAAACAGGCAAATATTTCTTTCTCATTGCTCCTTCCAGAGTGTTGATTTTCTGGGAGTTCATCCTTGAACGTCTGGTGAGAGTCCTGAAAGTTCTCCCTATGAAGGCAAAAATTGGACACAATAATAGTGATAGAAACAAGGACAACTGATTAAAAAAATGGAAAGGCATTCCTGAATTAGGAATGGGCCAGAGAACTCTAAATTATGTTTGAAGCTGAAAAGCCCTGGGCTATGGGAGTCTTTATCTTTTGTAGGTAATTTGCACATCCCCACATTCTCCAGTGGTTTGACGTCTGATTTCCATCTTTCTCTGCCATCGTTTTCCTCACATATGTCAATAGTGATGCCTCTAAGAACCTTTATCTTCCCTGTGTTCTGCTACATCCCTCCCAGTTTATGGATCCAAAACTTCCTGCTCCAAATGACCAGCTCTTGGCAGTGTCTCTGATGAAGCCTCTGTGTGTGTTAGGAGGAATTGGCTCCATAGCCTTAAGTTTCTGATCCATGCAAAGGAATTGATTTTCTGCTTGATTGGGTTTTTCTGGTTACAAAGATGTGGCTGACTGCTCTGAACCTCTCTGATGTCTCAGGTGAAATAAGAAGTCACCATTTGCTTCCTAAAACAAACTGCATTTCACTGCACTGCAAATCTCTTCTAGGAAAAGGCAGAAAGAATGCCACAATCACTCCTGTCATGAGTCAACGTCAAGACCCTAAAGCAGACAGACAGTGAAGTATTTGCTAGGTGAAGCAAATGGATGAAAGTAGAGGTAGATAGATGGAGATTTATACATTAATAAAGCACAGATGAATCATTACCAAAGCACATAAAAGAAGGATCTGGTGGTTCAGGGATGGGATAAACTATATGCCCAGTATGCCTTAATATTGCAAAATCAAAGAATACCTAAGACACTAGGAGATCACTTTGTCAAGAGTAGCCTGGGAAAGAAATTGAACACAAAGAGTAAGAATGAAAAGGGGAGAAAAATTTCAGGGCATCAGCTCTTAAAATGTAGGTCATTACCTCATATCGGGTCATGTAACTGAATGGAGAGGTGGTTATAAAAAACATGTCAACCATAAAATATTTTTGAATGGACAGGGACCAAAAATTAACTCTACATCAAGGGCTTCATGCCCCTGGGGTGTTTCTCTGGCAGCCTTTACCCAAGTTGCATCACAATGGCTATTTTTTTTTCATTTTAAAGTAAGCTCTAATTATGGAGACCAGGTTGGCCTTGAACTGTTTACTTGTATTACCTAATTTTTACCCTTTGCCATTATGTGTTTTATGAAGAATTTAAAGTGTGCTCACTGTCCAATCTAAAAATACTTCTAAGGAATAAAGTACTGTGAAACCATCTGAGAAAAATGTTTGCTTCCCATTTAAACATAGGCTAAAAATATTACAAGGTGTAGGCAGGTTAATAATCCAAATTATCTCCAGATCCATCTGAAGAAAGCTGGATGAGGGTCTCGGGTGATGTGCAGTCACAGGAAGACATGTGCAAATGCCGTGTTGCAAGAGGCCTGCAGGGCTATAGTTAGAACTCTGAAGGACGGGAACTTCCTGTTTCAGCCTTTTCAACCTGAGACACTGAGTGTCTTCCCACTGGATTAGGTCTTCTCAGTTCCCTAGTCAGAAACTGAAGGACAATGACAACCAGGTTCCCAATAGTCTGATATGACTCTGTCATTGAACCAAACTGAGGTCCTTGTAGGCCACTGGTGGACTGCAAATTTCTCTCCTTTATCCCTTCCACCAATCTACCAACTTCATCTTTTGAACCATTTTTCAATATGGCTTTCCAATATAGCTAATGACTGAATACAAGTATATACAGAGCATTCTTTGTAGTAACTAGCATCCTATAGTGTGGATATCATCATGATGTCATTTTACAGATGAGATCATTGAAGCCAACAAACTTGGATAAATAAATAAATTTATTATTTAAATCCTGTAAATGGTCTAACTGATCTTTGAAAGCAGACAACTCTGACTCTGAGACTAAATTTCCAACAATAATGTTATACACAATTATGACAGCAGTTCTCAACCTGTGGATCACAACCCATAGGGTCAGTCACATATCAGATATCCTTGCATATCAGATATTTACATTACAATTCACAACAAGAGCAAAATTATAGTGATGAAGTAGCAGTGAAAATAACTTTATGGTTGGGGGTCACCAAAACATGAGGAACTGTATTAAAGGGCCGTAGACTTAGAAAGATTGAGAAGCTCTGAATTAGCAGCAGGATAGTTCCTTGGGCCCTTGACTGTTTGGGTACGTGAGTCTGTATCTCCACTTAAGAGCTGCCACGTACATGAGATGGGGAGGGATATAGTTGTTCGTCTCCCATGTTGGCCACAGTAATGATTCTGCTGTGAGTAGAATACTGGCTCAGAAGTTTAATGCTTTGAGCCACATGCTTTGAGGCATGAGTCATGACTCTAATTTGATGGATATCACCTGATATCTCTTTTAAAAACAAATGCCAGAACAAACTTGAGCTCTACATACTCTCTCCATAGGATTTATGTAACATTTCAACCTCTTCAAGGCTCACCTGGCATACTCTTTTAATTTCTTCACCCATAGTTCTCTTGCACTTTACTCTGCTCTCTTTGGCTTATAGGTCATGGGAATTACATGATAAGGCATTTGAGCATTGGGATTCAGACTTCCTCTAGAGAACGAGCCTAAATGGATTTAGAATCAAAATAAATTTCTAGACCAAGCAACTCCCCATCCTCTTCCTCCAAAAGTTTTTCCACCAAAGACCCAGGAGGTGCTAACTACATCAACAACTATGAGCTCCACACTGGTCTAGCTGGACTCACAGAAATGCTTTCTTTGACCTGATAGCCACAAAAATATAGACTCTGCAGACTCAAAAGTTTGGAGGACACAAACAGCAACTAGGATTCAGAAGTGAAGAGGGGAAAGGGGCAATGGAACACAAGTGGGACCAGGGCAGGGATTCAGATGATGACAGTAAGGGGAGGAAGGAAGAAAAAAAGGAGAAGGGGGGGGGTACTTCAGCCATTGTTTGATAATTTTGTGATCTGAGAAACTACACAAAAAAGAAATTCACCAGATACCATTCTATGCAAAGATACTCTCAATGATCTATCTGATAGATGTGACTTTACCAAGAAAAAAAAACCCTCTATAATACCACAAACCCAGGACTGATCTGATCTATAGTTCCTGTGAGAAAAAAAGCAGCATGTGCCAGGTGCTATATTATGTGCTTTATAATAATCCACTTCAATCTTCACAAATACATGTTGCTTTCTCCATATTGATTTGGAAATTAAAACAAAGTTTTCATGTTGTCAGGCCATTGCCAAATAATGATAGCATAGAGATTTATACATTTGTTTCGAAGTGTTGTAAATTATACTTTAAGTCCACATCCATGATCACTTTTGTTTTTATCTTCCCTGGGCTTCTCTGCTGAAATCATCTCTTCCACTTCTATTTTGTGACAAAATGCCAGGTTTTAATTTCTTATGCCTTTCTCTGCCAGCGAGACATAAACAATGGCAGTCCTTCAACTTGTACTTTGTGGATTTGACTTATTATTGACTTGCATATTCTCTTCTACTCAAAATATGCTAGACTTGAGGTATATAGCTAACAGACATTTTACACAAAAGCCTACTCCAGAAAAGCCATATCTTCTTAGTTACCTCGTAGATTAAAAATAATTAGTACAGGTGTTCATTAACCGAACCATAGTAATTCCACACAATAGTAATACGAATAAATGTCCTTTATATGTATGATAGGAAAAGAGTTGGGCGCACAGTGAAACTTGTGAGAATTTTCTTCACTGTGCCATTATTCAGCAAACATTCATTCACTGAGGATCTTTGATACCTAGAATGATGTGATAAGGATTATTAAGGGAAGCGCATATAAAGAAAATGTGAGTACCACATCAGGAAAGAAGGGATGGAGAGATATAACCTGTCATTTCTATCTTCAAGGTCCCCGTGTTTTATACACGGAGTACATGCCTGAGACCGCTGATGAATTGCTTGCCTCACAATGTTTATGTAGCCAAGAAGCTGCTATTGAGCTAAGTGGATCTGTATTCTGAATGACCTTGTGTGTTTCACGGCTCACTCATCTCCGAGTCCAGCTTCCCGAAAATTCTGATATATTTGGCTAGAAGCATCTTTATTACTAAGAGTATTAAGAAAGGTTTATGCCTTCTATATTACTTTAATATTTTTAAGTGGTGATAGTGACTAATAATCTTAATATTAGTGAATCAATATCTTGTCAGCTAAATGGTATAATTCAGCCAATAAAAAGTCCTAATTCATATGAGAATTACAAATCAAAACTTAGACAGAGGTACACTTAAAATAATCATGATAAATGATGAGTTAGGACAGTGCAATTATTCTGAATTGCATTTAAATATTATCTGGTTCACATTAAAGAATAATAAAATAAAATCTTGAACCTAAGAGATCCCCAAAAATATCAAAACAAAACTTATAGAAAAACGCTACAAATAATTACAAACCTAGAATGGTATATTTTGAGAAAACTTATATAAATTGAAAGTTTCTGTCTTGAAGAACCAGAGATTACAAAATAAATAGTCTTTAAAATAGGGAACCCAATTCCTAATTCCCAGAATGAGTGATTTAACATATACAAACACATGGACAGCATTGGGCTCATTTGACCGACATCATAGAGCACTGAGGACTCAGCATTTGCGATCACTCCAGAAAATTTGTTCCTAGCTTTATCTCTTTTATTCTAAAGCAATTTTGAACTTTATAACTCTTTTTGGAAGATATTAGCACCTGAGATCATAGACATGACAAAAAACACATACCTGGTAAGGAGAGGGGCCAAGACACAAAGACTCCATGATACCAACATTTAAGATTACCTTTTTTTTTTTCCGATCAGGCTCCTCGTGCTCCTATCACACACCCATCACACTTCCAACACGCTTCATTCATGCTAACATCACACTCTCAACATGTACCCATCACGCTCCCACCATACTCCCATCACACATGCATCATGCTCCCATCACGCACCCATCGCACTCCCATCATGCTCCCATCATGCCTCCATCATGCCTCCATCAGGCACCCATGACACTTCCACCACACTCCTATCATGGACCCATTACACTCCCATCATGCTCCTATCATACTCCCAACACACTCCTTTCATACTCACATAATACTCCCATCATGCTCACATCACGCTCCTATCACACTCCCATAAGCTTCCAACACTTCTTTCTGTCTTCCTTTGTTACCTGCAGTGTACCACTCTGTGTCTAGTATATTTGTCTTCTTAAATGTAAGAGGAGATAGGCTTTATATTTACTATATTTTATCATGATTTCTTCCTGAAGATCTGAGTTCCAAGTGATGCCCCTTCTGTTCAGCCTGAAGTGTTCCTTTTAAATATTTATTTTTGTGTCTGTAATATAAATCATCTCCACCCTTCTCTTTCTCCCTTCAAACCCTCCCATATGTCCCTCCTTGCTCTATTTCAAATTCATGACCTCTTATTCATTCATTGTTGTGCATGTGTATATTCTCTCTCTCTCTCTCTCTCTCTCTCTCTCTGTGTGTGTGTGTGTGTGTGTGTGTGTGTGTGTGTGTGTATTCTTAAATATATAAATTCAACCTGCTCAGTCCATATCATATTGCTTGTATATGTTTCAGGTGGGCCAGTTGATGTGTGTTTTCCAGGGAAGAATATTTCTTCTGCTCCAACCATCCTTTAGCTGTGTGTAGTTCTTTTTTTAATTCTTTATATATATTTTTTACAGTCTAGTCATTATACTCCTCCCAGTCCGTCCTCCGACAATTCTTCATCAGAGTCCTCTCCAGTCTCCAAGAGGATGTCCCTACCCCCAAAACCCACCCCACCGGACTTCCCTACTCCTTGGGGCCTCAAATTTCTAAAGGGTTAAGGGCATCTTCTCTCACTAAGGCCAGACCAGGCAGTCCTCTGCTGTATATGTGCCAGGGCCCTCATATCATCTAGTGTATGCTGTCTTGTTGCTGGCTCAGTGTCTGAGGGATCTTAGTTGAGACTGCTGGTCTTTCTATGGGGCCACACTACTCCTCAGCTTCTTCTAGCCTTCCCCTAATCCACCGACAGGATCCCTGACTTCAGATCTCTGAATGGGTGTAAGTATCTGCATCTGACTCTTTCAGCTGCTTGTTGGGCCTCTCAAAGGGAAACCGTGCTAGGCTCCTGTGTGTAAGCACACTAGCATTAGTAAAAGGATCAGGCCTTGAAGCTATTGGGCATATCATCTAAAGTATCTCCCCTTTAATCCTGAAAGTCTCTCACTTCCCAGGTCTCTGGTACATTCTAGAGGGTCCTCTCACCTCTAACCTCCCGAGGTTGCCTGATTCCATTCTTTCTGCTGGCACTTATGGCTTCACTCCTGCTCCCCCTCCCAACACGTGATCATGTTTCCATTTTTCCCTCACTGTTCCCTCTCCCACCTAAGTCTCTCCCTCATTCTGCCACCATGATTACTTTCTTCTCCCTCCCAAGTAGAATTGATGCATCCTCACTTGGGCCCTTCGGCTTCTTAACCTTCATGAGTTCTATGGATTCCTGGTATTCTGTACACGTTTGACTAATATCCACGTACTAGTGAGTACACACCATGCATGTCCTTTTGGGTCGAGTTACCTCATTCAGAATGATATTTTCTAGTTCTATCCATTTCTCTGCAAAACTCACGATGTCCTTGTTCTTAATAGCTGAATAGTATTGTACCAGAAGACTTCTGACTGGATGTACAATTAACTCAGACAAATGGGTAGCCTTCCTTTATACAAAAGATACATGGGCTGAGAAAGAAATTAGGGAAACAACATCCTTTACAATAGTCACAAATAATATACACTTCTTGAAGCAACTCTAACCAAACAAGTGAAAGATATGTATGACAAGAACTTCAGGGGTTGGGGATTTAGCTCAGTGGTAGAGCACTTGCCTAGCAAGCGCAAGGCCCTGGGTTCGGTCCCCAGCTCTGAAAAAAAGAAAAAAAAAAGAACTTCAAGTTTCTCAAGAAAGAAATAAAAGAAGACCTCAGGAAATAAAGATATCCCCCATGTTCAAGGAGTGGGAGAACTAGCATAGGAAAAATCATCATCCTGCCAAAAGCAATCTACAGATTCAGTGCAATCCCCATCAAAATTCCAACACAATTCTTCAAAGAGCAAAACAAAAAACCCAGTGTAGCAAAAGAAAACAATTCTTTTTTTTTTTTGCTAATGAGATGAGACACACTTTAATTAAAAGGATAACTTGAATAATTCTTACTCTGAGTATGGTCTGGATATTGTTCTCACGTTTTCTCTTTTTATTGTTTTCTTCCATTTTTATTAAATTGGGTATTTCTTATTTAAATTTCAAATGTTACTCCCTTTCCCGGTTTCCAGGCCATCATCCCCCTAACACCTCCCCTTCCCCTTCTATAAGACTGTTCCCCTCCCCATCCACCCCCTATTACTGCCACACCAAGAATCCAGTACATGGGGGTCCAGCCTCCTTGGCAGGACCAAGGGCTTCCCCTTCCACTAGTGCCCCTACTAGGCTATTCATTGCTACCTATGAATTTGGAGCCTAGGGTCAGTACAGTCTTTGGGTAGTGGCTTAGTCTCTGGAAGCTCTGGTTGGTTGACATTGTTGTTCTTATGGGGTTGCAAGCCCCTTCAGCTCTTTCAGTCCTTTCTCTGATTCCTTCAATGGGGGTCCCATTCTCAGTTCAGTGGTTTGCTGCTGACATTCGCCTATGTATTTGACGTATTCTGGCTGTGTCTTTCAGGAGAGATGTACATCCGGTTCCTGTCAGCCTGCACTTCTTAGCTTCATCCATCTTATCTAGATTGGTGGCTGTATTTGTTTGGGCCACATGTGGGGCAGGCTCTGAATGGGCGTTCCTTCAGTCTCTGTTCTAAACTTTATCTCCCTATCCCCTCCTATTGGTATTTTTGTTCCCCTTTTAAAGAAGGAGTGAAGCATCCGCATTTTGGCCATCCTTCTTGAGTTTCTTGTGGTCTGTGCATCTTGGGTAATTCGAGCATTTGGGCTATTATCCACTTATCAATGAGTACATACCATGTGTGGCAAAAACAATTCTTAACAATGAACTAACTTCTGGGGAAATCACACATCCCTGACCTCAAGCTATACTACAATAGAACAATAGTGATAATAACATCGTGATAGTGGTACAGAGACAGACAGGTTGATCAAAGGAATAGAATCAAAGATCCATAAATAAAACCACACACTAATGAACACTTGATCTTTGCTCATGCACATGTCACACTCGCATCATATCCTCATCACACTCTCATCATGCACCCATCATGCTCCTATCATGCTATCATGGCCCATCATGTTCCCATCATGCTCCCATCATGCTCCTATCATTGCCGCCATCACACCCGCATCATGCCCCCATCACACCCCCATCACACTACCATCATACTCCCTCAGGCACCTATCATGTACCCATTCTGCTCCTATCACACACTCATAAGCTTCCAACACTTCTTTCTGTTTGCCTTCCTTACCTGTAGTGTACCACTGTGTATCTAGTATATTTGCCCTTTTCAATGTAAGAGATAGGCTTTCTATTTACTAAATTATATCATGATTTCTTCCAGCACACAGACTCTAAGACCAAAGACTAGAAATGTCTGTAAGAAGATAAGTGAATTCTCTTAAATTTCACAACTCAGGACCCGTTACCAGAGGCATGCAAGGACTCTGAACTTGACCAAAGCTATAGGCTCCAGGTCATTGCTTCTGCCCAGCTGTCCTCAAAGGTCCTCTTACATTTTGTATTTGATGGCCAACCCCAAAATAAAGTGGGAGTATAGGAAGGACTGTCATCATGTAGAAGAGCCAGCCTTCCTTAAACAGCCTTGATGGAGGCCACTCTAGAGAAATAGAGCACCAGGAAAGTACCATGAAAAGTTGTAAAAATTATCCAATGTATGAGCTAAAAAGCATAATGATCCCATATATCCTGTAGCTACTGAGCATGGGTACTGGTCTGACGCTACTGCAAAATTGGTATATAACTTTCAAATGACGACCCCACAAGGTGTGTTGATTATCTAAAGACATAAATGACAAATGTAGGAAGCACCAAGAACTTATGTAACATGCTATAGTAAAGGTCTCTAATATTTTTGGTTTTTTCTATGTCCATGTGAGCTCTAGAATTTTAACTAGAACATATAGATATTCAACAGGAAGATCTAGCCTTGGAAATGGGAGATTATATATACATAATCATACACACACATAGATACACACACAGACATACTCACAGACATATACACAGAGAAAGATATACACACAGAGACACAGACACAGACATGCACACAGAGACATACACACACAGACATGTACACAGCTTTTAGAGAAAGATTACTCTTTAACAGGGACTTGATCAGGAAGATAACAAAAATGTGATACAAGAATGTGCTGAAAGAGAAGCAGACAAATGTTACTCATTTGCAATCAACAACAACGATAAATTGCAGTGAACGTAAGGGGCTTTCAAGTGCTGTTTTCATTTGCTTTCTTGGAACAGTGGAGGCTCTCCATTTGGGAACGCTAATGGCTGCCCATGGCTACTTCTTTCCCATCTCAGATCATGTCCTCACACTCAAGGATGATGGCACCTTCTACCGGTTTCAAGTAAGTGGAGACACAGATGTTCTTTCACAGTAAATTAGAATGCCTGAGCTTTGTTCCTATGTGTTTACAGAACTTTAACTATGACATAGTTTTCTTAAGCTACTTAGAGAGTAAATAATGTTCGTGTGAAAGCATCAGAATCGATTGTCAGATACCAATGGGAAACTGGAGACTGAATTGTGTAAAGATTGGAGTTATAGTCTAACATAGGAAACCTTAAGGAAAATGTGGAAAGTGACTTTCTGGAATCAAGGGGAATAAGGAAGACATCAGTTGTAAATTCCATCTAACAAGTAGAAAGTTGAGAAATCTGACTAAACTTATACTCCCACATCTGATCCATTACCAACTTCTATCCCAGCAAACTCCCTGACTATGTAATATTACTAATTGGCAAGTCAATTGTCTAGATGTGTCTAACTCTTCTTTTTTGGAGAGAAAGTATTTAGTATTATAGGATTACATTTTTATACAGTTCTAATTTTTAGAAAAGTTTTTTCTCATAGAAGCTACAAGTAGACTAACAAATTCTCAAAATTCTGAAGGAATGATTGTTTTATGATTACAAAATAAAAATTATGTTCATCAACATGATAAATAAAAACTCTGATGTACAAAACCAAAAAATTTTTCATCATTATCTAATTTAATTTTTTCCCATGAAACAAAAGAGTTCAGACATAGCCTTAGGTTTGTGATAATGTATTGAATTAGCCACAATTTAAAACCCATTTCTCTGTTCTCAATCTTCTCAGAACAAAATTTGTTTGAATGTTTTAATCATGTTCATAAGTCATGAACGAAGGTTACAGTGCACCACTGCACATCCAGAGAAGGAAGGGAATTTTAAAGAGTTTTAGGGTCAAGTGAAAGGATGGGAGGAAGGGGCATATTTGTCACATGACTACAAAATTTAGGCAGAGGTTATCAAGTTCAATGTGCTAGTAGATGTATCTTATGCAACTCTATTAAAATTATATTATTAATACATGTTATTATTAATACATGATTACCATGTTTCATATTTTGAAAGTCTATCTACCTTTGAAGTAAGATCTAAATATGACAGGTTATCAAATCTGTTTATTAGTGATTCCTATAACAAGTCTAAAGGAATCAACAACAGTCAGTGGGAACTAAATATCTATGTGTAAAGTCTAGCATGTGTTAGTCACTGAACAGCACTGATAAGAAAAAGTACATGAGGGTTCCCAGTGTTTTATCAATTTTTATGTTAGTTCAAAGCAACAGAAATGTCTTGAGTTGAAATTGACCTCCTTTGAAGCAATTTAAAAACAATGGGTTAAGTTCTTAATGCCTCCAGTAGACCATGTAGATTCCAAACATCATTAAGAAAATAAAGAAAATATAGGACATATATTTGAGATAAACAGAACCAGAACCAGAGCTTAATTTTATTGAGCCAAAAAATGTTTGTAATAGTCTTAGTACATTTTAAAAATGTGGGATTTATTTCTTAGGTTTACTGTAAACTTTAAATTATGTAGTCACTCTCTCTTTGCTAACTGGAAGTGAGACCTGACATGATTCCCTAGGCCAATCTCACATCTGTCTCATAGAGTTGGTGTACTATGCAGCTGAAGGGTGGTGAGTAATGACCAGGAACTGGAGTTAGTTCTGTAGAAGCAAAGGTGGTTAGCTCTAGAAAAGAGACACACATGCATTAAATTGTCTTAAAGTCTAGAATGACCACAGGCATAGGTAATAGATAACAAACTGTAACGGCTTGCTATTCTCTTATAGTTTCTTATTATAAGTCAAAAATTTTTTCCTGGGAAAAATTTTCCAATATTAATGGAAAATGTTGATTTTATGGCATTTCCTTGTAATTTCTAGAGATAAAATTCTGTTATTATACTTGTAAGATTCCCACTGAATACACAGCAAGAGAATAAAGAGTAATTTAAGAGTAGAGACAAGAACAAAAAATGTCTATCTGATCAGATGTCTAGAATAATATAATCTAAAGCCAATTCATCACTAGGCTTATAGATGCACATGTGTGCATGTGGGCACACACAGACACACACACACATACACACACAGAGAAAGAAAGAAAGAAAGAAAGAAAGAAAGAAAGAAAGAAAGGAAGGAAGGAAGGAAGGAAGTAAAGGAGGGAGGAAGGAAGGAAGGAAGGAAGCAACACCAAAACGTCTATGCTCCCTTGGAGAGGTTTTGCAAAAATGAAGACATTCTTGAAAGCAGTCTTTGGCTACTTCATTCTTTACTGGAATCCTGGACCAATTAAATTTCTAAGAAATCAAATCTTCGAAGTTCTCTCTCCCACAGAGTTAAGTGAGATTAGAGAGGATGAAAGTGTTCTATATATGTCTTCCCATCCCTCTTAACCTAGGGGTTCAATCTTTTTTTCTTCCAAATTCCTACTGCAATTTTGTTCCTATGTGCAGAGAACTACTATTAGTAGCCTTCTTTATTAGGCTGAAGTAATTTCAAAGATGTAGAGGGTAAGTCAAGACCCTCTGGCAGTGTCAGCCCAGTTGTAAAAGAGCCCTTCCTAAAGAATCCAATCAGTTCTGCACAGCATCCCTTTCTATGTCTTTGAGAGTCATTCTGCTAAAGAGTAAAATTATCAGACAATCAGAAATTGCCCAAAATATGCTCATTGCACACAGATGATCAGTATAATCAGTTGATACATATAATCAACCCATCACACGTGCATCTGTAGCCACCGATCTCTGAGTTCTTGCATCATCCCCATTTCAGAGAATGGAGTTGCTGATGCAGATCTATGGTCACCATGAATCTTAGTGTGAAGTCTAGCTAGTAGGCTTAGAAAAACCCTCAAAACAGACTATTTTAACTATCTTAAATTTTTTTATTCCAGATCAGACTTTCTTTTGTATTTCACCCAATGTATTTCCTGAACTTTACAGAATCAGAGTTCTTTCTGGCTATTGTTAATCATATCAAAGATATTATTAGTTTAAAAACTGATCTCTGCTTTATACCTTTTAAAAGTTTACAGTAATAAATGTCTTTATGAAAGAATGCTTTTCTAAGGAAATGTCAAAGATCATCTAGTTGAATAATGTTGAAAATGTATTACATAATTAACAGATCCCTGCAGATAATTTACAAATCCCAGGGAGTGATTCTGTCAGCTAAACTTTTTGAATTTATGAAAGGCAGTAATGAGATATGATGCATAGGAAGAAGTCATTATATGTAAACACGGTTCATTCCAAACCTTGCTGAACATAATAGTCTGCTCTCAGCCCTCTCTGAGGCCGAAATTAAAGCTTTTGTTTGGATAACGCAATCATATTCTTTAACATGGTGTTCATTAGTGATATACTGGGAAATGAACACCATTTCATATCCTTGATGACATCTGGGAGGCCTGAAGGCTTTGAAATTGGTCAGTACATGTAATGAGAACTGTATAATGCCCCTCTGGGAGCTTTCTCTTGGTTTGAAACATACGTTATCAGATAGCCACTGAAGATAAACACAGACTGCAAACCAGAATGTCTACTAAATATTTATGTGCCTAACCAAGATTCTTCTTTTTCTCTCCCATAGACACCCTATTTTTGGCCGTCAAATTGTTGGGAGCCAGAAAACACAGACTATGGTCAGTGCAATCCTCTTTGTTTCCGCCTTAACCACTTATGTGTTTATGTGTCTGCATAACAAGCACTTGAATTCTATTGCTTTTATTAATGAGAGAGGAAACCACAAGCCTACTTCTGCATCAATGTTGATAGCACTCAATTTATGTATGGGAGCTTCTTCTACAGTAAAATGTCCCCTACATCTATAAACAAGCTCAGATGGTTTGGGTTGGTTTTTCACACCATCCCCTATAACTAGGAAGAATGACAAATGGTTTCCAGAGAGCCAGAATCATAGTTTTTCTTCAGTTCTTTACTTGCCTTTATTTAGATATCCTGTGATTCTGCACCAGAAGGTTATGTTAAACATAGAAAGGCTACTGGCAAGCCAAAAATTGTACCATAGCAAAGTTAATCCTAATAAACGAAATTTAGTGACCTTAGGATAACCAAAGCTCAAACAATGAAGATTTCAACTAAGTTATATAGGGAAAAATTTTATCCATAGACAGTGTTCATCTTTGTACATTTTCCTATAGGTGACATTTTCCAGAAATAAGATTGTACACATTTTAAATGCTGCGTCTACAAATGCTTATTGAAAACCATTCACATGCCTTGTTTTATCTAAAGTGTTCAGTAGTTCATAGGCTGGACAAGAGAGTAGAATCTTACAAAACAAGTTTTGGTAAATTGTCGTGTTTATATGAATTTAAGGTGTGCAAAATGGTAGGGAAGTTTAAAGGAATAAAAGGTTGACTTTGTGTGGTGATGGTACGTGGTATCCCAGGATGATTTCACAAAAGAACTGGTAACAAATCTGAGACAGACCGAAGAGAATGAAGAGGAGATTTGTGTGGTGGTGTCTTAGACACTGTTACATTGCTGCAAATAAATACTATGACCAAGGCAATTTATAATGAAAGGTATTTAAGTAGGTATTTACAATTTCAGAGAATTAGTTTATAATCATCATGGCAACTGGCATGCTTGGTGCTAGAACAGTAACTAAGAACTTATTCCCTGATCCACAGGTAGCAGGGAGTGAGAGAACAGGATTGAGTCTGGTGGAGGCTTTTGAAACCTCAATGTCCACCCCCAGTAAGAACACCTCCTCCATCAAGGCCACACCTCTGAATCCTTCCCAAACAGTTCTATTGTGAAACAAGGATTCAATCATATGGACCTATGGGGGCCATTCTCACTCAAAGCACTACCTGTGGTGATGAGACAGGAAATGTCTTAGAGTTTCTACTGCTGTGATGATACATTATGGTCCAAAGCAACTTGGGGAGCATGGGCTTTACTTTCCTTATACTTCTGTATCTTGCTTTATCATTGGTGAAAGTCTTCAATGCAGCTCTAATAGGGCTGGAGGGCCTAGATGCTGGAGATAATATGAAGGCCACAGAGGACCACAGTGGGCTGGGCCCTCCCACATCATTTACTAATTAAGACATTGCCCTATAAACTGACCTATGCCCTAGTCTTATGGAAACATTTTCTCAATTGAGATTCCCTCCTCTAAATTGACTCTAGCCGGTGTGATGAGTTAGCATAAAACTGGTCATCACAGCAAGAGAGAAGAGTATACTACTCAAAAGCAGTGACTTGTAACTTGGCTTTCTTTTGGACTTCCCCGGGAGAAACATCTTCAGGAGACCGTAGGAAAATCCATGGCAAATTGTTGGAATTATCCTTCCTAATGGTCACTGTAGAAACCTGAAATTAGTAAGTAAACCTAGAGTGGCCAAGTGCGGCAGAAGGTATTCAAGCATACAAACAGGAAAAACGCTACTTTGTAGAATGCTGTCAGATTAACATAGAAATTAGATCGCCCCATGACCTGAGTAGAAATGCCCATTTCTTCAGCTGCCGTTCACCAGTTCTAAAAATTGAAATTCTTACAGAAAGTTGAGAAACAACTGCTGATGTGTTGTTGAGAGCTCGACCTTTCTGTCAAATGTGAGAATATGTCTAGGTGCCTAACCATAGGGCTTATGCCATTCTAGTAGAGAAAACACCTTCCAGAGAAAGACCTGGCTCCAATGGTTATGACAGAAAGGATAATGAATACCTTTAAGGAAAGTGTGTCACACTTCTGAGTCTCAAGTAGCTACTTCTCAATGAGGACAGTGATCTAGATTTTGGAAAGTTAGTGGAGTAGTTCATACTAATATGCCTAAGGAGACTACCATTGTTCCTGCCCCACTCTCATGAAAATGAACTAGTGATTTTACCCCTCATTATTGGCCATCATACACAAATGGCCATCATATACTCTGTTCCCTGTCATAAAGAGAATTTATTCTTGGTGTCTCTCTTTTCTGATCTTTGTCGGTTTCATATGACTATCAGAGTGTTCACAGTTGCAGTACATGTCTGAGGAGATTGATATTTCCACAGAGTGCCTGAGGCAAAGCCATGGTCTCCATAACAAATCACTTACTGAGCATGCTTCCTAGCAGTCAATCATCATGTGTCTTTAAGTTTACACTGACTCTTACTGGTGTCCCCATCAGAGGGGATCATGTCCTGAACTATTTCCTAAATATTTACTAAAACTCAGTTTACAAAGCCTCTTTGTAAACTGGCTTTGTTTACAAAAATTGTAAATTATCCTATTTGCTTTTCCCTGATGGTGCATATTCTGATTGATTTTGTAATTGGCTTATTCAGATCACCAAAAGGCTGTTCAGTTATCCAGGGCTTATATTCTTAGGTGCAAATAAATTACACCACCAATTTGAATGTTTCAAATTTTTTTATTTTTACTGCTAGTTGTTTAAAATACAATGTTAAAACACTTTAAAAGAATAATCCTGATATGACATCCTTGGGCTGTGAGATCTAAAGTATAGGGATCACTTAGGCTGCATTTTCTAAGACAACTTCAGGGAACAGGAACAAATGAAGTGGTTGCATTATTTTATTTTAACTTTACTGTTTTGGATAGAGCCGCTCTAAACAGCCCAAGCTGACTTTAGTCTTATACTCCAGTCCACCTGCCTTAGCCCTGAGTGCTGAGAGTAAAAGAAACCATTTGCCTCAGTTAAGTCCTATCGATTGCTCTAAGATGCTGTGAATCCTTTCAGACCTACACAGAGAGATTATACTGGAGGGCGCTAAGTAACTATATGAGACTAATTTCCACTTTCCAAAACCATGCTAAAGTGACAGAAGGAAAAAGGGGAGCTAAGGTATTTTTCTTAGTAATTGGGAACCAGTCAAAACAAAGCATTCCTACTGGCACCTGATGGCCACAATACTTTGCATTAAACAATAAGTTTTCTTTAAGGAACAGGTTTAAAACTGATCAGTTACCATTAGTAGAAAGCTTACTGTGTCTAAACATTTGTGTCTGAGAGAGGGATGACTGGAAACTCATGGACTGATTAAAAGAATCTAAAAACAGGCAAGTAAACAAAATAACATTGATAGTCTATAAGGTCTCCAAACTGTGGATCAAATATTGAGTAGATGGCAACAATGCCTGAGATATACCAATATATTACTAACTTCATCATATATAGGATTGGGATGTTGAGAGCTTCAAGATGCTGGGGAGAGGGAAATAATTCTACTTTTTTAAAATTGAAAAATATTTATTCGTGATTCAGCACATTACAATTCTTTCAAATAGATCTATCCAATTACCAAAAATAATGATTTTTCAATGTGGCATCAGCTGATATTATATAAGAGTTCTCATTTTAGAAGTGCTCTGAGAGATCATCTACCACTCTATTTTACAGTCCCCTTCCTGAATCCATGGGCATTTATTTGCTTTTAATATCTATCACTGCTTTCTGATTAGAAAATCAGGTGTTAGTAGTTTCTACTACTGTATTCTACTGAGCAGATTTTTACAAATTAACGGACTTCAGTCACCACTGATCCAATGGATTTTAAAAGGATACTAATGGAGTATTATCCTTTTAAGTATGAAGACACAGAGAGATTAAAGGAAAAGTAGTAGATAAATATATGCCATGTCACTGTAATTGAAATAAATCTACAATAGATATCTTAGTCTGTATTCTATTGCAGTGAAGAGACAACATGACTATGGCAACCCATATATTTTTTTTAAATCTTTTTTTATTAACTTGAGTATTTCTTATTTACATTTCGAATGTTATTCCCTTTCCCAGTTTCCGGGCCAACATCCCCCTCCCCTTCTTTATGGGTGTTCCCCTCCCCATCCTCCCCCCATTACTGCCCTGCCCCCAACAATCACGTTCACTGGGGGTTCAGTCTTAGCAGGACCAAGGGCTTCCCCTTCCACTGGTGATCTTACTAGTCTATTCACTGCTACCTATGAGGTCAGAGTCCAGGGTCAGTCCATGCATAGTCTTTGGGTAGTGGCTTAGTCCCTGGAAGCTCTGGTTGGTTGGCATTGTTGTTCATATGGGGTCTCGAGCCCCTTCAAGCTCTTCCAGTCCTTTCTCTGATTCCTTCAACGGGAGTCCTCAGTTCAGTGGTTTGCTGCTGGCATTCGTATGGCAACTCATATTAAAGAAACTATTTAACTGGGGACTTTCTTACAGTTTCATTCTTATCCTGGCCTATAGTATGGCAGCATTCTTGGTGCTGGAACAGTAGCTGAGAGTTACATCCTGATCCATAGGCCAAGAGAGAGAACTGGGCCTAACATGAAGTTTTGAAACCTCAAAGCCCACACCCAATGATACGTTTCCTCCAACAAGGCCACATCTTCTAATCCTTCTCAAAGAATGCCCCTCTTTCTGATAACTAAGCATTCAAATACTGTAGTAGACAAATTAATTCCAGGCAAAGTGGAAAAATAGGTAAAGTACAGAATATTTTTAGGGCAGCAAAACTGTCCTTTATGAAATTAGAATAGGAGATAAACGCAACTGTGCATCTATGGATACTCACAGAATTCTAACCCAGAGAATGAACCATTGTGACAACTACAGATTCACAAATTATTAATTAATGTATGGAGAGCAGCTCTAACTTAGCCAATGTACCATACTAATACTAATGTAAGATGTAAATTACAGGGGCAGATGCAATGGCATTTCATAACATGAGCTTATGCAAATCCTACTCAACTTTTCCATAAACCTTACAGAACTCTGAAACTGGTTTTCTGGAATTAGAGTATGTGTAAGTATAGGGTTTTGAACATGTACATAGGCTTGTCCCCTTTGGTGATCTCCGCATTTCCTGGTTCTCTGGTTTACTGTGTTAGTGTCTAGGGTAGCCATAAAGAGATGTCACTGCCTATGTGGCTTGAGCAACATAACTTGAGTTATCATAAATAAATGGCAGGCATCCTTTGCAGAGAAATTAAAAAGCAAGTTCCTGCAGGGTTGGCTTTTACTGAATCTTTTTGGTTTTCAGAAATCTGACTTCTTACTATATCTCACCAGGCTGTCTCCCTAAACAGGCACATCTCTGGTGTCTCTGCTCCTCCTGCAAAAACACCAGTCATCTTGAATTAGGACCCCACCCTTAGGACACTATTTAACCCTAATTGTTCCTTTAGTGGCCTTATCGCCCCCAAAAAGTCAAACTGTGAGGGGACTGTGAGTTAGAGGATCACCACATGTATTTGGGAGGGGAAATCCACTTCAGCTAAGCAAGTCTATCATTGATTTCAGAAAATATTTAATCTTTAAAATAATTTTCTGTTTGTTTTTTTCTTCCCTTTATATCACGGCTCAAATTCAGATTGTTGATAATTTTAGTCATTTGGATTTGTTTCAACTTGGTGGAAGTTTCATTTGTTGTTTTAAAGTTTACTAGTCTCTCTAGTCTACTAATAAACCTAATTTTTTTATTTAAAAAATTTAAATTTTTACTAGTCTTTTTACAAAGTAAGTTTTTAGCACTCCTGCTCCTCTCTCTCCTGACTCCAACTCTTCCTGTTTTCACTCCTTAAGGTACGATCTCATGTTTAATTATTATTATGTGTAGATACACAGATTTGTTTGCTTGCTTGTTTGTTTGTTTATGCTGACTGCAATGTCAGATTTCCCCTATCCCCATTGGCATATTAACTGATATCAGTATGCTGGTCTCAAATTCCTCCATTTTTCTTTTGAGTTGTTGTTATTGTTAGAACTTTCATCTCCCTAAGTGCAGGTCTCACCTGTTCTTGTACACTACTTGTTTTTTCTATGAAAACATTTGTATTTTAATCATAGTCCTTTTGAGTATTAGGTCTTTAGGGTATCAGCATTTCAGCATTTGAATAACATCCACACACAGCCATTCAACCCATTTCGTCCTTCAGCATGCCTTGGATTTGCTATTGAAAACAGAACACGCTGTGCTAACTAGCAGAAATGACGAATCAACACATCTTCAGTGTTTCTTCAGCTTTCTGTCTTAGCACTTTTCTATTTCCTACAGCTGTGAGTTTTGTAGACTAGACCCTTGACCCTTGTTTTGACCATCTCTCCTTTTGCTTTCTTGGGTTTCATCTTCCTTTTTCTCCTCCTCCTCTTCGTCCTTGTCCCCCTCTTCCTTTCCATTAATTTATATATTCTTTCACTTTACATTCAGATTGGAGCCTCCTATCCTCCCAGTACCTCCTTACAGAGCCCCCAACACCTCCCCTACTCCTCTGAGAAGGGAGAACCCCCCCTGGGCACCAACCTAACCTAGCATATAAAGTCACTCAAGGACTGGGTACATCTTCTCCCAGACAAGACTAATTAGGGAGAAAGGATCCACAGACGGGCAACAGAGTCAGGGACAGTCTCCTACTCCATTTGTTGGGGGACCCACATGAAGACCAAGCTGCATAAATGCTAGAAATGTGTGAGACTTGGGGTGCAGTAGGTCCAGTTCATGTATGTTCTTTAGTTGGTAGTTTAGTCTCTCAGAACCCCCCAAGGGTCTGTGTTAGTTGACTCTGTTGGTCTTGCTATGGAATTCCTATTCCCTCTAGGTCTCTCAGTCCTTCCAACTGTTCCATAAGACTCCCCAAGCTAGGTCTAATATTTGGCTGTGGGTCTCTGCATCTGTTTCTGTCAGCCACTGGGTGGAGCTTCTCAGGTGACAGTTATGTCTGCATAACTGAGTATCATTAATAGTGTCAGGGATTAGTTCTTGCCCATGGGATGGGTCTCAAGTTGGGCAGCTCATTGGTTGGCTATTCCTTCAGTCTCTACTCCATCTTTCTCCTTTCACTTCTTACAGACAGGGCAAATTCGGGGTTGAAGGTTTCGTTGGTGTGCTGTGTCCTTACACCTCCACTGGGAGACCTGAATATCTACTGAAGGTGTTTGTGCATCAGGCCCACTGCTAGAAGTCCCAGAGTAGCCAACCGTCAGGGTGTTAGGGAGGGGTGAGGAAAGGCATCTCTAGGACTTGCCAAAGACCTGGGGGACTCCAGAAAGTCTATGAGGCTTTCCTTCTTAAACAAAGTCTTAGATGAGTTGTTCTTCCAGTTATGCTCCCGTGTTATTATGTAACCGACCTATAGCTACCTGGCGAAGTGCAGGGTTTAAAACTAGACCATCATCTTACTATGAGGACTCAACTTACAGTAATGCTGGCAAGTGACCGTCACAACTGTCTTTTAGACCTTTTGAGATTTCTTTACATTTAAATATACTAAGAAGACTGTAGTCCAGCCCAAAAGGGTTCGACATCTCCTCTCAAAACCCCAGGCTTTTAAGTCAGACCTAGTTAAAGGCAAAATGGTAGTTTCCCCTCCTCTCTTTGTTAACAGTATGAGGGGATGTCCCCCCCCTTCTTCCTCAATCACAGAACCTGATAGAATTCTTGGCGGTAAAAGTTAGAAAGATATTATTAGTTCTCTTAAGATTTCTCCCTGACCTCAAATGAAGCATGAGGATCTGATTTGTCCACAGTGGGCCTCTGGCTATTAGAGTTGCAACTTAAATGTTCCTGTCTCCTAACTACTGTCCCCAGGCTGCTATTTTAAGTCACAATTCTCTGGATAGACCTGTCTGTTTCTCCAGAAGCAGGGCTGATGGATTGTCTTCTGACACCAATCTTTGAGCGAGGTAAAAGCTGTTTTGCCTTTGTTCATCCTTTTTATTCTGTGAGGATAGAAGGGAGTGAGGACGTCTAAGTTCCCCACCTGCCATACCCAATGTTTGATTTCAGAATTTTATAGAGAAAGGACAGAGTATGACTAAGCATTCTGTGCTTTTAATATTTTGCCCTTTTTGTAATTTCTGTCTTTTCATTTCATCATGAGGTTACTCCCTAATATCTAAGAGGAAAGGAATTTGGTTGTTTCTTTTATCTGTATTTTACTTTCTTACCATGGTTAGAAATTTTCTGAAACTTAACCATTACCATCAAGAAGACTGTCATTGCTACTATAACCATGCATAGAAGTGGATCTTTTCAGAGAAAAAATTCCAAGGGACAAATGCTGAAGAGGAAATTTAAAGCTTTATTCTCTGACCAAAGTGATTAATTGGGTTCTCAACTCTTGAAGTTGAAGGGATAGAGTCATGACACAGGAGAAATGAGAGCAGGCAACAGCTTATGAAAGAGGACTGATATCTGCCTGTGCTGAGACAACATAGGGATCTTCGAGGGCTTTCCTTCTGCTCCTTCCGTGGTCCAGTGTTTCCCTTTATGGTGGCTGGCAAATGTCCTGAACTTAGCAGAGAGACTTCTCTAGTCTAAGTCAAGTAACTATTTTACAATTCTAGAGCATTCCTCAGTGGGCTACAGGTTCATAGTCAATGCAGATTAATAAGAAAGACATGTCGTGAAGACCGAAGAGCCATGTCTTATCACAATATACAGACAGAGGAGCCATGCTTTCTATGTCAGTACATTGTCAGACATCCCAACCCAAATGGAGGGTCAGTATTCGCAATAAAATGGCTTTCAAGTAACCTAGGCAACTTTAAATATCCCTAATTTTGAGAAAAATGTAGTAGGATAATCTTCTAATTTGTGGAAAAGATGAGCAGTCTTATATCTCTCTTCATATGAAATAAAACCTTTAATTATTGCATTCTTTTAAGGTAATATTAACATATAAAATAGATATTCATCATGAGCTAATAAACTATATTCAAGTATGAAAAATATAACAAGCTACATCCTCAAAAAGAAAATGCAGCGTATTATTATAATATAATGGTAAAAGTTTATTCATTATCAGGACTATTTATTTAGAGGAAATGAAATATTTATGCCACCTGAAGCATGTAAATGATGCTTACAAATTCTTCTTAACAGAAGCTTTTGACATTTCATAAAACCTTTTGATGAAATTTCAGTTGCAAAATAGTCCGTTTATCTTTTACAGATTCATTTTGCAAATATTTAATCACATGGTTCACTGTCTTATTTAAATACCTTATTCAACAACATAAACATTTAAATCCCATCATGTTCGGAATGCGCCCCTAGTTTATAATTCGATCTCTAGAGATGCATTCGGGTCTATTGAAAGCTTAGGAACATCTAGCTGTTTGTTTTTCTGTATAAGAAACCATACTTTCTTGGGTAGGATAATCGATTATGACCTATCTAATTGAGCTCCTTCCTTACTTTCTTCATGAGTATACTGTTTTACTTCAAAATATCTGCAAAGCTATGAAAAAGAAAGAAACACATTTTCTATTTTATGTAATATACATTCAGCTCTTAAATATCTAACTAGTATCTATGATTACTTTTGTCTTTTCATCATTATTTATTTATATATTAAGCAAGAAAATAGTATTCCACCATTGGAGCCATAAATATTCATATGTAAATAAATGTGCGCATGTTTGGGAATTAACTATTGTCTGAATGTAGCTCTGATTTTCCCATATCAATAGGAGTAATTTTAAATATAAACTCTTGGTATTTTTATCAACAAGTTGAGCCTGGGACTCTAACTTATGATTCTAGTTATAAATAAACTCCTCAAGATGTACATTAAAGGTGGAAGACCAGTAACTATTTGGATTCATGGAAATAAATTAGCATAATTTTCTATTTCTCATGGTTTTTTATTTTATGTGATTCTCTGAATGGTTACTTTTGATTTTCTAGCTACTTTTTTAACTAATAGCATAGCAGGAGCATGAATATTTCTGAGGAACTTTCACTGGACATTTATAAACATTATCTAATATTTATCCATTAGAGATAATCTGTAAAATGTTACTAACCCTGCTGTTCAGATAAAGAACTAAGAGTCATATGTGTCGATCTCTTCCATTGATGATAATCAAAAGGAGAGGACCAGACTTCCAAAACTGAGTTTCTGCTGATATCACTCCATCAGACATGCCTTTTACTCATGCTTCATTGGGCCAGAATGTTTCTCAGCTAGATTGCACACCCATGTAGAGTGGATAAGAAATTTAGGGAGATGGAATTTTGGAGGAGTTGTAAGAAAAAGGAACAAGGCAATGATGAACTTGAACTAATTTCCTAATATTTGTCAACAAAATAAAAAACAGAAAAGGAAGAAGAAAAGAATAAATAAGTGGGCAATGGATTTTAAGGGGAAGGGGTTAATTCCTAAAAGATGGCACTAAGTCCCATATGAAGAAGATAGAGAAACACTCAGTAAATAATCTTCTCTGAGGGTTGAGATGTACAGAGAGCAAGATGACACATCCACTTAGCACACATGTTTAGCTTCTTGCTCAGGATTAGGGAGGGATGAGCGAAAAGATTCCTAAGTGGCAGTCTGTTCAGATGCTATTTTTCTATTCAAAACTTCATTTAGAACTAAATTTCAAACTCTTCTGAATATGATATGTTTATGTCAACCAAAATACTATTTAGTTCATGATCTTACCATTGAAATTTAGATAGAAAAGGAAATGACCATAACAAAAACATGTGGGTGTTTACAGAAACATACAAGATGAATCTGCTTCACAATGAGAATGTGGGGACAAACATTTGAATTCTAACATGGTCCTGTTCATTTGTGAGCTTGCTAGAAGTTTACAGTTCTGCAACTCTATTTATACAGACATGTCTCATTATATTCTGTGGGATCAATCAATTAATCTATAACAAACTTAATTTATATGAAATGAACATTGCCTTTCAATTTAAATCCACTATCACTGTTCTATGAAAATCATGACTATGTCAGGATGATGCTTCCAACCAAAATATCCTCTTGAAAGACTGATGTTACCCCATTAATTTGCAACCAAATTAATTGTGATAGCCAGCTAGCCTTTCTTTGTGTGTTCCAATCACTGAGTGACCCATTTGCTTTACCTTCTTTCATGCAACCTGGAAGCAGCCATTGCAATATGAGGACATTTTATAATCCAGAGTAGTAACTTCTCCATAGGTCTTCTTTGTGAATCATGGATTCCAACATTGTGTGGATTAGCAAACTGCCCAAAGCCCAGTTCTTTGGATGAGCCAAGTATACCACCATTTTCTTATGAAAATGTTAACTAAAATACCAAGGGAGCCTTTTCAAGCATCAGTACAATGGAAATAATTCTGGTTAATTCATGGCGAAAATCCTAGCTTGAATGAAAATATTTTGGTTTGGGTAGCACCTTTACCTCACAAAGAAAAGATGTGAAGGGCATCAGAGACTTAGAAAAGGCTATGTACAAACAAAATTCATTATAATACCATAGGCTCTCAAAGAATGATGAAAAACAGAGACCATGCATTTACTTCTACAAGCTGAAAACTATAGGGAGCATTCTGATCTCCATTAAAGTTTTACTAAAGGAAAATTACTATTCATTTTGGCCACAGTAAAAATCGATGGCAGTTCTGATGTATTACAGAGACATTTGAATACACATTTTGTAGAAGCGATTTGCAAGAAAAGCTAATCTTTAGTTAAAAGACCACTCACATGTCCATATTCAACTTTTGCTGGAGCAAACTGAGGGTGGAGAAAGTATTATTTTGTGTCTACATTGTTTTGAATGAAAGAAAACTTAAAACTACTTGATTTCAGACTAATAAGGAGAAACAATGTGAGGTACTATTGTATTAATTTATTAATCACCATCTGGGATTTCTACCCTGCCTTTGACCATTAAGTTCTCAGATGAAAGATACACACAACCTTTATATTTATAACTGTCTTAATTAGTACTAGAACTGGGCAGATATCTACCCTCTATATTATTAAAATCTATTTCCTATTGATAACCCCGAGTTATTACTTACTATGTTTCATCTGGGCTGCTCTTAACTCCAATTGGCCAGCCCTCAGGGCTATGCTCTCTTGACTTCTAATCCGTGTGTCCTGCTCCTCATTGTCTCCACCAATCTCCAGGCCAGGAATACCAAGCTCTACCTACCTCAATTCTGCCCAGCTATAAGCTGTAGATATCTTTATTTGCCAATCAGAAATAACTTGGAAGCAAGGTCACACAGTAGCACTTGGGTATGCGTGCAGACTCTCTCATCTCTGTTGCAACATGGGGGCCCATGTTGAGCATTAAAATACATAACAAAAGAAAAAACCTCAACAAGCTGCCCTGTAAAGTTTTGCATAAGAAGCCCTTCTTACCCATGCCCCTCCCATAGGCTCATATATTTTGATGTTTGGTATCCGGTTGGTAGAACAGTTTAGAAAGGATTAAGAGGTGTGGCCTTGCTGGAGGAGGTGTGTCACTGGGCCATGCTTTGATAATTAAAAGTTCCTGTCATTCACTGTGTCTCCATTTCCACTTCTGCCTTTGCTTGTGGGCCAGATGCAAGTTCTCAGCTCCTCCCCAAGTGCCATGACTGCCTTTCTGCTACCATGTCCAATATCTGTGTCAGTGAGAGAATCTGTCTTCCTCTATTCCTAAGAGTCAGAGCTGCAGGACACCTGAGAAGTCATCCCATCTGGCCATCTCACTGAGGCAGTCTGATGAAGTTCAGAGAGCTCCAGGAAGGGCCGCCAGGCCAAGGCCACACTTCTCATTTGGGACATTAAGAAGACACTGGAAGAGGCTGGGGATTTAGCTCAGTGGTAGAGCGCTTACCTAGGAAGCGCAAGGCCCTGGGTTTGGTCCCCAGCTCCGAAAAAAAGAACCAAAAAAAAAAAAAGACACTGGAAAAAGAGACAACTAGAAAGAATCCTGAATCTGTACTTTGCTTGACACACAATAAAGATTTCCTAAAACTTACTAAATAATTAAAATTGTTCTCAGGATATTAAGTGGACCATTGTGTTTGTAGCATTTGTTGATACTAAAAACTCTCTGTTAAACTGCTTGTTAGGTGAATGACCCAGGTTACCTAATTTTTGTTAAGTTTGCGGTGTCAATCACTTGTCAAAGAGCTTTCTCTTTGAGTGAGACATGTTTTTCTAAGGCATCCCAGTGTTCTGCTGCTGCTCTTTACTTCTTTTGACTGAGTTGCTTGAGGCAACTCAGGCTGTTATAATACAGGAAGCTTATAATACATTGTTCCCTGGGGTCACTGTGCTGTTCTCTAAACTACAGTGCAGTGCCCCCAGCTAGATTCCTTGGAGGATGAAGCAACAGTAAGGCCGCCAAAGGCTTCCAAGGCATGCCTCTAATTTAGGTGTATTTTCCAGCTGAGGAAGGATAGTCTCCCTGCTTAGGTTCAAGACGGACCTGAGGCTCCTCATTAGCTGTCATGTTCAGATTAGACCTTAGGTAGAATACGTGCATGTTCTAAAATAATGATTACTGCTATTTAATCCCTTTGGAAAAAGGTATTGAAAGAAAGGAAGATAAGAAAAAAGAGAGAATAAGATGACATCATTTATTTCAACCAAAATGCTTAAAATTGTAACTGTGCATAGATTGACTCCAAAATTATACAGAAAATTAAATTACCTAATCTTTACTTCTCATACTGTCTGTGGTGTGTGTGTGTGTGTGTGTGTGTGTGTGTGTGTGTGTGTGTGTGTTACATTGGAATTATATGTATAGGGATAATAGAAAAGGCTGCAGTAAAGCATGCTTGGAGAAATATCATATCTGAGGTTTAAGCAGAGACTCTATAGACAAGGTTAATGCATGGGGATTGGAAATTCAAGGTTATCTTTAGCTACCCAGGGAGTTCAAGACCTGCCCTTGGAAATATGAGACTACATTATTATGCAAAGAAATATGATAATGCATAGACTGGAAAATGACAAATTAAAAATAGTAGCCAGACAGAATACATTTTCTAGTTCAAATTGAGAGTTTCTCTAAATTTAGCCAAGTTTCTATAGCATGTACTTATATGAATTAACAGAATGGAATGGTCCATATCTGTAATTTTCCATAGTTTAAGCAAAAACCACCACAGGTCATTTAGGATTTAAAGGGAAAAGGGGGCATTGACCATTACATTTGAAAGAACTAGGGATGCTGGTTAAATTTATGATTTTTTAATTTCTTTTAAAATTAACATGGGGGGCTACAAATGCCTTGCCCTGCATGGAGGTTGGAGGACAACTTGTAAGAGATGGTTCTTTCCCCCCTCCATGTGGAGCCCAGGGATGGGACTCAGACTCTGTGGGTTGGCAGTCATTGCCTTTACCCACTGAGCCATCCCACCAGCTTCTTTATGAATTTTTAAAATGTAATCAATAACTATGTCACACAAAGAAAGAGATGTGAGAGGAGAGAGGGAGACCAATGCAAACAAAGGAAAGAATCTGTTGTTGTTTTGTTAGCTTTGTTTGCTTAAATAGAGACTGTCTCCTGATGTCTCTGAAACTGGTCTTATACTCACAGGCATACAGAACTGATTTTTTGTGCATAAGTATTTGTGTGTGTGTGTGTGTGTGTGTGTGTGTGTGTGTGTGTGTGTGTGTGTGTGTGTGCGTGCTGTATATGCAGAGTGCATACAGACTAGAGTGCTGGTCCGTGTGTGCCCTGGGTATGCACGTGGATGCTAGAGTGCTGTGCTGAGAGTTTTCCTCTATACCTCTATGTCATATTGTCTTGAGACAGGGTTTCTCACTGAAACAGAAAGGCTGTTCGATGTCAGCCATCTGGCCAGCAAGCTCCTGGGATCCTATCTCCACCCACAGTGCTGGTATTACAAGCACACTAAAGACAGAGCCCCCTTTTATGAGTAACTGGGGTCAGATCTGCATGTTTGAGCTTATGATTTTATCCATTGAACAGCTCTACAAAAGCTCCAGGGGAATTCTACTTCTTAAAAAATGGAGCAATGTCCTTATTTACAATTAAAATAATAATTCCCATATATATTTTTTAAACTCTCCAATCACTGAGGCTTAACCTACATGTCCAATAAACACAGACTGTTTTTGAATGTCAGAACAGATATAAGAAGCAATGACAGACTTTACTTCCTGGGAAGTCCTTTAAAATTACTCCTTTCTTTCTATGTAGAGACTGAAAAGAGTAAAGGTGAAGCTGGCAGTGAACAGACAGAAACACAGAAAGAAGTAAAAGACACACACACACACACACACACACACACACACACACACACATTACAGAGTACCTCTCATTTGAATGGAATCAATGGAGCTTAGAGCTAGGAAATGACCCTGTGGATATAACTAAAGTTTCTTTTCTCAAGAAATGTGGCAGCTTCAGAGCACAGGATGTGGTCCAAGTAACCACATTAAAGATTCCCCGTAAATGCATGAGGACTCAAAGCAAAGTGAGCTCTAGGAGAAGAGAGAGAGCCTGGTTGTCTCTCAAGGTTTCTTGTGACTTCAGTGGTGCACTGTAGTAGAAGGTCTCATCCCTAATCTGACCTCAATTTTCCACACGTCATAGACCCCCAATTGTTCAGCAGCAGGATGAAGAGCCAGTGGAAAAATATGGAGGAAAGCTATGGATGTACGCTTGAGGGGTTGAGTCCAGTTCCCTGCCACCTGTGTGGTCACCTCACCCAGACAAATGGACAGGGAGAGCTTCGAAAAGACAGATTTCTGTTGAATATCCTAAGACAACAGCATCTCTAACTTCCATCCAGCTTCCAAAATAATTGAATCAAAATCTTTTAAACAAAACATGAGCACCACAGTTTATTTGAAAAATGCTAATTAACAGTACATAATAGATTTTGTTTGTTAAGATATCAGGACACTAAAGAATGAAGCTAAACCAGTTCTTCATCCTCATTGGTAGATTATATTAGTCACTGTTTAGTTTCTGGGTCATCGTTTAAGGAAGTAAATAGGTGAGCCTTTATTTGAGATTTGAGGAGGTAAGGTTGAATGATAGCAAGTTTTATTGCTTATAAAACAGTGTTGAGAAAACTCACGCATGAAGCAAATAGTAGAAAGTAGGGAAAGACAGAGGAGGGAAGGAAGGCAGGAGGGGTGTGTGAGGAATGGAATACTGAATTTAACTAAAAGGATGGATAAAAGGGGCTGCAGTGATGGCTCAGTGGCTAAGAGCACTGGCTGCTCTACCAGAGGACCTGTGTTTGAGTTCCCACGCCCATACAGAGGTTCACAGCTGTCTCTAACTCTAGTTCTAGTTCCACAGAACCTGATGCCCTCCTCTGACAGCTGGTATGCACGGAGTGCACAGACACACATACAGACAAAGTACCCATTCCCATAAAATACAATTAAGAATAAAATATTTAAATTTGTCTACCAAAAGAACCAAAAGTATCTTAGTTGTTTTCTAAGTAAAACGAAGTAAGTCAGTATAAACAAGTGGTGGCAAGCTAAGTATGGTAGCACACACACTTAATCCTAGCTCTTCAGAGGCAGAGGCAGGCAGATCTCTGTGAGTCTGAGGTCAGCCTGGTATTCATAGAGAGTTTAAGACCAGGCTGGGTGACCTTTCTCAAAAACTGATCAAATGAAAGACAATAAATGTGAAGTCATTAAAGTCGAGAAGATAACAATCCATAGAAATATTTTGTTGTAAAAATCTATAATATTAAAATTTTTGGAAATAAAATAAAACAGTTATAGAAAGATAATAGAAGCTCTGGGCTTTAACACATCTCTCCCAGGCCAGACTAGCAAAACCCAAAGGAGGGAAAATTCCATCACTCTTTGAGAAAAGAGTTTTATGTATGAAAATGTGGCAATATTGTAAAATTCAAACTGCTGTTTACCACAGAGTAGGAATATAGTCAAACAAGCATCTGTCTCTGTCTCTGTCTCTGTCTCTCTGTCTCTGTCTCTCTGTCTCTCTCTCTCTCTTTCTCTGTCCACTCATAGGACAGGCTACAGTGGCTATAGAAAACCAGCTGTATCTATATAAAACAACACAGTAAATTTCAATTGTTATGTTTAATATAGAAAAGCAAATTGTAATGCATGTACCACTGGTCTATATTATCTGTTATGTGCATGTTCACACATAATCTATAAATAGTATGCTAGATATCTTATTTATTGCTAATTAACCTTCTCCATAGAAGCCTAGGGGGAAAATGGACTTCTTGCATCTGTAACGAGTGTACATTTTTATCTCTAGCATACAAATGGGTGTTAAACCTAATGGGAAAAAGTCACATTCCCTAATATAAAAATCAGCCGAATCATCACTAGAAGAACCACCAAACAAGAGAAGCAGGCAAACAAATGGAACCTCGAAAGGTCAATAAATCATGATGCTTCCACTCAGCAGATAGATGTTGAAGATGTTGAATATCTCCTCTGTGGCAGGTTTTTCTAAGCATGAGGGCCTATCAATAATTATGACAGTGACAGGGTAGGGAGCACTTTCCAAAATCCACAGAAGCAACATGAATTAAATATGTGCTTCAAACCTTCATCAAGTCCAGAGAGTAGCTCAACTGGCCCAGTTGTGTCAGGTAAGAAAGAAAGCAAATAACTCAGTTAAATGATGAGCAAGTGCCTGCACAAATATTTCTGAGAGAGACAAGAAACTGACCAGCAGGCCTATCTATGGAGAGGGGCTTAACATCATTAATCATAGGCAAATGCAGCTATGCAATGGGAAGGAATAAGATCTGGAAAGATTTCTATTGTATAGCATGTAACAATAGTTACTGTGTACATTTGAAGGTCACTGCTGGACGGAAGCAGATTTGAGGTATTCTAATCTGACAGGATGTGTGAGGGGCAGTGAGAATGAGAATGAGGAGGTGATGGGGATGAACAATGAGTATGTCTTAGCAATTTCACATCGTAAATGTATATCAAAGCATCAAGCTGTTCAGCACAAATACACAGGATTAAGTAAGAACGAGGTTGGCAAGAGAGTGGCTCAGCAGATAAAGCTGCATGCTGTCCCACCTACAATGTGAGTTCAGTCCCCAGAACCTATGTGGTAGAAAGAGACTTGTCACATACAAGTTGTGCTTTGACCATCACACACACACACACGTACACACACTTACACACACACACAAATACACACACATACATACATACACACAATGACATGTGTGACTGCAAGCACATACACACATACAATAAATGTAATGAAAATTAGTATTAAGTAAGTCTGGTGAAACACACGTGTGTTTAAAGTTATCTACTCCTTTTTGCCTATTGTTTTGAATAAAATTCAGATTATGCAGTGGGTTAAATAAAGATGCATGACCTGGAAATTCGTTCTACCTTTTCTTCCTTCTCTTTCTCTCCTATTTTACATCTCCAGAAAGATGAGAACCGTGGTTCTTAAACTCCGTAATGCTGCAATCCTTGAATACAGTGCCTCATGTCATGGTGACCCCCCAACCATAACCATTATTTCATGCTACTTTATAAGCTTAATTTGTGCTACTGCTGTGAATTGTAATATTAATGTCTGATATGAAGGATATTTGATATGTGACCTTCAAAGGAATCACACCCACAGGTTGAGAACTATTGGATTAGAGGCTATTTCTATATGGTTACCAGGGTCAGAGAGGAAGATATTCTAGAGAAAGTCCCATATACTCCTTTTATGCACAAACTGGGGTCATGAAGATGACTTAAACTTTAAACTAGTCTTGGTGTCTTGCTTGGAGTTTGTAACTGGAATAGAATGTGTCAATAACTTGCTACTCCCTGTGCTACCCAAGCTTAAGAAGGAAGGCTATAGGAACTATCTGATTCTTTTTTAATTCAAGAATAGGAGAAGACTTAGCCCACAAAATAAACATTCAAAGATCCTTCTAGAAGAAACAGAGCTGCCCTTGACATTTACATTATTTGGCTTATGTGTTGCACATTTTCCAAGTATGTATTTGGCCTTTGCATTTCTAGTTGTTGTGAAGTAAACATTCTTGTTTTCATCTTTAGCTAGAGGGGTCATAACAATTGATATTCCTGCCACCTGTGGGGTATGACTGAATACTTTTGTCACAGACATCAGTGTTTGTACAGGAGACTGCTTCACCTTGTAGAGAATTCCAGAAGGAAGAGAAACAATCTCCTTTGGCATTCCCTTTCTACTATGGCCTCACTCAGGAAACTGCTTCAGCAACTTGTGCTTCCCAACCCATATGGTCAAGATGGATTTGGATCAAATCCGATTCTTTGCTTTTCTGCTACCACTTGAATGGCAGAGCCTTTTGTCAACTGCTTGTTGATTTTATGTCACGACATCATCAAGATTGTCTCACAGGATTTTCAAGGAAGTTACTTCAGAACAGTATATTGCATTGTGAGGGCTGGGATATTGCTCAGTGGTAGAACACTTTCCTGGCACACACAAAGCCTGTGTTTTAATTCCCAGGAACACGTACGCATGCGCGTGCGCGCGCGCATACACACACACACACACACACACACACACACACACACACACGTATGCATACTTGAGTTATATGTTATACTTTTTCCATGTACAAATTTAGCTTTTGCATTTCTAGTTCTCATGAACTCCACGTTATTGTCAACTATTCTTAGCTAATAAGCTCATGGTGATTGATAGCAGCTGTTTTTCCTTATCTCAAACCAAGGCAAATACAGCTCGATGTGAAGATCATATTCAGAAGACATCTCCACAGGGGTAGCCTTATGAAAAGGAATATTCAATGAGTCTCACCCAGTGATCTCATTCAACATGTAGACCGATAGAATTAATTAGTCTCGGGTTTCATGGAATCCACATTTCACATTTAATGAAAAGATAAGACAGAAGATACTCTGGGAATTAGGACTCTACCTACAGACCTGTTGTGTTGACATGCTCATGAGAGCTATCAGGATTTGCACTGTTGCCACCCTAGCCTCTCCTACCCTTCTCACAGTTCTATAACCCTGCTGCCATGGCCAACTTGCATGGTAGCCAAGCGGACCAAGGAAAATACCAGAGATAGGAAGCACACTTTACATAAGTGGCTCTGCTCTCCTAGCACAGAGCAACTGACCAACAAGTGACTCTTGTGAAATTAAGCAAGAAAGATGCTAAGATCCCTTGAGTTTACATGATACATCCTTGCAGTTGAAAACACTACCTAGAAAGAATTCAAAATGGCCAAGTCGGATACATTTTCACACAATTACCATTTACAAAATGATTTTTTATCTATCTAGATTTTAAACTGATTTAATGTCTTTGAAAAATTTTACTTTTCCTTATTATTTGTTGATAGTAAGATTTTGGCAACCATTTAATACCAATAAATGATTACCATCTCTTAACATTCTTCCTGTTTGTGACTTTACAATGCCAGTATTTAAATATTAAACCTTGTGCTTTTATCATTATTTATTTCTGTCTGAAAGGGCTAACAATAGAAGATTAAGCTTGAGAATCAGCGACAAGTATCTTGACACTTAGTGCAATTTCTATATTTAGCATTTCAGTGTGAATGAGCAGCCAAGAAATGATGGTGTTTTTCCTTTCAGCTGTTTACCTCTGCAAGAGAACAATGCAAAACAAGGCAAGGCTAGAGCTAGCAGACTACGAAGCCGTAAGTACCAAGGATGCTCATTCAGTAGTCTAAAGTGAGCAGGAATCAGGCCTTTGGCCATGTTTGAGTTCTCTATTCCTTTCAGCCTTGATGAATAACAAGGGCCAGGCTTCCTTGGATCCGATAGCCTAGTGGTTTAGCAAACCCCTCTTTGTCTGACTCCTCCTTCTCCAGACATTAAGGAGAGTAGAATTTTAAACATACACACTCAATGTATAAGGAGAAGCACATATCATTATTTTAAACTAACTTGACTGTAAAGGTTTCAGATAAATACTGTATTGATAACATGCAAACCCTGAGGATTGAAATCCTTCTTCTACACTGGGGACCAATTTAGCACAACCATCAGATTGATCATCGCCATGAGACGAGACAGACTAGTTTAATTTATTCAAGCAATTGCTGTGTCGTGATAACAAATTTGGAGGATCGTGCAGTAGCAGATTACTGAGATTACTGGGTTACCTAGAACTGAGAGCTATTTTCAAGACCTGAACAAACCAGTTGGATCAGCGGTGGGAAGACATTGCTTTCTTGTCTCTCTATAAAGTGGGCACAGAAAGATCCAGGGAATTTGTCTTCAGTACTTTTCTCGAACAAACTAACAGTCAGTGCTTATATTGTGTTTCCTGTAACAAAAGTGATGTTGGTCAGTGCCTTGGGCTGTAGCTTGCCCAGCATGCAAAAGGTTCTATTTTCTATCCCTAACACTGTATGAACTGGGCATGTTCGCAGCTATCAATGATGCCCTCACTGGAAAGGCAGGGATGAGAGGATGGGAAGCTCAAGATCATCTCAGCTACACAGTGAATTAGAGGTTAGCCAGGGCCCATGAGGCCCACGATTAGTTGAGTTCAGAGAGCACAGCTGATTCAGATTCAGAGTATATTGTGAAACTTTGGAAACTCTGAAAGGAACATTAGAATGCCCTCGGCTGTTCCATGTTTTTCAGGAGAGCCTGGCCAGGCTGCAGAGGGCATTTGCCCGGAAGTGGGAGTTCATTTTTATGCAAGCAGAAGCACAAGCTAAGTGAGTCCTTGTGGGTCTTTGGGAAGCTTTGTTCAAATGTGGCCTTCTGTACAGAGGCGGTACAGGTAACCCTTCTAACTCTCCATTGTTACCATCTTGACAGAGTGGACAAGAAGAGGGACAAAATTGAAAGGAAGATCCTCGATAGTCAGGAGAGAGCATTCTGGGATGTCCACAGGCCTGTGGTAAGTAAGCTCGTAGGTGTGTTTCCATGAACTCATGTCTCAGGTTTAGAAAACAAGAGTGCCCTAGAAAAGACCCCGCTCCCTTTATAGTATGTCCTGGTGTCTGGGGGATGTGTTAAGGAAAGATTGCTACCTCTATGTAAGATGAGACTTAATGCCATGTGTATTTATAAAAAGGATGCTTTTCCCTTGTGCGGCTAGCCAGCTCTCTCTGGATATCTGCACTGCCTGATTCTGCCATTAACACTTAAAAGGGAAAAAAAACCAACACTGCAAACATAACATCTTTTGTCTGCGTATGTCTCATTCTTTGGCATTGGAGACAAAGTTAGAATTAAGATGTTATTGTTTGCTTTCTTCTTAGAATTTATTAATGCCTAATGCGTCTTTTGAAAGTTAGAATGTCATCACATTTAAATCAGTTCATACTTGGCTTTTGTCTTTACATTTGCTTATTTATTTTCTGTATGAGGGATGGGGCATGTGAGGAGGTCAAAGAACAACTCATGGGAGTCCTTTCGCTTTTTGTGGACTCCTGGGATTGACTCATATATCAAGCTTGTGGTAAAGGTCTTTATACTTTGAGCTGTCTTACCAGCCTACCAACTCATTCTTTTAATGATACAACTTTGAGTCTATGTAAGAACTTAGCTCTTCTCTCTGTCAAACTATGTGCCTCAGTGTAACAAATACTGAATGTCCTTAATACCAGAAAACTTTATGGAAGATATTTAGCATGATTATAAGTCTCCAAAAGATAGTATATCTACTGCTCATGGTACCACAGCATATAATTCTAGTACTCTGGAGGTTGAGGGAGGAAGATTGAGTTCAAGGCCTGCTTAGGATACGTAAGCTGGCCTCTAAAGAAAAACAAACAAACAAACAAACAAACAAACAAAGAGCTTTAGGCATGGTTCAGTGCTTATGAGCCTGTACTACTCGTTTAAAGAGAACCTGAGTTCAGTTACTCACGGTGGGTGATTCACAGATGCCTACAGTTCTCATTCTCAGGCATCCAACATCCTCTTCTGGCCTCTGGTCTCTGCAGAAACTATGTCTCGTGTGTGTGTGTGTGTGTGTGTTTGCGCGTGTGTGCATGTGTTTGTGTGTAGTATATATGTTTGCATGTCTAACCTCATTTTTGTTTTAAAAATATCTTTCTCTTCTATTGATTTCTTTTAATACAGACAGGACAACAGAGAGTACTTATATTGGTGTTAATAGAATAAATAATAGGTTCACAGCAAGAGAAAGAAATCGTGGCAAATGACTTATAGATGCCTCAAAGATTTCCTCTCAACTACCTTCTGAGTCAGACCAAAATAGAAGAAATCCAGGGACCTATTTCATATGCGAATTTCAAATCAGATACCCATGCAGTTGTCAAGTTTTACTCTGAATTTGTTGTCATTTGAATTCTCCAGAGAAAAGAATTGTGTTCCCTGGCTTTTCTATTCAAAATAGAATAGATATTTGGAGTTTCATTACCTGTGGTGAAGAAGGAATTGTGAGATCGTGCTTGAAAACTCCATGAGGATACAAAGCAGAATTTCTCTTTCCTTAAAGCAGCCTCAGGAAGCTGGAGATGCCTTGTGGATTTAGCTGTCTTCCATTACTGAGTCCACATTTCCACAGAGCAGATAAGGGAGCAGGGAGTCATGGTTTCAAAGGATTCATTCCATCACGGTGAAGAAGACAGGGGACAAAAGCTTGAGTCACTTAGTGGTGGGCCAGGAAACATACGCAGAAAAGAAGTGACCAGGAATAATACTCCATGAAGGTCCTTCTCCTGGTCACCGACTTCTCCTCCTATGGTTTCCACAACTTCCCAAAACAGCACCCCTGCTGGAAACAAAGTAAAATCCTGAGCCTGCAGAGGCTGTTTCTTTTAATTAGCCTCCGCATAATGGAACATAATCTCATATTTATTACGCTTCTCTGACTTGCCTTCTCTATGCCATCCTGAGGCCATCAGTTCCATCCCTCAACAGAGACAAATCTTTGGTGTATGTTTACTAAAGAAAGTGAGACTTGGATTGTGTTCGTGCTTCGGAGAGTGGTAGTCACCTAAATCAACTCTTCTCAATTATTTACTGTCCCCATGTTTCAGGTCTATACATAATTGCAGGCATGTCCAATTTTTAGACATGCCAATACAATAATGTTATCATCTACAAAGTTTATGGATGAGGACCATGTTATCAAGTTACAAATTATGGGATGCTTTAAGTGCACTTTTGATTTTGTTGTTGCTGGGTATGATTTAGTGTTTAGGCAGACTCGTAGCCATCCATATCTGGTGGCTGCCTGAGAGGTGATTAAGTGCTAGCATTTAAAGTTTTTTTTCAACTTATGTTTATTAGGTTTATACATGTTGTAGCATAAATCAGTATTTTGATTTTACAGTTGAATAGCATTATACCTCGGGGATGTGGTACATCTTATCTATCCACCCATCAGCTGACAAATATTTTTTCATTTTGATCATCGTGCATTGCAACATTTGTGTGCAAGCACCGTGTTAGGCTCTGATTTGATTTTGTACATGGGACCCAACCTTGCTCATTCTCTACGTCCTTGTGAAAGAAAGAAAAGTAGTTTTCTGCCCCCAAATAAATACTTTTATTGGTTGAGTTTCCTGTTTTATGATTGTTTTTCCTGGTATATGAACACACTTTATTTCTAAGGGATCCTGTAGAGATACTTGGAAAAAACACATGTTTTAGTTGAAGAAAGGTAAATTAATAAAGCAAACCAAAGTAAGCCATATCCAAATGCTAGAAAGTAGTTGTTTATGGACTCTCAGGTTAAGATTTATCTATTATTTATCATTTATTATTTTTCAGTGCTGAGAATCAAACCTAGAGCTTTGTCCACTCTGGGTGCTAGGCTAGCACGCTACCAATGAATTTATTACCCTCAGGTCTTTTGCTTTTAGACTTCTTATCTGATACAGTTGAAATGGCTGTTTTTGACTCTCAGACTTCAAATTCTTGGATGCTTACTACTGCGGTTCGTTCGTTCTTTCTTTCCTTCTTTCTTTCTTTCTTTCTTTCTTTCTTTCTTTCTTTCTTTCTTTTTTAAACTTAATTACTTGTTTAAGTTTTGCTTAATCACTTTTCATCCCATTCACTGCCCACCCTCCAGTTCACTTCCTCCCACGTTCCCACGGCCTTTTCCCTTGAGTGGGTGGGGCCGCCTTGGGTACTTACCCCCAACCGTAAGCCTCTAGGCACATCCTCTTCCACTGACACTAGACAAGGCAGTCCAGCTAGAAGAACATATCCTGTGTTTAGGCAACAGTTTTTGGGATAACCCCTCACTTTAGTTGTTTGGGACCCACAAGAAGACAAAGATGCACATCTGCTACATACATGTGCGGGGAGGCCTAGGTCCAGCATTTTTATATTCTTTGGTTGGTGGTTTCGTCCCTGACTCTGAAAGTCCCAAGGGTCCAGGTTAGTTGTTGGTCTTCCTGAAAAGTTCCTATCTCCATTGGGTTCCCACAAACCTTCCTCTTATTCTTCCTTAAGGGTCCCCAAGCTCCTTCCACTCTTCAGATGTGGGTATCTGCATCTGTCTGAGCAGCTGCTGGGTGGAGCTTCTCAGAGGACAGCCATGCTAGACTCCTGTCTGCAAGCATAACAGAGTATCATTAATAGAGTCAAGGACTGATTCTTGCTCTTGAGATGAATCTCAAGTCGGGCTGGTTAATGGTTGTCCATTCTCGTACTCTCTGCTCCATTTCTCATTCATTCCTATATTTCTTGTAGATACTATAAATTTTGGGTCAAAAATGTTGTGGGTGGAGTGTTGTTTCTATGACTACACCGGGGTTCCTGCCTGGCTGCAGAAGATGGCCTGCTAAAGTTCCATATCCCCAGTGCTGAGAGTCACAACTATAGTTGACCCCATTGATACTTGAGCTCCTCCCTTATACCAGGTCTCTGTCTTGTCCTGGAAATTCCCCCTACATTCCCACCTCCCCAACCTTCTCAGTTACAGATATTCATTCATTCTCATGACTATCTGACCATTTCTCCTTTCCCTGCTCACACCTGCTCTGGAACCCCCCACATTCCTCTTCCCATCCCCTTCCCCAGATTCCTCCCTCCATCTGCCTCTTATGACTATTTTATTCTCCCTTCTAAGTGAAATTCACATATTCTCACTTGTGCCTTTCTTCTTGTTTAGCTTCCTTGAGTCTATGGAATGTAGCATGGGTATTCTGTATTTTAGGGCTAATATCCACTTAACAGTGAGTACATACCATGCATGTCCTTTTGAGACTGGGTTACCTCAGTTAGGATGATATTCTCAAGTTCCATCCATTTGCCTGCCAAACTCATGATGTCTTTGTTTTTCATAGCTGAATAGTATTCCATTATGTAAATGTACCACATTTTCTTTATCCATACTTCAGTTGAGGGATGTCTGGGGGTTTTTGTTGTTTGCTTTTGTTTTTGTTTTTGTTTTTTAGTTTCTGGCTATTACAAATAAAGCTGCTATGAAAAGAGTCGAGCAAGTGTGTTTGTGGCATGATGGAGCATCTTTTGAGTATATGACCAGGAGTCGTATAGCTGGGTCTTGGGGTAGAATTATTCCCAGATTTCTGAGAAACCACCAAATTGATTTCCAAAAGGGTTGTTGTACAAGTTTGCACTTTCACCAGCAATGGAAGAGTGTTTCCCTTGTGCCACATCCTCACCAGAATGTTCTATGTCTTAAGTTTTTGATCTTAGCCATTCTGACGGGTGTCAGATGGAGCCTCAGAGATGTTTTGATTTGTGTCCCCTGATGACTAAGGACTTCGAATAGTTCTTTAAGTGCTTCTCAACCATTAGAAGTTCCTCTGTTAAGACTCCTCTGGTTAGTTCTGTATCTACTTTTTAATTATGTTATTTAGATTGTTGGTGTCTAACTTCTTGATTTTTTTTTTATAAATTTTGGATATTAGCCCTCTATCAGATGTGGGGTTGGTGAAGTTTCCCAATCTGTAGGCTGTCCATTTGTCTTATTGACAGTGTCATTTGCCTTACAAAAGCTTTTCAGTTTCATTGGCTCTCATCAATTGTTGATCGTAGAGCCTGAGCCAATGGTGTTCTGTCAGGAAACTGTCTCCTGCACCAATGCTCTGGGGGGGGGGGTATTTCCCACGTTCTCTTCTATGAGATTTAGCATATCCAGTTTTTGTTGAGGTCCTTGGTCCACTTGGACTTGAAGTTTATGAAAGATGATAACTGTGGCTCTATTTTCATTCTTCTAAATGGAGACATTCAGTTAACCCAGCACCATTTGTTGAAGATGATTTCTTTTTTTCCACTGTATGGATTTTGCTTCTTTATCAAAAACCAAGTATCCATAGTTGTGTGGGTTTGTTTCTGGATCTTCAATTTGATTCCATTGATCAACACATCTGCTTCTGTACCAGAATCATGCAGATTTTATCACTATTGCTCTGTGTTATAGCTTGAAGTCAGGGATGATGATTCCTCCCAAAGTTCCTTTATTGTTCAGGATTTTTTTGGCGATCCTGGGTTTTTTGTTTTTCCATATGAAGATTAGAATTGCTCTTTCTATGTCTCCAAAAAGTGTGCCGGCATTTTGATTAGGATGGCATTGAATCTGTAGGTTGCTTTTGGTAAGATGGCCATTTTCACTATAGTAATCCTACCTATCCATGAGCATGGGGGATCATTCCATTTTCTTATATCTTCCATTTCTATCTTCAGGGAGTTGAAGATCTTGTCATACAGATGCTTCACTTGCTTGGTTAGAGTTATTCTAAGATATTTTATATTGTTCATGGTTATTTATTATGAAGCGTGTTATTTCCCTAATTTCTTTCTCAGCTCATTTATCATTTGCATAATGGGGAGCTACTGATATGTTTGAGTTATTTTGTATCCAACCATTTTGCAGAAGGTGTTTATCAGCTGTGTAGTTGTCTGGTAGAATTTTGGGGGTCACTTAAGTATTTTATTATATCATCTCCAAACACTGATGCTTTGACTTCCTCCTTTTCCATTTGTATCCCCTTGATCTCCTTCAGTTGTCTTATTACTCCGGCTAAAACTGCAAGTACAGTATTGAACAGATGGGGGAGATTTAGCAGCCTTGTCCCTGATTTTTGGAATTGCTTTAAATTTCTCTTCATTCAGTTTGATGTTGACTATTGGCTTGTTGTCTGTCACTCTGATTATATTTAGGTAGTGCCTTGTATCCTTGATCTCTCTAATACTTTTAACAAGAAGGGGTATGGAATTTGTCAAAGGTATTCTTCTGCATCTAATGAAGCTTTCTCATAGTCTGAGATGATCATGAAATGTTTTTCTTTTACAAATATGGGTGCCCTTGCATTTGGGGCATAGATGTTCAGAATTGAGATAACTTCTTGGTAAATTTTTCCGTGGTAAGGACAAAATGTCCTTCCCTGTTCCTTTTAAATAATTTTGGTTGAAAATGTAGTTTGCTAGATATTAGAATGACTACCCCAGCTTTCTTCTTGGATCTGTTTATCAGCCCTATAATATGAGATAATGTCTATCTTTATTGCTGAGGTGTGTTTCTTGTATGCATTAGAGTGATAGATCCTGTTTTCGCATCCATTCAGTTAGCCTGTGTTTTTGTTTTGTTTTTTGTTTGTTTGTTTGTTTTCAATTGGGGGATTTTTATTTCCTGGCTTTTTTTGATGTTATTAGGTGTGTGTGTGTGTGTGTGTGTGTGTGTGTGTGTGTGTGTGTGTTTTCCCTTGTTTTTCTTGGTATGGAATTACTTATCCTCCTTGGATCAGAGCTTTCCTTCTAGTATTTTTTTGTGAGGCTGGATTTGTGTATAGATATTGTTTGAATTTGGATTTGTCTTAAAATATCTTATTTTCTCTCTCTATGGTGATTGAGAGTTTTGCTGGGTATAGTAGTCTAGGTTGCATCTCTGGTTTTCTAGATATCTGTCCAGGCCCTTCTAGATTTTAGAGGCCCTTCTCTATTGGGAAGTTGGGTATAATTCTGATAGGTCTGCCTTTGTGTTTTACCTGACATTTTTCCCTTGATGTTTTAATGTTCTTTCTTTGTTCTATAGATTTTGTGTTTTGATTATTATATTATATGAGGATTTTCTTTTCTGGTCTAATCTAACTCCTATGCTTTGAGCTTTTTGTATGTTTATAGCCATTTCTTTCTTTAGATTGGGAAAATTTTCTTCTTTGATTTTGATGAAAATATTTTCTGAGCATTGGAACTGTGAATCTTCACCTTCTTCTATTCCTATTAACCATAGGTTAGGCCTTTTTAAGGTATCCTAGATTTCCTGGATGTTTTGTGTCCAGCAGTTTTTAGTTTGAAAATTTTCTTTGACTTTAATTTCTTCTATTATGTCTTTTATACCTGAGATTCTCTCTCCCATCTTCTGTATTCTGTTGGTGATACTTATATCTGTTCCTGTTCTCTTCCTTAGATTTTCCATCTCCAGGAAACCCTCAGTTTCTGTTTTCTTTATTGCTTCTATTTCCACTTTCAGGTCGTGCACAGTTTTATTTATTTTCTTCACCTCTTTGATTGTATTTTCCTATATATCTTTAAGGGACTTGTTTGTTCCTCTTTTAAAGACCTCTATCTGCTTGATTGTATGTTCCTGTATTTCTTTAAAGAATTTATTCGTTTCCTATTTAAAGACCTCTACCACCATTAGAAGATTGGATTTAAGGTCATTTTCTTGTTCTTTGGTTGTGATAAGATAGGCAGGGCTTGCTGTAGTAGGATAGCTATGCTCTGAAGGTTTCCTATTGCCCTGGCTTTTGTTGATTGTATTTTTTTCTAGGTCCTTTATCCATCTGGATGGCTTTGGCCACTGGATGTTCCTATTATAAAAAGTATTTGGAGGGGGGTTTTCACCTCCATGATCCTGGTGTGGCAGACCTCTCATGGGTATCCTTGGGCTGTATAGTTCAGGATCTGCAGGTCTGTATGGTTCAGAAGCCACAGATCTGAGGAAGGTGAGTACAGAGGCTATGGGAGGATGGAGATCTGCCTGAGCTAGCAGGCTGCTCAGCGCATATTGGGTGCCCCAGAAAACTGAGCAAGCAGGGAAGATGGTTAGAAGAAGGGAAGCTAGCCTCTATGTTTCAGGAGGTGGAGATCTGACGAAGGTGAACAAAAAGGTGTGGGGAAAATAGAGGTCCAGAGGGGATAGGTAGCAGACTTCTCAGTGTAGCTTGACTTGCTCAGAGGACTGAGTGAGCAGGGAAGATGGGTTCAGGAAGGGAAGCTTACCTGTATGGTTTAGGCTATGCAGTTCTGATGAAGTTGTGTGGAGAGGTGGTGTGAGAATGCATTTAAAGTTTTTAAACATTTTTGAATGGTCCCAAACTTCTGTAATTGTAAGCTTTGTCTGACAGCCCTGCTTGTCACTTGGAAGGTATTTTAGCTATTTAGATTTCTGAGTCCTTACTGAGTTATTACTAGAAAGATGATGAAAGCAGGGTCCCTGGCATCAAAGATAACCACTTGAACCAGTGCAAAACTGTCTCTCTATTCACTGTCTGCAGCAGTAACTGGGCAAGGAAGATAGTTTTCTTTTCTTTGTTGTTGTTTGCTTGTTTAGATTTATTTATATTTATTTAATGTGCATGATCTGCCTGCATGTATATTTGGGTAGTGTACACATGTTTGACTATCATCCAAGGTGACTATTAACGGGGTGTCAGATACCCTGTAACTGGTGTTACAGATGGGTACTAGGAATCATAACCTAAGTTTTCTGGAAGAGCAGCTTCTGATCATAACTGCTCAGTCACCTCTACAGACCCTAAAAGGGCTTTCTAACATAATCTTCCATCTAAATAAAATGTCACAGAGAATAGAAAGGTGTTCTGGAATGAATGAACAAATTGATGGAGCTAGACTGGACAGGAGGAAAAGGAGAAGAAGGGAGAGAGCTGTCTTAGATAGTATTCTGGTTGGGGTTTCTAAAATACACAAGAAAGCTATGGTCCTTGGTTATACTCTAACAGATGGAGAGACACTGGTAAATCATTGAAGTGTAGGTGCTACACCTGCATAAATATTATGGGGTATTTGTGTTTGCTTTCCTGAGCTACCCTCTGAATCACTTTATGGTGGAAACATGACAGTTTTTGCTGTCCACATGCCAAATGAAATGCAAGCTGCCCCTACATGTCTAATTTCATTAATTGTTCACTCCATCAAGGCATTTTATAAATGAGGCACTTACATGTCTAAAGGCATGTCTTCAGCCAAGGGATGTCTAACATATACATCATCTGTCTCCAAAGTATTCCAGTTATTCTGCTTGTGGAAGGGGCACTGTGGCCACTGAAGTATCTATTTGGCATCAAGCCTGGGACACAGAGTTCTGTTTCAACATACTAACTTGGCTTTGTTTGCAACAGACAAGACACTCAATTGTAGGGATGGGCACAGCATTTTAACCCTTCTCAGAAGTTTATGTTGTGGGATGGATATGGGTTTTCATAATTACAAAAAGAATTAAAAGAAGGGCCTTCAAAGCAGCGAATAAATAACACAATGGGACTCATTTTGACTTCTATCATCTGGAATCTTGCTCTCTCCTTATGCATCTCTCCTTTTGAAAGGATGAACACACAGAGCTAGGATGACCTTTCAAATAAGCCAGGTTGTCCTTAAACCCACAGAGATCCATCCATCTTCTTCTGCTATAGACTGCTGGAATTAAAAGTATATGCCACCTTGCCCACCCTAATTATAGCCTTTTGAAAAGCTAACTGAAAACCATGGCATAGGTTATAAATGTAGTTCTCTCTGGACAGTGCTTGCCTGGCAAACCATTGGTTGTATCCCAGGACTGAAACGCCATTCCTGGCAGTACAGGTCTGCAATCTCAAGATTAGGGAAGTGGAGAACCAAACACACAATGTCATCCACTATTACACAGTGATTCCTGGCTACATGAGATTCTGTTTCAAAAATAAAAATTTTAAAAAAAGGAAGATCAAACAAGAAGGATGATAAAAATAAACATCTATGATCCAATCACTAAATCACTAGGTCTTCAAAAGCATAGAGATAATATGTATTACCATTACATTAAATGGCCCTACACTCATTACTTCACAGCAGAAAGACACAATAAATATACTAAATAAAATCAATAATACTATGATAATAATAAATATAATATTTTAAATAAAAATAACTTTTAATTATAAGTTATTCAATTGTATTTTCTGGAATGAGTAACATGTATAAGTATCTAAAGTGTCTTTATTTTTAAGAACTAAGATTTGAGTTAGCTTAAAATGTTGTTTGTTAATATTTTAACTAAAATATACCCCTAGCATCAATCCATAGAAAGCTGTTTTGTCCCCAGCAGCGGGAATTTGCTGCGTTAGTTGTGCCTGCCTGATCTTGTTTTGATCAGGTTGCATTTGCTTAATCAAGAATACAGTGAGCAGCCAGCCACTGCAGCAGCTCGGCATCTCCACAGGCTTAAAGCAGCTTAATGGGAAGTAATGATATAGCACGTGAATTAAAAGCTAGAGACACAGGAAAGACATCTAATATGACTTAAATATGAGTTTTAAAACTATGGTGTCATCTCTAAGTCAGATTAGAGAACATAATCTGCCTCTTACACTTAGTATCTGTATGAAATAGAGTTAGCTTATCTAAGTATGTCAGTGTTTATTCTGGAAAAAGCAAATCGAGGTCTAATCGAGGAGATGAACTCTTCACTTGCCAAGGATACCAGACAATTCCTAGAAACAGCTCGAGAGCACAGTGGAAGCATTAGATTTGATTGTGTTAGATTCAAGATAATGTGCAATTTGGCTCCCCCCCCCCCCGTATAGTTAATAATACATGGAGCTTTATTTTATTTTATGTTATTTATCTACCTATTTATTTATTTATTTATTTATTTATTTATTTATTTGGCAGTGCTGGGCTTAAACCCAGGATCTTGCCATGCAAGGCATGATTCTTATTACTAGGCTATATTCCAAGGCCATCCAGGCAACAATGTGTTGAAAATCACTATTCATAAGTTAGTATATAGTACACACACACACACACACACACACACACACACACACCACACACAGCTCCAAGTACACACACACACACACAGCTCCAAGTACACACACATACACACACACACACACACGCACACACACACACACACACACACACACACACACACACACAGCTCCAAGCCCAGCCAGGATCTTGATGCTGTGATTTGGGTTTATTATTTTTCTTCAAGATGGATTCCATATGACCAGTGTGGAAGCTACTGAGGAATAAAACTCCCCCAGTACTCAGAGCTCTAGGAAGTGAGAAGAATGTATTAGCAATGCCTGGTCAGGAATGCAGTGGAAGACAGCATTCACTGGCTCCTGGATACACTTAGCCATTTTGAGAGTTCCTAGATGGGCCTAGTAGTTAACTAGTCTATAGTTGATTGCCTGCTTGATAGTCAGCAAAGACTCTGTAAGCAAGAGTGCTAAGAAGCAGAAATATATGTCAGTTGAACAGTCAAAATGAAAACATGCATTGAGTACTTCCTGAATTCAAGTCATACAAATTCTAGCTACCAAGCAGTGATGAAAGTCTATTGCCTAACATTTTGCAGGTCTAATGCTTGTTAAGTCACGTGTGCTTTTCATGCTGGCTTCATAGACATTCTGCATGGAACTTATTTTAAAAACTCCATCAGACTAAATTCACCACTTGTACGACCAAGTTAGTGGAAATTTTGAGTTTGAGTAATTAAGAAAAATGATGAAAATGCACAATTGGCAAAGGGCTGCGCCAAGGGCTGGACAGTGAATTCACTTTGGATCTGACTGGGTATGAGACTGTGGCAATTAGGTATAAAGACCAGAGACCTTGTCAGTAATTGTAGCAGTGGGGCCTGAGTTGGAAGCCTGTTTGGTGGGCACAATTGATTTTGAAACTCATTACAATAAAAGTGTGAAATTTTGGGAAGGATAAGAAAGCCTGAAGGTAGGTGAGAAATGTTTTCCATTTGGAAGGTCACAGATTTTTCTCCTATTTTCCTAAAACCCCAGAAACTCCAAACGGAAGTATTCAAATTCCTCTATGTCATTTTTCTTCATATTGACTTAGGGTTTAGATACGCTTATCTGTACTTATTATTGGAATCGGTATCCACAGTTTTACTATAAAATATGGCAGTACTGGATTTTGGACAGCAGTCAGTCAGTGATGAGCTCAGAACTTGGGAAGCTGAGGCAGGAGGATGTCTGTGCTACCTAGTAAGGCTCTGACTAAAACCTCTCTTCCAAAATTGAGGATAACGAGTTTGGAAAGGAAAGAGGAAACAAAGAGGAGGAAGAAGAGAAAGGGAGGGAGGGTGGGGAAAGGGAATAAAGGAAGGAAGGAAAAGAATAACCTTAAAGAGAATTTATTTTATTTCCTAATATAGAGAAGATGGGGAAGGAGAAAGCAACATTTTCTCATGAGCTAAATGCTCAGATCATGCATTGCAGAAAAATTCTCACTTCTCCTCCCACCCCTCCCACAGTGCGAGCATTCCGCATGGTATCTCATCTTCATTTCTGCTTTCCCTCTCTCTCAAATACTAAAACTGGGAGAGAACAAGTGCCACCGTGACTGTTTTTAAAAGGACACTGTTCTGTATGTGCAACTGTAGCAAAAAAAGGTTTGGCTCAATTATCAACTCCCTCCTTTAGAGAAATTCTGCTAAAAACTTCTAAGTCTCACCATTTGACATATAGACAATAACCGCTTCCTAGGACACTGAGAGCATAAATATTTGATATTTACGTTTGATATTTACTTGGCACAGTCACTGTGCTGTAAGTAGAAGCTAATGTTGTTTTAGCTATAATTCTTTTAGGTCTTTCAGTGTGTGTGTGTGTGTGTGTGTGTGTGTGTGTGTGTGTGTGTGTGTGTGAGAGAGAGAGAGAGAGAGAGAGAGAGAGAGAGAGAGAGATGCATGTATGCATGCACGTCTATGTGTGCCAGGATGCTCTCCCATGCAGCTAGAGGTCAGCACTGGATGCCTTCCTGTATTGCCCTCTGCCTTGTATATTTTGAGAAAGGTTTTCCTGGGGCAACTTCCTATTTGTTTTTTTTTTTTTTTGGATAAAGTAAATATCCAATGAGCCTCTAGGATCTGCCTGTTTCTACCCCTAACACTGGATTATAGACATGTGCCCCCCCCCCCAGCTTTCATGTGAGTGCAGTGACCCAAACTTGGGTCCTAAAAGTTGGGCTGCAAGTGCTTTCCCCACTGTGATGACCAGTGTTGACTTTCAGCTTGACAGGATATGAAATCACCTAGGGAACGTGCCTCTAGGCCCTCCTGCGAGGAGAAGTCATTTAGGTAAGGTTCATTCCTGGAAATGCCTGTGAGGGACTGTCTTGATTAACTGAGTGGATGGAGGCAGAGCTAGTGAAAATGTGAGAGGCACCACTTCACAAGACCTGAGCAGTACGTCACTTCCCTGTTCCTGAATGCCGAGGCCACGTGACCAGTGCCTTTCAGTTCTTTCTGCACAGACTTCCTCACCATGAAGAGCTACATCCCCTGACTGCAGGATAAGATAAATGTCTCATTCTTTAAATTGCTTTTATTGAGGCTTTTATCTCAGCAACAAGAAAAGTTACCAAGATACACACTGAGCCATCCCCCCAGTCAATATTAATGCCTCTTAGAAAAGATGAGAAAATAGGGGGTTGAGTGGTATAGAAAAGTTCTCAAATGTAAAAGTTCTCAGACAGTGACTTCAGGGAAGGGCTTTGGAAATCAAAAGAGCTGGGATCAACATTTGGAGCTTGAGTAAGTATGTCATCTACTGCTACATAAAAAAAAAAAACCGAAATGCAGTAGCATGTAAGGGCAAACATGACTTAGTTGTTACTTTATGCAGCTTCTGGGAATCTCCAGGATTTCAGAAGTGGTTTCTTAGATTGTTCTGGTTCAAGACCTCTCAGGACCCTTCCTTCTAGTCACCTGAAGTGACATAGTCACCAGAAATAATAGTCTTGAATTAATGGTTGCAGGAAAATGATCACAGAGGCCTCTTCATATACGAAGGTCCCAGATACTCCATATCTTCCCCAAATAACCCCATGTGTGACACATCACTTGACTAAAGCTAATCTCAGAGATAGAAAGGTAAAATGTCTTCCTTGGTCTCTTGAGTAATGCAAGTGCAATGTGGGTGCCAGCAGGATGAAGCCATTAAGGACCAGAACTGCTCCCAGAATGTTTTGGATAATTTTGATAACTTTTTAATTTCTTTTTCTTTTTTTTTTCATTATTTGCTCTGCTGGGTGCTAACCCAGGGCATAGCATACATTAGGCAAGTATTATACCACTGAACTACACCCCAAGAAATGATGTAGGAATTCAGTAGGAAAGAAAATTCTACTTTTCTGTGAACAGAAACTTTTTCCACTACTCCTTATCTATGCAAATGCTGATAGTGGGATCTTCCGCCTTCCTCACCAGGAGGGGGAGTCTGTGGAGGTGGAGGTGGGAGTTGTGAGCTTGTCACAGCTGTGCGTGGTGAGTTCTCTGCCAATCCTGAGAAGGATGTGGAGGAGTTTTTCTCTTGCCACTGCCCACTTTAATGCTGAGACAGTTATGTCTTCTAGGTGTTACTCGGGATGACTTCAGAGCAGAGCTAGCCGTTCCTCTCATAAAGTGGGGAAAAACCAAACTCACAAAAAAAACCACTCACAAGGGGACCACAAGGGCATTCAATATAAATGATCTTCACTTGGGCCATTGAGATGATGAACACCGGGTGGTGACTGTCCCTTAAAGGACAGACTGCCTCACTGGTCCTTTTTCAGGCCCTGACCCCTGTAGGCACACTCATGGGGCATGTGTACTGAGGGAATTTAAAAAGCACACACAGTGACTAGTAAGATGACTCAGTGGGTAAAGTCTGTGCTACAGAGCCTGATGACCTGAGCTCAATATTCTTACAAAGGGCTTACATAGCAAAATGAGGGAACTGATTCTTCCACATTGTCCTCTGACCTCCACTCTTTCGCCAGGGCATACACATGCCCCTATACAAATAAATAAATAAATAAATAAATAAATAAATAAATAAATAAATAAATATAGCAAAAAAGCACATATCTATACTTGTCGCATGCTCTCATTTTTTAGCCAACCCAGATTTTAGTGGCCAGTTAAGAGTCAACAAGCTCTCCTAAAAGTGGTGGATTTCTGACACAAATCAGCTGGTCAGAACATTTCCTAGTCCATTGCATGCCATTCAACTGAACCAGGCGTAAGATGCGTGCATGTGTCCTGAGTTTTCTCTTTGCAAAAATCCATAAGACCAACTGTGCATCCAGGTGCCCAGCCTTGTCTATAACGTACATTGGACCCTGTCAGCAGTCTTTAGCAATAAGAGCTTTATATATCAGTTATGTCATCCATTCTTTGCTGTGACCATGTTGGGTGACAGTTGTCCTTCATTCTAACAAGAGAAAACAAGACTCATGGGCTGACTGTTGTAGAGTTAAGAGCAAACCTTAACCCTAAGTAAAACCCTTGACCTTTGCTCCCCAATGCACGCAACCTCTATTGAAGTGCTTCCGTCTCTCACCAGGCTGCCTCTGTGCACATCTAGCTTTATGTGGTATAAGTGCAATGGATAGAAGTCATTAGTTGAGGTTTGTATCCCTTACATGGTCCCTGTATCTTGGAAGTCAAATTTCTCCCTGATGGAGGGCCATACCTACTAACCGCCATGTCTCTGAGAGGCTGAAAATACCACCAGCCATTCTAGGCTATTGGGACCTAGTCTGTAATGTGACATGTGCCATTGACTGGCATAAATATTTCCTGAAAACTTCCACGACCACTCCTGGACTTGAATTGGCAAACACAATACTCCATAGATCTCAAGTTTCTTTTATTCCTATGTGTTAGGTACAATTTAGACACACAGCTTCAAGTGATGGTTCGAAACTTACTGACACAACATTGGTGTCTCCATACAATTTGCTCTGCAGCTTTCTCATTATAATCTCTGCTTTGTCCGTTTTGCAGTATCCGTGGGAGACAGAAATGATGAGATGTTCTATCCTTAATGGCCAAATTGCCCCAGAGGGCTTTTCTATCCATGATCCACCCTCTGATTCTTAATATTTTCAGCTGTTGGAGAAAAACCTAAAGATTTGTTAATCCAAACTTTAATCTTTCTTTTGTGCCGTGGAAAAAGAACAGCCCTTCTATTATTCACATCTGTTCTTTTGGATTGAAAAAATATTTTGACAGCATGGCTATCATGAGCCTTTATGAGTGAAATTGTTCTCCTTTTTATTTTCTCTCTCCCCAGCTACATCTTTTATCTTGTGTGCTTGTTCTATCCCTGAATAGATTTCAAGATATGGTGTCCTATTATTATGTAATATCTGATGCTATTTATGTGAGCCATGGGTAGAGTAAGAATAAAAACCACTTCCCTGTTATTAAGTTGTGTCTCTCTAGCCTGCAGATTGGCAACTTTTCAAGATGATATGCCCAGATTTCTAGCCTGTTCCTTCTGAAAGGGGTGAGAATTCAAATAGTGGTTGGGGCTATGCTGATAGTAGACCCTGGGGGTTAACAGCTAACTCCCTGGAAGGGTGGTAGAGGGAAACACTGGCCTTAAGTAGCAGTGTTATCCTACCGTGGCTGGGGGTCTGTGCAATTGGGAAGAATGGCCTCTTAGCTATAATATACTCTTTGGAAGCCAGCCTTCTGGGCCAGTCGTACTATATATAACCACAATAAGATCTGTTTGCTAGCAAAAAATGGGTTCATAGATAGTCTCTTTAATATAGACAAAAAGAGTGCATAGGTTCTTGAACATGAAAAACTCAAGAATCGGAATGAAAAAGGCCATGAGACTCCATTGAACTACATTGCAACTATTTCTGAAATCATATCAAAGATTTTAAAGAGTACGTGCACCCAGCTAAGGAACATAGTCTTCTCAGAGAAGGTTGAGCACACACAGCGGCGCTCTGTGTTGATAGCCTGACAGAACCAATGTGACTCTGATTTCATGGGGAGCAGTTAGTATTGGGGCCTGGATTTTTTTTCTCCAGTTCATTTACACCAGCCTTTCCATGTCCAAATTGTATTTTCTTTTAAAGGAGGAAAGAAAAGAATGACAGCCTGTGCTCCCTTAATCCTGACAGTAGGCATCATCAAATGAGTGTCGTTTTCTTCAGGAAAGCAAATAAAAATTTCAAGCCGTGTAAATAAGTAAAACTATTCTCCCCACTAAACCAGACATTCCTCAATTTCTCCTTGGTTCTGCTTTTTCCCTCTCAAAACTTTCATGCACCTACTCACAACAACTGGCCTTTCTAACACAAATTATATTTTAGCAACAGAAAGTCCAACACACACACCTTTGCCATTAATTACGTGCTTTCACCAGTTATTAGAACAGGCAGCACCTTGGGAAAGGAAATGTGGGAAATGCTAGGAGGAAAAAGAGAAGGAGGAGAAGAAGAGAAGGAGGAGAAGAGGGAGGAAGAGGAGGAGGAGGAAGAAGAGGAGGAGGAAATGTAAACACTGAGTGTGGGGTGTGTGGCTTGGTGATGGAGTAACTGTCTAACATATGCAAGGACCTGAGTTAAATTTTCACCATGGCAACAATAGAAAAAAAGGAAAACTTGAGTGTTCACTGTGTAACGCTGCATCTCTGAGTTACAGTGAAGAGTGTTAATGTGAATTGAGCTTTGCATCTGGTTCTTTTCTCACCCCAGGCTTCTACTCAACTTGTTGACTCTTTAAACCTCATAGATCATCAAAGGGGAGGAGGAAGATGGCTAGTAGAGCTTGGGAAGGGAAATGGGGGAAACTGCTGATTGTCAGAAACTGTGCTGACCATACTTAGCTCATCACCTCATATAGGAAGTATGATGCTGTTACCACTCCTGTGCTTAGACCAGACACTGACTCTTTCAAGTATTGCTACTATTTTGTAGTCATGATTGTGTGTGTGTGTGTGTGTGTGTTGTGTGTGTGTGGTGTGTGTGTGTGCTTCATGTATGATTACAGACATTGTTCTAGTTTCAATTCTATAGTTGTGATAAAATATCCTAACTGAAAGCAAATTAAGAGATAGAAATTTATTTTAGCTTTTGATTCCTGGTTCCAGCCTATTAGTGGAGGGAAGCTAAGGTTGTAGGAACTCAGCTGGTCACATCACATTCAGTCAGGATCAGGGAGAAGTGGATAATGCTCTTTTTTTTATTTGCTTGCTTGCTGGTAGCTCTGTTTCTCCAGTCTTGAACACCGCACATCCCTCTGCCTGAGGAATGGTGCTCCCCATACTGGTTGGTTTTCTCACTCTTTGATAGACATGCCTATAGGCCAGCTCGATGCAGACAGTCCCTCACTGAGACTTTCTTCCCAGGTGACACTAGACTATGTCAAGCTGGCCATTAAAATTACCCTGACACACGTCTTAAAAAGTCACACAGTCAATTTGAAAAGTGACTTGTTCAACAGTTCCCTATATCCTTATCTATGTGACAGACAGGGCAATTTTAAAGGAAAGTTTATAGCAAGCATTTGGGTCCTGGTTAGATGAATCACATTACGGCAGTTATCAAAAGAAATCATAACTAGAAACTAAGGCTGAGCAACCAATATCCCCCTTCAAATTCAATGTGTGCATATTTTATATCATGCTTCAGGAAAGTTCGATTTGTATGCTTGGCTTGTGTGCTTAACAGAATGCTTATGAAAATCAAATTGAACAATAGAATGCTTAGAGGATGTGTTAGTTGGGGTTACCATTTCTGTGATGAGTGCCCTGACCAAAAGCAACTTTGCAAAGAAAGGACCTATTTACCTTACACTTCCACACTACTGTTCATCACCACAGAAAGTCAGGACAGGAATTAAAAAAGGGCAGGAACCTAGAGGCAGGAGCTGACGCAGAGGCTGTGGAGGGGTGCTGCTTACTGGTTTGCTTCCCCTGCTTTACTCAGCCTGCCTTCTTATAGAACCCAGGACCCCCAGCCCAGGGATGGCACCACCCACAGTGGACTGGGCCCTCTCACATCAATCACTAATTAAGAAGTTGCCCTACAGCCAGACTTATGGAGGAATTTTCATAATTAAGGTTCCTTTCTCTCAGAATCCTTTAACTTGTGGTAAGTTGACATAAAACTCTGGCAGCACAGAGGATATCACAATGCTCCCTGCAGTATGAGTACTATTTATATTTATTTGTATCATTTTCTATTTATAATCATATTGTTGTAGGAGGTTTAATCTTCAGTCTACAATATGACCAATAGGCGAATGACATCCTAAGGGAGTGGTGTGTGGGAATCAGAGGACATGGAGTCTACTAAACAGCATCTGGGGAAAGATATAACAGATCACACAAGGCAAAGAACCAGACTCTAACAATGAGCAGAGACAGCTTTAGGAAGACTGGAGCAAGAAAAGAAGGTGGGAGTATAGGGATGGAGAGAGACAGAGGCCTGCCCGTGAGTCACAAGGTCTCACATTCCTGGGGTCCCATCCTAAACATGACAATGTGTGGGTCTGCCTTCTCCTGGGCATCATTGGCCATCAGACTATAAGATGGATTCAAGACAGCAGAGTGAACCACCAGAGTTTTGGATGACCTGTGGGTACTAACAGAAATGACCCATTCCAGGAAGATAGATCAACTTTACTAGGAGTGAATCAAGGGTTACATAGTTTGGGGAATGGGGCGTAGGGATATCCAGGGTAGGCAAAGGTCATCAGCTGAAAGTTAAGATACTGAGATACCTCATTAGCATGGGCAGCATTCCAGGGAGCATCAGGTGCTTGCTGAAAGGGTCTATAATCTAACCAAGGCTACGTGACATTCCACAGGTATATGGTGTGTGTTTTGGGAGGGGGTACTAAACTCCCTAGACAAAGTCAAAGAAGGAGACACCCTGCCACTAAAGGAAGTTCACCATTTTGTGCTGAGCTCAGAAGGCTTTCCAGACAATGGGAGCCTCTACCTTATTAGCAGGCAACAATAGTACAAAGACTCAAAATGACCCACTTTGGTTGTGGTTTTAAAAACAGGCAGTCTCCCCATGCTTCAGGGAATGTAAACGGTCCTGGCTCTAAAATGTTATACTGCCTTCTGTCTTGTAATTTCTGATACAGATTTGAGAGTATCTAGCTCATCACATCTATGTCTCAGCAGATTATCTAAAAGATATCACGAAAACTCATCCACATGCTACTGCTGAAGTCCTCATATTTCCTACCTCAAACATAGCAAATCTAATTCTGTTCAAAATTAGCTGACAAGTAAGCTTGGAAAGTCTTGATCAAAGCAATTGTTAAGACTCTGACTTGCTAACATGGACGTAGTGATTCATTTACCTGCCAAAATATAAGACCTGTGTTGGTATAGACATTCTGTCTCTTGACCTGTACCAGAGGCCAAGTGACAAATGGTGAAGGATGATAGGAAGTGCAGGCCAGGCCAGGAAGATGAGCAGAAGTTGACAAATGACTGAGAGAAGACAAAGGCACTAAGAATAGCATAAAATGAAACAACTCAGAAATATTAAGAATTGTGGCCAACTATTGTTGCCTCAGGGGTCTAGACAGTAAAATGGTATTCCCAATGATGACCTTGAATCATAGAGGTAAGATTACTTTGCTTGGATGTGATTGCATAGGTTTGCAGAGATATATTGAGGATTATTTTAGATTTTGCCCCAATGGTGAAAAAAGAAACACACACACACACACAGATACACATACACACACACACACACACACACACACACACACACACAACTTGGAGGCTTAGTAATAAGTGTGTGAACTAGAGAACTTTATCTAGTACCCTCCTTCAGACATTGATAATAAATGTGAAACTTACCATTCCCACTTTAGGAAATCAACATCGATGCAAAAGAGTTGGCCTTTAAAATGTGTAAAGTTCCACAAAGATCTTTCCTGCTAACCAAAGTATACATTAGACTCTGTACATATGTCCTGTAAAGGAACCGTTAACAGCCTAACCATTTGTATGGCCCATTCCGAAAATCATCTGTTGAAATCCTAACTTCTTATATGACTATATTAAGGAGTAAGGTCATTTGGAACTGGTTAGATCATGTGGACACTGTCCACATTAGTTGATCCCTTACCTCTCATAGTGGTATGTTAGGACTCAGGGAAAAGGTACCACACGTCAGCAGGATGTGGTGGTATAGCACTAGGGTAGAAGAAGGAGGAGGTTCTTGGGTTTAAGGACACAGAAGACCTCCTCTATGATCCACTCTGTGAAGCACAAAGCAAGTGCTTGAGCAGGTCCTGAGCTAATACTTTGAGTCTCTCTGGTCTGCACAACCATGTATAACATACTCCTGGCCTTTATAAGTAACCCAGCTTGTGACATGGTGTTATAGCAGTCCGTGCAGGCCCAGACAGGGAGGTATATATCTCTTCCCATTTGGAAGCTCCTAAAATCCCCTGTAATTGCAGATTATTCACTCCAAGGCTGCTTTAAAAAATTAAGGTTATGTTCAACATATGATGGTGCTCACACTTAACCAATTTTTATCTGTCCCATGGTTTTTCATTATCACATCATTTTAGTCCTTGTGAATGGATTGAGAGCAACCGGAAGAAAGTGTGTTTGTTTCTATTCCTCCTCTACGGCATACAATTTAAGTTGCCAAAACAAACAACACTAGCTACAAAATTAAAAATTATTTTCATCTGTTTTGTAACTGAGACATTTTCCTTCTCCATAGAACCCATGTTTTATACTGGGTTCTATATTTGTTTCCTCAAAGAGATCATTCATATTTTACTTTAATTCTTACATTCACCAAATAAGAAAAAAGTAAAAAAGGCTTAGGGTGTTCAATGTCCTAAACACCTATGAACCAAAATTTTTTAAATTCTATGTGGCTGCTCCTCATGTAGTAACTAATACAATGAACCTGATAAAGTAAATCAAGTCACAATTCAATAGTGTCTGAGAGTATCATATGCCCTGCCAGGATACAGCGTAAACTGAGTCACATTTGAAGTCTCTAATATAAAGAATACCATTTGCTTCTTTCAGTTGAAAACCTATGATTTTTTATACCAAAAAGCTAGCCTTTTATATTAAAAGAAATGAAAAGAAAAGAAACAAAATGGAAATGTTTGACAAACCAATGTCAGAGGCTGGGGTTGAATTCTCAGTCCTCCTTCCCAAATTCTAGGATTACAGACAGGTACAATCATTCCATGCTGTGTGTTCTCTTAATTAATTTTTGTTGTTATAAAGCAAAGTTAGTTTTTAGAACAGTTTTAGATTCACAGCAAAATTCAAAAGAAAATACAAAGAGTTTCTATGTCACGCCTGTGTCTACCACACCCCACATTGTCACATGTCCCACCAGAGAGGTACTAGATTCAATAGACACATGCCGATAAATCATCTCCAAAGATCTACAGTTTAAATCCAAGCTCCTCTTATAGATGTATCTTCCATGAGCTTTGACAAACACATAATGGCATGCATTCACCATTTGATATCAAGCAAAGAATTTCCACTGCCCTAAATATCTTCTATACTGGCCATCCATCCTTTCACCGCCGCCCCCTTCAAAACCACTGATCCATTCAAGGTTCATTTGGAACACTGTCTGCTTGTTGTACAACAGTCCCTAGGAAGGGAAGGGAAGAGAGCTATTTTCCCATCCCTTCCTTTCCCTGTCAATCACCAACATGGGCTGTCCTGAGTTCTCCTGAAACACTGTAGTTTAGCATAGCTAACAAGACTTTATCATGCATACTGCAGATCTGGTGGAGCATTTGTTTAGCCAGAGCGAGGTTCTGGGTTCCATTCCTAGCACCACAGTAAATAAACAAATAACTAAATAAATGTAGTGTGCCAAGGAAGGAACTAAGGAAATCAATGGGGTTTAGAGTCTCTTAAATAAAATATCAATAATGGAGCCAAGAATTGTTCTTCCTATTTTGCATCTCATGGGACACATACCTACTGTAGAGGGTGGCATTTCTTGGAGATACCATTTGCAGCTTGGGGATGGGTTCCGAAGGATTCATTTCTACCTTCTAATAAAAAACATTACAGTAATAGTACAACACAGCTGAATTCTTTTAAAGGTAAATGTACTCTTTCATTGTTGATTTAGGCTATTGTGCAAGGCCAATGTAAATAGCACATTATTACTCCTCACATCCCAACACCCTATTCATTTAATTGTTTCAAGCAAATGATACATAATCAAACACTTTGATGACACATCCATTTAGCAATAACAATGTTATTCCGATCTTAATGGGAAAATAATACAGCTCTGTACAAGAACAATTTATGGATAATATATCATATGGATCTGCTGCCTGCTCCTGGCACCTATTAAAAATAAGCTTCAAAAATTTTAGTTGCAGGGCCTTTTCTATTTATGTGTTTTTCTTGTTGTTTTCTATTTGTGGGTTTCTATTTACGGGTGTGGTATGCTAGTCTGTGGCAAGTGTACACCTGTGGGTGTATTTGCAGAAACTTGAAGAGAGCATCTGTTGTCCTGCTCTGTCATTCTCTGCCTTATCTTTTGGAGATGGGGCCTCTTACAGGACCTAGAGTTAGTCTGGCATCAGCAAGCCCAGTGGTCCTTCTGTTTTTGCATTTCTCAACACTGGAGTTATAGGTGTACATGATCAGGCCCTGATTTTCAGTGTGTGCTGAGATCTAACGAAGCTCATCATGTATGCACAGTAAGCACTCTCCCCCACTGAATCATCTCTCTGGTCTAGATATTTCTTTTTTAATATCAGGAACACTCTTGGGCATATACCCAAAAGATGCCTCAACATATAAAAGAGACACGTGCTCCACTATGTTCATCGCAGCCTTATTTATAATAGCCAGAAACTGGAAAGAACCCAGATGCCCTTCAACAGAGGAATGGATACAGAAAATGTGGTACATCTACACAATGGAATATTACTCAGCTATCAAAAACAACGAGTTTATGAAATTTGTAGGCAAATGGTTGGAACTGGAAAATATCATCCTGAGTGAGCTAACCCAATCACAGAAAGACATACATGGTATGCACTCATTGATAAGTGGCTATTAGCCCAAATGCTTGAATTACCCTAGATCTCTAGAACAAACGAAACTCAAGATGGATGATCAAAATGTGAATGCTTCACTCCTTCTTTAAATGAGGAAAAAGAATACCCTTGGCAGGGAAGGAGAGGCAAAGATTAAAACAGAGACTGAAGGAACACCCATTCAGAGCCTGCCCCACATGTGGCCCATACATATAGAGCCACCCAATTAGACAAGATGGATGAAGCAAAGAAGTGCAGACTGACAGGAGCCGGATGTAGATCGCTCCTGAGAGACACAGCCAGAATACAGCAAATACAGAGGCGAATGCCAGCAGCAAACCACTGAACTGAGAATAGGACCGCCGTTGAAGGAATCAGAGAAAGAACTGGAAGAGCTTGAAGGGGCTCGAGACCCCATATGAACAACAATGTCAAGCAACCAGAGCTTCCAGGGACTAAGCCACTACCTAAAGACTATACATGGACTGACCCTGGACTCTGACCCCATAGGTAGCAATGAATATCCTAGTAAGAGCACCAGTGGAAGGGGAAGCCCTGGGTCCTGCTAAGACTGAACCCCCAGTGAACTAGACTGTTGGGGGGAGGGCGGCAATGGGGGGAGGGTTTGGAGGGGAACACCCATAAGGAAGGGGAGGGGGGAGGGGGATGTTTGCCCGGAAACCGGGAAAGGGAATAACACTCGAAATGTATATAAGAAATACTCAAGTTAATAAAAAAAAAGAAATGTACATTAAAAAAATCCAATTAAAAATTTTTAGTTGTCAAAAAAAATATCAGGAACAATGATCTTGTTGGTGTAAACAAAACTGCTTAGCTCCCCGCCCCTCCTCCTTTCTGTTTGTATATGTTTGTGTGTGTGTGTGTGTGTGTGTGTGTGTGTGTGTGTGTGTATGCACGCACACACACACCCTCGCATGCCTGCATGTGTATGTATTCTATTAGGGCATGAGAATGAACACGATATATATTCTGTTATGTCATATACTGTGTGCATTACAGTTCTGTGTGGTGATAATTCCATGTCTTTCAGATCTCTGAGGAACTTATTGGAAAATTGATCATGCTCCTATTTCTGTGTCTCATGATTTATAGTCACTGTCTGATCCATAATTAGATGCGGAAAAATTAGTCCCTGAGTAAATGAAAGAATGGCGAAAGTTCTTTGCAAAGTTTCATTTACTCCGGTGCCTGACTTCTGAAAGTAACTACTCAGAAATACCCAGAGGTGTCCAGTCAGGGCCTTAGGGATTTGGAGGAGTCCTTGACACCTTTGCAAGAATCCCTTTCACCTTCAGCTGCCAAAAAAGAAATGGGGACATTAGAAATGCCAGGAGCTTGCAGAGCTTGTGGACATCCTAGGTCTTTCTTGCCAATGTATCATGATTACTATGTAGCTGTTAATGATAAATTTTGAGTAGACAGATTCCATGTTCTTTAGATGAGAGCTAGGTTATAAAACATACATCCATGCCAGGAGTTGGCCTCTACTAACGTTTGATTTTACAATCAGTGTTTTCTTACTAATCTGTTAGTGTTTTAACAGCCAGCTCAAGTAGGACTTTTGGATGTCTGGTTCATTAATCAAACTCAAGAGATCATAATCTTTGAAACCTGAGGAGGTACATTTTAATTCTCATTTGTTCTGCCAGACAGATCTGAGCCTGTGGGAAGACGGGCTTTCCACTTCGTGCCTTCATTGGCTGACACAATTTCTGAGGCCATTTGTTAATTATCCGACTTGATATGAAGTCAAATTGACTTAGAATCCTGGCTTTCAATGGAAGGAATTGTATCGTTCAATTAATTCAGACTGGGCACATGTTTAAAATAAGCCTCTCTCTCTCTCTCTCTCTCTCTCTCTCTCTCTCTCTCTTTCTCTCTCTCTCTCTCTCTCTCTCTGTCTCTCTGTCTCTCTCTCTCTGTCTCTCTCTCTGTCTCTCTCTCTGTCTCTCTCTCTGTCTCTCTCTGTCTCTCTCTCTCTCTCTCTCTCTCTCTCTGTCTCTCTCTTCGCTCTCATTTCCTCAAAGGCACTTTTGATAAATAGGTTAGACATGTAGCCTGCACTCTGCCATATTTAACACTCGGGTGTGGCTATCTGGCCTGTTTTGAGAGATAATCAGTTTCTGTTCCTCTGCCTTCTCCTGCTGCTATCCACATTGGTTTTAAGGGGAGGTTAAGGTCAGAGGTTTTCTCCGTGTGATCTCACACAGACAGAATGAGGTCTAGCAGCAGCAGGAAACTTTCTAGAACCTGGTTGATTCCTGCTTGGCACAGAATGTCAGACCAAGCAGGGTCCAGCTCGTCGCCTAGTCCTCAGGGATGGAGTTTGTCCTCCGGACATTTGCTCTGAGTACACAAGACCCATGTATACTGCGTCTTTGCTTAAACTTCAGTTTCTTGTCCACCTGTCAGTCTCAGCATCTCCATACTTTTTATTGTGAAGGCCTATTGCATATGAGCTCAAGAAAACACTGCCTTAGACTCCTTTTCCTGTTTTTTTAATTTATTTTATTTTTGTTATGTGTATATGTGGGGTGTGGTGGCAGGTATGTGCATGTGAGTGCAGGTGCCTCTGGAGGAGACTAGAGCATGGGATCTCCCTAGAGCCAGAGCCATGGGGAGTTGTGAACCACCCGATATAGGTGCTGAGAACAGAACTCTGATCTCTGTAAGATTAGTGTATACCCTTAACCGCTTAGCCATCTCTCCAGCCTCAGCTCCCGTTTTCTTGCTAATGCTCATATGATGCAAACATCCATGTGGAATGTGTTCCTTATAAGGTTCCTTATAAGACTGCTGGGGTCATGGGACAAATTCCTTCATGGAAACCCTACTGGTTGGGGTATGTCTATACTTCCTCACACCCTTTGTAGATTCCTTTCCCATAGAAGAGAAACACTAGCGTGTGTTGTTATTCCCAGCACATAACCTGAAGAACATGTCTATGATCTCCTTGAAATGCTTGTTTAATCAATATCAGTATATCAGTAGAAGGTTAATGCTTTTCTGTCCCTTCTCCAATGACTCATCTTGGGGAAGAATGACCATGACGCATTAGAAACTGAATGGGAAATGAAAACACAGTGCTTTGATATTTCTAAGCATCTTGGTTATAAGTAGATCAATGGTTGTGAATGCTACCTATATTAAAATTGTTAAAATCCAAGGGCCCTTTGGTTTTTAAGAGGTTAATGTTTACATACCAAGGAAGGAATAAATAAAAATACTAGATACTGGTTAGTCTGGTGCTGGGAATTGTTAAAGTGAATTTCTAAGTGTCTATACATTAGTCTCATACAGTCAATACCAATGCTCTTTCTTTTTCCCAGGCTGTTGATTGATTGATTGATTGATTGACTGATTAATGGATTGATGGATGGATGGATGGATGAATTGATAGACTCTCTCCTCTCTCCTCTCTCTCTCTCTCTCTCTCCCTGTGTGTGTGTTTGTGTGTTCATGCATGCTTGCATATCTACTTATGCCAGTGCATACATGTGGAGGTGAGAGAACAATTTGCAAGAAGTCAGATCTCTCCTTCCAACATGTACTCACATGGACTCGAACTCGTGGCATCATCCTTGGCAGCATGCATATTTACCATCGAGGCTCCTCACTCACAGCTCCTTCACAATTTTAATTTTTATTTTAAAGTAAATATTTATCCTTGAAAATGTGTATTTCATTTAGTATTCATAGTGTTATATGTGGATATGTTTGTCCTTAGATTAATGTAAGCTTTCTGAAAAAATACAAAATATATTCTCCTTTAACTTCCTTATGCTTTTTTGCATTGTGTGGCTTTGGTCACAATGTCTAAGCTGTTGGGTGCTTCCTTAGAATGGCTCATGTCCCTATTTACTCAGAGTGAATTCTCTGCTTAGCAGGGTAATAGGCAGCAACTTTCTGCTCACCCCATCTAAACTCCCTGCATTGCTCGGGGTACTATCACAGACATTTAAAGTTTGTGATAGAATAAAAAACTGAAAAATTGGCCAGAGATATACAACTTGATGTTTTTTTTAAATTAATCACAGATCTTCCTAAATACTGTACCTCAGACTCCAAGGGATAGAAACATAACCCACATAAAGAAACAACTTCTTGCCCATGACTAAGATTCTCTGCATTTCTGAAACTCCTTTCTTTTGTGCTTCCTGCTCCTCCACCTGTGCCTGAGACTGCCTGGGGTTGTTTTGGGAAAGCATTCCTGATTCATATTCTGTCTGTTCCTCTTTCTGTTCTCTCTTCTCTTCTTTCCTCCCACATCCCCTCTCATCCTCCAAACACAAAAGAAGTTCATATCTATTCGTTTCTGATCAACTTGACAATAAGTCTGCAAAATAAGACTTTGGGGCTATCAGGAAACCAGCAGCAGACAGCCCACACTTCTTTCAACTTCCTATTTTGAAGGAATTTACACACCTGAGGGAAAGGAAAAGGAAAGTGAGAAACTTATAGGAAAAGTACAGCATGTGGGTTCCTGTTTCCTTCCTTTCCTTCTCCACGGGGGCCATGATGTCTATGTACCTTTTGTCTGTGGAAAGCCAATATTCCCAGGTACCAGATTCCTTAATCACTGTAAAAATGATTCAGTCTGGGTTTTGTGCTGGCTCAACTGAACATCATGGTAGTTGTGTACCTTGGAAAAAGTGAGTACCACGTAAAAACAGCATATATAAGGTATATATGGCGAGTGAGAAGCTCTGTGTAGACATTGGCATCCCACCATTCTTTCTGGAATGCATTTTGGACTATTGAGTTTGAGCCATTGCAGGTTCCTGCTTCCCATACCAAACCCTAGTCCTTTTTCCATGCCATCTCTGGAAATTTGAGGCTTTGGTGATATTATACCAGAAGGAGGAAGCTGCAGTGGACTTTATTACTGGTTGCTGCTGGAATAAGCCCGGTCATCTTGGAAGCTGCCGGATTGCTCAAGCTCTGTGGAGCAATTCATTAGTGATGACACTGCTAGAATGGGCACACCTAAGATTTCTTTTCTCTTTTTCTTCTCCCAGCCTGGGTGTGTAAATACTACAGAAGTGGACATCAAGAAATCATCCCGGATGAGAAACCCACACAAAACACGCAAGGTAAATGGATGCGTGTCCCTTGGTCTTGCTGACATCAGTCTCTGGTATTACAAACATACTCCACTCTGGGGTTCTGTCCTGAGAATTCCTTCTCTGGAGTGAAGTAGAGCAACATCTACCTCTCCTCAGAAGAACCCAAGGACAAGCCAAAGTGCATGCCACTAACATTTGCCCTGGGAAGCCAATGCATCATCTGGGCTTCTTTACAGAACCTGGGTGAGAAGCTATTCACAGAATAATAAGGAACCCCCAAAAGTCCTCCACACAATGTGGACATAAGCTTTCCCATGGCTATACAAATGGAGCTCCCTTCCAATTAATTGTCCCATGCACTCTCTAGTGCCTTCTAAGCTCCTGAGTCCAAGTGCAGTTAGGGAAGAATTGCTTACAGTGTACAATTGCTAAGAAGTTCAGGAGGTAATCTCAGATGAGCGGCCAGATACCCTTCCTCCTCTGAGGAAACTCAATAGTCCATAGGCCCATGGTCATGGTCTCTCACAAGCAGCCACTACTGAGCTGATGTAAATGGTTTCTGGTTTTCTTGAGGACCTTGTTTCTACAACATGTTCAGAGTAAAAAGGGTGACACCATGGGACTGTGATGGAAGGTAGAAAGAGAGCTGGGATACTTCATTTTTATCACAGGATGTGTTCTCTTGGAGTCCTGGAGACAGGAACAGAGGATGAAGGTGTCTGGGGAAAGGTGACATCCAGGCAAGACACAGTATATATGGGGGAAAGTCTGAGGGCAAAGTGAGATTAAAAATATGATTTCTTACAGAAAAAATAGGAAGACCTTCTCTTAACATCAGCATTTTTGTGACACAGTCATAAGTATAGGCAGAACTTCCCTCCTCTCTCTTCTCCCTCCCTCCCTCCCTCTCCTACCGCCCTCTCTTCCTTCCTGTCTTTATTTCTCATTTATTTTTTGTAAACTATGGGCCATTTGAAGAGATGCTGCTTTTTTTTTTACATTTTAAATGTACAGTTTGAGGGTTTCTTAAATACATATATGTGCATAGTATGTTTAGATCAAATCTACCCCAGACTCTTTCCTCTTCAACTCCTTGCAGTAGATAGGGATTGATTCAGAGACTCACTCTTTGGGCATGGTATAGACAGTAAGAGAGTATAGAATGATCAGCCCTAAATGCGATGTATATTTAATTCTTAGTGCTACCAAGGCTCAAGACTTATCATGGAAGAGGGAACGGAAAGATTGTAAGAGCCAGAGATTGTGAAAGATTGCTATGAAACAGTTTTCCTGACAGGAGAGAGGCATTACACATGGGAATTCACAGTGGTTGTGACAGCACACACAGGGCCTGTACAAGATCAAGCCAGCCACAGTCCTAGCACAGATGGGGAAAGGCTCACAAAGTCACACCTAGCTGAGGGCCTATTGGTAGTTGAAAGCTACTGGGGGAATGAATGTCTGCTTTTGTTTGCTGCTGTGAGATAGGGTCTTGAGTGTCTCAGGTCTGCTGTGAACTCCCTATCTAGCAGAGCATGGCCTTGAACTTCTGATCCTTCTTCCTCTACTTTCTGAGTGTTAAGATCACAGACATGGGCTACCATATCCAGTTTTCTACAGTGAAGTCAGATGCTAAGCAAGCACTCCACCACTGAACAACATTCCAAGCCCCAATGAAGAAGGAATTCTCAACCTCATGTAACCCTAGCATTCTTCTAATGTGAATGTTCTTACTTGAAGATGAACTAAAACTAAGATGTTTGCAGGTTCACAAACCTTATTATATGTTGTATTTTTCTTTGTTCAAAGATCCCCATATGACCCAAGGTTTTTTTTATTATTATTATTTAATTTTTTGTTTTGTTTGGGTTTTTTTGTGTTTTGTTTTTGTTTTGTTTTGTTTTTAAGGAAGTTCCCCATAATGCTAGGATGAGAATGTCATCGAAGGAGATACAAAACCCATTTAGTAGATGGAATGAGCTAACGTTTTGCTTCTAGGGATTCTCTGAGCCCAAGAGCACAGGCAGCCCACAGAAAGCCTGGGTTTCTAGACGCTCCTTTCTTCTGCTTCCAGCGTACCCTCAGCTCACCCACCAGTGGAGCCAAATAGAATCCAAAAGTCTGTCAGCTCTCCAAACTATGCAGTGTGCCCTCTTCCAACCAGAACTATTCAAAATTCCTTTGACTGACTAACATGTGCTCAAACTGGGAGAAGAAAACATAGGAATAACAAGGGGTGAAACGGGCGTGCTGGAGTGATCACAAACCATCTTCTCCTCACTAGACTCAGTGTTGATATCTGAGCTGGGGCTTCTGAGGGCTTTCTCCCAGAAATCCCAAGAGAGATTTTGTTAACAGGAGAGCTCTTCACACTCTATCATCCTCACACTATCTGCTCTCCACACACCATCAATTGTAGCAAAAGCCTGAGGTGGCATGCCGTGAAGTACTGTAAAAAGAATCAATGTGTGTCAGCTCAGTTTATCTGGTGCAGAGTTGGGAACAGCAGACATTATTACCCCAAGTAGTATAACTTCACAGTGTGTGGGGGGGTCGTGGGGGGAGAAAGACAAAGAGAGACAGAGAGAGACAGAGAGACAGAGAGAGGGAGAGAGAGAGACAGAGAGACAGAGAGAGAAAGAGACAGAGACAAAGACAGAGACAGAAACAGAGAGAGACAGACGAAGACAGACAGAGACAGAGAGGGAAGGAGGGAGGGAGAAAAAGAGACAGATGTAATGACTCCCTATGTAATTTTCAAGCATCCTTGGTAATATTTATCCCTCCTCCCTTCCTCTTCTTTATACTGCCTCCCTGCCCTTTAGATTTGGATAAGAAACACCATCAAACGAACTTTGAGATTGTTCATTAAACATATGATAGCATTTGTTTTTTCAGAAGGTCTATGGCTACAAGAAATATTTTGTCCTGACACTTTTCTCATTTTAATACAGTCTGTCTATGGTTTACAAAATGACATCCGAAGTCACAGTCCCACCCACACACCCACACCAGAAACCAAGCCTCCAACAGAAGATGAGTTGCACCGACAGGTGGGTCTTTCTGTGAAATGACCAGCTAGGGCACATGGGGCAACAGCAGAGAAGAGAGTGAACATTCATACGGGTGTGTTAGAAGGTTATTTGTATGGTCAACTGCTTCAAACAGATTTACAACGAAAAGGTAATGAAAGTCAGGCATAGTAGCACAGACCTGTAATTGCAACTCTCAGCGGCTGAAGGCAGAAGGATCAAAGGTTCTTAGAGAGTTGGGTTTGAGCACAGACTATCTCAGAAACAAAACTAAATTTTAACCAAAGAGGTAGAAGTATAGCTCAGTTGGTAGTATGTTTTCTTGGCCTATGGAAGACCTTGGGGGTTAATTTACAGTAGTACTACATGTGTGCACATGTGTGCATATGTGTTCCCTGGTGTGATTCTAAGACAGGACTCAAAATATATAATACATGGAATGCTTTTCAAAACTCCTCATTAATTTATCCCCTATTTGCCTCCAGACAATTTTTGGAAACCAACACCTGACTTAGAGGTGTCTTGGTCATACAGAGCTATTTTGAATTCCTAATCCTTGTCTTAAAGAAGAGAGCAGGTTGGAGGCAGAGTTGAATTTCCCATGTGTCCATAGACAAGGTCACCACAGCAGAGGGGAAGGTTTCTGTAGCACTCATTTCTCTAACCTTTTAAGTTTGTCATTATCAACACTGGTGTGTCACCACGACCTGCATTGCCCTTTTTAAAGTAAGTTTGTCTCCAAGAAGTATTTCCAAGCAAACACCAAAGTCTCACCACTGTCTCTCTGGAGTTTGAATCAGAGAGACGCCTCTCCCCTCATTGGTTTTCACTAATATTTCACTGCACTGTGATTTGTCCATAAATCAATGTTCACTTATATATGATACTTATAATTTCCTTGTAATTTATAAGAAGAATATTTTTCAGGGCTTCTTTTCTAAACTAGTTTTTTTGTATGTTTATAGAAACATGTGCCATGAGTTAATGAGGTTACTTTTAAAATATATAACATTAAATCTTTCTTGGGATAGTAAAAAGATGTAAAATTTACCTTAAAAATCATCATAACCCATAAAAGTACATCTGTTTTATGAGTTAAATATTTATGGAGTAATGGGATTTTGAATGTAGTTATGTCATGAATGTTTAAAATTGCCATAGCACTTTTCAAATAAAGTTATGTTTTCTTGAAGCAAGCATTGTATTCAAACGTATTATTGTGCTAAAGTTATACCAGTTATATTTACATTCAGATGGATCACACCTTTTTTTATCTTTTTTATAGCTCTCCTCTTTAATTTTTTTCTAGCTTTAGCTGCTTTTCCTAGAATGTACTCAGCAAGCATTAAAACTTAAAGAGCTAAGATACCATTGTTTATGTAACTAAGTCGTCAATTCTCTTTCAGATAAAATACTGGCAAATACAGTTAGATAGACATCGGTTAAAAATGTCAAAAGTTGCTGATAGGTAAGTATTTTGAGGTATCAACATATATTTTTATTTTTAAAGATGTATTTATTTTTATTTTGTGTGCATTGGTGTTTTTTTCTGTGTGTATGTCTATGCTTGTACTGGTGCCCATGCGGTTTAGAAGAGGCCATTGTGGTCCCCTGGGAACTAGAATTATGGATGTCTGTGAGCCACCATGCAGGTGCTGGAAATCAAACCCAAGCATCTAGTAGTCTTAACCACTGAGCCATCCTTACAACCCCATGGTATAAATTGTGTCATATGACAATTGTGTTAAAGATGGTAAGTGAATGATTGGAGGAGAATGGAATAAATTGTTGAAACATTGGCTAGAGTGTGTTGTCTTGATTTTGCCCATGAACATATGTCTACAGAAATCTTTTGTCACAATTGAAAGACAACAGAATAATGATTGTCTTACACTGCAGGAGTCCAATCCTTGTAGAATCAGGTTCACGGGAGTGGTATCTTCTCACTCCTGGTGGAAGAAAGAAATCTTTTAACATAACTGGCTCCTATTTGGCAACCTAGTGACTCCGTAAATTAATTTTTAACATTCATAGTCTCTCTTTGTAAATCCTAAGATTTGGAATTAAAGTCAGATTTCAGATTTATATTTTCTTAATTAAAAAATTTGTTCGTGAAAATAAAACATCAAATTTCAGCGAATTTTAAAACTTCCAATGGCTTCTTTCTTTCCAACGTGGACTCTGCTAACAAATTAAGCAAAACATGGATATTAAGAACATCCTTAGATTCCTTATCTTTCCATAGAAGAAGTGACTTAGAAAAGAAAAGTCTATTCTTAAAAATGTGAGCTGTTTGCTTAAAGGGTCTACCAAGCTTTTCCTCTCCAGTGTTATCCCTCTCTTCTTTCCTTTTTTGATATCAAAAAATTTTCAGCCAGTGATTTTTTATCTGTATTTGAGAAAAAAATGTCTTCCAATCCTTTCTCCACTCTGGCTATGAATGTCTGGCTAACCAGGACTGGAATGGCTTTGTGTACTCCCTGCTCAGTCAGAGTGGACCACACAGTCTTTCCAGGAGTTCACTCACTTCCATGCTCTGTCTGGGAGGTGGAATCCTGGTCTGCCTACCAGAACCATGGAGACGTCTTGTAAGTTGTGGAAACACAGGAATTACCATTGGATTCCTTCCCAAGACAGTGTGATTCCCCAACCTTCCACTTCCATTTTATCCCCTCACTTTGAACCAGAAATAACGTCAGAGTAAAAAATGAAGCTCGGGATGTCTTCATTTTTGTTTTTCCTTCTCTGTTTTCTCCTTAGTCTACTAAGTTATACGGAACAGTATGTAGAGTATGACCCATTTCTTGTACCGCCTGACCCTTCCAACCCATGGCTCTCAGATGATACGACATTCTGGGAACTTGAAGCAAGGTAAAGACTATAGTGACTTCTTTCTGACTACGTCAGCTATCTAAGAATGTGCATGAAATAAATAGCAGAATCCAGAGCTGACTCCTTGGGAAGATGATAGTCTTCTGCTCTATATTTTCCATGATTTAGCATTGTTAATCAAAAAGATTTTAAGTGCAGGCGCCCATGTTTAGATTTGCCCTGTTGCTAGAGTGCTTGCTACCCTGCTATCAGAAAGGGTGGAATCCAGTCGTGCAAACGTTGATGGAGCTGTAAATCACTATGTTACGTAAAATAAGTGGGACATTGAAAGAAGAGAACCACATGTTCTTACAAAATATAAAAATAATTAAACGGAGAGTAAATGGTAGTCCTCAGAGGCTGAGAAAAATAAGGAGAATGAGGCATAAGGAGAGGTTGCTCAATGGGCATTAAATAACAGTTCCATGGGGTCTGGAAGTTCTCGTGAGCTGTGAGATAGTAATACAAGGACTGTACTACTGTACAGCTGTACATCCTGATGTACTGTGTATGTGAAAAATTTACATATTATATATACTCAAATTCAAACATAAATATGTATGAATTTTTAGAGGTTTCAAAACACAAATTTAATTTTAGAAACAAATTTGCATTGCTGAATGAACTAGCCCAAAATTAGGGGTGATATTTTAAATGCGGGTTAGTCAAAATCAGATCTTCAATTTTTAAAACAGCTCCTTGCTATTAAATCATTTGAAAACCCATATAGTCACTTGGGTCCATGTTCATAGTCAAAATAGATAGTGAGTCCACACTTCTTTAAGCCCAGCGCAAACATGCCTATATAAATTCCATTCTAAGACTAAATGAACTCAGCATAAGCACAGGGAAACTGACTTTTAAAAATACAAACACAAGGTAGAACTCCAGGCTTCTTTGGTGAGCTGTGCGGGCCATTGTGGTATCAGTCTTGAAGCTGATTTGAGGTTGATTGCATGTCTCTATACAGAGACAGTGTTAGAATTCCACAGCACTCCTCTTTTGTCTCATCTTAGGCAGAGTGTCCTGTAGCCCATGTTGGCCTTCAACTCATTAGGTAGCAAAGGATGATGTCCAGCTCCTTATCCTTCTATCTCTACCTCCTAGACACTGGGATAACATACATGGGATACCACACATGGATCCAGGTTACGTTTCTGGGCCATTTCTCTTGTAGCCAGTCATGGATCAATTCTTAAGTCTTCAGTCACAGGTTTTATACATACATTCATAAACACACACATACAAGCACATACACGCATATATATCCACATACATGTGTATAGACATGTATGCATGTATGAGAAAGACAGAACCCCCAAATCTATAAGTATATATGGTTCATATTTAATTGCAGGAGAATCATATGTAGTAATGAGGCTCTCAAGGCACCAACGCATCATTCCAAGGATGACCTACACCACAGACTGGCATGTACAGAGGTTTAAGTGGGGCTCTTGGTAACAGTGGCTAGATTTTTGCCCCTTACTTCTCGTATGACATGGCACCAAGTTATAACTCTTTATTCACTATCTTTGTCTATAAAATGAGAGAAGGGATAGCAGTCTTGCAAAGTTGCTAAGACTCCATCCAGACTCTTGGTGACAGATGATCCCTCCGGGTTAGGTTGTGTTATTAATCTCATACGTCATTGTGATTTCATGAAGAATAGTCAGTTTGTGATATTATTATTATTATTATAGAAGATAAGTTAAAGATAGGCATTCTTCTAGGGTATATATGATAAAGAAAATAGGAATTGGCCCAGGCATGGTGACACGTGTCTTTACTTCTAGCACATGGGATCTGTGGATCTTTGTGAGTTCAAGGCCATCGTGCACTTCACAGTGAGTTCCAAGCAAGCCAGGGCCACATCTCAAAAAACTGCCCTGTCATAACCACCCCCAACAAAATGGTAATTATTATAAAAGGAATATATTTAGCCTTATTTTCTCTTTCACAGCAAAGAACCAAGTCAACAGAGGGTAAAACGATGGGGTTTTGGCATGGATGAGGCACTGAAAGACCCAGTTGGGAGAGAGCAGTTCCTTAAGTTTCTAGAATCAGAATTCAGCTCAGAGAACTTAAGGTAAGTCACATTTTGTTGTTGTGAGCCAAAGAGACACTGTTGTGCCTTGCTATTTTAGATGGAAGGGACCTGTCACTCTTATAGTATCACAATGATGCAAACAAATTTCATCTCCGCCACTTAAAGATGGAAAAAAGACTAGTAAGACAAAGGCTATCCGGCGTTATCATCTCCTTTTCATTGTTTATTTCTGTACTGCCTCTGAATTTGCTGGTTATATAAATTTAGAACTTTAAAACTTGACTCCATAATTTAGAACTCCCAAACTGATATTTTGATAAAATAGAAAATGTCTGCATTAGTCAGTGTTCATGCCATAATGCCTAGCAAAAACAAAGGAGGAAAGGCTTATTTTGGCTCACAGTTTCAGGAAATTTTAGTCCTCATGTTGGAAAAGCATGACAGAGCAATTCAGGTCATGGCAATGGGCAGTGGAAGTGTGTGGCTGAGATTGTTCATATCATGCAGGTCTTGGAAGTAGAGAGCATTCACACACAGATATTAGATATGTTTTACATATATACATGTGTAGATTTTATATATATATATATGTTTGTTTTTTACTTATGCCTATCATGTTTCTTTATCAAATGAAACAACTCCCATAGCCTTCCAACATGGCACCACATGTACCATAGTACATACATACCAAGGCAACAAAGAAATGGGCCCTTGAGGAAAGCTGAATCACAAAAACAGGCAATGATATTTGTACAGTTAATTTGAACATCAGCACCTACTTATCAATATAAACTTCCAATCTCACTTCTTCAGTAAGAAAAAGCATGCATAACTCAGTTATAGATCTTAGACCAAAAGTCTAAGGACAACTTTTTTTATTGTATGCATTTAAATGCAGTTGAGCAATTGATCACTTCTCAGCCTTTTAGCTAAGATCAAGTACATGCTGGAGAGTCCAGTGATACCTGGAGAAGAGAAAGAGACCTGGAAACTTCTTTGTTCCATTGATCCTAGACACCATTCTGATTTGGTGTAATATTTTCTACCTCAAGGGGTACCTAGGAAAAGCTTTCTATAATATGACACGTTACTGTGGATGTTCACAGCTCTGCCTAAGAGGATGGAAACAATGTTTTCACTTTGTGAAACTTTAGTATTACTTTTTTACTGTGAGAGTCTTCATTCATTGTTCTTTTGAAACCTGATATATCCTGTTTTTACTTGATCATGTCTTACTAGGCCCTGTGAAATTCATTTATAGAAAGATATCAGCATTTACTTCTTTTCATGGGAAATAAGCTAGACAAAGGACTGTTGCATTTCTTTAGGAGATAATCAGAAATTAAGGTTGCATTTGTCTCCCTGACAGGTGGACCACAGCCTGTACTGGAATCCTTTCATTTTTTCTGGGTCTCTCTTAGGTTCTTGTGTGTGCTTTCTTATTGTTTTATGAAGTTTGGAGAGACCTAGGGATTTTGGTGGGGGGGCTACTAATTAATTTTTCCAAACTAAACATACATCATCAATGATGAAGTACAAGAATGCATTATTAATAACTCAAAGAAACGATATTTTGAACATTTCATTACACATGTATATGACCGGGTGAGTATTCCCTTTCTTTTCTCTCTCTCTCTCTCTCTCTCTCTCTCTCTCTCTCTCTCTCTCTCTCTCTCTCTCTCTCTTTCTCTCTCTTTCTCTCTCTTTTCTTCTTCTTCTTCTCCTTCTCCTCCTCTTCCTCCTCCTCCTCTTTCTTCTTCTCCTTCTTCATCTACATTTCATCTTCTTCTCTTTGTTTTTTTTTTAAGAAAAAAAATCACCAGTAGCATCTAACCAAATAAAAAAGCTCCTGTTCTTGTAATTACAGTTCAGTGGTATTTGCAAATAAGAACACAAGTAGCTCCATGGAATGGGGTGCTGATGCTCACTCCTTGGAGCAGATAATCAAGAGGGATGTGTAACACAGAGTAGCTGCAGACATCTTAGCAGAAATAGCTCGCAGGCTGAGTGGCTGATGGGAAGAGCAAAGATGCCAGGAAGCAAAGTAGTCTGTGAATACCTGGCTTCAGAGAGGAACCAGGTCACTGCCATGTCTTTAATTTCTGTTACACCTTTGCTATTTTTTATGTTAAATGTATGCCATACTAATATTCCTGAGGGGAGATTGTGCATACATCTATCAGGGCTGAGGCTATGACTTGGTCAGTGAGTTGCTTCCTCTGCAAGCATTAGGATCTAGGTTCGATTCCCAGAACCCATGTTAAACAAACTGAGTGTGGTGGTTCATATTTTAATCATAGGGCTTATGTAGCATGGGTGAGACCCTAGGTTCAATCTCTGGTACTTCGATTGGGTTGTTGATATAATTCAAAAGGTAAGAATGCTTCTTTTGTAAGCCTGGCAGCCTCAATTTAATCCCTGATACTCACAGATAAAAGAGAGGATCAATGCTCACAACACATTCATATTATCACATACACACACACACGCACGCACGCACGCACGCACACACATGCACATGCACATGCACACGCACACACACACAAACACAATATATACAGATACAACACAACACACACATACATACACCACACAGACACAATACCACACTTATACAAAAACATGCCATATAATCCATACAAACGCACAATACACACACATATACACACACACATACCACACACATACCACATATACCACACACACCCACATACACATGCTGATAATAAAGAATATAACAATAAAGTGTATAGCATGTACAGAATCATGCACACATAAATATTAAATATGTCTTACATATGTAATACATATACACATTTATTCGTTAAGTTGTCTATTATATGCCATCTTGTTATTTATTAAATGTAGATAAATGATAGAAAGACACAGCTGTGGAAAGCATTTTGAATTCCCAAAGTATACTATGTTTTATGTATACTTTCTGAATATACTATAGTATTTGGCCTTCCTTATTTCTGATAGATAAGAATCTAATAATGAAAATATACATTTTAAATATCTACTTTATTTCATAATCAGGACATGGCTGAATCTGGTCAACATTTTGTGCAAGGTCACAGTGCACAAAATGGCATTCGTGTTTCTTACAAAATAGTATAAACCTACTGTCTGTTGGGAAACCAAGTCTAAACCATACGCTGGCCTCCCTGCAAATATCTGTTTCCACAATAAGGACACAGTGATTCAGACAGCAAGCAGGGCTGTAAGTTGCAGTTCAACAGCTCTCAGGACATCTTTATCCAAGCAGCAGCAGTCTCTAGACTCCGAGGTCTAGGGTCTGCTATTGAGGGACTAACTATGTCACTCTATCTATCTGGATGGGAGAGGTGAAGAAATATTGCTTATCCACCTCTGCTTCCTCTTCAAACATTCCCGCTGTCTTTTGTAGCCAACTTTTTGTGAAACCAATGTGGGAATAGCATCAATTTATCCTTAAGCACATAAAGTTGTGCCGGGCACTTGGAGATGTTCTTTAATAACCTACATCGCTGAGCTAGTCACTAGTTCCCCTAGGAACTAGGATCTGGGCCTTTTCATGTCACTATACTGATGAGGAAATCAAGATACAGAGATGTCAGGGCACTTTTAGAGTACAGCTGCTGTGAAGGGAAGAGTGGTAATAAAATGGGTACCCTCTCCATTTTACTAAGGTAAGCCAGCTGTGCCAATGACAGTGATGAGAATACATAAGGTGATGTTGTTGTTAGGGAAACAGTGTGAAGGAGGAGTTCTGAGAATGCCAACTCCTCTAGACTGCTCAGGGCCAGCCTTCAATAAATCATCTCATCTTTACACCTTCAGTTCCCTGTTCTCTAAAGTGGGGAGCACTTCGCATGATGGAGATTATGGCAATCACAATTCTTAGAATATAGTATCTGCACCCATATATGCCTTTCTGTGCTCACATTATCACCTCAGCAACTGGCCACTTTACCCTTCCTGATTTCCAGGTCCATTTAATTTCCCCTGGACCTCATGTTTCCGTCTGCATACCTCAGTATCAGGGCTCTTCTTGTCTCAGCATTCTCAAACTGCCTAGTGTACACTACCTACAGAAACCCATGTACTTCCTAGCATTGTAGCCGTTTCAGTGAGGATGGTTTCCTTTGTTAATGCTCTGCTTGAAGAGAAAGCCCTTCCTGTGTGGCTTCAATGAAATTGAGACTATATAGGATCAGGGCTCTGGCACATCTGGTTTTAATAAAAGCCAGTGAATATCAGCGATTTTCAATTTTTCCTACTAAAAGATTTTTGAATTCTGGGGAAGAAGAAGCATGAAAATCAAAAGTTCAAGGTCATCTCTAGCAACATAAGAAGTTCAAGGCCAGCCTGGACTACATGAAACCCTACCTTAATATAGTAAACAATAAAACAAGCAAAAAAGAACTTTTATGTCTTTGAATATGATAACTGAGAAAAAAGAAACGTAGCAGGGACCTAATATTGGAGTCTCTGGAGAAAGTGAGCTTGCCAGTGTAGTAAGCGAATGTTATAAGAATGTCCAGGGGCAACTTCAGAGCCCTCAGGTGCTGTGATGCTTTGCAGGTTCTGGTTGGCAGTGGAGGACCTGAAGAAAAGGCCTATCCGAGAGGTCCCCTCTCGAGTACAGGAAATATGGCAAGAATTTCTGGCTCCGGGGGCCCCCAGTGCCATTAACTTGGATTCGAAGAGTTATGACAAGACCACACAGAATGTGAAGGAACCAGGACGATACACATTCGAAGATGCTCAGGTCAGTACGTGGTTTAAGCTCTCAGCGCCACCACGGGGCCAACCGTGCTCTGCAGTGTTGAAAGCTCATGTCATGAAATAAATCTCACTGATTGAGAAGAGAACAAAGACATTTCAAAGTAAGTCATCTTTAAAACCCTGGGATTGTTTTAAAATATAAAGTTAGTGTTTGCGTGTGAGCATGACATGGACCATTTAGATTACTCGCACATCATGAGGTACTATACAACTACCTGATGTTTCACTAGACTTAGAAGACAGCGGAATGTGTAAATTACCCTAAATTGCTGGAGCAGAAACTGCCAGGGTTAGATTGAGTCTGAGTTAAATGAGCGTGTTCTTTTCTTGCTTGACTTTCTTTGTCCATCAGCATCCATCAGTAAAAGACAAGAGAGGCTAGGGACTAGAGTAGGCATGGAAGATAAATTATCATGGAATTGTTCCAAGGGCAAGATCTGACTGGGCTTGCTGCAGTTTAAAAAAAAATGTGTGGCGCAACTGATTCCTGCGCGTACAGCTCCGTACAGCTCCTCGATTCTCTCCCAGGCTCTCTGACCCAGGTGCTTGCTCTCTCGCTTGTCCAGGCTCCATCGAGCCATAGGAGCTAGCACTAATTTACCTCAGCAGCTCCATGCTGTCCACTAAGGTACTCTCTAACCCGGGCGGTCCTCGAGCCGTTCCAGTGCGGCACCTTGCCACACTGGTCTCTAGACGTAATTCCAGCACCGGCGGGTCCAAATCTATCTCTAGTTAGTATCCCTCCCAGTGGCTCTCTGCCAGCCATGGGAACTCTCTGGCTCTAGCTACCCGGTAAAATCAGGGTTCTAGAAGTCCGGCATGCACTGGCCTATCGCTGCTCCCTGCCACAGAATCTGTTCACACTTCCACAACCCGGTGAAATCAAGACTCAACAAACTGTAACCCAACAATCCCATTTATATGTTAAATTCTCAGTCCACAATGAACATCCACACAATGAACTCACAACCAATTGATAAATATATAAATTGCCCACCTAGAGAAGAGAACTTTGCCTACAGAAATCCATTTCAACTACCTTGGCAATTCAAGACCACCTGGATCTGGGTCATCCTTCTCCGTCTCCATCTTGCTTCTCCTTCCCCTTCTCTCCCGCCTTATAAAAAGCTTTGCTCCTTCTTTAGTTTTTTACTGTCTAATCATGGCCTTGACCTAATTGTGCCAGCCCTCACCTGCATACAGACATCAACCTACATGGGCTGCCTGGTTCTCCCAGCAGATGTAGGTGCACAGAGCCTCTACAATGACTGTGCTGACCCAATGTCACATTATCCACTTTGAACTTGGAATCATTTTTTTCAAGAAAGCAGGCTTGTTTCTATTCTCAAATGTTCCACTTAAACTGTCACATTGATTTGAAGCCATTTCAAATGTCCCTTTGATAAAATTCCATTTCTTAAAGGACCACATACTTTTTTTTCCTCCTCAACAGCTCCCAGCCCAATGTAAATGTTGCTCTGGGAAAGAAATGGCGGACTGAAAGATCCCAATGTTCTGTCTACATCAGTGCTCTTCTCAGCACCACAGTGGCTATTTTTAGCTACTTCTGCATTTGTTCTTTAGCTAAACGAGTGTTCTCATCATAGGGTTTCATTCTTCCCTTCGACTGATAGAGGAGCCCCTCACCCATTCTCTCTTTTCAGGAGCACATTTACAAGCTGATGAAGAGTGACTCATACCCCCGCTTTATAAGATCTAGTGCCTACCAGGAACTTCTACAGGCAAAGAGAAAGGTATTGGTTCTTTGTGACCTCTCTTGACCTCAATTCCTAGTTATAACTAACCAGACTAAATACCTCTCCTGGGCCAGGGTTTCAGTTGAGTGGTAAGTATGCATTCTCTGAGATTTCTTCCCCAAACCCATCCTTTTCAAGGGGCCATTTATGTTGGTTTGGTTTCTGTTTGTGTTTTACTCCATGGATTATTTTTTTCAGTGGTTTTTGCAGTTGTCTATGTTTCACAAAGGCTATTAGAAGCTGTTCTCGTGTTTAATGCTCCTCCTGAGTATTTCTACTTAAAGGAAATGAAAAACTCCGGTAAAAAAGAATAGACCGCTGACACTGGAAGCCAGCTTCATTTACTTACAAACCTAACATACATAGGTGCTTATAGCAAAATGTAAAATTGCTTTTATCATGGATCGCAGATGAGGTGCAATAATATTAGCAGATGAATATTGTCACTTGACTTATATCCACTTTATTTATTTTCTTGATGACCTATTTCAAACAAAGATGGTAGGTGAACAAATTTGGGAAGAGTTGCAGTAGACATCATTAATGGATTAATCTTGTAATCAGTGTCACTGTCCATAAATCGCTTATGTGACCAATGTAATAGCAAATAGAAAATCTGTAGAGAAAAATCAACCTCATTCATTATTTTTTTAATGTTAACACAACATGGATTCTTAAAATTCTGAGATCAAGCTGCATTTTACTATCATTAGAGTAATGAGCATTTTTTTCCATAGTCCACTGCCTTTACAAATTAAAATGGTCCAAGTGGCTTTACCGCTCAGAGTGGAAGCCAAATGTCAAGGGCTCACTCACCACCCCTACAGGCTTTAACAAGAGATAGAATCAAGTGAGATTTCTGTCCTTTGAGCAAGGTCTAACCCGCAGCAACTCTTTATCAAATCGATGATATTAGAGAAGATTAGGAATCAACTCTCAAGGAACCCTGCTAGATTTTCAGCTACTTAGGCTTTGCAAGTGTCAGCACGAAAGCTTGCCGCGTTTACAACATTTCTGCTTCTCTTGATTTTGCTTTCCATTACCATTTTGTTTGCTCAAGTATCTATATTTCTTGGTTGTTTTTAATGATAAAAATCACTCATGAACAAAGAACTTGGATCCCGTGATGAGACACATCCCTTGGCCATCCCTTGGCCATCCCTTGCCATGTCGGCATGGGTTTCATATGTGGGCTTACCATCCTGTCTTTCTCGCATTCTTTATTTTAAATCTCCTTTGTCTTCCTTCACCCTACTCCTTTCACTTACCCCATACTTTTAAGTCTGGAAACTCAATGGACCGCAGAACATCTCTTGAGAAATTTGCACAGAATGTGGTAAGTTTTACTTTTTTTTTTTTTTGAGGAATTACAAGTTGTTATCTTCAATGAAAATGTCCCCGATTTTTAGTCCCATTGCCCACCTTGTATTCCTTGACGCCAAAAGTATTGTTTCTATTTAAACCCATATTCCTGCTTCCTACTTACCTTTCTCCCCAACCCTTTATAGAGTAGAAACAAAGCTGCCATGCAGGATCAACCGCATGCGCTGAACTAAGGTTTGGAAAGAAGTGTATAGCATGGTGTAGACAATGAAGGATAAGTTCCTCTTTGTGTCTGTGTTCCATGTTTCCTTTTCCTTATTAACAATAGTTGCATGCATTTTTTTTTGCCCTTACCCTCAACTCTTTCTTATGTTTAAAAGATTAAGACAATGAAAGTTCTGTGCTTTTCAACCTTTGAAAGGAGAAAATAATCAAACAAGCATTTTAAAGCCAAGTGGTTATGGCAGCAAGCGAGGCTCCACTGGCATACAGCTCTTGTTCTTTATTTTCCTCAAAGGTGTTTGAAATTGTCACATTAATCTTAGAACGCAGTAACTTTCCTCCCAGAATGTTTGTAGCCTCTCGCCATGTGTTTTGGTGATATATATTTGTTTGTTGGATTCTCTCGTTATTTTTATTTTATTTATTTTTATTTTTTTGTGCTTTGTCAGCACCTTTGGGACTTTCTGACATTGTGTAAGCTCAAACTAAAGACTTCAACACATTTATTTTTATAGGGCAGAAACATCCCTATTTTCCCATGCCATAAAAACTGTACACCAACACTGAGGGCCAGCACTAACCTGTTATGAAAAGAGGTAGAAGAATCTTGGTTTCTACTCAAGTTTGTCTGCATCATCTGTGGAGTCGTGTGGTTAGCTCCATGCTGCTCTTTGTGTGTGTATGTGGGTGTGCCGTGGCTTTTGTTGTGATGGTCAACTTAAGTGGAGTTATGTGTGCTGAGATATAAGCAACCTGAGTTCAACAAACTTGACGTTTGATTTCAGTTTCCTTCAAGGCTTCACCACGCAGTGGGAAATACGAATCCACTGTATAGCTGTTGTGACTGTCCCGAGTATTTGAAAGACTTTAAACAGCTATGTAGATTTTGAACAGTCAATGTGATTGCATCAATTAAAAGGATAGAGAATGAAAGATTCCAAGAATCTACTCACAGTAAAAACTTGACAAACTTATGGCTGGTTCTGTCGGAATCTCTGTCCTTTAATGTAGAGTTTCCTTTTAAAATATCACATAAGTCACAATGGAGAAAGAAAATGTCAAAATATTTCTCTAAGATTTTTATTGGGAAAAGAAGCCACAATATATAATAAGGTACTCTGTGTACTGCTGAAGAACTATTTCAAATTAATCCTTTTATAATGTGGAAAGAATATTGTTTTTTAAAGTTACAATGGAAACTTCTGTTTTCAAATTTAAAATAATAACATGACTTGGAGTAGGCAGAAGGGAGAAGTAAAACACTTTCTCTCCAACTGCAACCCATATCTGACCCACTTCCACTCTTATGAAATAGTACTACATGGTCCACACTGGGCACCTTAAGATCAAAAACAGTAAGGAGCAAGAAAAAGCTGGCCTTGCTTCGTTTTCTCTCCCTTCCACCAAAAAATATACAGTTACTGGCTACGATGGAAATAGTACTTCATCTCGGGAACCTGTGGAAGGACTAGAGTTTGGTTCAAAGGTACCTAGTGGTTAAACAAGATGTCAGCATGTAAAAGGAAAGATGAACTTCTTAGTGCTGAGGAGAGAGCTGATATCATATGTAATTGGAGGATTCTCAGAAGGAATGATATTAACTGTTGGAGGACTTCCCTGGTCAAGAAGTGCCAAACCCTCTATAAAAGGGAAGGAGAGGGAGGCCAGAAAGGCTGAAGACAAAACTTAAACTCTTATGTATCTATCTATCTATCTATCTATCTATCTATCTATCTATCTATCTATCTATCTATCTCTCACACATGCACACACACACACATAAACCATATTAATTACTTTTAGATACCCCTCAGATAGCATTAAACACCTTCCATCAGAGAAAATAAAACATGGCATTTTCATTGAATATTCTGTTTTGGGACAACTGTGAAGAAATTATTAAAGAAATCTGAAAAGCTCCCTCAACGCACAGAGTGAGTTCAGGCTCAGCAGTTGTGCTGGGAATCATAAGTGTTGACATAATAAGTTTTATAGGAGACCATTATAGGATCAATTAAATAATTTTCAACCACAAATAAAAGTATAAGAGATGTGATTTTAACATAGAATCATACTAGCGGAAGGGTAGAATTTGCATAAACATTTATATGGGTTCCTAGGTGCAGGTGGCTACATGGTAGATAGTATCTAAGGCGGAAATAGAACAGAGAAATCACTCAACAACAGATCTCACTGTGAACCTGGGGGAAATGAGATGGCAACAGCCATTATTGAATACCTGCCATGCAACAGGTTGTGTGCTGGGCACATTATGTTCTATAAACTAACCTGACCCTGCAGAGTTGGAGTTATTGTACATATTTATTTACCCATCTTATAGGTAAGAAAAATAGTGGGGAGGTGCATCTTCACAGAATAGGATTTTCCCAAAATCATACCGTGAAGGAGCTGGCTGTGACCAAAACCTTATATTCTATTTGCCACCTAGCCCCAGCCTCCTTTCCAACTCAGGTTCATTACTGGTCAATGCTGATCTTAGCGAGTTTAACTTAGCTTAGTTAAGTGTATCCATATAGCACATTTACAACCTGGTTGATAAGAACAGTATCACTCTTTTTTTTTCCCATCCCAGAATCAATGTTTTTGTAGCCAGTATTTACCCAAAACTAAGGGAACATCATTAATGTCTGAACTCTCTTTGTGCCCCACTAGAGGACCACCCTGATAGCAGTGGCTAGACTTTCATTATGCCTTCAGTGTTCCTAGGACATCTCTTCCCCCTCATATGCTCAACAATCCCAGGGTGCCTCTGTGTAGATGTTATCTTGCTTTCCCAGTAAGACCTCTTTCCTGACCACACTCACTCATTACTGAGTTTGGAGCCAGGATTGGAAGCAGAATTTGCTTACTTTTTACCTATTATTCTCAATGGACTCCCTTTGTCTTCTCCACTAATCCCCTAACAAGTAAATAAGTGTACCTCACATTTATGCGTTGCCTTCACACTGGATTATTGACTCAAAGGAAGAAGAAGAAAGAACCTAACTTCTTGTGGCAGGCTCTTTGTTTCTGTATTTACTTATCATTAGAGAAATCCCTTCAGGTCTATCTTTCAAAGGTCAGTGTGTCCTTGCCTGCCCTCCAGTGTCATTCATACTAAGTCGGCTTCATTCTCCTCTCCTACGGAGCATGTGTTTTACTGAGTGTGAGGTAGTTGCCTTCCCTATCCCCATCAAGTCCATCACCGTTTCTTCATCTGTTAAGCTGTCATAATGTCTATTTACAACAGAAGCCTCTGAGAAGAACAGGGAGGACATAATCGGTGAAAGAATACATGAGGGTTGATCAGCAAGGCCATCTGTCAAGGTTCATAAATCAAACACCCATGATTCATCTCTCCATTGCTTGCGTGAGGAGGAAAGTGAATCAGCTTGGCTTTGAGTTAGAAAAGTAGGGACTTAGAAGTGACTACTAGGGTATGGTAGTGATGAGCTCCCAGGAACTCGCTAAGATAACCTCCTTTTGGAAATAGTTTTGTTCCATCCCAATGAGGATGGTTCTCTTTAGAGGCTTTTAAAGAATCAGGAGAAAAACTGCAAAGGTTTTCTGAGTCACACCGTGCCCTCTGCTCTGGCCCTCTTGTGCTAAATTGAAGCACCAAGCTTTGTCATTACCTTCTGACGATGATAATGCACTGTCAGGAGCAGGGATGGATTTGTATTTTGTGGTTCTGGGGTTAGGGAACCAGCCCTGAGCCTCACACATACTGGCTAATGATATATCACTGAGATTACCACCCCAGTTCGCACTTGGAGACAGCTTTCCCCAGAGGGCTAGATTGACTGGGAAAGAAGTTGATCTTTCTGAATTAAGTCTTCATTAATGGTGTAGCTCAGTAGTTTAAACATTGACAGGATAAAATATAAATACGAGGCATTAAACAATGACAAAGATTCAAAACTTAGTTATCCATGAATGTTCTTTTTAGTAAAGAGAATAAATTTGTTTTCTCTGTCAGATTTTGAAAGAGGATTTCCCTACATAACTCCAGCTTGTCTTGAACTCTATACTCTCCAACCCTTAGTTCTTGAGTGACAGGATTTTGGGGCTTCACCACCACACTCAGTTGTGAATGAAATTCTTTATCTCATTTTACACAGAACCTGTGTTAGCAGTAAAATGTTCTTCAGCCTTGAACTTTGACAGGGTTATTCACTTCAGCACGAAATCTAGTTCTGTCTTACCTTGTGAGTTTTAGAAATCATTTTAACTGCTGGACCTCAGCTTCTCCATCTATATACGTTACTACCCTAAATCAGATCTTCCCTTATTTATCCTATTAAGCATTGAAATATGATAAATATCCTTCAAGCTAACTGTGGATTTTTCTTCTCTTAATACATTAATTTAAAATTGAACTCAATGTTTAATTGTAATGTAACTATATAAAGAAGCATTCTTTCTCACTTGCTCAATCTTGTACCTGGTCTCGTTTTTTTCCTAACACAAGAGCTCACATCAGTGGTTAAAAAATGGTCCATTCCAAGTAGTAGGAATAGACTTCATGTTTATCTGTTTCCCAAAGCCACTTGTGCTATAATTTAATGACAGAAGACCATCCCTGCCAATTGGTTCCCCAATTGCTGAAAACTGCAGGCACTTTCTGTCGGTCTTGCCTTGTTTTCTAAGGCATCGGTCTCGGACCAAATGACTTTTAACTTGTTTTTATTAAGTGTAAAGATTCTATTGTGTAATCTCCCCAAGAGTGCACACATTTGGGGAGCACGGTTCTGTTATGCTGGAGAGTCAGGCCCTGAGTAGTGTTGTGAGCTCTGTGTACAGTCCCTATTCCTGCCTATCCCTTGTTTCCTTCAGTTTAGATTGGAGCACTCCTGATGAGACTTGGCTGATTAGGCTTCTTGTCACCATAGGGTGGCTGAGTTGTGGGAATGCCTAGAAAGAAATAGTCGTACCACTACAAATAACAGACAGGAAAGCTGACCCAGGACCAGGAATATAGCACCCTCTTCTCTGTCACTCTCATAATGTTGCTGTATGAACCATTGTACTAGCCTTCCTACCATGTAATAGTATGTATTCCATCTCTGTGGGTTATGTGCTACCCCTGTGTGCTCTTTTTAAAGATAGTCCATGGGAGATATAGCTTTGTAATAAGGGTTTTCTTCGGTATATGTGAGGTTCTGAGTTCCACACTCAGTACCACAAAAACATTTCTTAAATTATAGATTAGCTTACTTATCCTTGGTCTCCCCTGTCATGGTATCATTTTCCACCACAGTGAAGCAGGGAGAAAACAGAGAGCATTCACAAAGTTTATCTTATAGAGTTCTAGCAAGAAAGTGTCCAGGAAGGCTGTCACGTCCTTGACTACACAAATATCTATCGTAATGAGGTGGACACCTATCCCAGCATGCAAACAGACTAGGAACAGAGAGTGAAGAGCTGTGGGTATCATGTCTGTGCCCCATGTGAGTTCACCATTAGGAAGGTTTGTGGGCACTTTGCTTCTACTAAAGTGCTTTTATTGCTCAGGGTGACAGGTACATTAACATGGAGAAACTGTGTTAGAAATCACTGTGACACCTTGGGGGAAGAACACTTAAGAACTGGCCATTGGGTCTCTCCAGTAAACAGCAAACAAATCTGATCAAGAGTAAACTAATGTCTCCTCTTTCTTCCTTTACGGATCTTAAGCTTCTCTCTTTCATCATCTTGTTGGCAGATAGAGCTATCCATCTTGTTTTAGTGAAACTGGTTGTGGTAATAACTCGCCTGGGAACATAATTTCAGTTTCCCTGCAGCATGGTATAAATCCATTGGTGAAATGTTTTTTGGACCATGTAGCCCAATTTAGTTTGGACGGGGTAACTTTATTCTCCCCTGACAGCATCATTAGTTCTGAAGTTGTCACTCACATTGTACAAGCTGTGAATGGTATGTTGCTACAGAGTGCCCACTGTACCCCCAGAGGCTCCAAGGGAGGGCAGGTGTGACCACGGAGCAATGTTCATGTTGTTGCCACATAAGTGAGAGCAGAATCTGAACCAGAATTCCCTAAGTTCTATTCTACTGAGTGTAAAGCCTTGGGTTTGTGCTGCTGGCTAGACGACCTCAAGGAAGACCATCAAAGAGACTTCTGAGATGAATCTATACCTCAGTGGTAACCACCATCAGCCACCACTGGGTTCTTTCCTCTAACAAATAAATAGTAGTTATTGAGTCCCTACTCTGAGTACATCCTGTCTTTTATGATTGGGATTCTATAGATAATAAGACATAAAACTGCTCTAAGCATATTCATAATTGTCAGAAGACAGAGGTGACTCAGATTGCTATCTTAGGATGCTGGTACCATGCATATCTAAATTGATTCTCTCTTCCTATGGAAGCTGACTGTCCAGTGAACAGAACAAGGCTCCCACCAGCTTCCTCAGTGTGAGTCATGGTGGCTTTTCTGGGAGCTCAAAGAAAACAGAGAAAAGAAGGATTAAAGCCCAAGGAAGAGACCCACAAGATCAAAACTAGAAAGAGGCTCGAGGACTCAACAGACTCGGGCCAGGATTAGTGTGGAGGTTTCCAGGGACAGCAGCAGAGCATAGAAGACAATCAAGGAACCAGACTGTTTTAGATTTGCTCAGAGGACACACACACACCGCTTAGTTGCAGTGAGGAAGCTCAGAGATGCCGCAGAGAGGACAGTCCTACTAAAGGATCCATGGCTACTGTTCTAACACATACATTAGGTGTTTATGACTGGAACATGGCTGCTCATGTAAGAGAAGTAAAAGAAGAGGAAGATTTGGAATACCAACTTATTTACTGCAATGTATTAAAGTCACATTTACTGGAAAGTGAGATTAAACTTTGAATGGTGTGAGTTAGGGTTCACGACTATGATAAAGCAGCCAACATTATTTTTCATCGTCACTGTTTTTATTTGAAGATGGTTGAGCTTACGTTACGACATTAGTATGCTTGAGTCTCATATCATCTCATATCCCTGGGTTAAACTGCCACTAAATGGAGCAGAAAGACCTAGGAATGTTTGCATGTACATAAATACGTAGCATCACAGCCCCTCGCAACATACTTTGTAGACAGTCAACTCAGTCTTAGTCTAAATTACCTCTAAATGGCATGCAACAAGAATTACAAACGTGTGTCCGTGTTCTAAGGACAATGGTGGGCATATTCTCTTCTAAGTGTATCCCATGTAGCTGGAAAAAGTGTGAATGGGACATAAGTAGATAAAGATGGGGCCCATTGTGACATCAAATTTAATTGCCATTAACAGTGGAGTCAGATCTCAATTACATCTCCTTGTGAGACCATGTACTTGGCAATTCTATCTCTTGACCAAACCACCTATTTCTCATTTTCTTTCATCCATTCTAAAACCACATATGGGGTTATATATGTTCCCTGATGCTCCCCTGTGAAACATTTCTTTCAGAAAAAAGAAAGTCACTTTGATGTTGATAGAACACTGCGGGGGTAATCTTTTACTTTCTATAATCTGTGCTAGTTCCTGAAGACCATTTAAAATAGCAAGACAAAGTCTTCCTTAAAGATGCTGCAAACCTTCATGGAGTTAGAAGTATTCTGAGTGCTTCTGTAGACATCCCACCCTGCTTCCATAGCCCAGGCAGACCACACAACAAGCGTGGGTTGGGGCAAGTTCTGCTGAGTGCATACAGCACTGCAGTCTTACTGCTGCAGCAATCTTGTTTGCCAGTAGTCAGAGACTAAGAGAGACATGAACAAAAATATTGGACAACCCATCAGCCACTCATTATTCCTCTGATTGCAACCAGCGTGAGGCTAGCAATACAACAGACTGTAGCAACTACTGAACCTTTAAAGTATAATCTAGAAGAAGAAAAGAGTTCAGCTGTTACTTGTTTTGTTTCTCCAAATCATACAGATGACTCTGACATTGAAGATTTTTTACTTTTATCTCATTCATAAACAGCACACACACACACACACACACATACACACACACACACACACAGCATAACATACACACACACACAATGTAATACAGCCATTTCTCAGTTACTACAAAGGGGAACAATAAGGAACGATAACCAATTGTTAATAAGAGTGTTCACTTAAAATATACATATTACTAACAAAATTTATTACTAATGCTAGAAATAAAACAAAACTCATTGGGAAATCTTTCTCTTTTCTACTTTTACGTTGTAAATCGACAAGGTGTTAAGTACAGAAAAAGACAGCATTGTGGGCATCTCAGAACTAAGGAGCTTAACACAATCTCTTCACCCAGGGCCAATCCCTGGTCTTCTTCCATGAGCTCACTGTCTTTGCTGACCCCTGAGGTCCAAGAACATAGTAGTTTTGGCGGCAGAGGCATCAAATCCATCTTTAACAGATTCCACCCTTGTTTCCATATCATCTACTCTTCTGAGGTCTCTAAGGATCACCTCTACTTCTGCTTCCTGTAACTGAGCAGAGTGTTACAAAACCCATGTCTAGATGACCACTGGGAAATCTCCTGAAGTTATGATATGTGTCAACTCTCCCCCAAGTGTTATTTTTCCTTTGATTAAAACTCCTAATGTATTACCTTTCTTTTTTTTTTTTTTTTGGTTCTTTTTTTTTCGGAGCTGGGGACCGAACCCAGGGCCTTGCGCTTCCTAGGTAAGCGCTCTACCACTGAGCTAAATCCCCAGCCCCATGTATTACCTTTCTAAGTCGGATCCAACTCTCCACATCCCCAAGTTACTAGTAGCTTAGAAAATGCAGATTCTTTGAGCCCATCCTTCATAAACTGAATTGCAATCATTCTCTGTGTGTCTCTGTCTCTCCTTCAGTGATTGCAAGCATCTCCGGACAGTATAGCATGAGAACTGTCTCCTTAGCAGTGTTCACACTCTGGAGTGCTCCTGACCAAATAACACTACTTCTGAGTTGAGCTATATCAGAGTCCCTGTCAGGCTTCTTATAGCAAGGTTTGATGGATGGCCCCTCTTCCCAACATCTGGTTCATTTATGCTCTACTGGGTTCCAAACCTCTTTTAACTGATACTTGTGCTGATCATGCACCTGACACGAAGACCATGCTTCATGAGCCTCCACCTTGTATAAGACAGTGCCTCCCTCTCTCTCCATTGATTGGTACCAAGGACAAAGACAATGTCACCGCTGATAGGCTGCTCTCGAGCTATGTGTGTTCAACTCCACCACCCACCATTCAAATTGTAAAGCCTCAATTCAGTTGTGTTTCTTTTTTATCACTATTATGGACTCCTTGCATTTATATAATTTATTAACATATAGATAAAGTATGAAATGTAGATAGGAAAATCATATTTCTGTGAAAACTGAGCTTTTAAAGACTTAATAAGGTGAAGATGTCTTAAAAACTATCATCAGATTTAAAACCTTAGTGGCTCTTGCACTAGGATGGGGTTCTCTCCTGCTTTCTCCTTTACTCACTTGGTATTTTGTCACCGCCTCAACTGCTCATCTATGTTTGCTCCAGTCCCTCAAACCTCTTCTAGATTATAGTCAAGGAGAGCACTTGATCTGTGACCCTGTAGGAGATGGATACCACCTCCATGGTTTGTCTCTTGCATACATTCTAACTTGAGACTGCATTCACATTTGGACCCCAATCCCCAACCATGACAAAGTAGCATTCATTATTTGATGCTCTAACTAAAACATTAAAACACTGCTTTTTTTCCATATGAGCTGTACCTATGTTTTCTACTCTTGAAAATGTCTTCTATGTTTCTAGACTTTCTGTTGTTGCGTACCCATTTTAATGTAAATTTGAATTTTTACTTTCTTCCCACTAAGTTCTGCCCCGTTGTTAAATTTCATAGTTCATCTCTGTACTTGCTCCCCATGTTTGGAGTATTTATTGGCTAGTCTCTGGAAGATGACGATCACGTTTGCATCATGCATGCCTTCCTTCTGCATTTTATTAACCATGCATTCAGACTAACAATGAGAATGCCCTAAAGTACTGGGAAGATGGCAGAAGCTGCCGCTCTGGTGAACAGCACACCTTGGCGGTGGTTGTTTGCACAGTTATGAACTGCGTCTTTCTCTGTCTCATCCACAGAGATGCCATGAAAGGCTGCTCCACACCGTACTTAGCCCAAGAGCCTTTGTTTAAAGCAAGCTCCTGTCCTCAAGTCGGGTAAACCCTTTCTAACAACTGTCAGTACGCATGCCCAAAAAGATACACAGCTAATGTAGTCGGTATGCAGGAAGTTCTTGGTAAATAATAATCCTAAGGGCAAATTGCCATTATGAAAATTAGGAAATGACTTGGACCATTTTAATGATTAATGTAAGTAGTCAATAAATACATGAGAAAACCAAGAGTCTACTCATATAGTCACGTACAACCCAGAAAAAAATATATAGCATACTGTTGAAAAGGGGGCTACTTTTCCCTCTAAATGATATCTAGTGCTAGAAAATGGATGTGAAATAGAGGCTGGATGTGTTTTTTACTCATATTGGTAAGTTCAAGATCAGTCTGGACCAGTTAGTGAAATCCTGTCTCCAAATACAATGAATGAAGGCTTTGAGTGTAGAATGCCTCAGGCCATGGATTAGAAAAATCTAGGAGGGAGGAAGAAAGAGAAGGAGGAACAGAGTGAGGTATAGAGGGAGGAATGGAAAAAAGAATAAGGGAGAAAGGAAAGAGGGAAGAAAGGAAAAGAGATTTAAAACTAGACAATTTCATACACTCTTCCTGCAAGCATAAACTGTTATCCTTTTCTGGAATGAACGTGATAAAAATATTCTAAAAGTTTACAAATTCTTGTACTTTAAATCAATAATTCAATTTAAAGTAACTTTGTCCAAAGAAAACCCAGATGTTCTGACACACAAAAGCATTCATTACATCATATGATTGCTAAATATAGAGGATACTCTGAACGTCCAGAACATTGAGAATTTCTTAACCCATCAGAGCCTATCTACCACAGTCCTACATACATTAAAAATCGACCTTAGAACAGTAGCTTTTTTAAATATCTCATTTGATTGATACATTTTACATGTGTGTGTACTATATATAAGCATGCATATGTGCACACTCTACTTTTGTATACTTACATCTTATGGATTATGACATTTTGTAAGCAGTAAATTCCTCTATTGGGTGTAGTCCTTTGTGATATTTTCTGATCTATTTTATCCTATTTAATTTTTTTCCAAATCCAATTGCATCTATCTAAATAGACTTTCGTCACATATAGTTAGAAAATAGCTATTCTATCAGAAACACATGTAACATGGCAATTGATTAAAATATAACCATTTAAATGGACCTGCTACACATAAGTCAATATCTACAGTATAATTTATTTGGATTTTTAAAAAGTTTTAGAATGTAGTTTTGAATGAAAGTGTTGAAAGGTTTATAGTTTATTAATAATTATGCTTTAATTTCTTCTTTCAATTCACCTGCATTTTATCTAATAATGTCTATTGCCTTCTTTATAATTTTAAGGAAATGGAATTATTTAGCTCGTGAGCTTGCTTAATCCATATAGAGATTTAGGCATTAGGATTTAAATATTTAATTGTTCACGTCTTCATCTTCCTAGTTACAGAGTCAGTATTTGACAGAGTCCTCTTCCTTTTTCCCTTTTATAGGAAGAAGCTTTGTACAACTTCCTATAATGCTGTATTGTAGGAAGTAGAATAGATATATAATCTAACACTGCACGAAGTTGTATCCATTCACAGTTTTACTAGAATTATCTAAAATGCTTTAATACAAACTCATTTGTAAATTTACTTGGAAGAAATGGTTTTTATTAAAGCATGGAAGAATTTCTGGGACATATAGTCTTGATTTAATTTCTTCTTAACCATCTTCTGAGTTACAAAGCCCAGATCCTGTTAGTGGACTAGTTTATACATATGATAAGATCAATGTCCCACCATCATTCCGTCCTTGCCTCTCACCCTCTGCCTCTTATTTGTAAACATTTATTCTTGAAATAATATTTCCAGTGATGGAGTTCAGCTCATGGAAGAAACTTTTGGGGGCTTCTATAAGACTGATGAATTTCTAACAGCTATCAGCAGGGTGGGTGACTTATAAAATACTATTCAGAGGCATATAAGTACATGAATGTAAATTCATGGGCAGGAAGATCTAGGGGAAGGGAATGGCAAAAATCAGGGGGTTGAATTCACTGAAAGCTGAGTAAGGGCATAGTTGTGTAAAGACAAGCGGCCTTCACTGAGAGAGCAGTTGGTACCAAGTCTGCTAAAGAATCATGTGTGGAGCACCAGTAAGCAGACCAGAGGGACAGATGATGAGTGATCTTGAAATCTACACAGAGTGAGATCAGAACATTTTTTTAATATGAGAGTTAGGATTATGTCTTTATTTCCTCTTACATGAGTGTGCTCAAGTGGTCGGCTCTGTTGATTTTATGCCTAGAGACTAGGCATTTGGCAGGTCACACACACCAGTGGGCAGGTAATACTATCATTGGGGTATTATTCTATAATTTGCTTGTAAGTCTTCAGAAACATGTAGAAGCAATGTGATTATTTCCAGGACACCAGCAAATAGAAACTAATGAAGTAGCTAGAATTGTGAGGCTAACTTAAATAGGAAGGTGAAAATGGAAATAACCTTGTACTCTTAATGCCAAGATCAGAGGTCATCTGGTGTAACTCTGCTCACCTGTCTCTCTTCAGTCTACTCGCTGGGCTGTGTCCTTTTGTGATAATCATAAAACGTACAGAGGCAACTGCTCGGGAGAATGCAGCTTCTTCTGCTTGCTAATGTGTCAAGGTCTGCAGAGGAGCTGAGTGGAAAGCTGTTCCTATGTCTGCATCGTTTTCAGATCCATGCTGTGGCTAAGGGCCCGGCCTTCCCATCCATTCTCACAGACTCCGCACTTCTTCTGTCTCCTCTCTCTGCTTTAAGATCAAGGATAGCATTCTGAGTCAGTTAAAATTCATAGCTGTGATTAAGTAGTTCACTCGGGAACGCCAGAACAGTCACCCAAGCTGGGTTCCGTGACACAGGTCTGTCATCTCAGCAACTTGGAAAACGAGGCAGGAAGTCACAAATTCAAGGTCTTCCTAGCTGTGGAAGGAGTTCAAGGCCAGTCCAGGCAACTTGGTGAGACTGTATCTCAAAATAAAAAGTAAAGAAGCGGGCTGGGGCTACATCTCTGTGGTGGAGTACTAAAGCATGTGTGTGCCCAAGGTTCAGTACCTAGATCATAAAAGAGGTGCTTTCTAAGTTGTTGTTTGGTGACTTGTTGGCTCCTTCCCTCTGGATTACAATAGAAGCTCTGGGAATCCTGTAGGATAGGAAGGGCATGGTCTAATAAAGGTGAAGTTTTATAGTGACTCTTGTTAAGGCGATGTTCCATTTTCACCTCTGTGCCAGGCTTGACTCGTTTTGGAACAGATCACATGCTCATTTTTTTTCTAGCATGTTCTTCACCAACTACATATTACAAAGACTTACAGTATCTTGAGTCTCAGGTTTTGTCTAAGTGTCTGGGGTTGTCTTTCCTATAGATTTGTTTCGGCTATAGTCTCTCTACCTGACAGGACTGACAGGAGGGTTGTCAGGTGTCCTTTGGCATTCATGTAGTCCAGATGTTAAGATAGTATTTCTTCATATGGAATTATCAAATTTGTGTAAGGAGCAATCTTGGAGTCAAACACTATTCCTTTAGCCCTTTTAATTGCTAGGGTTAAGAGTTTAGGATTTAGCTATGAAAGTCTCTCTAGTCCTTCAATTTACTTATCCAAAGATAATAGGGACTGATTCCACTGGCTCCTGAGGCACTGCCTGGAAATGGCTGTTGCAAATGCTTCCCATGCAATTTATAAGATGAACGTGCATCCGAGAAGGAACAGTTTTGCTAGATCTTCAGCACTTTCTAATAGGTTGAGCAGTAGACAGTGTACTCCCACCAGTATGGGCACCAAGGTCGAGACTTGTGTGTTTTCCACAAAGAAGCAAGACAGACAGCACATTCCACAAGCCACCAGACATGTTACTCGCTTGCTGTTACCCCTGACTCTTTTCACTATTAGTCGTATCCAGGATCCCTTTTACTTGTTGCAATACACAAAAGCAATACTCTCATTGCATAGTTGATAACTCCATACTATACAAGGGCACATGCACACCATTTCTCATTTTGGATCGCTGTTTCTTTATTATCTCAAATCCCCAGGTTGACTGTGACACTGTTTCCCTGTGGGCTTCTATGGAAAAGGGTTTTTAAGTTATTTCCTCAGACAGATATGGTCAGGTTGCATTTTTACCAGATATGACTTTAGTGATGTCTATAATATACCAGATGGTAGCAGTCTTCGTGATTTATAGGAGCTTAAAAACAAATAAAACTACAGAAAGAAAACCATGCTCCCTCTTAAATCAAATGTATAAAGAAAAACTGGCAAGGATTTCTGTCTAAATCAAAAGCAATTTTGTCTGAGTTTAAACAATACCCCAATAGACTTAGTTTATCCTTCTTTTCTGGAATTTTAACCCAAGTCTTGGTAATCTATAGTTTTAAGAGAAATAGTTCTATACTAGCCCAGCCTTCTATTTGCCTTCTATCTCACCAGTGGCATTAGAAAGTGTAAGCCCCTTTTCAAGATAAGTTATTTCATCTCAGAATAAATAACATCCACACACATATGCATTCATGTCAATAACACAAGACTCCAATAGTACAGAAAAGAGTATCATCTTTCAGCATAGAAAAAGGGCCTTTTAAATTCTAACAATAGCTAAATACATTATTGTCTGTGTTTTGCATGAAGAAAGAGTGCACGCTACACATTTTAGGTGCTTAGTGATTTTTCTGCCCTTTGCAGGGTCAGAATGGTGATTTTTGGATCTGTACTTCCTAAGAGATCAGATTTCCATACTTAAAGGATAGTAATAGCAACATGTACACTAATTAGGTCACAGCCAAGATAAAGTGACTCCATAGGATGTCCTAAATTTATATATATATATATATATATATATATATATATATATATTGCCTGCATCAGTATTCCAAGCAAGATTTTAAAGCAGATGTGCTGCTGTTGTCTCCTTTTGTGCATGAAGAAACAGGTACAGGATTGGATGTGGTTCTCTTTGTCTATTCAGACTGCTATAACAAGATACCTTAAGCCAAGTGGCTGATATAATACAAACATTGCTCACAGTACTAGAGGCTGGACTCCAAGATCAAGATATCAGTGGTAGCTGGCAAGGATCCGTTTCCTGGTTCACAAATGCTATTCTCCTCTTGTGTCCTTACAGAAAGGGCCAGAATCTCACTTGGATGCGTTCTGTAAAACTATAATGTGTAAGAAGACTGTGCTGATTACAAACTGCCTTTTGTTATCTTTGTCTTTGGAGGGACGGAGTTAAACATAACCTGGAATGAGACGGTTTCCTTAAATGTGAAAAGTTTCTACCACCAGATGCTGGAAGCTAAGATGGGAGCCCTTTTCCAACCAAGAGAAAATATCTTGCTTTACATGACCACCATGTTGTCAGCCAAAGACCACACAGAGTATTAGGAAAGCTTATCAAAATGAATTATAAGTTTGCTAAGTTTTACTAGTGATTATAGAATTCATCAAATTTCAAACATATCATTCTTTGCCTAACATCTGGCAGCTTTGGTCTGAATTTTTGTGATTCCCAGCCAAGGAAAAAAAGTCACAGGTTAAATTGTACAATCCAAAGAGATAGGGTTTGGGGCATGCTTAGATCCTAAGGGGAGGTGATTTGATGAGTGGGGTTAGGGGCTCTATGAAAGAGGCTCCAAGGAAATTCTTTACCTCTTTTCCCATGTGAGGACCAGAGAGCATTCTCTGTCATTTGTGGACCAGGAGAAAGGCCTTCCCAAGAAATGCATGTTCAGGTTGTCAGCAACATGAAAACAAATCTCACCTCTTTCTAAGCACTCATAGACTGAGTTCTCACTCTGGCAACAGATTGGGACAATGGCTGTGAGTAATTTCTCACCTTTACCTCAATCAAACTTGGTTACATTAGAAAGCAAGTTAAGGATACAGCCGCCACACACGCTATTTCCAAAGTACTATGTCTCAAAATAATCATCCTTATTTCATCCCTTCCAAAGGAAAAGATTACATAATTATTTTAATTATAGAAATAATTATTTATATAAAAATAAACAAATGATCAGGCCACTTGCTTTTATTTTAGAATGTATAAAAAGAGAGGTAAAATAATTTACCAGTCAATAAACTGTGTCCTCATAAAAAAAAAGTCAACTTCCATATCACTGTAGAATACTAGCAATTAATAGAAACAAGTTGGTGGTCAAGATTTAAAAAAAAAGAAATAAAGAAAAAAATTCCATGTACTCATTGTAATAGTATATTAATAAAGCATGTGGAATTAAATATATATATATATATATATATATATATATATATATATATATATATATGTGATATACGTTTCCTGTTTTAGAAGAAACCAAGTTGCAGATGACAGAAAGATATTAGGGGTTTGAAAGTGGAACGAAGAGATTTTTATCTCAAGACACACATTTGGCTTCTTTTTCTCCATTAACTTATACACGGGAGAGATAGACTCAAGTTTGAGATCCTACCCTCAAACGTGCACGTTATGCAGTTCAACTGCACCTCTCCACATCTTGATATTTGCAAATGTAGCATCAACTTGACAGAATGCATTCACATTGTTGTCCTGTAGAGCGCCTGGCTCAGACTCCTGTTAGGACGTATATTTCAGGTTGGGAACCTGGGTGTTGCCTCATAGCTCAGCCTCCGTGGAACGTTTATGGACATGTTTATGATTTGCTAATGTGTGCTGTGACCCCATCAGTCTGTTTGAAGCTGGGCTGGGCAGGGGGAGGGTTGGGAGGAGAGGGATGTTTGGGGAGGGAAGAGTCATTTGATGTACTCACACTGGGAGGGTGAGGGCGGGAGGAGGGTTCAACATTATGTTTGAATTCAAGTTAACTTAAGGGGTTCAGTTTGGGGCCTGGATGACAGAGCCTAGTGCTAGAACTCATGTTTATTAGCATGTGTGAGGTCTAGGGTTTGATTCCCAGGACCACACACCAAAAGATAAGGGTCCAATTTGACCCTCACCAACATAATTCTGCTGGAGTAACTGGATTCTCCTATGGTGCTGCTTTTCCGTGATCACGAATTACTTTCTTTCTTCATTCGATATTTTTCTCCTCAGGGGAAATCTCTCACATCCAAGAGGTTAACAAGCCTTGTTCAGTCTTACTAAAAGGATCGTCTTCGTCACATGAGAGCTGGACGGAGCCATCGCCCATACCTTGTAGCCCATCGCGCTGTTACCTGGAGCCAAGGATGTTAGACCAAGATGTTGCATGAATGAAGGACCTGAGTTGTTCTGTGTGCACATAAAGGCATCACATTTGCCAAGGGACACTGTCATCTCATTGCCTCCATCTTCCCGTGCCGTTTGCTTCCCTCTCTCCTCGTACTAAGCTGGATCTGTGTCCTTTTCTTTTTAACGAGTTCAAGTGAAGGAAAACTTTATTTGTCCCCCCTTCCTCTCTTTTTCTTAAAGCTTCTGCTAGATGCACAGTTCACTGAAAATTCAGTCAGTCACAAACTGGAAGAATTGTAAAAGAAAAAAAAGTATACATCACTAAGTACACACGTGGCTTCACATCTATTAAATAATAAATTGGCATGGAAGGAAGGTGTCATTTCACCCGTGTATCCACAGTCTTAAGCAAGCGCCCATCTTCATCTGTTCTCTGGACATTGTCTGTTCATGTTTCTTGCATTTATTTTTATACCATATTTAAATGAGAAAACACCTTTTACTCCAGATGTATCAAAGTTGACCTCTTCTCTGTAAATTTGTGTATGTTTATATTGTTGTTTTATCTTTCATTAAAAGATGCAGAATCTCGTTGCTTTGGAACTTTTGTTGGTCGTGGTACCTGTAAAAGAAAGGAAAGAGAAAGAATTCATAGTTTGTGAGCTGAGGCAGAAGCTGCAGCCCTGCCCATTTATCTCACTGGATGGTATGGAGTCAGGGATACAACACTGAAAGTGTCTCCCTGGTCAGCTGATCTGGAACCAGTTGTCTTCTATGGAAACACCACCAATCAGACTCCCACATTTTAAGACCTATTTGAGGAGGGTTTCCTTCTTCTAATGGAGTCTATCCTTGACTAAAGCTAGTGAATCGTTTAGGTAGAATGGAGTTTGGGACCTTTTTCGTTAAAGCCTACTTCTGAATTTACCCAAGGACAATGGTTTCTAACTTTCCAGTGGTTACAGATCCCTTTTGAGAGTCAGGTGTAACGACCAGCATCTACTGTTTGCCACTGTTTTACGGGCTCTGTTAGTGATTTTTTTTCTCAGTATGACAAAATTTCTAACAAAAGTACTTTTGAGAGGAGGGGTTTATGAAGGCTTTATAGTTTATCCTAGAGGGAAAGCAGGCGTGGCAGCAGGGGCAGGGGAGGGATGGAATTGGCCACCGCTCTGTCTGTTATCAGAAAGTAAAGAACATACAGGAGGGAGGACGGTGCTATCAAATGTCAAGTCTCATCACCCCCCCATCCCCACCCTGGTGTTTCAATTGCTCTTTCAAGACTCCACATCCTAATGGTTCCACAACATTTCAAAAGAGCATCATGGGTGCCAAGTGTTCAAAGGCATGATTCCGTGAGAGATAACTCATGTTCAAAGCAGTGAAGAAAGAAAAAGGTCCAGCAATGTGTTCAACATCACATAATGGTGTACTGAAATTAGAGGAGAGGAACCTACTTTTGCCCTGCTTGGTTCTTGACTGCATCTCACAGACTAACAGTACCAATGGTAATTATTAATATTAATATTAATTATTAACTTATTAACATTAATTATTGAAAATGTGTTTCCTTAACTGAAGTTTCATGTGATGGGTAATTTCACAGAAAAACAAAAATTCAATAAATGGCTCACCTGAGTGTTTCTTCAGTTGGTTTGACAAATGATGGAGGACTACTTAAAGATCAGTAGGTTCAGGAGTTGAAGAAGTCAATTGGCAAACCAGCAGGTCCTGGGTGATCTGATTCCTCTCACCATCCTCTCATCTTCAGGGCTATGAATGAATGTTTGCCTCCTTTGTATAGGGAGGCTATGACTCACACGAAGATATTATGATCCAAATTCTTGGAAACCACAGAAAACCCTCCCTACATCTGACATTTCTTAAATCCTTTCATTTAAAAATACCATGTCAGGGTCAGAAGATGACTCAGTAGGTGAAGCTTAATAATTCCCAGACCCCATATGATGACGGCTTCCCACACGTCATTGTCTGACCTCCACACACATGCCCTACCCCCCCCGCTTCCAAGACATACAAAATAAATAAATGTAAAAATATTTAACATGGGCTGGAGAGATGGGTTCAATGGTTATGGGCCTTCGTTGCTTTTCAAGAGGACCCAGGTTCAATTCCCAGTACCTACATGGCAGTTTACAACTACCCACAGCTCTAGCTCCAGGGATACTGATGCCCTCTTCTGACCTCTGGGGCCACCAAGCACAAACATGCTGCATAAACACAGGTTCAGGCAAAACACTCTCACATGAAACAAAACAAATAAATCTAACTTAAGATAGTCAACGTGCAGGATATGATGGTTTGGTATAATGTTACATGTTGCTGCCAGCATATAAACTCAGGGAGTCTGACTTGAGGACTTATTACACCACCTGCCCAAATCTCTCTTCCCTTTTTTGGTAAAAGAAAGCCATGGGAAAATTCACTTTTCACAGTTGAACATTTTTGCTATCAGGACAGCCTTATTCAATCTCTGGAGCTCACCCCTGATCCCAGGTAAGAAACTTGGTAAGTTTCAAGAGTTAGATGGTGCTAGACTGGGCTGTCTCCTTTACTTTTATTTATACAAGGGAATAGCATATACCAGCTACTAAAAATATATCAAGTTATTAATGCCAAATCAGTGGTAGAGTCTGCTAGCTAATTAATATCTTCCCTAAATGGGAAGGATTTGGTATAAGAAATGTGCATATTGGCTATAATATAAAGTGTAAATAGTTGAAGAAATATTCCATTCTATACATGTTTTTAAAAAAAAAACATAGAATTCAAATTAAAGTAAGAGGCTCTCTTAAAACTGTTGCCATTCAGGAAAGTTTTGGCTAGCCCACATGGGAACTAAGGTGGAACCATAGCTAATACCGTGAAGAAGCCGTGTGCGAAGGGTGTGCGTCCACAGATAGAATTGGTCATCTCAGTGGTGATCATTCACGTCCTGTCTGTGCTCACAAGCCCAGTGTTATCTGTGGTTCAGAATCATGGGTTCATGTAGAAAAGATGGGTGAAGACTGGCAGAAGACATCAGAGAACTGGGGGAGGGGGTTGTTACAGGAACTAGTGAAAAAAACTACATCAGGGGCCAGGAGATGACTCAGTCAGTAAAGAAACTTGCCACACCTGGTAGTTTGAGTGTTGTCCCAAGCGACCATTATGAAAATAGAAGAGAGGAGGGCAGTTCCTCTGACCTCCATACATGTTCTGTGGCACATGGGAGGGGGGCACACACACGCACATGTGGGTGGGGGAGAGGGAGAGAGAGAGGGAGAGGGAGAGGGAGACAAAGAGGGAGACGAAGAGGGAGAGGGAGAGGGAGAGGAAGACGAAGAGGGACATGAGAGAATACATTTCAGAAGTTTGAAAACATTTGAAGTCACTCAACTTTTCTGAGAATAAGTGGAGGATTGAACTAGTGTTCTGGGAAAACCAGAGTAAAGCTTTGGGGTGGCGATTGCCTCTTGTCCTTTTCTAATTGCACCCCACCCCCATTCTCGTCTCCAGGATTAGTTGAACCATAAGTCAGACAATAAAGATTTAAAGAAGCTTTCATGAAGTAAAATGGTTATTGAAGTCTTTCTACCATCCCAGTATCCTCACAGATCCTCACAGCTCACAGTTTTGTCCCACCCTTGGGCCTCAGTGACAAAGACTTCCTGAATTCACTTTATAAAAGCATTTTGTCCTTGTTGACCAATTCTACCTGATCTGAATAACAGGAAAATGACTGCACACCTACATAAGTTATCTGCTAGCAGGAGCCAGGATGAGAAATGAAGGCAGATGTTTCCCCAGCTGATGACAAATGTCACACTTGATCTTACCACGTGGGACTCGCCACTATGTACTCCAGTTATAGCTGTGTGCTTACTTCTTAATATGTGATAGGTTAGAAATAATTTTGGGATTTACTGGGGGAGAAGATGAGTACTATGAATTAGTTCATTTTAGTGCAAGTATCGATTGTGTCTATACCCAAGAACATATTTGAAAGAACATATTGCATTTCTAATAATTTTGCTGCCGTTACCCATGACAACACTTTGCATATTCTGAGAATCCTCTCAGACATTTACAGGATACAACCAAAGGTGCCAGTTTGCTTCCAAAGATGCTTAAGAAACAGCATATGACAGTGAATTGTGTCAAGCATGGAAATGACCTGGAGGGAACTAAACTCATATCTCAACTTCAAGCTTCTTATGCTATGCATTTATAACTTTTTATTTTAAAAAAATGTATTCTTACCAACTCAGTTTGAGAAACACACACACACATGTCTCACACATAAAGTATTATTAAATAAGACTAAAGCACAATGTACATGCTCCCTCAGTTGTTCAGGGGTGTCTCCTTGGGGCTGAAATGCAATGGATTTGAAACTTCCTTTCCAAATGGTCATTATTAGGTCATTAAACAAAATCTTACTGCCTTTCTTAGGTAATACAGCTGGAATCATCTCACTGTTGTTTAGAAATCCAGTAGGTCAGAGCATGTGTAATAACCTTTTAAAGGATAATAACATCCTACTCCTATATTGGTGAAAAGGATTAAGGAAATACATGTAAATCACCAAGCACAGTGCTTGGCACATAACTGATAGGAAATAATGTGTCTCTTACCTACTCCTCTCCTTTTCTCTAAGGAGACATCTTTGTAGAAAGACACAGTAAGCATTCACACCCTTCCTTTAGTCTTAGACAATATTTGGCCAAAACCAAATAAAGTCAGGACTCCAGGGGCCTTGGAAAAGGCCTGACATGTTGATAGCTGTGGGGAAGCTTAGAAAATGCAGCATCAGGGAAGTCGTAGAATCAAGGGATGACCAAAAAGAGGGCCTCAGGTCAGTTAAGAGACCTGCATCCTGGAGGAGTAGGTTCTGGAAGCCAGTGCTTGAGGGAAAAAAAGGTTGTCCAAAGACATCTGTGGTCTCACCTGCATGTAGACTAAAACCTGGAGGAGTTTTGCTAGTATCCACTATGGCAGTAGACAGCAGGGAGTCACAATGGTACTGACATGGGCACTGTCATCTGTTAGTTAGGCTGCAAAGGATTCAGGATCTTTTTGGCAGGTGGATTATTAGCTTTACATAACTAGGCAGGTCAGAACTGTCTGTAACTTCAGTTCTGGGGTATTCAGAGCACACTTCCTGCCACTGCTGGTGCTACGTGAATGTGGTGTACATGCTGGCAAAACTCTCATATACACAAAATAACAAAAATAAATGTGCATAATAAGAGCTCTAATCTCCCCTCCCACCTTTGCCCTGTGTGTATGTGAGACAGACACACACAGACAGAGACACAGAGAGATAGAGAAAGAGGCAGACAGAGAGAGCTAAGTAACTCACCAATAATCAGAGAGTACAAATTAAAGGACTGAAGAGAAGGCTAGTCAACTAGTTGTAGGTTGATGTCGTTATGCAGGTGAAGGCAGGTACAGGGTAGAATGAGACCTGTCATTGGATAAGAAGGAAGGATGGGCAGGAGAAAAGTTTGTGTTTTTTTTTTTCTCGGAGCTGAGGACTGAACCCAGGGCCTTGCCCTCACTGAGCTAAATCCCCAACCCCAGGAGAAAAGCTTTAAAGAGGCAGAGGAGACCAGAGTGAGAAGGGAGCAGCCGAGAGAACATGGAGGCAGATGTTAAGATTTCTCTCTGCACATTTACAGGTTGTTATGACTATTCTTAAGGGATGGATGTGTACAGGATTTTGTGTGTCTAGATGAGCAAATTATATCTTATATAGGTGGGCAGCTTATATCCTTATCAATTGGTTGTAAGTTTATATGTGGATTGAGAATTTAACATGTAAATCTGATTGATGGGTTACAGTTTGTTGAGCCTTGATATTACTGGGTAACTGGGACCAGAGTTCCCGGTTGGCTAGGACTGGCCAAGGCGACTAGCAATGGGAGTGGAGAGACCTCTGGGGCTAGAAGAGAGCTAGGCTAACATGGCAGGGTGCCACACTGGAACCAGCTGCAGCTGGGATAAATGTTAGTTCTATATGGCCTACAGTGTCAGAACTAACGCCAGGGAGGGACCTCCCTGGGTTCGAGAATACCAGGGGCCAACGTGAAGCAGTAAAGTGCAGGAACTGGTCCTGGCATTTCTAATACTACTGCAATTAAGGTAGCTAATTAATATTAGCTAATTAAGTGCTCTCACTGTTCTTCCAGAGGACCCAAGGCTTTTTCCCAGCACCCAGGGCAGGGCAACTGACAAGCACTGGCAATTCTACGTCCAGGGCATCTTACGCCCTAGTCTAGTTTCCACAGGCACCTAAGCAAGCATATGGCAAACACATACTAAGAGAGACAGTCAGAATTAAAATACTGACATACCATTCTCTTCATACCTAATATGTAGCATCTGCGACAATGCAGTCTCTTTAGATGAGCAGATTAACTTTTAAAGATAAGGGTAGAGTGAGGCCCTACTTTTCCCCACCGCCTTTACAGGAAATGCTTGGAGCTTGAATACTTTAATACACCAAGATTTTGTGCTGAGCATTGCCCATTGTGCTCTTGGCTTCTTACTCCGAAAGAAGAATGAGCGACAAATTGTAGAAGTGACTGCCTCTAGCCAGCTTCACTTCATTAACACGCAGAGTAGCCTCAGGGCTGTTACCTCAATTGAGAGTGATCTGGGGCCCTTTTCCATCTCTTGGGGGAAAGGTGTTGCTTACATCCCTAAATTCCGAGCTGCTAGGTTGGTGGCTGTAGAAACAGTCCTAATTGGAAAGCCCTAGTCCTCCATGTACAGAGGACTGTGGCAACCCGGGTAGCCCAGATGTACAGCAGGTGTTAATGACATGAACTAGCCACTAACTAAAAGTTCTGTCCCACCAGTAAAGTAGGTGAAAGTTCTGACACACTGACCCACTTTAACTGTGATCAGATGATAAGTAGGCAGCCAAATCAATTGAGCAGATACAAGAAGGCATAATGCCTCTCGGGAAAGCATGCACTGACAGGCAGGTACAAACCTTATGTCAGCATTACTGAACGTGAACACTATGTATTCCATCGTTTTCTTCGGTACTGGGAACCCAATGTTCTAGCAAATTATCTACCACTGGTCTGTATCTCCTGCACCATGTGTTGCTGTTGTTCATTCTGTTTTGTTTTCTGTGTTTCATTTAGACCTCACCTGCTCGTTGTACTTAGCCCCAATTGGATGTACAATTTCTCTTCTTGTATTTAAATGTCATACAAGTCAGGACTTGTTTGAGCGCTGCTTCCTCTGAGTAGATTAGGCAAAACTTCATTCGTTTGCTGCACCTGCAATAATTTCAAGGCTCAAGGCTCCGATCTACCGTGTCCTCTCTCCCAAAGATTTGGAGGAGACTGGCAAGCCACATCTTGCATGCTGATCCTGCAGCAAGCCCACAGTCTACTTTGTCCTGTGTAAAAAGGAAACAAGAAGAAGAAATGAGTCAGGGTTTCTATTCCTGCACAAAGCATCATGACCAAGAAGAGATTTGGGGAAGAAAGGATTTATTCAGCTTACACTTCCACATTGCTCTTCATCACCAAAGAAAGTCAGGGCAGGAACTCACACAGGGTAGGAACTTGAAGGCAGGAGCGGATGCAGAGGCCATGGAGGAATGCTGCTTACTGGCTTGCTTCCACTGCCATGTTCAGCTTGCTTTCTTATAGAACCCAAGACTACCAGTCTAGGGAAGGCACTACCCATAATGGGTTAATGATCACTAATTGAGACAATGCCTTACAGCTGGATCTCGTGGAAGCATTTCTTCAAGGGAGGCTCCTTTCTGGGTGGTAACTCCAGCTTGTGTAAAGTTGACATACAAAACCAACCAGTACACTGATAGTAAAGACCAAACTTGCCCCAAGGAACTCAATGACCCTAATTAAAAGGAAATAGTTTAAAGATAGCATCATCTTTCTCACCCCTGACTTCATCCAGGGATCACTTTTCTCTCCTCTCTATCCATTTCTCTCCCTTATCTAGTGTTAGGAGGTTGAAGAGTAAAAGAAAAGGGGTAGAGAAGGGTGGAAGAGAAAAGAACCCACAAAATAGCTAAGACACACATCTTGGTTATAATAGTATTTCACATGCTGTTATATAGTTAGCAAGTTTTGTTTTGTGTGATTCTTACTGTTCTGGAAAACCAGGATGGTTTCCTAGATGGTCTATTGCAATGTATTACACTACTTGGATTGTGTGAGCTGCATTCATACTTTTCCTTCATTCTACAAGCTTAACAGATTCTATTTAATTTCGACGATTATAATAGACTATCCAGACAGTTCAGACCTTAGTAAAAGGTCTTCCCAACACTCAGTAAGTTGGTGCAAGGCTAATTAACAAGTTGTAAAGGAGCCGACCCTATGTGGAAACCTGCATTTATTTCACTAACCTAGAAAGTTTTATTTGAGTCACTTTGTAAAATATCTTTTTTATTAAAAACTTAAGAGATCAGGGGCTAGAGCTGAGGGTCAATGGTAGAGTGCCTGCCTAGCTTGCGTGAGGCTTTAAGTTCTATCACATACCCTGCAAAATGAAGCAAAACTAAATTAAAGAAACCACCTCTGTCACCAGCAAAGCAGTCAATCTTTGAATACCACTGTGGTCTTGAGAAGATGAGGTTTGAAAAACTGTTCTAAACCCTGAGGATGCTGGCACAGGTCGGGGTCCCCACGGGTACTGCCATTTTAGGCCTCATGCTGCCACCCCAGGATAGATTTTCTTATGGGTGTTTAAAAACAAACAAATAAAACAGACAAAAACCAGGGAGAAATGCTCCCCTTTCTTGGCTAATTAAACTGATTAGATATCCAAAGGGCAAATGAAAATGAGTCTATGAATGCTGATTCAGGACTCATGAAATTTGTTCTTTCACTAAAAAATGGGAAGGTGGTGGAAGGAGCGAGGGATTGTATGATTGCACTTTGGATCCTAATGTAGTCTCTGCTAGAATGACAAATTCTCAAAATTGTTTTGGGCTGCCTAGGTGTAGCATCTGACCAGTTAAGTAATTCAGGGATGAATTTTGGTCTCCTGAAGACATGAGAACTGTCAAAGATTCTGTCTACCTTCTTCAAATGGAGCACAGGAATCCCCCGAAGTATTCCTAGAATTGCTTTCTAGTGTCTTAAGGACATGCATATGCATATATAATGTATGCATATTAAAATATGCAGATACAGGGAAAATGACTAATATGTATAATTTTATCATCCATCAGATTTATTTATTAGCATACACACTTTTAGAGCTCAGGAATTTACATAATTTATCTAATAAGGTTTTCTTCCTCATGTGTGCTTAGCACAACCACTCTGCTCCCTGCATCTCTATTCTGTTAACTCTGTTTTCCTAATTCCCTTTCTTTAGGTCTTTCCTATTTCATATTATTGCTGAATTCTACACATTTGAAGAGGGTGTCTGCATGACTTTGAACACTATGAGATAAAGGTTTAAGTCAAGGCAATTTCTGAAGCATTGCCTGAGACTTTGATCTTCTAGTAGCCACTTCATGATCCCAAAGCCGTGAATCCACAACTTCAGGCTTCAGAGACTTGGTATTCCAAAATGCTTGATGGCTAAGACTTAAGGTTTCCTAACTTCTCAATCATAAGATCAGTTTCACTTTAAATGGAGCCTCTGATGTCACGATTTTGGCCCACTCTTCATGCTTGATCTTTCTTGTCCCTGTCTGACACCCTTGGGCATTATAGCTGTCCTTCATTTATGAATGTAGCATAGATTCATGAAAAAGTGTATCAACAATCCCTGTTTCTTTGATACAAAGTGAGCAAAATTTGTCTTCGATGTTTTATCTTTGAACTAGACAATATACAGGTGAGTCACAAACTCAAAGCCTCAGATAAATCCGGTCCCCTTGTGGGCATCATCTACCTAAACCCAGGTTAGTGCAAGCCCTGTGGAATGTTGTCAAACACACTGAGAAAGGAGAGCAGGATAAAAATTCGTTTCCCTGTCCTAGGGAATGAGTGTAATACCTTCTAAGCGCTTGACAAGCCCGACATCTAGTGGCTAGCTGATATTCCTAAGGCTGCTGAAGGAAACAAACCCATCCTAGCTTGAAGTGCTGTGTTAATCTTATCAGCTGGCAGTTCCTTTACAAGAGAAGGGGTCCGAGATAAAAGAGCAAAGAGAAAGAGCATGGCGCAGTGCCTGCTAGCTGTGCCACAGGACCCTACCTCATAAGTCCTCCACTGAGTGTCTGAGTACATCAGCCCTGCCTGCCCAGTGGGCCTGAATGGTGAGCAACGATTTCACAGATAACAGGGAACCTGAGAGTCTTTCTGAGACTACTAACAAAAGGGCAAATGAGCAAATAAATTCCCTGAATTTTCAAAAGTTATTTATTTTTAAGATTACAATTATATCATTTCTCCCTTCCCTTTTCTTCCAACAAACGCTCCCATATATCCCTCACTGTCTTCCAAACTCATGGCCTCTTTTTTCAGTAATTCTTGGTAAACTATAGTGTTGAGATGAGTTTGGGTTTGTGTTGTTTTGTTTTGTCTGTCTGTCTGTCTGTCTGTCTGTCTGTCTGTCTGTCTACACTAGAAAGCATTCTACGTAGAGCATTTTCCTAGATTCCTTGCCTGAGTAAAAACCCTCTGTCATAAGGGAGTGCCTGGAAGGACATTCTCTTGTGTGGCTTTGAGGTGAAGGAAGGGACAGAGGGAATCAGACACTGATTTAGCTGTGTTGTTCCTGCTGCACCAGTCAATATTGTCTGTTTAAAGTCAGCTACTGCACTTGAATGAAATGCCAAGAAAGGAGCCCATGTTCAGGTTTTATGTCTTGTTTATTGTCCAAAGTTGTTCCAGGCAAGACCTGGAGAGTGGGTGAAAGAGGTAGGGGGGTGGGGAGGAGATCTGCTTCCAGGGTAGTGACTTAGGAGAAAGCCTAAGGGATCTGCTCAGGTCAAGAGCGGTGTAAGTGAAAGTTATAAGTAAGGAAAGCTAGGCTGGTGGCAGGCCAGCAACACTGTCCAAAATTATTGCCTACAGAGTAGGGGTTCCTGGTCTAGTGCCTTCTCACACAACGGGATGATCATAGAGCCAAGAGGTAGATCAGCACTAAACATAGTTGGTTAGAGCATAAAATTCTAAAAAAATATTAATCTTTCTTTTAGAGATTCTTTACCCCATTAGAGAAAATGGATCCAAGCACAAGTATCTTCATCATATGGTTACACACATGTTCCACTCTTCCACCTGTTGTGACCTCATGAAGAGCCAACACATTTTAAGCACTAGGCAAAGATGGCTACTGTTATCACTGTCATAAGGGGAACAAGAATACCCTTGGGAGGGAATAGGGAGGCAAAGCTTAGAACAGAGGCCAAAGGAACACCCATTCAGAGCCTGCCCCACATGTGGCCCATACATATACAGTCACCAAACTAGATAAGATGGATGAAGCAAAGAAGTGCAGGCTGACAGGAACCGGATGTAGATCTGTCCTGAGAGACACAGTCAAAATACAGCAAATACATAGGCGAATGCCAGCAGCAAACCACTGAACTGAGAATGGGACCCCCGTTGAAGGAATCAGAGAAAGAACTGAAAGAGCTTGAAGGGGATCGAGACCCCATATGAACAACAATGCCAACCAACCAGAGTTTCCAGGGACTAAGCCACTACCCCAAGACTATACTTGGACTGACCCTGGACTCTGACCTCATAGGTAGCAATGAATATCCTAGTAAGAGCACCAGTGGAAGGGGAAGCCCTTGGTCCTGCCAAGACTGAACCCCCAGTGAACATGACTATTGGGGGGAGGGTGGTAATGGGGGAAGGATGGAGAGGGGAACACCCATCGAGAAGGGGAGCGGGAGGGGTTAGGGGAATGTTGGCCTGGAAACCGAGAAAGGGAATAACAATTGAAATGTAAATAAGAAATACTCAAGTTAATAAAGATGGATTTAAAAAAAAAAAGAACCAGTTCTTGTAGAGAAGAAATGGTTCCCAGTGTGTTCTTGGCACTGGTCTCTGTGGGCTGAGCAGACTTGCTGGGGGAGAAAGAAGCAAAGACAGGGCAGGTCCCTCAGCCCAACCCTACTGCCAGGGCCACTGGAGAACAGTGACAGAGGGGAGCAGAAGGCAGGGAGATCAGAAAGACAGCTGAAGCGGCTCCAGTCTCTGACTGTTGTCTTTGCTCTTAAGAAAGGCTGGCTGCTGTGGTTGGCATTCTTTTTATTCTTGTGGGCTAAAAATAGGGTAAAATGATATCAAAGGAGAATATGTGTGATTGACATGACACGAATTCATTCAGAATGAGAAACCATCATCTTTCTGTAATTATATTTCCCTCAAAAAATAGTGGTTTCAATGAAGTAGGAGAAAAACTTCCAGAAAATTGGATTTTCTTTTCGAAGTATGCAAATCAGCTTGGTGAAACCCAAATATCACCAAAGTTCTTTCCCCTCAGAAACAGATTTGACAGTTAATCTAATCTGATTGGCATTAATTGTATTCTTTTTATAAGTTTTATTTTGAGCTACTCGGTTTCAGTTCAGTCTGTGTGCCTCTGTGTGTGTGTGTGTGTGTGTGTGTGTGTGTGTGTGTGTGTGTGTGTGTTTATGGGTTCCACATCTGCTCCACCATAGGGCAAGGCCACTGCAGGTATGATGCATAGAGAAGCTGTGGGACACCATTCCAGGGGTGGGGGAGCACAGTCTGAGGTGCAGGACAGCCATAGCTGGTTGGGGGTCGCCAGGCATGCAAGGAGGCCAGGCCATCTGGTTGTCAGGCTCTTGGACACCCAGGCACTGCTGGGAGCCTCTGAATTTCTGAGAAAAGAGTCAGGGCCCACCCTCGGGCTGAATCGAACCTGGGACTGGGGTGCAGGGGATGGGGGGAGGGGCTCTGGCTGGTCTTGCCTGGAGAGAGTCTTTGATTGTTGGCAGTTGGCTTAAGTTTTGCTTGGTGGTCGCTGCTGTCTGTGGCTGGAGGTGCAGAGAGGCCTTCTACAGGAGATTGGGCTCTATAAGCAAAAGCGTTCTCTATGGCTAACCACGGCAGATCCCGAAGGAAAGAGACAGTCCATGGTTTTAAGACATATTGTCATGGCGGAAAGTGGATGAGTAAAACTATACCCCACTTCTCAGGGTGGGCGTGAGGATAAATACCTTTTGCAGGGAGGAATGTCTGGGAAGAATAGCTTATTGGTTAAGCCCTCCAAGCCTTTAGGTACCTCATTAAAATGGCGGTCTGTCTTGAGCCTACAGGTCACACATCCTCTACATGTGAGGGATTTGGGGTGTTGCCCTTATGTGACTGATGGCCACAAATCTACGGGGAACCTCGGCTAGTGGCAGGGGCCTGGTGCACGGGAATCGGGCAAAATGCCTACCCTTTAAGGTCTCCGAGGTTTCAAGCCTTAGCTCAACTGGGGACCAAGCTATCTTTCAAGGTCGTGTGTGTGTGTGTGTGTGTGTGTGTATGCAAATGTGGGTACACATGAGTGCCAAGGAGACTAGATACGTTGGATCCCCTGAAGCTGAAGTTATAGCAGTTTGTGGACTGCCAATCACGGGTCCTGAGAAACAAACTCAGGTCCTCTGCAAGGGCAGGACATGCTATTAATCACTTAGCCATCCTTACAGCCCCATACAAAGTATTTGACCCTAGATAAAAGTCAAACTATTTTAACTTGGAGGACCATATTAGAAAAACTGACACACTGAAAAAGGTAGAAGTTCGCTAAATTGCAGTAAATTGACAGATACATGAAGAGATAGTAATAGAAAAATACAGCCTATACTTAACAATTTCCTGAGGGGGGATTATTCTGAAAAAAAATGAGAGATAAAAAGACAACTCCATATTACCACTAGGATAGACACATCCATACATCTCTTTGTAACAGATGGTCCTTCCAGCCCGGTGACATGGCTCTACAAGCACCTATGTTTCCAATGCAGATTTGTAAACATTGAAACTCGAGTCTCTGACACTCCGACACTCCGGTGAGGTGCATTAGATCTCAAAAACCTGATATGATTATCCCACACAGTAATCCAACAGAATACCTTTCTGCCTCCTTAGCTACAATCCCAACTTCCCCTCTGCCACATAAGGAGAAGCTAGAGAATGTCTCTGTGTATAATGAGCTTCTGCTGAGAAAGTGAAGATGGGAGGCTCCCTGAGGATCCCTGGTGAATCGCCTGGTGTACCTGATGTGCACTGGGTTGATGAGAAGTCCTGTCTCCAAAAAACATTGTGCACAGCACCTGAAGAATGACAACTGAAGCTGATGTATGGTTTACATGCCCATTCATGTACACACACACACACACACACACACACACACACACACACACACACACACTCAGAATTTTCTAGGTACACAGATATCCATGAAACTATACTATTACGACTTTGAGATGAATAATTACGACTTTGAGATGAATTAGTTCATCAACATATTCAGCTGCCCATTTTAGAAAGACGCCACAGTAATATTTAACTATTAACTGCAAAATCTCCTTTGAGATGCTTTCCATGATCTCGGTCTGTTGCGTGAAATATAAAATAAAGCATCCCATACAGACGCCAGCTCGCACCAGCAGACAGCTTCAATCTGTCTGTAGCCCAGCCGACAGGCTGAAACTGCATTCTTTCCTTTTAACCAGGGCTCTGTCCTCCCCTCTCACTAAATTCCCATAGCTGGCTGTTGCCATGCTTGCCCCTGTGCTTCCAAATTCCCGTGGACGCACTCTTGCACACCACAGTCTTCTGCGGTACCTTCCTTCAGAACTCAGTTGAGTCGCTGCGTGAAGGAAAGCACCACACAATCTTAGGTTAAGATCTACAGGTAACACAATCGTTGGGCGCAGAATCTAGCATCTTAATTTTACAAACTATTCTATGTTAGAAATCCTCCAGTGGCAGATCAGATCCACCACTCAAGACAACAGCCTCTCGCTTCCTACATTCTGTCTGCCTCCTTGCTCTTCCTGGTCCAAAACTGGTGACCATTCCTTCCTCTCCTGCCTTCTCTTCCTCTTTCTGACCTGGAAGTCCCGCCTACTCCCCCAGTGATTGGTCCTTTGTAATGTTTATTTATTAGGGGAAGATCTTACCATGGATCTACAGAAAATCCCCTTTGGTGCTCCTGTACTGGGAAAAGCAAAACTTTAGCACAACCTTCCTGAACTCTGTATAATCACATCCATCCTGTGTCTCTCAGTAGTTGCTTCATGGAAGTTGCTTATGTCAACTTCGCTCTAAATCTACAACAGCTTAACTCAGAACTAATACAATTCACTTTTAAAAAGTTAAATGCAAATTATGGATGTTACTCATTGATAGAGTACTGTGGGAAAACTCTGCTAAGAAAATCGAAGTCTACCATTGACCAGATAGCCCTCTGGGGCTCTGCACTGTATGGAGGACTCCGTTCTTTGGCAGGGTTTATCCTTTTCTGACCTTGTTTGGGGAGTTCAAAAATCCCCACACCTCTATCTGCAAAATGTCAAGTAGCCTTGGCTAAGATTACAGGTTTAACTTCCTTTTTCCTGATCAGAATCCATTATTCTAGCGCCTGAGATTCCTGAAATGCTTCCCCATGCTAATGAGGGAGCTTTCAGCCAATGACGTTCCCTTCCTGCATATTCCTACGCCTGAGTTGGTATATAATCCCTGGCTCACCCCAAATAAAGTGTACGGGTCCACATCCACCCTCAATAAAACAATATGAACAAGCAAGGATCGTCTCACAGGGCAGGTTTATTAAAAATTGCCATGGGGAAGGCCTTCGCCTAAAGGGGCCAAGCCCAAGACTCCTGAAGAAAGCTTTCTCTGAGACACCTGAAGATGATTATCTCTTTTCCAGCCCCTTAATACTTGCCACCGTCTCCCAATTGAGCTAGATTCTGTTTGTCCTGGGCTCCATCTTGCCCTTCCTGAATGGTGTGTAGATGTTTGGAGGGGAAATGTTGACCATGGCCTCCCGCCCCTGACATCCTCTCCCGGCAGTATAAGGATGGCATCTGGGTACTCAGAGGGTGGACCAGGAACCACAGCATTCATCCCAGCCCCACTGTTTCCCCTTCCCCTTCCAGCATGCAGCAGGATCTAATGCCCTGTGGGAAACATAAGCTATAGATTCTCCATTCCAGACATTGCCCTGCCTCTTCTGGGTGACATGCCAACAGTGCCTGGGCACCCGTGGTAGAGAGGCAGGGTCACAGTATGACAGAGTCCTTGCAGTGCATGGGCAAGCCTCTGGGTTTCATCCATAATACCACAAAAATGATGATGATGATGATGATGATGATGATGATGATGATGATGATGCACTATATTGAACTGAAAAAACATAAAACCAAACATCCTAGCATCAGATCCTAAAAAGATGGGAACTCTGAAATGGTTAATTCCAAATAAACTCAGAAACAGCACATACTTCATAATTGCACAATAACTTTAAAGAACTGTTTGCATGCAATTAGATGGATGGGTATAATTAAGTAACCATGATTTACCAAGACAACAATCTAGGTGTGAGTTCAGGGTTCCCTGACAATGTAACTCCAATGTAAAAGGCCAAGGTACATGGGTCCTCAAGGGATCTGCCTATGTGTATATATATCCATGTGTCCATAGCTTCCAAGTCCAGGGCCAAATGACTCTAACTAAACAATATTTTGATGAGTTAAGTGTAAATGAATTGTAAACATGTGGATTAAATTTCCTTTAATGCACTTGGATTTAAAAAAAATTAAGAGAAAAATGCTTGGTAAAGCCAATTTTGGCTTTTGCCAAACCCTAGCTTTGGAAAAATTGCTGGAGTTGTTCAGTAACCCAACTGAGGAAATCACAACCCACTTCTTCTCTCCCTTGTATAGAATCTGTATTTGTTCACACACATGGTCCCAAGAGGCCACAGAGACATTTTGATTGGAGATGACGCCAGTCACTAAATAAGACCTTCCTCAGAAAATTCCTTGTTTATTCATGAGTTTGTCAGACATTTATGGTGCATAATTAATTAGAAAATCTTCTGATAAATTATCTCTCTTCCTTAGTATCCCCAAGAAGAAGGATGTCCACTTCTGCTGTGGCTAATGTCTGTCTGTCTACATCATAAATATGTTCCTAAGGATTTTCAATGGAAAGTATCTTCTCTTAATTTTCTCCAGATGGTGTTCTTAGTAGGGATGCTTTTTCTGACTGAGTGTCTCCTAAATCCTGCTGTGTAACTCTGCACGTGTTCATAGTTACCATAAGCGTGTGAGGAATCCCAGATGTGAAACCAATCACAGTGATCTACTGATCTAAGGCAGTGTTCTGGGGGACAAATGAGGGATACTGTGAGGTCAGAACAATTAATGCGGGTCTCTCTGGAAGGCTTGAGAGTTGCAGGATAGGAGAGAGAGAGAGAGAGAGAGAGAGAGAGAGAGAGAGAGAGAGAGAGAGAGAGAGAGAGAGAGCTAGTAGTGAGCATGGAGAGGGGGAAAAATGGGAATCTCTCATGTTTCAGAGTTACCCCTCCTTCCTCAGAGAACAGAGGAAGTAACTCAAGGCTATGAAGAATGGTTGATAACTGAGTTATTGTCACATGAGTAAATGTGTTTTTTTTCTTCTCTGTGTGTTCTGGTGGCAGAAGGGGCTGAGCTGTCAGCCCTCACCCATCAAGCTTTGCTGACTGATGCGACTGGATTGAAAGACCACTGGACAGTGTCAGAGGCTAATAGAACGCAAAGACTCAAGACAGAAACGTTCAGACAAACAAAGTCTGGCTTAGATATTGGAAACACCCAACAAGCCAAACAACATGGCATAGGATGGCAGAATGTAGACTTGAGATAGGAATATTGTGAATGTAAATGCTGGTTATAATTACCCTGGCTGGAGACACAGGAAACACCGTCCCCTTCCTCCTTCTCCTCTCCCCACCTCCTCCTAGTCCTCCTTATCTCCTGTGTGTTGTAAATATGGGGATACCTCATATCTCAGAGGTTTGTATTACAGAGGAGTCTTATTTAAGATATTTTCTTGGCCAAGGGAAAGAGAGCAGAATATAACTTACTTGAAGGGCTCTACTAGGGAGAAATGAAATTATGAGTGTATTATTTAATTGTCTTCTTTTGAAAGAAGCAGGGTCTTTGGGCTCAGTGGTACCAGAAACAATCCCATACTGCTTCAATTAAAACCATATAGCAATAAATACAGCTAAGGAACACAAACGTCCTCTTTCCAGTTCTCCTACCCCCCGGGAGGCAGCACCAGTGGTCTGACTTGCGGTCTTACACCATCCTTTCTCCCTGCTTCTCTACGTTTATTCCACCCTGTGTGGGTATATGTTTTTGTGAAAGAGAAAACAAGATCACACGCTATGTGATGGAAAAGCTCGAGAACTTACTTTCCTTTCACTTAATATAGCAGGAACAAAGGGCATTTTAACTTGTCCCCAGGATTCAAGAATTCTGCATTATTTATGAACATGGATGCAAACATCTGAACTCCAATGACAGTTCAATATTATTTAATACACTGCTATTTTCATCACATCGGTGAATCAAAGCAGACAGACCACATACCTCCTTTTGAAAGACGGCAAGTTTCTTTTGATAAAATCCAACAACCATTTACAATTTTAAAATATTTCTCCATAAACTGTACACAGAAGGATATCTTCTTACCACGCTAAAAAAAAACTTTTGTGCATAGAAACCCAGCTAGTCCTTATTCGGAATGTCAGACTTCTCATCTGAAAATGCTCAAAAAATAAAGGAAATGGTATATTGCAGAACATCCCTAAGAAATTAACTGAGAAATTATTTTAATTGGGCTTTTTTAAATTTTTTATTTATTTATTTTTTTTTTATTAACTTGAGTATTTCTTATATACATTTCGAGTGTTATTCCCTTTCCCGGTTTCCGGGCAAACATCCCCCTCCCCCCTCCCCTTCCTTATGGGTGTTCCCCTCCCAACCCTCCCCCCATTGCCGCCCTCTCCCCAACAGTCTAGTTCACTGGGGGTTCAGTCTTAGCAGGACCCAGGGCTTCCCCTTCCACTGGTGCTCTTACTAGGATATTCATTGCTACCTATGGGGTCAGAGTCCAGGGTCAGTCCATGTATAGTCTTTAGGTAGTGGCTTAGTCCCTGGAAGCTCTGGTTGCTTGGCATTGTTGTACATATGGGGTCTCAAGCCCCTTCAAGCTCTTCCAGTCCTTTCTCTGATTCCTTCAACGGGGGTCCCGTTCTCAGTTCAGTGGTTTGCTGCTGGTATTCGCCTCTGTATTTGCTGTATTCTGGCTGTGTCTCTCGGGAGAGATCAACATCCGGCTCCTGTCGGCCTGCTCTTCTTTGCTTCATCCATCTTGTCTAATTGGATGGCTGTATATGTATGGGCCACATGTGGGGCAGGCTCTGAATGGGTGTCCCTTCAGTCTCTGTTTTAATCTTTGCCTCTCCCTTCCCTGCCAAAGGTATTCTTGTTCCCCTTTTAAAGAAGGAGTGAAGCATTCACATTTTGATCATCCGTCTTGAGTTTCGTTTGTTCTAGGCATCTAGGGTAATTCAAGCATTTGGGCTAATAGCCACTTATCAATGAGTGCATACCATGTATGTCTTTCTGTGTTTGGGTTAGCTCACTCAGGATGATATTTTCCAGTTCCCCACCATTTGCCCACGAATTTCATAAAGTCATTGTTTTTGATAGCTGAGTAATATTCCATTGTGTAGATGTACCACATTTTCTGTATCCATTCCTCTGTTGAAGGGCATCTGGGTTCTTTCTAGCTTCTGGCTATTATAAATAAGGCTGCGATGAACATAGTGGAGCACGTGTCTTTTTTGTATGTTGGGGCATCTTTTAGGTATATGCCCAAGAGAGGTATAGCTGGATCCTCAGGCAGTTCAATGTCCAATTTTCTGAGGATCCTCCAGACTGATTTCCAGAATGGTTGTACCAGTCTGCAATCCCACCAACAATGGAGGAGTGTTCCTCTTTCTCCGCATCCTCGCCAGCATTTGCTGTCACCTGAGTTTTTGATCTTAGCCAGAGAAATTATTTTAAGAAATAAAATATTTCATCAAGCTAATTTTAAAAATTATGCCGAAATCGAAGTGAATCTTCCTCTTTGCTGCTATAAATGGTTGCATATCTGTAAAGAAGGATATGAGGAGGAATAGCACACAAAAAAAGAGACAAGATTTGGAAAATAAATTTTAAAAATCTGCTTTTATAAATAAAATCTATTTATCAAAATGAAGTATTCTTTATAGATGCATTTACTAAAAGACAGTTTTAATAAATGAGGAGACACATGTATACTTAGGTATAATGGATTAGTTTTGGAAAGACGGTATGTCTTTTCTAGGCAATCTACAAATTAATATAATTACCCCAGAAGTCTGAATGGCCTTTAAACTACATTTGACTCTTACACTGACAAACACTAAATGACTGAACAAGATGAATGCAAGTTAGAACATGGAAGCATGACATGAGCTAAAAGATAAAAATAAGCCATAATTACCAAACATAATTGTATATGGTACATTAATAGATTATAGAAAGAAATTGGTGTGGCAGAATGCGGAGCACAGAAACAGATACATGGGTAGGAACTATTGTGTTTGAGCATAGATACTGTTCATCTCAGGCCGTTAGAACCAAATCTATCACATTGAGCAAACTATAAATCACAGATAATCCTTGTTCAGAATCCTGACAGACGTGACGTCGACATCAAGGCATCAGGAGATTTGGGGTCTTATATACATTTCGAGTGTTATTCCCTTTCCCGGTTTCCGGGCAAACATCCCCCTCCCCCCTCCCCTTCCTTATGGGTGCTCCCCTCCCAACCCTCCCCCCATTGCCGCCCTCTCCCCAACAGTCTAGTTCACTGGGGGTTCAGTCTTAGCAGTCTGGGGTCATTTGCTCCTGGACAGCACCTGGTTGCTCCTTCTTACTAAATAAAAGAATACAAAGTTCTCCCAGCCTGTTCAGTGACGGCATCAGTCCACCCAAGGGAGCAGAATGATGTCACCCCCCAAAGCCTCCTCCTCTTTTACCCGTGGGGTCAGGCTTACAAGGGAGAGTGTTACAAGGACACAACCATTCAGTCCAGAGAAAATGAGATTTCCAGTACTAGGTGTTGGGTATTAGTCAGTAGATTGGTTTTGTAATGACTTTCAAAAATAGGAGAGAGAGAGAGAGAGAGAGAGAGAGAGAGAGAGAGAGAGAGAGAGAGAGAGAGAGAGAGACTGAGAGACTGAGACAGAGACAGAAAGAAAAGCAGAAAAAAAAACAGGAGACAAAAAAAAAAAGAACAAGAGAGAAAGGCAGTTTGAACATCACCCTGACCACAGAGTATACTTGAAGGAAGGAAAGAGTAGTGTCGGGCAAGAACAGTGCTCTTACTAAGAAGGAAAGGGTGGATGGATTTGGTTGAATAGAAATTCCAAGCTTCCTTTAGTGGAAAAAGAAAACATATAAATATTTGCAGTAAAGGAATGCACCCAATGAATGTCATGGCCTTGGGCTCCTTGCATTCCAATGTCTGGTCCTAGAAAACCTCTCTTCTTGTCATACTAAACTCTCATGTCCTCACTCACTCACTACCAGACATCCTTGGGGTGTCTTTCTCCCCACAGGAGGTGCCATAGCCTTTTTAGAAAGGGAGCTTTGTCCACAGGCTAGCAATCATTTAGCAGAACCAACATCCCAAACTCTTTCCTTCTTAGAAGTTTATGAAGAACTAAAGGAATTAGTTCTGAAAGAAGTTAGTTCTCAGCAACAGAGAACTGTGGGGGCTTTTGGTTTGAGCATATCCACGAATCAAAGTATTATACTGTCATTTACAATGTCTTTAAAAAAGAGATCGAATCCCGTGCCCCGCCTACTAAATAAATAAATAAATAAATAAATAAATTTTATTTCTTTCATAAATAAAGTTATGTTATCATAAAATAGCTCAGGAATTCCCTTCTCATCTGTGGCTATTTTCTCCATTACAACAGTACAGTTGAATGTTGTGGTAGACCTTGGGGCCTGATACACACAAATATTTACTGTGGTGGGGGAAAAACAGCTGACCACCATACACCAGAGTATGGACTACACTCTGTAATTTAACCATATACCACTGCACACATGCACCAATGGAATGTTATCATGAGGGGCTGCAGCAATCCAATGTCCTTTTCTTTTCCATATTTGTTTTGCATAAACTTGTGACAATTTTTATATATGTTCAGAACATCTAGATTTATACCAATAAATAATATTTAAAAATAAGCTTTCTGAGTTACATTAGAACACATTTCATGTTTAAGAGTTCCTCTGAAGTATAAACCCTAATATAATGTTGAAATCTTATGTGAATCTCCCTCAATCCCCTCTAAACACACACACATACACACACACACAAACTCACATACAGACACAGACACACACACAGACATACACAGAGACACACACAGAGATGACAGACAGGCAGACACACACATATATAGACTCACATACACATATATACACACAGACACAGGTACACACACACAGCCATACACACAGACACAGATACACACAAATACACACAGCTGCACACACAGACATACACACAGACAGACACACAGATGACAGACAGACACATACATAGCTACACACACACACAGATACATACACACAGACTCACACAGACACAGATACACACAGAGACAGTCACACACAGATATATATATATATATATATATACACACACACACACACACACAGAGGACAGACAGACAGACACACACACACAGAGACACACACACACCACTCACTCACACAAACACACGTTCACACAAACACTGGCTCTAGCAGAAGGAATCACTGATCAGCCCCAAGCTCTTTGAAAGGTCTACCCTTGGAGAATGTACCAAATATTCCATTTTCTTTAGTTTTGTTCCATTTTCTCTACTTGGGCAAAAAAAAAAAAATATGACCTGCATTCAGGTTGTGAGTTCTGCATTCCTCTACTTTTTGGGAGAGCAAATTGCCACAGTGTTTTGAGGAGTGTAATTTGGCAACATAAATAAAAAAATATTGACATGGGAGAGCCTAAAGCTCTCCAGGGGCCTCATCCTCCACATGCTGTCATTAGTTTTACCTTGGGGCCAGGGAGGAGATGGGAGCCAGTTCTGTACACGTGTTAGAATAGTGTTAGAATAGCGTTCATTCTCTGCCTGCTCAAAATGACCCAGCTTCCTGCTGTTAGACAGAAAGGGACAAGTTAAAGATTTTACTGCCTAGCATTTGCAGTCTTACACAGTATGCCCTGCATTGAACATCTAAAAATAAGCTATTTTCTCTCCTGGGGACCGAAGCATTTTGAGTTTTTCAATGTATTAATATTTTATGTTTGCATAAAGGTCTTACACCCCAGAGTCTGCATTTCTGAAACTTTTTTCCTCCCCCCTTCTTTCTCTTCTTTTTCTTTCTGCTTTTAGAAATGCCAAGTTGAATTTGGCATGAATTTAATAACATGCAGAGACAGCAAAAAGAAAAAAATAACAATGATCCTTGCCTGGTCACAGCAGAATGGGGCGGACAGAGACTGGGAAAAGACTGTAGTTTTTTGTTTATTTGTTTCTGTCTTTCTTTCTCCTTGGGAAAATAAAATGTTGATTAGCATCAGGAAATACAGGGAGACTTCGACTTTCTGATGTTTTCTGGTGACTGTCACCTTGATTTAGACCCGATGAAAGGAGGATCCATGAATTCTGAAATGAGCAGGACACTTCTCTCTTTTCTTCCTTGGTGGTGTGATTCTCTATGACAAAATGGGGAATTGATCATCAGATAAGTGCCAGAGTCTCTCAGCACTCCCAGTGGAAGCAAAGCAGTCAGCTCTGAAATCAGGTCCTCTCCCCATTTACTGTAACTTAAAGTGCCTTCTGGGGGTGGGGTGGGGGAGGTGGGGGAGGGCAGGAGTTGGGGGAAGGCAGGATGATGGCTCCATTAGTAAAGTGCTTCCTGGGGAGGCAGCAGGAACTGAGTTCCGGTCCCCAGCACTCAAGTTTAAAAAGTCATGCATGAGGCATGTGCCTGCAGTTGAAGTGTTGGGGAGGTAGACAGGTGGCTCCCCAAAGCCAGCCTAACCAAAAGTAAGTGAGAGGGCCTATCACCAAAAGTAAGACAAAGCATATATGGGAGATATTTAGCTTTGACCTGTGCCTTCTGCTCCCTCCCTGCCCCTGCTTGGCCAGAGTACATGTTTGCTTACAGACAATTTCTTTCGGCTCGACAGAGACCTAGCAATGTTGCACCTGTCTCCATTTACTGTCAGGGCATGGCAGCCCCTCTCCCCTCTTCCCTCTCTCCTGTTCTTATTCTCTCCCCTCTCATTCGTTTCCCTTTTCTGTCTCATTCTCTCCCCTCTCCCCTCTCCCCTCTCCTCTCTCCCCTGTCATTCTTTCTCACTCCCTCTTCCCAGTATTCCCATCAGCCTCTCTCTTTCTCTTCTCTGCCCCTCTTTCTCTGCCTCAATGCCTTTTCTAGGTCTCCTCTCCCTTCCCTTCCTCCAAAACAAATGTCCTTACATCAGGTCTGTCTGTGACATGGCCTGATTTATCAGGAGGATACCTGGGCATGGACCTGGGTACTCCCTTACTCCTGCAGTGATGGCATTTATATTTCATAATAACCCCTCCCCCTCCAGTGTAGCAAGGCAAGGAGTGTGCACCTCTAAATCCTTCACTTCCTTTAGTCCACACTGCAGTGCTATGATGAACATTTAGAAGCTGCTTTGCCCACAAGGTAAGTAGAAGTGGGAGAGACCCTGGTATCACTCCTGCCTTTTACTTTGTGTCTGTCCCCCTGTGTGTGCCTACACAGGCAGAGTAGTCACAAGGCGAGCCCATCTGACTGACTTATCTCATCCCACTGTGGGACTGAAAGCACCAAGATAAGTCATCACCCTAGACTTACAGTTATCCTGGATGCCAGGAAAAGCAGAGATTTGGAAGTCACATCATGTCCTACACGGGTGCAGTTCTCCATGCATGGGAGGCAGCAGCCTGTAGCAGGTGTCACTATTGTGCAGGAAGGAGAATGAGTCCTTTAAGTGAGTAATGGCATGACAAAGACTTCTTCGGGCCACCTCACAGAGGCAGAGCTAAGACAATGACCACCTAGACGCATCCTGAGCAGGACTGTTTAATTATACATAATTAATTCTTGCCTTTCGTCCAGAGTCTTCTATTTAAACTTACAACTCATTACCTTGAAGATGGACTTAACTTGGGGTCCTTGAACACCTTTCTCTGTAGTTGCTCTGAATGAATCTCTGGGTGGCAGGTAGATCCAGCCTATTAGGACTGCTAATGTGTGGGCTTTTTTCTAGGCTATAAAACACTATTATTTCCTCATTCATGCATAAAAGAAGGGAAGAGCCTCAGAGAAACAGGGGTGATTGGATAGAGTTGGGAAACCAGCACTGTTTTCCTTGAGTCTCTGTAGCTCTCTGGTTTCACTGCATGCTGTTCTGCCAAGGTTAGCTATTAACTATTTATTGAATTGTCTGGAATATCTTTCTTTAAAAATGATGTACAGAGACTCAGAAGACGGCTCAGTGATGAAGAGCCATTGTTACTCTCCCAGATAAACCAAGTACAATTCCAGCCAGCTCCAGGGGATCTGGACTCAGTGGACACACCCATACTAACACACACACACACACACACACACACACACACACACACACACACACACTGAGAGAGAGAGAGAGAGAGAGAGAGAGAGAGAGAGAGAGAGGTCTTTTGTTTGTTTATCTATACATTTTGCAGAGGACGTGGCAATATTTTGATCAATACCTATAGGTGTATTCTTTCCCCTCTATATATGGGTTTCATGTTCTTAAAACCTTCTTCTAAGTATATATTGTATGCCGTCACTAAATTTAGCTGTATCTCTTATCTGCTCAGTAACCTTCTTTGTTGGGAATGACGCTTTTTGCTTATTCTGTATCTTTTCTTCCCCTCAAACTCAGGTGTGGAACAGCAGCTCATTCTCCCCCGATGGACTTAATTGAATTGGCACCAGTTTCTCCAGAGACCACATAACAACTTGCATCACTTTCCAGTACCAGGGTCCCGCCATCAATCATTGGTTTCAGTGTCTTGCCGACAGCCGAACTAAAATCCTGTTCAAAGGTGCAGAGCACCATCCCCACACAGCAGGCCTCAAGCTCGCCTGGACTGGTTCTGTGCTGTTTAGACGCTGTGGAATCTTGTCCTCCAGCCACAGCGGAGCCAACACCCTTCCCCCTCAAGGTCTGAGGACCTGTGCTTCCAGTCATGTGCAGTTCTCCTGCAGAGTCAGCCTTGCTGTGGAAGGCTTCCGCTCAGAAGACAGGCCTGGAGTCTGCCTGCTGGGTTTGGGATTGATGGGACAGCAGCCCATAGCCAAGATGAGCCTTTTACAGCCAGATTCAGATGGGGGGCAGGGAGGAAGGAGAATAAGACACGGAGGAGACAGGGACACAGAGGGAGACAAACAGATGAAAGACACAGGCACGTTGATAGGTGGACAAAATATAAATAACTCTGCTTAGGAAGGATTTAGAAACTATTTCTCATTAACTTGACGCAGGGAGGCAGAGAGTTCTGAAGGTGTCTGGTCCCTGTGGAATTCCGGCCTGTGGGCCTGTGGCTCTGCTTAACACAGCACGGAGTCTAAAATATTGTGAGGGCCGAGGTCTTCCATTAGCCCTTCTCATGTCAGAAGAAAACAGAGTGTCCCAAAGACCTTCACAGCAATCGCCACTGACAAGGACATTTATTTATTTATTTATTTATTTATTTATTTATTTATTTATTTATTTATTTATTTATTATCTTCTTTTTTTCTCCCCACCCCCACCCCCTCAAGTTGCTGCCTCCATGCAGGGAAACGCGTTCTGTAGCTTTTCTTCGGTGCCCTATGTGGGTACTTTTGCTTTAATAAGCTATATCGCCCTCCATACCCATCACTTTAATAAAAGATATCACCATCATCACCGCCCCCTTCCCCTGTGAGAGGCAATTTGCTAGACACGATGCAGTGTAAATAATTAAAAGGAAACATGGTTCCAATTACTGGGAACTCGGGTGAAAATGCCACCAGGATAGAGTGTGGCTTTTAACAGTTTTTCAGAACATTACAGGGTGACTTTGATGGAAATATCCACAATCTAAGACTGAACCAACACCAAAATAGACACAGTCTTTGTGGTCCTGTGAACGGATCCCTAAGCAGAGTAAACAAGTCCCACATTTCAATGGAAGCAAAACAATGGATTATGGAACACAAAAAGCTGGCATCTTAACCAATTCGATAACAAGGTAAGATTGCAGGAGACCAAGTTCTCATCTTTTATGTGACCCGAGACGTCCTGGCAGGCTTTGGGTTCAGAAAGTGTTTGGCCCTGGGAAGAACAGAATAAAGCAAGCTTTGAAGGGAGAAGCCTTGTTAGAGTAGCTTGCCCAGTGGTCCACATAAGAGAGTTTTCTAGAAATGATATTGATCCTTCTTTAGCCAGTTGCTAGGGTCAAAGCCTCATCCATGGCAGCTCTAATGAGCTAGCCTTGGCTGCCCATCCTCTGAAAGGCAATTAAAGAGACAAGCAATAGAGAACAGAGGAAGGTGATGTGACCATTATGGCCACACAAGGAAAGAGGTTCAGAGAGCCCTTTGGTCAATCTTCAGAGTCCTGACATGGGGTTTAGGTATAACTGGAAGGCACAAGGTCTATGTTGTTGCAAAGTCCTTGTTGAGACGTGGTCTTGTCCATCACGTCTCAGCTCCTGGCTCTCTGCCTACCCTGACCAGGATGTTGTCAGCATCCTGTGAAATCTCTTCCTAGAAGGCAAGCTGCTCCTCTGCCTGGCACAAGTGGAAAGAGCACCTCAATGTGGATATCCTGGGGATATTGTCATGGCAGATAGTCCATTATATCTGTAGTCTGATGGCCCAAGAGTGCGAGTTTCTATCTTTCGGATATCATCACCCCTGCCAGTTTAGCTGCATCTCTCTCAATTTTCTAGGAAGGGTGGAAAATCAGGATGACTTCCTGGCTAGTCATCTAATACAATGTGGAACAGTGTAGGCCACAGTTAGAGGAAACAATGACCTGGAGAAGGGCAGGTTGATTTGAGTCTCCGAGTATGCAACACTGCCTTCCAGCCCAGGTCACGTTGATAACGATGATGTGCAAGCCATTCAGGAATTGACAGGAAAAATCTAGATGCACTGCATTCTCCTTTGTCAAGAACGTCTATGGAGATAGAGTGACATGACCATCTGTTGCTACCATACCTTAGTCTTTTTGGTTCTGTTTTTTTTTTTCAATTCTATAGTTAAAAACAACAACAAGAACAAAAAACAAAAGACAAAACAACAACAACAACAGCAACAACAACAACAAAACCGTACATGCCAGATGTCTACCCTTGGTGTAATAAGAGTCAGTGGATATTAAAATACAATATGCTCAAAAGAGACCTACAGATCAAAGATGGACACAAATCAGAGATCTACAGATAAAAGTTGGGCACAGTGGCACATGCCTATAATCCTAGCACTGAGGAGGGTATGACAAGAAGTTTAGGAGTTTGAGGCAAGCTGGGGCTAAATAGTGAGACTCTGTCTCAACACAAATAAACGAAAGGACAAGAAATCTGTGTGTCATGGGACCATAACAGAAGGCAAAATGGCAGGGCAGAAGGAGGAACATGACAGGGACAGTAGAAGGTGGCAGAGCTACTGGACAAGACCTCAACTCCACGACCAGGATTAGTTGTTCTGTTCGACATATACCCCTCCGTTTACCTTAGGGCAGAGTCTACACCCTCTTTGGTTCTCGAGTGATTGTCTTAGAGAAATTCACTTTAATGGAAGTTGGGAAAAGCAAGATGAGAAAAAGTACTCCATGGTGCTCTGTGTGATTGTTCTGTTGCTTGGAAGTACGGAATTATAAGGGTTTTGTAGATCTCCCCTGAACCAGAGCCATTCAGCCAATGAATACCACAATGCACATTTCACAATTAGGAAAATAAGAGTCCTAAGCACTAATTGGAGTGGAAAACTTATACTCATAAAATGTACAGAGGAGAGACCAAGTGTCCATAGTGATTGAAGTGTAAGAGAAAAAGAAGTGATAGAACACAGGGGAGTAAGGACTGCTTGGAAGTGCTATGTCTTTAGGATGCTAGTGCTATTTCTAGATGATGGGAGGAGTGTAAAACCGGAAGAATGGAAGGCAAGGAGGGGAGACTGTGTAGGTGGGATGGCTCCTTCCTGGGGGAATGAACTGGTACCAGGACAGGAAAGGGTGGGGGCCCGGAGACCAGTGAAGATACTCAATGGTGTACGGAGAGAGAATGAGGAGTCTTGACATCCTGCCTAGATGCACTCCACAGGAGGCAGCCTCTGTGTAGTGCTGATCAGTCAGATAAGAATTGAAGGGAAGAGGGACTGGAGACAAGATCCCGGAGAGGAATGCCAAGCTAATAATTCAGGCTCAAGGCGATGAGAACCTGTCTCTGCAGAGCTATGTAGAGAGACCGTCAAGAAAAGCTGCTGTGACTGGAGATAACAGCTCCCAGACTGGGATCTATTTCACGGGATGGAAATTCTAATCACATCTAAATATTATTGCTTTTAGATCTGGGATTTGGCTGTGCCTGCATTTTTCATCAGGCAAAATGCTTTTTTTGATCAGTTGGCTGAGTTCAGGGTCTGTTATTGTTAGTTCTGTATCCAGTAATTTATTTCAAAACTGCAGAATTTCTGCGTTCTGCTGCTTCTGTTTAGTGAGAAAGAATGTGCTATTTAGCTTTCCCCAGTAGAAAGGGTAAAAAAGGGAGACAGAGAGGAGACGGATGGCTGTTTATTTTATATTCTGAACTTCGGCAAGCTAAGCCCGGTGCCCCCATGATCAAGGTGTTTAGTAAGCCTGTCTGGGAAGGGAAGGAATGGAAATTTTGTCCTTCAGAAACCATCTCTGCCCCTTCTTTTAAATTTGAACTTGGGGTCACATCAAAGGAAGATACATGAGACTTTTCTTAAATGTCTGTCCTGATATTGACAAATGTTCTTTAAAAGAAATGATAGCCTCAATCTTCATCCTCAAAAGGTAACCTGGCACCGAAATAAAAGGAAGCAAAGTGATTTTCCTTAGAAGCCAGCTGGCTTCAGCCCTAAGTTTCTTATGACCTCACTAACATTCAAGGGCGCCATGAAAGGTCAGCCAGTGTCTATGGAACGCTTAGATATTTACATACTTGTTTTCAATGTTTGCCTTTCTCTTCCTTCATTTATTGGCTATCCATTTGGAGTACTGTGCCCACTCTGGCAATGCTCACATCCCTATAACAAGTTACACCCCACCCCTCCCACACACACATATTATGATCAGTTCTTCAGTACATAAATAGTCATTTTGGATCTTAAAGATGAGAAAAAATTTTTTTCTGGAAACCAGAACTATACAAGGAGCTAAGTTTCTTTAACGATTATTTTATGATTTCCCTGCTATGTATCCATTACCACATTGGTGGGCTCAGTGTGACATTTCAAGACACATACATGGCATACACTGGCCAATGAAATCTTTTAGGTTATTTGAGCAGGTTTGGGGGCTCAGTGGTCACCAGCTGGCACTCCGGTTTTGTGTTCTAGAGCAAGCATTTGATATGGCTGCTTGGCTACCACTGGTTAGACAGCCGAGATAGACCAAGCAAAACTACAGGAAGCACATCAGAGCAGAAGAAAGGCGAGAAGCTCACTGGCTTACCGAAGATTGAGACTTTCACAATATGGGCTTTCATTTTCACAATATGGGTATTCTGACTACTTTGTATAGTGCTAGATTGGTCTTTTATGTGCTATGTGTTGCTTGGTATAAAGTTCTTGCTGTTCTACCTGACAGGGCATGGGGATGGGGTATGGGTGGGGGTTGGGTAAGGAAGAAGTGTGGGGTTTTCAGAAACTCTGAATGGAGAAATGCCTGTTGTATTAACCTGCTATTATCTTACTGCAGGATGCCCAGAGAGAGTGGCTTATGCCAAAGGGAAGAGGCATTCTAAGGACACTGGGAAAGGTCTCTGGATACTGTCCTAAGGAGTTTCATTCCACAGGCTGTGAAGAAACTGGCTGACAGTTCTGAGCTGATAGTACAGTTTTTTTATTGGTGAAATTCTGTCACATGCTAAAATTTTTAGGTGTTATATTTGGGTGGCTGGTTTGGGCAATAACGATATCTCTTTGTCAAGTGTTTGACTTTCTTCTCCATCTATACTGAGAGGCTTCATTGAATAAACACTGGTTTTGTCCAAGTTCATTATAACTTGGTCCTTTCTACTAAATTGGAAAGTCCTTGAAATCATTAGAAGTTTCTGAAAGTCCAGGACCCTCAGGTTTCCTTGAAATTCCTTTGTGGTCCAGGCTAGCCTCAGCTTTGAACACATATTCCTTCTCTGCCTTAGCTTCCATAGTGCAAGGTCATAGATTACACCACTCCTGTCAGCCAGCCTCTTCTGTAGTGTTTGCTTGGGTCAGTTGGAAGGAAACATGCCATACTTGATACCAAACTAAGTTTAGAAAATGAGAGACCAAGGGGTGATAAGAAGATATGCTGAGGCAGAAAGACCAAGAGACGTACATGCATATATACAGTGTATGTTCTTTGTGGTGAGCATTTTCCCTATCAGAGAGACAAGAAGTCTATCATTAGGTGAAAAGCCATTGTGCATAACTACCTCATCGGTTTCACAGCATTTCTGAGAAAGTCAAGTTCCTGCAAGGACAAGAAGGCTTTCTTCATGATTTGCAACACTCTCAAATATTTCTTTATAGACTATGTCTATATTTACTTGCTGATTTTCTAGTTTATAATTTAGAACAGTAGTTGTAAAGATATGATCATCTATTAAGGTAGACTTTCAATTCTCAACACATCATAGAATCTTCTATTTTGTATCTTATGGTTGGGCTGAGAAATTCTGCCATGAGTCAATGTTTATCAGAATGATATGTATTAGCATGTTGAGGAAACATAAAATAGTGGTTGGCTGTAACTTAGTCGACAGAGTTCAGAGAAGCTTTCCTAGATGTTGAAATATTTAACCTTATATTATAAAAATAAGAGGGAAATGGGTAGTTTGGAAGGATGACTTTCAAGATGGCTCGCTCAGCAGATGAAGGTGATTACTACTCAACCTGACAACTTGAGAGTATAATCCTTACAACTTACATAGTGAAAAATTGACTCCTATGGGTTATTCTAACTCCCTTGGACATACTGTGATGTGTAAACACACACACACACACACACACACACACACACACTAAATAAACAAGTAAATAAATAAACGTTAAAATTGTTAAAGCGTCTAGAATGAATGTCCTCTGAGAATTCATTAGCTAAACATTTTCTGACGTAATGTAAATAGCAATGCCAAACTCCTTTTAAGTTATACGTTTAAATTAGTTTTCAAATAACAGAAGTCCATATTACTCTTTCATACCATTTTACAAAGTATATGTGACTTTAGTGCGTATTTGGTTAACTCTCCCATTCCTCTACTCCAAGTCTCCACTTACCCTTTCCTCCCCAGTTCCCCTACTCTTACTCTCATACCACATGTGTTCTACTAATCCCTTCCCTGAAAGCATCTTCCCAACTCTAATGGCCCCCTCTACCTTCTGAGCCTCTGCGGGTATTCCAAGTTAAAGATACTAATATGAGTTTTCAAAGCTTTGACCTTTATGAAAAACAGTTTTTAAAAACAGAGTTTAAAGTGAAATGCTCTACATGGGTAGTTAGTGCTAATCCCAGAAGTCATGGGATACTAATGACAATGCCAGTCCCAGGTATGGGATTCTTCCATATGACTTGTTGGTCAAAAAAGCCCATTGATATTTTGTGACCCATAAGAACTAGATGATATCATCTTGCTAAAGAGGCTGCCTATGTGATTTCAGGATGTCAGAAGATCAAGCCGCAGCTGAAATGGAAGCTTTGTCCTCGCTGACTATCTTTCACAGGGCTAGAAGATTCCATCAGGTGTGGAAAGCCATAAATGGTCTTACCAACATTTGAACCCTGCAAACTACAATGCCACCCTGCCAGACGAGATGAGTCTAATGGTGAGATAGCCCCGTAACTGTCATGGGCAAGACCCAACTATTTTCTGATTGGAATTTGAGGCCTGTTTCATAAGAGGAAGTCATGCTTGGTACTGTAAAGCTGATGAAAATCACATAACTGGAAGGTCACGAGCTTTAGAGAGGATCCTACTATTATTTGCTTAGAGAACATGGTGTCAAAATGCATTCTAAATGTTTATGCTTAGACCTATAGTTTGGCTCTGCTCTCACCCTTGGATAGAGGCACTTGTAGTGGGTTATGATTAATGCAGAGACTCATAACTGGTCCAAGTCTCAAAAATAAGTGATTATTGAGTACTCAATCCTCAATAGGAGAACTTTACCACCCCATTTAAAATCTCAGAGAACACGGCAGGGCAGGCAAAGGAAAGAATGTAAAAGCTAGAGGGTGGGAAGGAGGAGTATGAAATGTTATCTCCTCAATATGCCACGACTGCTCATACCCATGAAATTACATCAGCGACGAGGACTTATATAAGACCTGCAGAAAACTGGGCTCATTGATATTTCATCTCCTATTTACATCTCCCTGAAGAACTATAGGTAGTTAATGGCTACTGGGAGAGGGGAGTCATATTCTATGGTATTGTAACTAGTAAGTTGGCTTTGCTCAAAATATATCCCCCAACTGAATTCATGCAAGCAATCCTTATTGAATAGAGTAGACCACACATACACAGAAAGACAACAAAGTAGTTGGCAGAATATTTGGGAAGAAGAAGGGGGTTCAGTGAAAGCAGGACAAAGGTAAGAGAAATAATGGGGGAGCAAATAATCAAAGCATATGCATATGAAAATGGATATATATGAAATTGTGAATGAATAGATTTTTAAAAATTCACACACTATCAGGGTACAGACCTTCTTAGCAGTCATTTGTCTCTGCAGTGTCAACAATAATTCATTTAATTGTTTGAAATCATAAATAAATAGCAAAGGGAAACAAATGCCTGACCTGCTGGGATCCTTTCCGGATTTATGTCTACAAAGAACATAAACTCAGGAACAGCCAAACCAAAGAATATATTCTGGCATCTCCACATGGAAAGTCAAGGACTTTGAACTCATGGTTAAATTAGCTAAACAAAGTCATTATAGTTTAATGACACTTAAATTATCAAACCAGGTGTTAAAAACTGACAGATGTCTGTCTTCCAAAGAGTGTGGAGGACAGCACGCTGCCCAACTTTCTATCCACATACTCATCGACATCACCTTAAATTATTTTTGTAAGCAGCAACAATCAGATGATTTTCTTTTTGAATAGTTTTCTGATTTTAAAAGCTTTCTGATTTTAAAAATGTGTTTAAAAGCCTTTTTATGTTAATAATATAATATATAAATCACCTTTTACCTCCAGTGTCTAAATGGTTGGGTTTTTTTTAAGTTCTTTTTTAAAATTGTTCTTTTAAATTTTATTCTCTATAAATTTCAGATATTTTTACAATGTATTTTTGTTTCCATCCATTGCCCCATTCAGATTTTCATGCATTTCAGACAAAACTCCCACCCAACTGCATGTCTTTTCTCTCTCTCTTAAAAGATTTCTATTTGTTCTAGTAGTTTTAGTCCATTTTTTCTCCAATTTTTTCATCTCCATTAGACACACTTTCCTCTCTTAATTCCAGGTTGTTTTGTGCTTTCTTCACTGTACATTTTTTGTCTTCTGTTGTAATGGATGCTCTGTTTTTTTCCATGACTTTTCTTCATTTTCTCCTCTTTATTTTCTGTGTTATTTGATTTGATTTTGCACTTCTCCAAATTAATTTTATTTTTCTTACTTTCTCTATATGTTTGTTTTTCTTTTTTCTACCCTGATATATGTGTATCTACATATATACATATAGATAACTATGTATAGACACAAATATGTATATGTATACATATATTTGCATAAACATACAGATTTGCATATACAGAGGAACATGTACCTATGTACATGTATCTACACATACAGATTTGTATAAACAGATATACATGTGCAGGCATATATAGATATGTACATGTATACATAGATATGTATAGATATATGTACATATAGATATGTATTCATATACACATATATGTATATACAGATACAGATGTGCATATATGTATGTACATAAAACATATATACACACATATATATGTGCATATTATATATATATGCATACATATACACAAAGTTTTAGGAAGTATGTATAATGTGGAGATGACTTCAAGTATATAGGAGGATTTGAGTATAGCACATATGTATCAATTATTTTCTGTTGCTGGTATAAGATACTCTGATGCAAAGCAACTTATAGGAGAGTTTCTTTGGCATGTGGCTCCAGAAGGACAGAGAATTCATCATAGTGGGGAAGGCATGGTAGCAGGAAAGTGAGAGGTCACATTTCAGCTGTGCACCGGAAGAAAAGTCCAAAAGCGAGAAAGTGGGTAAAGCTGTAAACCATCAGTGCCCACTCCCTGCTTTCTCCCTGCTGGCTTTACCACCTAAAGCTTCTGGAGCTCCAACAGCAACCCCAACTAGAGACCAAGTATTCAAATATGTGAAACCACAACACTAAATTAGGTAATATAGGGATGATATGCTGGTGAGGTTTTGTTAACGACACAAACCTAGAGTTATCTGGGAAGAAGGAATCTTAACTGAGAAAATATTTCCATACGTTGGCCTATTGGCAGCTCTGTATGGCATTTTCTTGACAAATGATGAATGTGGGAGGGTCCAGCCTCTTGTGGATAGTGATACATCTGAGCAGGACACCTTGGGTTGTATAAGTAAGAAAACTGAGCAACCCCAAGGAAAGAAAACTGTTAGGCCACATTTCTCCATGGTTCTTGCTTCAGTTCCTGATTCCAGGTACCTTATGATAGACTGTAAAGTGTAGGCTGAAATAAACCTTTTCTTTCACAAGTTGCTTTTCCCAGGGCAACAAAACCAAATATCTAGTTACCCAAGATGGGCACCAGTGACAGACCAAAGTAGGATTTATCCAAAGCTCAACTTGGTTGAGACCAGTGAGTTTATCAGACTTCCTTATAGAACTCAGATAAAGGATTACTAACAGAGGATGAGTGTGGTGGTTTGAATGTACTTGGCGCAGGGAGTGACACTATTAGAAGGTGTGGTCTTGTTGGAGGAAGTGTGTCACTGTGGGGCTAGACTTTGAGACACCCACCTAGCTACCTGGAAGCCAGTCTTTTTGTTTGCTTTCAGAACAAGATGTAGAACTCTCAGCTCTTTCAGTGCCATGCCTACCTGGACACTGCCATGCTTCTTGCCGTGATGATAATAGACTGAACCTCAGAACCTGAAATGTTCCATTATAAGAGTTGCCTTGGTCATGGTGTCTCTTTACAGCAATGGAAACCCTCATTAAGACAGCAGGTATGATGAGTAAGCCATGATGAACAAACCAGGAAGCAGCACCTCTCCTTAGCCTCGGCATCAGCTCCTGTCTCCAGGTTCCTGCTTTGATTGAATTCTTGACCTGACTTCCTTCGATGATTAACAGTGGTAAGGAAGGGTAAGACCAATAAACCCATTTCCTTCTCAACTTGTTTTTGCTCATGATGTTAATGATAGCAATATAAACCCTAACATACTGTTCCTGTAGACCAGGCTCATACTATTTTGATCTTCTTACGTTTTCCATGGGTATCAGAACAATTCCAAGATGGCATCCTGTTATGATCTGAGGAAATATTGTTATCTACCTGGTATCAACATAAAATATTTGTGTTTCAGAAAAAAGCACAGGTCTCATCATAAGCTGGCCTGTGAGCATCTCTTCTATGCTCGTCACAGAGAAACATGCAGAAGCTAGAGCACCGTGACAAAACCTCCAGGAAAGTGGCTGAAAATAGAGATAATTAAGTTTTTTTTTTTTTTTTTTTTTATTCTTTACTTATTTTTTTTTTATTTTTTTCTTATTTTTTTTTTTTTATTAACTTGAGTATTTCTTATATACATTTCGAGTGTTATTCCCTTTCCCAGTTTCCGGGCAAACATCCCCCTCCCCCTCCCCTTCCTTATGGGTGTTCCCCTCCCAACCCTCCCCCCATTGCCGCCCTCCCCCCATAGACTAGTTCACTGTGGGTTCAGTCTTAGCAGGACCCAGGGCTTCCCCTTCCACTGGTGCTCTTACTAGGATATTCATTGCTACCTATGGGGTCAGAGTCCAGGGTCAGTCCATGTATAGTCTTTAGGTAGTGGCTTAGTCCCTGGAAGCTCTGGTTGCTTGGCATTGTTGTACTTTTGGGGTCTCGAGCCCCTTCAAGCTCTTCCAGTTCTTTTCTGATTCCTTCAATAGGGGACCTATTCTCAGTTCAGTGGTTTGCTGCTGGCATTCGCCTCTATATTTGCTGTATTCTGGCTGTGTCTCTCAGGAGCGATCTACATCCGGCTCCTGTCGGTCTGCACTTCTTTGCTTCATCCATCTTGTCTAATTGGGTGGCTGTATATGTATGGGCCACATGTGGGGCAGGCTCTGAATGGGTGTTCCTTCAGTCTCTGTTTTAATCTTTGCCTCTCCCTTCCCTGCCAAGGGTATTCTTTTTCCTCATTTAAAGAAGGAGTGAAGCATTCACATTTTGATCATCCGTCTTGAGTTTCGTTTGTTCTAGGGATCTAGGGTAATTCAAGCATTTGGGCTAATAGCCACTTATCAATGAGTGCATACCATGTATGTCTTTCTGTGATTGGGTTAGCTCACTCAGGATGATATTTTCCAGTTCCAACCATTTGCCTACGAATTTCATAAACTCGTTGTTTTTGATAGCTGAGTAATATTCCATTGTGTAGATGTACCACATTTTCTGTATCCATTCCTCTGTTGAAGGGCATCTGGGTTCTTTCCAGCTTCTGGCTATTATAAATAAGGCTGCAATGAACATAGTGGAGCACGTGTCTCTTTTATATGTTGAGGCATCTTTCGGGTATATGCCCAAGAGAGGTATAGCTGGATCCTCAGGCAGTTCAATGTCCAATTTTCTGAGGAACCTCCAGACTGATTTCCAGAATGGTTTTACCAGTCTGCAATCCCACCAACAATGGAGGAGTGTTCCTCTTTCTCCACATCCTCGCCAGCATCTGCTGTCACCTGAGTTTTTGATCTTAGCCAATCGCACTGGTGTGAGGTGAAATCTCAGGGTTGTTTTGATTTGCATTTCCCTTATGACTAAAGATGTTGAACATTTCTTTAGGTGTTTCTCAGCCATTCGGCATTCCTCAGCTGTGAATTCTTTGTTTAGCTCTGAACCCCATTTTTTAATAGGGTTATTTGTTTCCCTGCGGTCTAACTTCTTGAGTTCTTTGTATATTTTGGAAATAAGGCCTCTATCTGTTGTAGGATTGGTAAAGATCTTTTCCCAATCTGTTGGTTGCCGTTTGGTCCTAACCACAGTGTCCTTTGCCTTACAGAAGCTTTGCAGTTTTATGAGATCCCATTTGTCGATTCTTGATCTTAGAGCATAAGCCATTGGTGTTTTGTTCAGGAAATTTTTTCCAGTGCCCATGTGTTCCAGATGCTTCCCTAGTTTTTCTTCTATTAGTTTGAGTGTGTCTGGTTTGATGTGGAGGTCCTTGATCCACTTGGACTTAAGCTTTGTACAGGGTGATAAGGATGGATCGATCTGCATTCTTCTACATGTTGCCCTCCAGTTGAACCAGCACCATTTGCTGAAAATGCTATCTTTTTTCCATTGGATGGTTTTGGCTCCTTTGTCAAAAATCAAGTGACCATAGGTGTGTGGGTTCATTTCTGGGTCTTCAATTCTATTCCATTGGTCTATCTGTCTGTCTCTGTACCAATACCATGCAGTTTTTATCACTATTGCTCTGTAATACTGCTTGAGTTCAGGGATAGTGATTCCCCCTGAAGTCCTTTTATTGTTGAGGATAGCTTTAGCTATCCTGGGTTTTTTGTTATTCCAGATGAATTTGCAAATTGTTCTGTCTAACTCTTTGAAGAATTGGATTGGTATTTTGATGGGGATTGCATTGAATCTGTAGATTGCTTTTGGTAAAATGGCCATTTTTACCATATTAATCCTGCCAATCCATGAGCATGGGAGATCTTTCCATCTTCTGAGGTCTTCTTCAATTTCTTTCCTCAGTGTCTTGAAGTTCTTATTGTACAGATCTTTTACTTGCTTGGTTAAAGTCACACCGAGGTACTTTATATTATTTGGGTCTATTATGAATGGTGTCGTTTCCCTAATTTCTTTCTCGGCTTGTTTCTCTTTTGTATAGAGGAAGGCAACTGATTTATTTGAGTTAATTTTATACCCAGCCACTTTGCTGAAGTTGTTTATCAGCTTTAGTAGTTCTCTGGTGGAACTTTTGGGATCACTTAAATATACTATCATGTCATCTGCAAATAGTGATATTTTGACCTCTTCTTTTCCGATCTGTATCCCTTTGATCTCCTTTTGTTGTCTGATTGCTCTGGCTAGAACTTCAAGAACTATATTGAATAAGTAGGGAGAGAGTGGGCAGCCTTGTCTAGTCCCTGATTTTAGTGGGATTGCTTCAAGTTTCTCTCCATTTAGTTTAATGTTAGCAACTGGTTTGCTGTATATGGCTTTTACTATGTTTAGGTATGGGCCTTGAATTCCTATTCTTTCCAGGACTTTTATCATGAAGGGGTGTTGAATTTTGTCAAATGCTTTCTCAGCATCTAATGAAATGATCATGTGGTTCTGTTCTTTCAGTTTGTTTATATAATGGATCACGTTGATGGTTTTCCGTATATTAAACCATCCCTGCATGCCTGGGATGAAGCCTACTTGATCATGGTGGATGATTGTTTTGATGTGCTCTTGAATTCGGTTTGCCAGAATTTTATTGAGTATTTTTGCGTCGATATTCATAAGGGAAATTGGTCTGAAGTTCTCTTTCTTTGTTGTGTCTTTGTGTGGTTTAGGTATAAGAGTAATTGTGGCTTCGTAGAAGGAATTCGGTAGGGCTCCATCTGTTTCAATTTTGTGGAATAGTTTGGATAATATTGGTATGAGGTCTTCTATGAAGGTTTGATAGAATTCTGTACTAAACCCGTCTGGACCTGGGCTCTTTTTGGTTGGGAGACCTTTAATGACTGCTTCTATTTCCTTAGGAGTTATGGGGTTGTTTAACTGGTTTATCTGTTCCTGATTTAACTTCGATACCTGGTATCTGTCTAGGAAATTGTCCATTTCCTGAAGATTTTCAAATTTTGTTGAATATAGGTTTTTATAGTAAGATCTGATGATTTTTTGAATTTCCTCCGAATCTGTAGTTATGTCTCCCTTTTCATTTCTGATTTTGTTAATTTGGACACACTCTCTGTGTCCTCTCGTTAGTCTGGCTAAGGGTTTATCTATCTTGTTGATTTTCTCAAAGAACCAACTTTTGGTTCTGTTGATTCTTTCTATGGTCCTTTTTGTTTCTACTTGGTTGATTTCAGCTCTGAGTTTGATTATTTCCTGCCTTCTACTCCTCCTGGGTGTATTTGCTTCTTTTTGTTCTAGAGCTTTTAGGTGTGCTGTCAAGCTGCTGACATATGCTCTTTCCTGTTTCTTTCTGCAGGCACTCAGCGCTATGAGTTTTCCTCTTAGCACAGCTTTCATTGTGTCCCATAAGTTTGAGTATGTTGTATCTTCATTTTCATTAAATTCTAAAAAGCTTTTAATTTCTTTCTTTATTTCTTCCTTGACCAGGTTATCATTGAGTAGAGCATTGTTCAATTTCCACGTATATGTGGGCATTCTTCCCTTATTGTTATTGAAGACCAGTTTTAGGCCGTGGTGGTCCGATAGCACGCATGGGATTATTTCTATCTTTCTGTACCTGTTGAGGCCCGTTTTTTGACCAATTATATGGTCAATTTTGGAGAAAGTACCATGAGGAGCTGAGAAGAAGGTATATCCTTTTGCTTTAGGATAGAATGTTCTATAAATATCCGTTAAGTCCATTTGGCTCATGACTTCTCTTAGTCTGTCTACATCACTGTTTAATTTCTGTTTCCATGATCTGTCCATTGATGAGAGTGGGGTGTTGAAATCTCCCACTATTATTGTGTGAGGTGCAATGTGTGTTTTGAGCTTTAGTAAGGTTTCTTTTACATATGTAGGTGCCCTTGTATTTGGGGCATAGATATTTAGGATTGAGAGTTCATCTTGGTTGATTTTTCCTTTGATGAATATGAAGTGTCCTTCCTTATCTTTTTTGATGACTTTTAGTTGGAAATTGATTTTATTTGATATTAGAATGGCTACTCCAGCTTGCTTCTTCAGACCATTTGCTTGGAAAGTTGTTTTCCAGCCTTTCACTCTGAGGTAGTGTCTGTCTTTGTCTCTGAGGTGTGTTTCCTGTAGGCAGCAGAATGCAGGGTCCTCGTTGCGTATCCAGTTTGTTAATCTATGTCTTTTTATTGGGGAGTTGAGGCCATTGATATTGAGAGATATTAAGGAATAGTGATTATTGCTTCCCGTTATATTCATATTTGATGTGAGGTTATGTTTGTGTGCTTTCATTCTCTTTGTTTTGTTGCCAAGACGATTAGTTTCTTGCTTCTTCTAGGGTATAGCTTGCCTCCTTATGTTGGGCTTTACCATTTATTATCCTTTGTAGTGCTGGATTTGTAGAAAGATATTGTGTAAATTTGGTTTTGTCATGGAATATCTTGGTTTCTCCATCAATGTTAATTGAGAGTTTTGCTGGATACAGTAATCTGGGCTGGCATTTGTGTTCTCTTAGGGTCTGTATAACATCAGTCCAGGATCTTCTGGCCTTCATAGTTTCTGGCGAGAAGTCTGGTGTGATTCTGATAGGTCTCCCTTTATATGTTACTTGACCTTTTTCCCTTACTGCTTTTAATATTCTTTCTTTATTTTGTGCGTTTGGTGTTTTGACAATTATGTGACGGGAGGTGTTTCTTTTCTGGTCCAATCTATTTGGAGTTCTGTAGGCTTCCTGTATGTCTATGGGTATCTCTTTTTTTAGGTTAGGGAAGTTTTCTTCTATGATTTTGTTGAAGATATTTACTGGTCCTTTGAGCTGGGAGTCTTCACTCTCTTCTATACCTATTATCCTTAGGTTTGATCTTCTCATTGAGTCCTGGATTTCCTGTATGTTTTGGACCAGTAGCTTTTTCCGCTTTACATTATCTTTGACAGTTGAGTCAATGATTTCTATGGAATCTTCTGCTCCTGAGATTCTCTCTTCCATCTCTTGTATTCTGTTGGTGAAGCTTGTATCTACAGCTCCTTGTCTCTTCTTTTGGTTTTCTATATCCAGGGTTGTTTCCATGTGTTCTTTCTTGATTGCTTCTATTTCCATTTTTAATTCCTTCAACTGTTTGATTGTGTTTTCCTGGAATTCTTTCAGGGATTTTTGCGATTCCTCTCTGTAGGCTTTTACTTGTTTATTAATGTTTTCCTGTGCTTCCCTAAGTGTGTTCAGGTCTTTCCTGAAGTCCTCCAGCATCATGATCAAATATGATTTTGAAACTAGATCTTGCTTTTCTGGTGTGTTTGGATATTCCATGTTTGTTTTGGTGGGAGAATTGGGCTCCGATGATGGCATGTAGTCTTGGTTTCTGTTGCTTGGGTTCCTGCGCTTGCCTCTCGCCATCAGATTATCTCTAGTGTTACTTTGTTCTGCTACTTCTGACAGTGGCTAGACTGTCCTATAAGCCTGTGTGTCAGGAGTGCTGTATACCTGTTTTCCTCTCTTTCAGTCAGTTATGGGGACAGAGTGTTCTGCTTTCGGGCGTGTAGTTTTTCCTCTCTACAGGTCTTCAGCTGTTCCTGTGGGCCTGTGTCTTGAGTTCACCAGGCAGCTTTCTTGCAGCAGAAAATTTGGTCTTACCTGTGGTCCCGAGGCTCAGGTTTGCTCGTGGGGTGCTGTCCAGGGGCTCTCTGCAGCGGCAGCAACCAGGAAGACCTGTGCCGCCCCTTCCGGGAGCTTCAGTGCACCAGGGTTCCAGATGGTCTTTGGCTTTTTCCTCTGGCGTCCGAGATGTGTGTGCAGGGAGCAGTCTCTTCTGGTTTCCCAGGCCTGTCTGCCTCTCTGAAGGTTTAGCTCTCCCTCCCACGGGATTTGGGTGCAGAGAACTGTTTATCCGGTCTGTTTCCTTCAGGGTCCGGCGGTGTCTGTGGCAGGGGTCCTGCCGCTCCTGGGCCCTCCCCCACGGGAGCCCAGAGGCCTTATACAGTTTCCTCTTGGGCCAGGGATGTGGGCAGGGGTGAGCAGTGTTGGTGGTCTCTTCCGCTCTGCAGCCTCAGAAGTGCCCACCTGACCAGGCGGTTGGGTCTCTCTCTCACCGGGTCTGGGAGCAGAGAGCTGCTGCGGGCCGGGATCCGCGGGTGTGGGACTTCCGGTAAACACAGAACGTGCCCGGTTCTAGAGAAATTCTGCTTCCGTGTGTCCCAAGCTCACCAGGCAGCTTTCTTGCAGCAGAAAATTTGGTCTTACCTGTGGTCCCGAGGCTCAAGTTCGCTCGTGGGGTGCTGCCCAGGGGCTCTCTGCAGAGGCAGCAACCAGGAAGACCTGTGCCGCCCCTTCCGGGAGCTTCAGTGCACCAGGGTTCCAGATGGTCTTTGGCTTTTTCCTCTGGCGTCCGAGATGTGTGTGCAGGGAGCAGTCTCTTCTGGTTTCCCAGGCCTGTCTGCCTCTCTGAAGGTTTAGCTCTCCCTCCCACGGGATTTGGGTGCAGAGAACTGTTTATCCGGTCTGTTTCCTTCAGGGTCCGGCGGTGTCTGTGGCAGGGGTCCTGCCGCTCCTGGGCCCTCCCCCACGGGAGCCCAGAGGTCTTATACAGTTTCCTCTTGGGCCAGGGATGTGGGCAGGGGTGAGCAGTGTTGGTGGTCTCTTCCGCTCTGCAGCCTCAGGAGTGCCCACCTGACCAGGCGGTTGGGTCTCTCTCTCACCGGGTCTGGGAGCAGAGAGCTGCTGCGGGCCGGGATCCGCGGGTGTGGGACTTCCGGTAAACACAGAACGTGCCCGGTTCTAGAGAAATTCTGCTTCCGTGTGTCCCAAGCTCACCAGGCAGCTTTCTTGCAGCAGAAAATTTGGTCTTACCTGTGGTCCCGAGGCTCAAGTTCGCTCGTGGGGTGCTGCCCAGGGGCTCTCTGCAGCGGCAGCAACCAGGAAGCGAGATAATTAAGTTTATCTTCAGACTATTATGTCATGTATCATCACTATCCTTGACTTTACAACCACAGTTGGATTTCTTAGAGTGACTAACCTATGGTGACCCCTTATCAATAGTATAACAGCTATTATCTCCATTATGGTTGGGAAACCCAAGCGCTCTTAGAACATTTACAAGTTAGAAAACATTTTCAATGTCTCTCACACAGTCAAACATGTGGGCTGGAATAGAACCTAGACTCGTTTTCAGAATATAACACAGGAGTCAAACCTGACCCGTCGTCTCCATTCAAGTGTTTACTCCAGACTCATGAATCTCCCCATCTATTCAACTTTTTTCTACTCGCACACACGCAGTTCTTGTTCATGGATCATAAACACACATAGAAACACACTCACACCTCAGTCAGTCCACACACAGCTAAGCTTTCACAATCTGATCCTTCAGCCACCTTCCTAAGTCTTTTGTTGGTTCCCCATAGAAATCCTAACATTCTCAGTCTCTTCCCTGGACATTCTTTTGTTCCTCCACTACCCCATGTCTTACTGTTCTTTAGTGACTTTCTTCCACAATCTTTGCAAAAGGAAACTGACCATGGTCACATTTCTGCAAATACTTGAGGTCCGTGAAACAGGCTTCCTTCTCTCCTCATTGGTACATATAGACCGTTTGTGCTGGGACTCTAAAGTTGAAATCATCAGTAATTACCATTTCATCGCCTGTCATCGCCTGTCAGCATTCTGGTTAGTTACTATCAATATCAGCAAATGTCAAATTTGGGCTGTCTTTTCAAACTTTTTAAGGCCTACACTTTAATTACATCCCCACTTGTGGCCTTTTAAAAATATTTTTAACTGACACACATCTAAGCACCTAACAGTTGAATATGTATGTGTGAGAGTGTGGTATATGCACACAAAAATCGTGTGTGTGTGTGTGTGTGTGTGTGTGTGTGTGTTTAGAATACAGTGTGGCAGATACACATATTGTGTATTGTTCAAATCAAGTGAAACATTTTTTCATTAATTTATGTATTTATCCCCTTTATGTCCCAATACCACCCCCTTCTTCCAGTCCCCCCTTCCCTTCACACAGATCCTGCCATTTCCTCTGCTCTCTTTCTTTCTCCTTTGAAAAGGACCCCTCCGCCCACCCCAGGAATCAGGTGAGACATATTTTTCCCTTGGAACTTTTGTCATTTCGTTATGATGAAAATTTCACAGTTTTCTCCTATTTTTTAAAACTTCCAGTAAATAACTATTATTTTATTCGCCCTACTGTACACCAGCACACCAAAATCAAACCATTTCTACGCTTTTCACCTGCCTGCTCTCCTCAGCTTCTTTCACTGCTCTGACTTCTCTTATCATTCTTGATGATTTTGAAGACCCATTTACACGATTCTCCTCCATCCCGGTATTTGTACCCATGTCCTTTACCTATAGCCCAGGAATATTTTCTCCTACTTTTTCCTGCCTCTTATTGTCACGCCTCAGGTTACCTTTCATTTTGTAAAATAGCACCAGACACACTCTGTCTTAGTGACATGAACACATGCGTTACGAGCTCACACAGCAGTTTCTCCGGAGAAGTGAGAGCATCTGTGGCTCCTGATGGAGAGCTGTTGGGCAGTGTGAATGAGTTCACGGTCATGAGCTCTCTAGTGCAAGCCATTCAGGAAGCACTACTGCTGCTATGCTATTATTCAGTTGCTACTTAAATGTCTCCACTGGTGATGCCCTATGTTTTAATGATACTTCCTCTCTGTTTGACTCATTCTCCTTCTTTCTCTCTATGGAACCTCCATCCCCATCTCTGGCCATTTGCTCACCGTGGTTTAAACCTCCCCACACCCCAGTGGCACAGACGGTTAGTTTGTGGTACTTAGAACAGTTTGCCATTGCTGAACCCAAACTCCACTCATCAACCCACTGGTGTCTGTGACCCAAAACAGCAGCCGCTCCTTCACAAATGATTTTTACCCTGGTGAGTCCTTTTTCCTCAGAGTTACACCTTCCTATACATCCCAAATAGTTAGTTCCCCCATACCCTCAGCTGAGAAATATCCATTTCCCAGAAAATCCCCTTACTCTTGGTTGTTGGCTGAAGTTTATGCTTTGCCGAGAATGCCTTGCCTGTTAATGTTACACAATTCTATTAGGCACTGGAGTCAGAACCCATAGTCTTCTTTCCTCCGGCACTGTGGAATAGGACCATGCTATTATCTATGGCAAACCCTCTCTCTATGACCTGATGTCCTCATTGCTTCTCCAAGACCTGCCTGCCAATCGCTATCTCCTCAAAGAACAAATGAGACGAGGACAAACCAACTGTTGGCAGTTCATAAAAGTTCCCACAACTGCATTTTTCTCATCACCCCACTGAAAGCACACATGCCTCAAACATGGAGCTTCTCATAGTCCAGAGTGTTCCCTCAGCCCCACTGCCGTAGCCTCCTCATTACATTTTCTCACACCAGAAGTCATAGTATCCATTATTTACACTCTCAGTATAAACTTTCCTTTTGGATGAAAGCAAGGTCAACAGGGGAATAGAGACTTCTCATTCTGTTGTTATCCCATTTAAAAAAAAAACAGTGTCTAAGACTAAAAAGACATCATAAGCATCTTTCCACAAATGATTCAGTGCTCAATAACGTTTCTACTGCAACTAAGTAAGTCTCCTCTGAAGGCGATCTGAAAAGGAGGAGGTGGAGAGCTGGGATGGTATCTTAGAAGGAACAGAGATTGATTGCACTTTGCTGTGACAGAGACTTCTGAAGGATCAAGGCCAATAAGCAAGGGTTTGTCCTAGTAGTCCTGTGATGAGAAGGAATGGATTCCGAGAGCTTGAGACCAGCTAGAAAAGGAGCTTGGATCCTAGAGGCTCTCACTGAATGGGCAGAGTTTGCATAGAAGCACAGTGCACAGACAGTATGTGCACAGAGAATTTTAACTATGATGAAACAGTCTTTTGGATGCTTGACCCAAAAGATATTGTTAGGCTACAAAGACTGAAAGAAGCATATGGAATATTGAGAATTGTTGAAGTAAATCATGCATTAACAGAATGGCCCTTGGTATTTTCATCAACAGAATTCATTTCAACCAGTTATAGTAGGTAAATCACTGAACAGAAAGGTCCTTTGGACTTGAACATTGGCAAAGGAAGACTTTCCCGAAAGATATTTTCATCCAATATTTGAATTACATAAGTGTCAAAATATGTCATTTGGAAGATGGTATTTTCAGCTCACACAAATTTACTTTTTTTGGAAATAATATTTATAGAATATAGAACATGTCATTAATTAGCTTTATTTTAAAATTAGAAAACTAAGACACATGTTTGCATTGTACTTTGTTTGCCAAACTTTAGTTTGGTAATATAGCTAACTTCTGTGATTGTAACATGCCTTCATTGTTGATGATAGTTTCTATAAAATTGTGAAGTTGGATTAAAAGTTATCATTCTTTGGTCTGCTTCCAGATAGAAGCATACTTCTTATTATTTTTATTTTATCATAGCAACAAAAAGAATTTAGTCTAATTAAGCAATAAAGTTTTAAAAGGTGAATAGACATATAAATAAACAATAATGAGTCATAGAAGATATACTAAAATATTCACCAAAGAACATAGAGAGTATCCGTACTTGTTCTATCAATGTTTATTTTACTTTTACTTCATTTTAATTTTGAAGAACTATTTTTATTGGCAATCAGAAAGACATGTATACCATAGCCCCTCTTCTCAAGGCTCAAGGATCACTGGGGAAAAAAAGAGCTGAAAGAAGAGTTAGAGCGAGAAGTACATACACAGAAACCAAGTCCCCTGGACACAGCAGGACAACTGCACTTGCAAACCCACAGTGGTTGGGACTAGATGCACAAGACTTGTGTACATGCAAGTCAGACCAAGTCTCAGAATGGAGAAGAAAGTTGGATATGAAGTTGCACTCTTAGCCAAGGAGCTATGAACAACTAGGAGAGGAAGAAGCAGTTTTCTCCAACAGTATAGTTTCTGCAAAGTCACCCTCTGTCCCCATGTTGCTTTGGGTCATGCTATTTTATCACGGAAATAGAAACCTAACACAGACGGAATGTGTCAGAACATGCAAACATTGTACCATTTTACATATGCGGCTTGAATATCTAAAGATTTGATGTCTGTGAAGGGCCCTGCAAAATAAAAACCTAGTTACCACTTGTGTACATAGTTATGTTCATCCCTGTGCTGATTTACTCTTTAGCCTAGATATCATGTAATCAATTGTTTAGCTAAAAATTACGGATGGTAAAATCTCAAGAAAATAAACTTGTAGTCACGGGAATAAAAATGAATACAATTTATCTGTATATCTCAGTTGATGAATTTGTAATTTGCTAGAATGTGGAAATACTCCAAACTCCTACTTCTTTCCAGGCGTTAGAGCACATCACCAATGATCTTGAGCCTGTATGACAGAGAGTTAGAAATGTGTAAGTCCCATGGATCTATGACATTTCCTGCAGGATTTAGAGATGCATTCTACATCACCAATGGTTAAATAGAAAAGGACATAGAAGAAGAAAGAAAGGGCTTCCAGTAGGAGTAGTCAAGGGATAGGTCTTGTCATCCTGAGTTTTATTAGCAAAAGTGCATACATAATTCACTTACGGTGCCTGGCTTCTGTTAGAAGAAGTCTGATGAACGTTGTCCACCTGTTCATTCTTTTGGCTTCTCATACAGCCAAATTTCAGGGCCTGTTGCCCGTACTGTAGTGTCATGATTACATGGCAGCTTTTCCATTTATATGGCAAGGACTATGTTTGAGCTGAGACAGAAAGCATTATGGTAGACAATTATTTGGAATCCTAAGTCAGATTGTTTGGACCAATTCATCATCTTGAGTTTTACTATGTTGTGATCCTGGCCAACCATTGTGTGCCCCAGTTTTCTCATGTGTATGTATCAGAGTATTTTTTAGGGTGACTAAATAGACACATGTATAATACTTAGACAGCTACCTGGCACATGGTAAGATATAAACTACCAATAAAGAGAAATTTCTTCTTCTTCTCCTTCTCCTTCTCCTTCTCTTTCCCCTACCCTTTCCCCTTCCCTTCCCCTGCCCCTGCCTCTGCTTCATCATCATCTTTTTTGTCTTCTTCTATTACTATTATTATTTATTATTACACCATGTTTATATCTCTTTATAGCTGGCATCGAGTGGTATTATAATAAATAACGCTATTTTAATTAAACACTCCAACATAATTAATGTTCATTTGTTATCACACTTTACATGCACATAAACAATAAATCAAGGCAAGAACTTTAAAAGCACTATAAACATACAGCTTTTACTTACCTTGTATTTACCTTTCAACCTTCACAGAAAATAAGCATGAAGCAGTAATATTTGGCATTTGGGAAATAATGGATCATTTGACCACTTCCTTCTTTTTTCAGCAACAAGGAGACATTAGACTAGATTATTTTTCTGCCCAAGGATTCAGTGATTCTAAGACAACGGGTGAAGAGACATAGATTCTACTTTGGATTCCAGTCAATGCAAGACTATACCCTAGTTTTTAGCATAACTCTTGCCTATCCTTTCTCACTATTCACAATGTTTAAGTCTTTTCTGGCCATCTTGTTTGAGATCAGAAGCCTAGTAATTGAGTTATTTATTGAATACTTATTAAATATTTGCTAAGTAATGAGGCAAAAAGACCTAGAAAGTTATAACAATGAGCCCCCCACCCCTTCCTCCTACTCTCTCACATACAGTCTAAATGTGTGCGAGATCTATAAACAAAATACTCAATAGTTCTGGACCCACAATGAAAATCTATGTAACGAACAGTGAGAACACAAAAGGATGAGGACCTCATTAAACTGGTAGATGGCAGTGTTCTCACATATTAAGTCAATGCTGGTGACTTCACCTTAGCACCCTCTCCCTACCATTCCTCCCTGCACTTTTTTAGCATTTTCAGAGTAAGCAGAGACCCAATATACACTCTGAAAGAGTATTCTAAAGTTTCTTATTGAGTACATTCAAACATGCAGATCTGGGCTTATGGTGGCATGCCTCATTATTAGTAGATGTGCAGAACGCAGGAGGTTATAGGTCATGACACAATATTCTCATCCACTTCTTGGTATCATTAGATTTCACAAAGTTATTAATTTTCATAAAGTTACAGGTATTTTGTCCTTTATTTTCTTGATATCGGCAAGATACTAAGTGAATTTTTAAATATAGATTGATGGTAGCCATACGAAGGGAAAAATATGTCATGCCAGCCCATGTAGACTGAACAGCAGAACAATATCATCACTAGATCAACAGCTAAAGATAAGATGTCTTTGAGGAATCTATTACTAGATCCTGGATATGTGGCCAGAGGATGTGTGCCCAACAATAAAAGTCCTATAAATCTCTATTTCAAAAGTTACTGAACATGGCTACGCTCTTGAACCTATCCTGTACTCTCTAGAGAAACACAAGTAGGAGGGCAAAATTAATAGCCTGCTATGCAAGACCCTAGGAGAGCCATCACTATCAGAACGACAAGTGAACGGAAGACAAAAAGTGAGCTGTGTTGCCAGTGCAGCGGACTCATGCTCAACCTTGATCCGTTTCTGTAGCCAACAATCAGGGGAGGTAAAGCCCAGTCTTCCCTTCGAACTGCAAAACTCGGCAGGCAGGAGAACAAAGAAGCAATGGGCCAGAAAAGAAAATCAGGGCCAAGCTAAATTTTTCAAAGGCCAGAAGCAGATCATGGTTTAACCCCTGGATCTGGGATGTGCAAGGAAGACAGCTTCTAAATCAAGAACTAGATGAGCCCCAAGTGAACCTTAACCGTTTTGTTTGAGGGTTGGTACTAGAAGTGACATTATAAGGGACTTCTGAAAGTGAGCACATCCAACAGGAATAGATAGCACTGAAAAAGTCAGAGCAAGACTGAAAATGAAGGAATCGGGCCACTAGAAGGAAGGGAAAATACTGTGACCATGTCTTAGAGGTGTCTCTCTCTCTCTCTCTCTCTCTCTCTCTCTCTCCCTCTCTCTCTCTCTCTCTCTCTATATATATATATATATATATGTGTGTGTGTGTGTGTGTGTGTGTGTGTATATGTGTGTGTGTGTGTATATATATATATATGTGTGTGTATGTGTGTATATATATATATATATATATATATATATATATATATATATATATGTCTCCTGTCTTTACAGAATCTCAAACACCAGGTATGGTTTACATTATTTGACAGAGCATTTGTGCTAGACCGTCAGGCATTTGGACAACTTAAATTGCTTAAAACTAATTTGTCTCTCCTGTCCACAAATGTAAATAAAAGAAATGTAAAATGAAAGAAAATCACAGTATGAAGGGAAAAAAAATAAGTCCCCAAACCATGGCTTCGGTCCATTTACAATGGTGACTAGGTGGTTGAAATCTACAAGTACAATACTGGGGATTTCCTATGTGACAGAAAGCTGTGGCACTTCTGACACCTTCATTTCCCCCTCCGTTTTCTCTCTGGGGAGCCAGGGTCTTCTGCTTGCTACCAACAGAGAGTACAGCAGGTGGCAGCAATCCACACGCTCTAAGCTTATTGTCTCCAAGTCTGGGTAAGCCTGGCTGAAGGAAGGTTGGAAGGGGAGTTAACTTGTTGTGCTTCTGTGTTCTCTTTCTCTTATTCTGTCTCTACTTTACCTCCATCTAGAGAGGAAGAAGTATTTTATCTCTAAGTAGCACATAAAATCAACAATAAGAGGCTAGACAAGAGCGCAGGTTTGTTCTTGAAGGCTGAGCCCTACCTGAGTCTGAAGAGAAATGGAAGGAGGCCACACTTGCTGCCTCCCCTGCTGTCTTACTCACTTCTCAGCCTTCGAAGGATGTTGAGCTTTCCTTACATATACATTGAGAACACTCATCCAAGGCCAAATTCCTTGCAGGGTATTTCCACTTACTCTAACTGCCCATCTTATACCAGAGGGCACAGGTAGCAGGAAGGCCTGAGAGCCCCCAGCTCTTAGCCCGGGAGCTCCAAGATAAACTTGGCTTTTCCTAACTCCGCCTCTGCAGGTCACAGCAGGGCTGTCAACGTGCCATGTACTTCTCTGAGCCCCTGCCTTTAAACTTGTCCTGTTTAACTCAGCTCAGAAGCCTGGAATCTGTGAAAGTAAACATTTCTTATCCCTTGGATAAGCTGGATAATGCAATTTAAAATACAGACGTCTATTCCCCGGACAAACACAACTGCCCTGACGTTAATGGGGCCATTTATCTGTGTTGAAGTTGGTAAGCCACGAGCACTGCTGGTGATGTTGGGATTTGGGGATCTGATTAGCTTTGTAGTCGAAGTGACAGAACAGTGAGTGTGACATGGGATGGTTTCTCCTATCTTTTGGGGTCGTGAGATAACTTAAATCTTTTCTCCCCTGTGCAAAAAACTGGAAGGTAAGATTTTCTTTTTTGGATGTCTACTTTATTTTTCATAACTATCAAGTTATTCCTCAGCCCCTCATCCTGTTTTAATAAGGTCCTCCAAAGCTGTTATCTAAACTTAAAACTTCTACAAAAGACAGACCCTGTAGGCAACTAGGATTACAGGTTTTAACACCAACTCTTTGAATTCAAAATATTTAAAAATACCTTTAGTACTTGAATGAATTTGGAACTAACACGTCTTCCTGTCTGGTTCACCAACGTGAAGTTCAGACTTTCCTACACAATTGACCTCATTACATGAATAGTGCAATCATAGTACTGAAACCCAGCCAATGGGATTTCTAAAGTCTGGTTCATACAGTGTTAAAATAGAGCCCCTCCCAAAAAAAACCACTTCCAAATACCTTTGCAAAGTGAAGTAAAATGAGGATAACCACAATTACCAGATACTTCACATTTTAGTAGAAATTGGGTGAGAATGAGAACATTTTCTCCCCTGCATCATTTCTGGGATGAACCATTTGTCTAAATCCTAGTTTCTTAGCAACAGATAGTAACTGATTAGCTAACTGATTCCTATCCTAATAAAAAATTATGAAATAGTGAAAATGTGAATCTATTGGCAAAATGAGAGTAAAATAATTTCAGATCACCAAGAGATGTCCTTTAGCAGTCTTTCAAAAATATTTTAAAAACACTTTGGAAAATATCCAACTCGCAAACTTTGAATTTTATCTCAGTCCATTGTCCTGAGGTCCAACTATTGAGAAATACCTTCACAGGAGAACTGATGGAAAAGCCACAGGAAGCCCTTGCCTGCTGTATTTAGCTCCGTGGTATATATGCTTCAGGAAGACTGTCGGGCTACAGGTTACTTGGAGGGTCTTGTGATACTAAACTTTCTTTTTTGTCTTTTTGCAGCTCATTGACTTAACTGAATGACTGGGCAGCAGGCAGCAGGCAGCAGACCACTCCATCTATTCCTCACAGTACCACCATCTCAGGGTCTACCTCACCGCTAGGGTTGCTAATGGGTGTCACCATGCCAGTGACTTTATTTGGGTCCTGAGCTGGGCTAAGCAAACACTAGGTCTACTGAATCAAATCATCAGTTTTGAAACCCAGACATCCTAAAAGTTCCCCAGAGATCGAGAACAAATTCTTTATGCATTTAATGTCCTGTATCCATTAAAGGGTATTTTGCTTCTCTTGTAGAAGCGAGTTACATAGGCAGATACCCTTTAAAATAAGCATAAATTTACTATTGTATATGAGAACGGGATGACACAAAGCAGAGCGAGACAGACTTCCCAGAGTGTACCAGCTCGAAATCCCCTGAAGAACACATGATTTGTACAAATTCCTCTGGGCTGGGATACTGTGTACATTTTAGAGTGAAGGAAAAATGGAATATTTTCAAGGCTTCCCAGAAACAGATAAGAATTGAGTAAAAGGGAGAATCACATACCACTTGGGACGGCTGACACTGTCCTGCTGGCCAGGGGAAAGAGATGAGAAGCCAGACATAGAACCCTGCTTTACTCAAGGTCACCCAGACAAAAACAAAAATAAAATAAAAAGCACAAAATGTAGAATAACACAATCTCTTTTCTTTGAATAGAGAGCAGAAATAAGTGACAGTAGGTACAAGGCAAAAACTTAAAACTGCAACACACATCAATTTATATTATAAATATTATATAATATATAATTAAAATTATATAATATATAGAGTATTTGTTCATTTATATGTTATTATATTTTATATTATATATTATATGATAAATCCCAGAATCTGCATGTGTCTGAGGAAAAAGTAACTGAAACTTGAGCTTCTTTATCTGTAGGAGAATAGTGTTGCTCCGAGAATCTGCAGAAAACAGACGGTCTTCATCCATAAGAATTTTAATGGTGTGTGCATGCATCTGTGCATGACTTTGTCTTTGGCTCGGTTTGTAAAATGTCACTGATGCTCATTTTGCATGGAGTTACATACTAGTAACTCCTGCATCCACTGATTTCTGAGTCCTTAATTTGCTTTCCTTACTTTGTCTTGGATTCAGTTTTGTAAATTACTGGACAGGTAAAGAGAGGTAAGACTATTAGCAAAAGAAGGTCAGCTCCATCCTAAGGAAATATTAGTCGTGAATTGATGCCCTCCAGCCTGCCCCCAAGAAAAATACAAGGAAATAAACTAGCTAAGTGGAGACCATGACATACCAAGAAGCAGTGCATTCTAGATCCCTTTCACTGTGAATTGCCAACTAAGCATATTAACATTTTTATTGTGTTTCTCCTAACCCACAGCATGTTTTCAAACCATTGAGACCTCAGAACAGTATTACATGACTGAGTCCCTGTTACTTTTCTTTATATATAAGACAGCTACCTGGCATGGCATGACACAGTATCCCCTACCTCTCACACAACTGTTTCTCAATCATATTTTGCACTGGGAATGGCCTAATGGTCTGGTCGCGGTCCAGAGGTACGAGAAGAAAACATGTTTAAGAGCATTTCTGTAGCCAGTGAGCTCCAGGGTTAAGACGGAAGTCTGAATTGAAAGAGCAGAGTGTCTTACAACAACCAGTCGCAGACAACCATGGGATTCATATCCCAGATGGGAAATCCGGGAAGAAAAGGCAGAGATACCAGACCTTCCTTTCTCTCTCTCGCAAATACAAAATGCAGGCTGCACCTCAAGCCTGCTTCCAGGTTTTGCTAAATGAGAATTTCATGGCAAATTATCAAGAGCCTGCAGAAGTGCTTGGTTTGTAACCCACATACCACCCCAGGTCATTTTCCTGTTGTTCTGCTAGAGTTATTTATGTTGAAGACCGCAATGTAGAAATTCATCAAAACCCACTACCACACAGCAGTGGGTCCTGGCCCTAGACAACCAAGGAATCAATAATATTATGCTGGCATCGGCTGCTTGAGCCTTAGAATAGAAATTGATTGAACCCTCCTAGTGGTTGCTAGTAGAATTCCTTCTGATCTGTTGTAGTCCTAGATGATAGGCAGAGAAGAGTTCTATAAAATGGTCTACGTTCAGTTCTTCACTCAGCTTGGTCTGAGTTCTCTTATGTTGACAAATAAACAAGGCTAGGTCAAAAGACTTCCACACAGTCCAACTAGCCACTCTCTCACTCCTGGTGCTGTGATAGGAGACAGGAACCTAAGTCTGGGTGTTTAGCATTCGTATATACACACATATATCCAGAATAGCTAATAGACCAGAAAGCGAAGAGAGAATATTGTTCTTTGAGTACAGTCTGCGTAAGAACCAAGACCCAAAGCCTTCTGTCTGAGTTCTCGATGTTTTAGGGTGAAAATGGAAGCCAAAGGCTAATTAGCAGTTAGGTGTTAGATCTGGATAGCAAATATCCTATACGACTGGCGAAGAAATATAAACTCCATGTGGTTTGGCAGCCAAGCAAGAGGAGGGTGTCTGAGTCACATGCCTAAACTGACTGCCAGCCGAGGTATTGCCCAGTCTTTTCCCTTCGTGCCAGATGAATACAATATTAGATTTGAAGTGGAGAGAAATTGAATATATCATCTTTCCTAAGAGCAAGATGTGTGATCAGAATTCTGAGTGTATTCACCACCTTCAGCACCCAGACCTTCCGAATTTGTTTCGTTCCAACACATGCAGAGTATCTACAGCATTGACTGTCCTTGGTGTTCTTTAGAAAATGGACAGGAGGCCTGCACCCAGGAAACTCTGCCCCTCAGTGGCTCATCAAAGCCAGACAAAAGTGTGACCTGTTTCTCTTAAAGGTAAATGAACAATCCAGGCATCCATTTATGATTCCCTTGATTTTAAAGGATGGTAGGATGCTGAGGGTAAAAACACAATCCCTTTAATTCCATGACCAACTCATTATAGGAAGAACTCAGTGCATTACTTGTTCCTGGCACTTGTCATGTATTTCCTTTCCATGAAAAGGTCATTGCCATCACCTGAATTCATCTGTATCTGGGGATTACCTGGGGGATTCAGACAGCATCTACACTCATCGGTAATCCCAGTTATGCCTAAGTAGCAGACAAAGTCTTCACGTTCAGACTATGATCAATCAAGAAATAGATCTATAGGGGAGGATGATATCCAATACACTACTCTCTTCTCCACATGCATGCACAGAAACAAATCTACATCCCGGGAAGACTGACAAAGAAATAAGAACATAGAATCAGATAGAAAAAGGATTTAAACGTCCCTTTCACATAAGAGGATGCTCATGGGAATGGGGTCCCCAAAGTACTTGGGGGACTCATCAAGGTAAAGCAAGTGGTCATTTCAATGCAAATTCACCACTTGCCTCTCATGGTAGCTAGAATGGGTCCAGCAGCAGGTGCCATCTGTGGTGGAAGCATGCCAGTGGCATACCCACGAGAGGCAGGTAAGTTGGTCACATCTTTGAAAGACATATTGGCAGTGTCTGCCACACTTTGGATCTAAATAGTTCCTGGTGACCTATGTGGTAAGGCATGGCTCCCAAGTCATGATGCTATTCGGAGGTGGGATCCATGAGAGTGAGTTTCATTATCAATAGCAGGCACTTGAAGTGGACATCCAATCCCAGTCCCATGTCTTTTCCCATATCCCTTTCTTTTGCTTCCTGGCTTCCATGAGGTGAACAGACCCTTCCTTCACACCCACCCGCCATGATGTATTGGGTAACACACTCAATGCTACAAGGCCAGCTGAGAATGGGCTGAAACTCTCAAGACTGTTTGTCTCACCTGATTAAAATTTGATTATGCATGCATAGGATTTGCATAAATATGATGTAATTTTTTCTTTAAAAGTGTAATCACATGGTTATATAATTCATTGGTATTTTAAAAGTCAAATTGGACTTGATTGGTTTTCTGTACCATTTCTTTTCACTGTTGTCTGCTGTCAATTTTACTATTGCACCCCGAGAATCCTTTCGTTGATTTCACTTGCTGTCCATTCTTAGCTTATTTGTGCACAATACATTATTTGTTTTAGTATTTTTTTTTCCTTTCTTCTCTCCCTGTTTCCCATCTCCTTGTTCCGTTCTAGTCTCTCTTTTTTTTCCAAGGGCCTTGATCATGTTAGGCAGACCTTGCATCCTGAACCACATCCCGGCCACTAAGCACTTCCTCATTTACTGATAAGCTAATTATTGTTTGGATGTTTGGATGTCATCCTAAACCCCCGGACCACCTAGAAACAGACTGCTTAATTTTTGATTCTCCATGGACTTTCCTAGTTGTGTACCAGCGGATTCAGTGGAAGACTTTAAGTGTGTAAGCAGGTTTTCTGCTTTGGCATACTCGGAGCTTGTTAGATCTTTCCGGCACTTCAGCCTCCTTCTGACACCCCCCCCCCAGGAATCTACTGCTCCCCTTAGGTGCATACTAACAAAACTGCCAAGGAACCTTAGGTATAGAATTTCAGGCTCAAATTTCTGAAGTTCTATTACTTTCTACCTAAGACATGATTTGTAAGAAATAGATGTGTTTGAAGAGCTCATCTCTACCTTGTGTCTCCTTCACAGGAAGACTTCCAGGAGTCCCTGGGTTATTAGCGTTGGGAACTTAATAATTATTAGCGCTCAGCTTGGTAGTTCTCCAACTCTGGGATTTTGACCCAATCCACTCCTGCTTCCCTTTGCTCTTTCTCAATGCCATCAAGCAGTCTCCCACTTTACCCAGCTTCCACAGTGGGGCCAAGTATTCCATTTCATTTGAGAGACTGTATCCAGTCACTGTGGCAAAAGGCAGAAATTTCTTCAGTCAGGATTTAAACATAGGAAAGTACGATGGATACAATTTTTCAAAAACTTCCCTTCAGTCTTGAACATGGGTTGGAAGAAAGCCATTGCTTCCCATTGGCATGGCCTTGTGCCTTTTTTTCCTTCCTTGGGGATATCATTAGACACCACACAAGCAGGAACTGCAAAAGCCCTGATGTTGTTAAGACAGCCCTCTCAGGCTTTTGTGGTGGTACCAGAAGACCCAGACAAGTGGACATGCTTCCCAGCAGCTTCAGGGCCCATGCACAGACCTATGCCTTACAGCAGAATTTCTCAACCTCACCTCAGTGAGCCGTGTATACCCAAGTCACCTGTAGATTCAGGAATGGACTCAGTACAAAGAGTAAAACACCCCAGCCCACCAGTGTGTCCTTGAAAATAAATTATTGTGGCTTTTAGAAACTGCCTGGAGTGCTATGCATCATTATATTGGAAGGATACAACTCCTAACTGATAAACATAGACTGCTCTTTATTGAGTCTTCAGCTTCCTTCCCTCCCACCCACAGCAGGACTTCCTTCTAGAGATTATGCCATTGCCTTGAAAAGGAAGGCATTGGGCCAAGGGCATGCTATCCCTGCCTTTCTTTTCATATGACAAAGAACTGATTATTTGGGGGCAGCATAGCTGTGAAGAGACAAATATGAACATAGGTATTTTTAATGGATGCTTTTCTCACTAGAGGGAAATAAAGAACTCAGCGTATAAGAATTCACTGTCAACAACCGCTGGGAAATAAATGTGTTGGGTAAGATGATAGCAAGACGCCCTGACTACTGCTAACTTTAAAATCAAGTAAGAAGAGTTATTGTCCTAAGGGAGTGTGTGAAAAGTATGATTCTGAATGCATGTAGACTATTTGAAGCAGATCTAGCCTTAGCCCTGAGAATTGCTATATTAACTCTGAAACATCGCGTTTTCTAAGCAATACAAATACTAATTCCATAGTAATCTGTCTATAAGCCACTACATGTACTAAGTTTACAGGGAGGAGGTAGCATTAAAACTGGACTTTAACTCCAATGGCTTTCTTGAATTGGAAAGACCCCAAACAACACAATGTCCCATTCAGAGTCCACGTACGCTGACTGTGGACTCCACAAGAAAGATTACTGCTCACAATAGCCTTCAATACTCCTCAGAGGAGTCCAATACTTTTGCCAAAGTATGGATTTTCAGGGTTTCAGAGGCAGAGGAAGCCTTCAGGAATCTGAAAGTCCAGACATAATTGAAAGAAACTGCAAATATCAGAAGTCAGGGCTGCTGGGCTTTAAGGTGTTTTTGTCTCCTGGTCTGCAGGAGACAAATATGTACACTTAACAAAGATCAATTTGATAAAATGTTTTTTTTATTATAAGGTAACAAAGAGAATTTGAAAGTGAATCTTTTAACCATTATATAGGAAGGAAGGGGACACAAGAAACAAATGACTGATATTCTTTTCACACAGGGCACAGAAAGTACAATGTCACATACAGAATAAAGTCCCTTGGCTTCTGTTTTATAGGAAGAAAGAGCAGAAAACTATCTTCAGTGGAAACAGACAGAAAGTTCCTCCATTTCTTCCTTCTCCCCCCTCTGTCTCCCTCCTTCCTTCCTTCTTTCCTTCTCTTCCTTTTCTTTTTTAAGAATCCTAGTCTTTCTACATCTCCCATGCTGGCCTTGGTTCAGAAGACTCAAGCGATTGTCCTGACTGAGCTGCCAATAGCTACTGGTACATGCTACCAGCAGATGTCGCTGAGGAAAATCTTCTTTTCCTCAGTTAATTCCTCTCTACTCCTGCATCTGTAGTTCAGGTGTGGTATAACTACATGGTATGGTCCTGTTCCTGAAGTCACCACATACTTTGTTGTCCGGACATGGAGAAATCCATCTCAACCAACCAAGAAATTCTCTCCTCTATTGTCCCAGAAGGCATAATAAAGTCTTCAGGGGAGAAAAGATATGTTGAAGCCTGAATCCCACAATCTTAGCTTGCCAGGAAAGGGATAGTCACAGAACAACAGCAGTGTGACTATTACAGGGTTCCTAATGGCCTTCTGATGGGATTTGAGGCCTGTTCCAGGAAATATCAGGAAATTTCATACCTGCTAGTTTAATCCTGGTCAAAAGCCCATGTAGGAGTTATAGGTTCTCTAGGGTAGAACCTGCTATTGTGCTTTCAAATGGTTACTTTGTCAAATCAAATTGATTTCTAAACATTTATGTTTATACACATATGTAAACAAAGTTGACTGCTCTCAACCTTGACCGGATACGGTTCTCTTTTTGTGGTGGGCCACAGCCAGTAGGGAAACATAATTTTGAAAGATTTGGGAATAAGAGACTCAGTGCTCGACCCTAAATGGGAAATGGCATCTTCAGGACATTACATGGTTATCAAGCCAGTCAAAATTCTGATGTAGACAGGGAAGTTCTCTCTTACCCCTATCCTTTGGTAAGGAGACACTGACAGGTTATAGCTACCCAGGGATAATCATTCTTTTCTGAAGGCGTTCCACTGGTAGGTTCCCATGTTTCATGGACAGTCCCATAACTGTGCACATATAAGCAGCACTAATTGGAATTAGTGAGCTATCAAAGAGGAAATAACAAAAATATATTGTTTGAAGGGGACATGTTAGAAGGATATGGGAAGAGTTGGAAGAGGAAATGTTGGTATATGATCATCTTTCATTGTAAACATGTATGCAAATCCAAAAAACAAAGAAATTATGCAAGAAAACTACACATGAAAAATATCTACTGTTCTGATAAATTTACACATAAATGAATCTGGAGTTAAAGGTTCAGCCGTTGTAGGCTCTCTTAATTTAGTTGTAAATTTATAAGTGTGTGAGTTTTTCTTTCAAGAGGTTCCAAGATTTTTGATGGATTCTCAATGGGATCCAAAGGAAAATAAAAAATAGACCAGTGATGTAGATCAGATACTATGTTGCTTGTTTAATGTACACAAAGCCGTGGGGTTGATTAGTAGCACTGCACAAACCAAGCACCATGGCCAAAGTTTGTAATCTCTGCCCTTGGGAGGTAGAAGCAAGAAATGCACAAAATGAAGGACATCCTTGGCTACTTAGCAAGTTCAAGACCTCTTTGGGCTACAAAAGATAGCCGTCCAAATGTTTAAAATGAAAAAAATTAAGTTTATTGAGATGAAAACTCTTAGAAACTGTAATCTCCCCTTGGAAAAACTTGACATATTATTACCAAATCTGCTCGTTCTGTCTCTTGCAACTTCCCTGATCCTCTGTTTCCTACTTTGAAGATGGAGCAGTTTGGACTAGATGGGTGAACTTTAAGATCATGGGCAGCTGTAAGTTGGTAGTGCTAATCAGGACTCATGTAAACGTTTAAAGAATAAAATAAACCCACAGAGCATTTGGCTAGCTAAGTCGAGGCATATTTAAAAAAATTTTAATTTTATGTTTATATATGTGATGTGTGTGATCATGTGTGGAGGGCTGCATATACATCCATGCTTCTGTGGAAGCCAGAGGTCAATGTTGGGTCCCTCCCTCTGCCAATCAGCACCTTCCATTACATCCGGTTCTCTCATTGAACCTGAAGCTCACTGATGAACAAGCCCAGGAAATACCTTCGACCCCCTGTCCCCACATTCCAGAACAAATGCAATTATGTGTTACTATATGTGGCTTTTTATGTGGTTGCTAGGGAACCAAACTCAAATCTTCCTGTACACACAGTAAGCATTTTACATACTGAGCCATCTCTTCAGCCCTAAGATATGACATCAATATAACCAACGAAGTACTTAAACGGGAAATCAAACCGTGTGAGTCCTGAATAACTTAAGAGGCATCATCTGTCAATGTCCTGTCTCCTCAAAGTTAGATGTTTGGTTTCAAATGAAGTTCTTGGACAGGCTTACATCCTCTACTGTTTGAATACTTCTCTGTTGTAGTGTTTTGCATGATGTTCAAATGCTTAATGATCAAAAGCAAACACTGTGGCTGCCTATTGAGATGGGATAAGCAAACCGAGAGGCAAAAGACAGAATGAACACAAGGCTCCTCCAATCTAAACATGTGGTCAAGAGGAAAGAAAACAATTCTTGTCCCCTCTAAAATACTTGTTACAACTTAACAGTGGGTCCATCAAAATGTGGTTGGAGATGATCAGGGTATAATCCCTGTGAAGAGCAGAAAGAGAAGTTGGCAGTGAAGCTGGCCAGGCTTACACTGTGGGAGACCCTTGTTTATTTTCTCTCAGAGGCCATCCAGGCCCTGTTAGTCAGTGCCCTGGAATAAACCTATAAATATTTACTATCTTTTTGGCTCAACCACTTAACAAGTGACTGAAAACTTTTCTCCCCATGTGACTGGAGTTTGGACCCACATCTGACAGCCTCAAGACATTCTAAATAACTGATTAATCACATTAAAACCAAGGGGAGTTTTCGGTATGCAAATCAAATTATACCATGTGCATTTGACAGACTCCTGGTGAGTTGTCTTGAGATGAGAATAGAGGTAGCAATGACTTTTTAATATTCTAGGTAACTTGCTTTGAATATGCTAATATGCTTTGACTTTAAATACTAATTTTATATTATGCTAATATGCAAATACAGGCTGATGTGTATTATATATTAGTACATGCAATATATATTATATTTATTGTATACATAATTATGCATATTATGTTATATACAATTATAATATATTAGCCTATACTAGGACATATATAGCATATATGTTATATAGAATCTATTATATATAATATATATTATATGCTAACACATACTAATATGTTATAATATATTTAATACTGATTTAATATTATGCTAATATGCTTTGATATGTTAATGGATATTGCTAGGGATGAGGTTTGAAGCAAAGGACAAACTCTGTCTTCAGGAAAGAAATCAACACTGAGCAGTTACTTCTAGAACATTTTAAGGTAGTTAACATCTGATTGTTAGAGAGACTATCAGGAAATAGTTATTATTTATCTAGTTTGAAGTTTTTGTAATAATAAATAGTAGAAAATATTAGTGATTATTGACTGTATGTCAAGCAATATATTTGATAACCTAGTGTGCTAAAAGGTTTAAAGGAGGGAGAAAAATCTGTGTGAAAAGAGACATATTGTTTTCTCGGAGTCAAACTGGTCTACTGTAAGACCGCAGTTTAATTCAACTTAGTTCCTTGGTCCACTCCAGATTTTCATTTTACTAATTAACTGTAATGATGTTCAAATTTGGAACTTTTGATAACCAAGTAACCTAATAGAGCATTTTATGTAGACATTTTGAGGGTTTGATATGAATAGCCTGTAATTGTAATCGTATTGACCTTGCTTCATCCCAAAAGCAAAGGAAAAGAAATGACCTTGTACTACTTTTTGAACAGAATAAAGATGGGTGATCTAACAGCAGTGCAAAATATACTGCCTGGTCTGCAATGTGACCCAGACACAGTAGGTGTCTTGCTTAGGGTTTCTATTGCTGTGAGAAACACCACGACCAAAATGAGTTAGAGAGGCAAGGGTGTATTGGGGCTTACACTTTCAGATCACTGTTCATCACCAAAGAAAGTCAGAACAGGAACTCAAACAAGGCAGGAACCTGGAGGCAGGAGCTGATGCAGAGGCCATGAAGGAGTGCTGCCAACTGGCTTGCTCTTCATGGCTTGCTCAGCCTGATTTCCCATAGGTTCCAGGACTACCACTCAAAATCACCTCAGCCCTCCCCCATGGATCATTGAGGGCTTGCTGTTAGCCTGATCTTTGGAGGCATGCTCTTTCTTTCCTTTCTTTTCATTAAATTATTTATTCATTCACTTTACATCCCAACATCAGCCTCCTCTCCTCCCAACTCCTCTCCATCCCCCTTCCCTTCCCTATCTTCTCTGAGAAGGGCAACACCCCTCCATCACCCTTTCCCTAGCACATCAAGTCAGTGCAGGACTAGGCACATCCTTTCCCATCACAACCAGACAAGGTGGCCCAGTTAGGAGAATGGAAACCACAGTCAGGCCACAGATTCAGGAATAGTCCCTGCTCCAGTCATTAGGGCTCTCATATGAACACTGAGCTGCACATCTGCTATACATGTGCACCGTACCTATGTCCAGCACATGTATGGTCTTTGGTTGGTGTTTCAGTCTCTGAGAGTTCAAAAGGATCCAAGTCAGTTGACTTTGTTAGTCTTTCTATGGAGTTTCTATCCCCTTTGGATTCCTCAATCCATTCCCCAAGACTTCCCAAGCTCCATCTAATGCTTGGATGTGGCTTACTGCATGTTTCAGTCAGCTAGCTGTTGAGTGGGGCCTCTCAGAGGACAACTATGCTAGGTTTCAGTCTGCAAGAATAACAGAGTATCATTAACAGTGTCAGGGGTTGGTTTTTGCCTATGAGATGGGTCTCAATTTGGGCCAGTCATCGGTTGGCCATCCCCTCCTTTTCTGTTCCATCCCTGCATATCTTGTAGGCAGGACACATTTTGGGTTGAAGGTTTTTTCTTAATTAATGCTCAGTGCTCTCAAATGACTCTAGCTTGAATCAAATTGACAGAAAACTTGCCAGCCCAGTGGCAAGCACAGTGGGTAAAGTCACTTACCACAGAATCCTGGTGACCTGAGTTCAATCTCTAGATGCCATATTCAAAGGATAGAAATGACTCACAACAGTTGCTTTCTGATATCCACATGTCTCACAGCATACCCGTATCACCACACAAATGGAAAAATTAAATACAAATTTAAAAATTCTTACTAAAAATATATAGTACAATATAGTCATGACAATTATTTGTACATGTATTATATTTTGCAATTCCCACTATTCATGGTTAGTGAAATGAGTACCAGAGCTCACTGTGAAAATCTATATCATATTATATCATATCTATGTCAATTACTATATCATAATTCTAACTTTCATATTTAATGTGTTATTTCCTGAAAGAAAATAACAGAGCAAGCTAGACATTTTTCAACATGCATGGACATGAAATTGGTACACAGTATAATGTACATTTTATGAAAAATAATGCTACAGGGACATAGAATGTATTCTACTGGCCCTCTTCTCCTGAGTTTATTTATTTGTTTATTTTTATATAGAGTTCCATACAGCTCAGGTTGGCCTTGATCTCTTTATGGAAACAAAGATGATCTTGAACTTCTTAACCTGCTTTCATCTATGTGCTGGGATTATGTGTACATCCTAACATGCCAATTTATGTGATGCTGGGGATTAAGCCCCAAACCTCATGCTTGCTAAGCCAGCAGTCTACCAACTTAAATGTATCCTAAGCTCTTCAAACTCTTATAAACCAGGAGGAAGGAAAAGAAGAAGGAGAATGAAGAAAAGCTGGAGGAGAATAAGGAAGAGGAAGAGGAGGAAGAAAAATTTAGTCCATTAGATTAGACAATCAGCTTTATTTTTCAATTGTCTTCTCTTTGTGTTATGGAACTAGGAACATTATATTTGTGATTATGGATAAATGAGAAATTTCAATATATAATGTGCAATCTTTTATTTGTTCATTAAAACTCCTCCTTTTGATACTCAATTTTGAGCTTCAAAAATCTAGAGGAGGAACAAAAAAAGGTGACTAACAAAGAGTGACAACCTCCCTGTGCATAGTAAACATTGAAAAGAAGATCTCTCAGAGAAGCAGGAACTTTGTTAAAGGTAGAACTGCTCAGGGTCAGAACTAAGCCACCTCTCAACTTGTGAAGAGATGGAAAGGAATGGACCAGATCCTCAGGAAGCAGCATGGGCATTCCAGGGCTGAGAGGAATAGTACTACAGGCTGACCGAGGGAAGCTGCCTGAAATGAAACAGAAGATTAACTGGAGAGACACCACACACTTGAGAGGCACAAAACATCTACAGCTGCAAGGAAGGATGGTGAGTCGGGATCCAGGAGGTGCCAGTATTTCATGTGAGATTTTAGGATGTTCTTTCTCTTGATTATGATAGTGTGGAAGAAATGAGAAGCAATGGGACGCTAAAAGATCAAACAACTGTCAACAGTGGTACTTAGTCACAGATGATTCAAATGTCTGTGTAGGGATAGTGGCTTTAAAATTCGGAGCCTATGTGACATCTTAATTACATACATGAGATGAATGAGTTCTATTATAAAGAAACAGTGGGTAATACTCAAGTACTGTAAGTGGAGGATAACGTGACCAAGGGGAATTTTACAGGGTTGGTTAGGAGATATTTGTGAGACAGTCTGGAGGTGTAGTGTCTGTGAGAAAGGTGAGGCAGGAGAAGAGTCTACAGAGAGTGGGAGAAAGCACATGCAAGGAAAAGAATAGGGAGAGCATGATATTGCCACCAGCCATCATGAGCTCAATGCAATATAACATCTGTGTACTTCTGGCAAGAAGCCGCTTCAGGACTGGATGCTCAATTGTTTCTTGGGTTGTTCCAAAGTTCACATCTTGAAGGAGACAGAATGAAGCCTGGAGAAGGGAACACAACTGGATGATATGTTTCTCAATACAGAGCTTTGACATTCAAACACACCATATGATGCTATTGGAGATAGTGCGATGTATCACGAAATACAAGCCGATAAGTGAGTCCTGGTGTCGATCTTCATGAGTCACTGGATTAAAGGAGTCTTTGGATAACCTTTGAGATAATTCTAACCAGACCTCTCAGGAGCACCTCAGGATTGTTTGTGATGTTTGGACTCCCTCAGAGTATGTGACTTCTTCTGTTTTATTAGATAACTTTAAAATGTGTGACCACAAAGGATATCCCTTCAAGAGCTCCTAGTGGAAATGTTAGAAACCATTCATAATCCTTATAGTAAGGAAATCCATCTTTATGCCTTGCCCCTTAGTGCGGTAACCTCCATGCTAAGACCTTGTACCTAATACCCTTTTCTGCTGTTTTTTTTCTTACTATATTGTCTTCCCATCGACATTGAAGCTTAATTGATGATCCTGAGCATTTTCTAGCATAAGCCATGGAATTGAGGTAACAGGATGAAACTAAGCACTACATCCTTTCCTTCTTATTTACCTGTCTTGTTACCCACCATGGAAAGGAACTGTAAGGTAAATAGACAGGTAAAAGTTCATCATTAAAAGAGAGTAGGAATCAGAGTGACTCTTCTATCTATCTGACTACCTATTTACATATCTATCTATTATATCATGTATACATAGTCATATCTCTCTGTCTATCTGTCTCTCTATGATAGGGGTTATGGGTGCCACCGTGTGCATGTGTAGGTCAAGAGAACAAGTTTGTGCAGCCATACCTTTCTCTCCCCCCTTATATTCGTTCTAAAGTACCTGGCTTTTGCATCAAGTGCCTTCAACATTTCTGTCATTACATTAGCCCTAGAAATTGTGTTTGTTTATTTATTATGTGCCTATCATTTTGAAAGCATCTCAAAAAAAATGATCAAAAGTTGTAATAGCAAAACTCTACAAATATAGACAACTTTCCCCATAGTGGGAATAATGAGAAAGACTAGATAAATTAAGAGAAATAAATTTCAATGGAAACTAGAACAAAAGTAACAGTGTAAGAGAAAAAGGAGAGGATATTCAACTTAATCATTTCTGGTTCAATTCTGGAAAAAAATGATTAATATTGGTAAGAATAGACCACTTCCAATACAATAGAATGTTTCTGTTCACATAATGGAATCCTTTAAGATAAAGAATTCTGGATGTGATTCCAGCTCTTTCACAATTTCCTGGATTGACAGGTCATATATGTAAGGAGGACAGAATGTTCTCTATGTTATAGAAGACAGAAAGCGCTCAGTAGAATAATAAGAAGAAAAAACAAAAAACTATGGCCCCACAAAGACTTACCACAGAAACAATGAAAGAAGCTTTATCATATACAAGGGATCTGACCCTCAATCTAGACCTATATTATATATTCTCCTGAATCTGTGCTAAAATAACATTACAATGTGTTTTCAATCATTTGTCAGGCCCCTGTCCCTGGTGAATGACGTGGAAACCAGCCACAGTTCCTTGTCTCCCTACTTCTTGGCAACATCTGTGCTAGCTTGAGATTCAGAGTCAAAAGACCACACATGTAAGCACACTTCTATGACTCCAGAAGCAAAAGGAAAGTGGTACGATGGGGATTACCAGTGTTTTGCCCAGACTTCAAAAGGCCATTTGAGTGAAAAGTATTCATGAAAAATACTCATTTGTGTGCTCAATGGTTGAAAGAAAAGAGCAAAATGTGTCCATTCCCTATGTTCAGATCTCTTAATATTTATTATCACTTAGTACATGTCATGCTCTGTTCCAATAATTTCATTGCACAGAATTTATTTACACCACCCACCATTCTAGGTTATTATTATCTTTATTTTATAGATGAAGATATTGAATGCCTGAAGAAACTTAAAGTTTCCTTTTCAGTAATTCAAAACATGATGCAGCTGAAAGTTACATTAGTCAGCTTTCTGTTACTGAAACAAAATCGTTGAAACAATCTACTTAAGGAGGTAAGATTTATTTTGGGTCACAATGCTAAAAACTTCATTCTGTGATCAGTGGGTTCCTCCTCTTCAGCAGAGTCCTCATGTGGGTGAATAGCTGGTGGAAAACCTGCTCATCTTTCTAAAAATAGTAAGGAAAAATGGAGGGACAGAGAGAGGAGAGAGAGTGTGTATGATTGATCAAGGCTCCATTCCTACTATCTCTTCCAGGAGTATATCCCTTTGGTCGATTTAAACCAGGTTTTACCTCTTAAAGGGTCTATCATCTGCTATGAGTGTCACAGCCTGGAGAATAAAGCTTTCCCATAAGGGTCTATAGGGACATTAAAGATCCAAAACATGACAGGAGTTGCCATTCTCATCCTCTGCATTGGAGCCAAACAAAGCATGTATCAGTAATTCTTATATCCTTCAGGATACGGAGGACAAATTTATGGTAGACGAGATGGAACAGAACATCGAAGACCCATACGACAATTAAAGCATAGGCAGACCTTTGCTCTGGGAATACCTGAAAGAAAGGAAACAGGAAAAAGTTCAAATAACAATGGTTGAAAGCTTTCCAAAATGAGTACCAGACATCAATACATGATGTCTAGCTAGCACAGAGGACACTGCAAATATTATATGCGTACGGGAATGCCATATCCAAATGACAGAGCATTAAAGAAAAAGAAAATTATTGAAAGAAGCACAGGAAATGGACCAAAAGTAAATCCAGTTTCCTTTCACTTTTGTTCTTGTAAGAGGAGAAGGAAGCAAACTAAAAAGGCAAAGAAAACTAACACCCTGTAATGTTATATCTAGTAAATAATCCTTCAAAAGTGAAGGTAAAGTAATTTCTTACACACACACAAAAAAAAAGAAATTCAAGAAATGTGTTACTCTGTGTGGTGGTATACTCCTCCAATCCTAAACATCCAGAAGGCAGAGACAGATGGATATCTATAAGTTTGAGGCTAGCCTGGTCTACATAGTAAGCTTCAGGCCAGCCAAAAGTAGAGAGAGAAAACCTGTCTCTAAAAATTCAGAAAACAAAACCAAAAGACAGAATATGTTGCCTGTATACTTTCTTACAAGTGATGTTCTTCTGTGAGTAGGATGTGACTTAGAAACATGTCCGATCACAATGAAAGCTGTGCTAAGAGGAAAACTCATAGCGCTGAGTGCCTGCAGAAAGAAACAGGAAAGGGCATATGTCAGCAGCTTGACAGCACACCTAAAAGCTCTAGAACAAAAAGAAGCAAATACACCCAGGAGGAGTAGAAGGCAGGAAATAATCAAACTCAGAGCTGAAATCAACCAAGTAGAAACAAAAAGGACCATAGAAAGAATCAACAGAACCAAAAGTTGGTTCTTTGAGAAAATCAACAAGATAGATAAACCCTTAGCCAGACTAACGAGAGGACACAGAGAGTGCGTCCAAATTAACAAAATCAGAAATGAAAAGGGAGACATAACTACAGATTCAGAGGAAATTCAAAAAATCATCAGATCTTACTATAAAAACCTATATTCAACAAAACTTGAAAATCTTCAGGAAATGGACAATTTCCTAGACAGATACCAGGTATCGAAGTTAAATCAGGAAGAGATAAACCAGTTAAACAACCCCATAACTCCTAAGGAAATAGAAGCAGTCATTAAAGGTCTCCCAACCAAAAAGAGCCCAGGTCCAGACGGGTTTAGTGCAGAATTCTATCAAACCTTCATAGAAGACCTCATACCAATATTATCCAAACTATTCCACAAAATTGAAACAGATGGAGCACTACCGAATTCCTTCTACGAAGCCACAATTACTCTTATACCTAAACCACACAAAGACACAACAAAGAAAGAGAACTTCAGACCAATTTCCCTTATGAATATCGATGCAAAAATACTCAATAAAATTCTGGCAAACCGAATTCAAGAGCACATCAAAACAATCATCCACCATGATCAAGTAGGCTTCATCCCAGGCATGCAGGGATGGTTTAATATACGGAAAACCATCAACGTGATCCATTATATAAACAAACTGAAAGAACAGAACCACATGATCATTTCATTAGATGCTGAGAAAGCATTTGACAAAATTCAACACCCCTTCATGATAAAAGTCCTGGAAAGAATAGGAATTCAAGGCCCATACCTAAACATAGTAAAAGCCATATACAGCAAACCAGTTGCTAACATTAAACTAAATGGAGAGAAACTTGAAGCAATCCCACTAAAATCAGGGACTAGACAAGGCTGCCCACTCTCTCCCTACTTATTCAATATAGTTCTTGAAGTTCTAGCCAGAGCAATCAGACAACAAAAGGAGATCAAGGGGATACAGATCAGAAAAGAAGAGGTCAAAATATCACTATTTGCAGATGACATGATAGTATATTTAAGTGATCCCAAAAGTTCCACCAGAGAACTACTAAAGCTGATAAACAACTTCAGCAAAGTGGCTGGGTATAAAATTAACTCAAATAAATCAGTTGCCTTCCTCTATACAAAAGAGAAACAAGCCGAGAAAGAAATTAGGGAAACGACACCCTTCATAATAGACCCAAATAATATAAAGTACCTCGGTGTGACTTTAACCAAGCAAGTAAAAGATCTGTACAATAAGAACTTCAAGACACTGAGGAAAGAAATTGAAGAAGACCTCAGAAGATGGAAAGATCTCCCATGCTCATGGATTGGCAGGATTAATTTAGTAAAAATGGCTATTTTACCAAAAGCAATCTACAGATTCAATGCAATCCCCATCAAAATACCAATCCAATTCTTCAAAGAGTTAGACAGAACAATTTGCAAATTCATTTGGAATAACAAAAAACCCAGGATAGCTAAAGCTATCCTCAACAATAAAAGGACTTCAGGGGGAATCACTATCCCTGAACTCAAGCAGTATTACAGAGCAATAGTGATAAAAACTGCATGGTATTGGTACAGAGACAGACAGATAGACCAATGGAATAGAATTGAAGACCCAGAAATGAACGCACACACCTATGGTCACTTGATTTTTGACAAAGGAGCCAAAACCATCCAATGGAAAAAAGATAGCATTTTCAGCAAATGGTGCTGGTTCAACTGGAGGTCAACATGTAGAAGAATGCAGATCGATCCATGCTTATCACCCTGTACAAAGCTTAAGTCCAAGTGGATCAAGGACCTCCACATCAAACCAGACACACTCAAACTAATAGAAGAAAAACTAGGGAAGCATCTGGAACACATGGGCACTGGAAAAAATTTCCTGAACAAAACACCAATGGCTTATGCTCTAAGATCAAGAATCGACAAATGGGATCTCATAAAACTGCAAAGCTTCTGTAAGGCAAAGGACACTGTGGTTAGGACAAAACGGCAACCAACAGATTGGGAAAAGATCTTTACCAATCCTACAACAGATAGAGGGCTTATATCCAAAATATACAAAGAACTCAAGAAGTTAGACCGCAGGGAAACAAATAACCCTATTAAAAAATGGGGTTCAGAGCTAAACAAAGAATTCACAGCTGAGGAATGCCGAATGGCTGAGAAACACCTAAAGAAATGTTCAACATCTTTAGTCATAAGGGAAATGCAAATCAAAACAACCCTGAGATTTCACCTCACACCAGTGAGAATGGCTAAGATCAAAAACTCAGGTGAGAGCAGATGCTGGCGTGGATGTGGAGAAAGAGGAACACTCCTCCATTGCTGGTGGGATTGCAGACTGGTAAAACCATTCTGGAAATCAGTCTGGAGGTTCCTCAGAGAATTGGACATTGAACTGCCTGAGGATCCAGCTATACCTCTCTTGGGCATATACCCAAAAGATGCCTCAACATATAAAAGAGACACGTGCTCCACTATGTTCATCGCAGCCTTATTTATAATAGCCAGAAAATGGAAAGAACCCAGATGCCCTTCAACAGAGAAATGGATACAGAAAATGTGGTACATCTACACAATGGAATATTACTCAGCTATCAAAAACAACGAGTTTATGAAATTCGTAGGCAAATGGTTGGAACTGGAAAATATCTTCCTGAGTGAGCTAACCCAATCACAGAAAGACATACATGGTATGCACTCATTGATAAGTGGCTATTAGCCCAAATGCTTGAATTACCCTAGATCCCTAGAACAAACGAAACTCAAGACGGATGATCAAAATGTGAACGCTTCACTCCTTCTTTAAATGAGGAAAAAGAATACCCTTGGCTGGGAAGGGAGAGGCAAAGATTAAAACAGAGACTGAAGGAACACCCATTCAGAGCCTGCCCCACAGGTGGCCCATACATATACAGCCACCCAATTGGACAAGATGGATGAAGCAAAGAAGTGCAGACAGACAGGAGCCGGATGTAGATCGCTCC